>NC_045644.1:28778468-29464436 GCF_009829145.1 Chiroxiphia lanceolata
CAAGGACCTGGAGGTTGTGTTTTATTCCTACCCTAAAGAAATCAAACCTCACCCATTGGAAGGAAAGAAAAAATGACTTCTTGTTTGGGTGCATAAATCTGACATTAAAAAATATAAACTAGCTCTGAGATAAAATTTTAAGACAAAAATACAGTCAGAGTTCTTCATAGATGTATATATTTTTTATTTATCAATATTGTTGGTAGCTTTCTTAGAAGTCAGTTCTGGATGGTTTAGGGGCTTTTAAATTGTTCAGAGGATTATTGCAATGCTCTTAACTTCTGAACTAAACACAGTTCAGTTAAGCCAGTAATTTGTACAGAAAGATAAAGTGCTTCTCCTTCCAATCAAATTGCACTGAGCTGAATTTCTAGTTGTCTTTCTTAGCAAAGGATTTTATTGCCTACCCTCTTCACAAGAGAGCACAATCTCTGTTACAATGCTATCTTTGTGTCTTAAGTTTCAAAGCTTACACACTGTAAGATGTATCAACCAGAGCAATGACACTTATTTATATGAGGGAACAGTCCTTGACATTATCAGGGAAGAAAATCTGGGGTGTGGAGGGAAGAAAGCCTTGCCAAAGACCTTTTTCACATGAACAGAGACTTAGGTTTTTCAAGAAATACCTTAACAATGCTGTACAAGAATCAAAGCACCTTTTTCTTCCATCTTGAGAGGTACTTAAAGTGCAAATCGGGATAAAATGTGTTTAGTTTTGCAGTTCAAATACACCATCTTTGCAATGTCTTCGTGAAAGAAAGTCTCTCAGTTGCTTCACTATCTGCTTGGTCAAATCTATAGCTGAAATATCTGCTGAAAATAGACAGGAGCTGTTCAATTAAGGCACAAATCTTGTCTCTTGTACAGAGCTTGGGTGCCCAAGAGGTGTTAATGTAACTTAAATGGGGCTGGCAGAGGATGGCTGAAACTGGAGATTCCTGCCTTGGTCTGGACTGCCAAATGTCATTACAGCTCTTCCTTCAATATTAACTTAGGATTCACAGCTCAGATATCTGAACAGTACCAACTGTCATCTTTCTGTCCATTAGGGAAGAGCCACCTAATGAAGTCACTAACCCAAAACTATTCCCAGATGGACAGCTTATTCCAAATTCCATTGGCATTTTCTACTGTCATAGTGCTTGTTAAGCCCAGAACTACTTTGTTTCTTCCCAGTGATCCTTAGACTCTATTAGAGTTTTCAAGTTTCTTCTTTGTAATGCTACTGAAGTTGGGAATTATTTGTTTCCCTGATTAATTGATTGTTCTCTTTTCCCAGACGTCATCTTTTTGCACTTACTTCATATCAGTTTGGGGTTTTTTAAATACTTTCCTACCTTCCTCACTCCTGTTTATTGCACGTTCCCAATTACCAATTAATGTCCTTTACCTTTTTTTATTGAGTTTTGTACCAAATCTTAAGTTACAAGATCTTAAGCATATTCTTTTAGTATCCCACGATTTTCTTCTTAATACTTTTTTTTTGTTTACTTTGAAATGTTTTCCATCAATGTTTTGCATTAATTTTGAACACAAGTAGGAAAAGTCGTGCTCCCTAAGAAGGTATTTATGTAAATGTGTAACTACGATCAGAACCAAAGTTCTTCCCGAAAAAGGTCTTTCAGTTAAAACTCTAGGAAAGAATTTATCAAGTTATTGCTGTAAAATTATGCAGTTATTCTCTGTTCTTTTTATAGTAGTGTACATCAGATATTGCATGATCCTACTTCACAACCACCTGCTACTCACCAGTTTCAGTCTCATTATAATCTCAGCTGAAACTTTTCCTTAGTGCTTGTTCTCTTCTTTTAACGATAATCACCCTACAGTTTACTTCTATTTCATATTCTGAACATTTACTCAATGTTTATTCCTGCATTTTTCATTTATATTTTTATGTTACTTAGAATAATAGCAAGAGTCACAAAATCATGAGCCTTCTTTTCTACATTCTGTAAAACCCTATCATGAATATCCACTCAATTTATAAACACAAATACTTTCCAAGAACTTTTTATAAGCTCTGAATTAATGACTATTTCTAGACTCTTTGTCATACTGATAAATTGCCATTTTTCATTTTATCAGGTATATGGAAGGATAAAAAAATTACTATGAAGTTTCACACAACTTAGTATTATTAAGCTCTGATGAACTTAAGAAATGAAAAACGCGTTTGCAGAGTGTTTGATTAAGTGACTTCATAGCTTATGATTCCTATAATTCAATATTCATGGTAATTGAAAGTAGCACCCATGAAACTTTTGCTTTCTCGCTTTCTTGCATTTTAGATTTACGCATAACACCGTGTCATCTTTTTTCCCCCTCCTTTCACATTGCACTGTTGGAATAAACAGGAGTTTCATCTGTGAAAACAGGAAGGACCTTAATAAGCCTGCCTGCCACCAACTTCATGTTTTGATAGGTTTTGTTTCAGTCTAATCATGTGGCTGCCAGGGAATAGTGTCCAAAGCCTCCTTCTCAGTTTGGCAGCGTTTTCACTGCTGTCCAGGAGCCTGTGAGGTTGGACTGTGAATTTTGTACTAAGGTTTGCTGCTTTTAATCCCAGATGAGGTAGCAAAAGACTTGACTTGGTTAAGTGCTCATAACGGAGTTCCTCTTCAAGAGACTTCCATTTCTTATTATCCTGCTTTCTTCATAGTAAATAATAAGACTTTCTTGAAGTGTGTAGAAAACCCTCAAATCAAGCAGAATGGCTTAAGAAAGTTTGGGGAGGGGGATAAAAGCACTGTCAAAAAGTTTACTGTCTGAGAGCTTGTCTCATAGTACCATTTGACAATATAAATGCCGTTTGAAAAGAGAATTGTGCAAAATGAAATTCAAAATGAAAAAAAAAGAGCATGGGAGTTTAGCATAGTGCCAGAGGCTTTGTTTTGCATAGTGGAGGTAAGAGCCCCAGTTCTTCTGCTCTTATAAAATCTGAGGGGACACCACTGTCAAGTTCTTTACAAGAATTGGCTTGTGTTGGCTTTGTAAAACACTGTCTGCCCTGAAACATTGTTTCAGTCTCCTGCAATTTTTAATGTGGTTTTATATAAGGATGTGACTCAAGATGATAGGTACTTAATAAATATTATCTAATAAATATGTCTATAGTGGCTGGTAGTCAGACTCAATGCTTTACAGTTCTATCATGTCAGAGAGAGGGCAGAGTATTAACAAAAAATCTGATGCTCAAATAAGTGATGTGTATTTCCTGAAAATTGGTCTCTTCTACATCACTTATTAATTGAGTGCCTGCTTACTTTTAGAATACCTTGACTAATGTAATAAATAAAAATCTCTGTTGCTGGGCTCTGGAGAATGTGGGGTTATATTTTTGCCCATACCTCTCATGGGTTATTCAAGGTTTTGGAGGAGTTCTTATTGATGAAAAGGTTCTTCCAGAAAAACATAGTGAAAATTACCTTCACATGAGTAAGAAGTGAAAGCTCAAAAATATTCTCTTGATTCACTTAAACATATGCTGCCCTATCAAAAATGTTGTCCTTCCTTGCTGAGTTTTTTTATAACTTTAAGGCCACTCCCATTTGATGTTACCTGGAGTCCTCAGATTTCCTCTACCCTTTTCAGACTGGCTAAGGCTTTCCTCTGTGTGCTGAATGCTATTCAAGTTCTCATGTTGTTGCTGATTTCTTCTGGTTAATGGACTAATGCCAGGTATCTGTATTTATTGTTTAAACCTTTTAGCAATCTGCAATATTATTGACCATTCAGGAATATTTTGGGTATTTTTAGGACCTCATTGTGGATATTTCAAGTAATTTTTAGTAGCTCCATTTTTTTTTTTTTTTATCAAGGAAGAATTCCTGAGTGTGGTGCTAGGCAGATTTATTACTCACAGGGAGCTTTGTGTTCTAAGTGCCACAGGCTTATACCATCACCTTTCTTGCTCACATCCAGTCATGTTTGAGATCACCAGGGGCTACCAGGAATATTTTGAACAGCATTGGCATAAGGAAGTAGATTATGTGCTCCTCCTCATTCTCTCCATGTCACAAGACTTGAAACAGACTGTTTGTCATCCAGTGCTGGCTACAACGTTTACCTAATCATCCAGAATTTTACAGTGAAGAAATAAATTTAGTTGGTGCTATGTACTTCAAGAACTTTAAAAGGTTTGAAACTAAACTGTTTCCTGTAGTGACAGTTCTAAAGCAGTGGAATACCACATGTTGTACTTTATGTAAGGAAATTTGTTCAGAAGTCAGCTGCATAAACAGTGCAGCTATTTAATAGTGCAGCACTTTTTAAAGTGAGACATTTCATGATCAAAACATAATCTCTAAGCACTGTGTTGCTGATTTCAGTATTTGAAAGCACAGGTCTGTCTCCCAGTAGTGCTTTGCTGATGGTCATCTTTAACCAATTACAGTCAAATAGTATTTTTTCCTTTCTGTCAGGAATTCAGTACCACAGGAAAGTAATTGATGTTTTAAAAGAAGTAAATGTCAGAGCTTACTTTCCTTAATGCAAGTGTCCAGATTCCCCATGGGTCAAAGTGGGTCACTTGAGCCATTGCTGATGACAGTAACTGAAAGAGAACACACACAGTATATTTTTGTGGTTTTGGGGCTATAAATGCTTGTTCTGTGATTTCTGACTAGCTCCAGGGTTGTGGTTAAGGTTTATGCTCTCTTGTGCTTCTTGCAGCACACCTTCTTTAAGGATGCACCCCTATATGAAAGGTTTATGACCCTCTAACCATTGGGTGCTCTGATAACCACTTGCTTTCTTCCATCAGTGCATTTGTTGGTGAGGAATCAGCAACACTGGCTTGAGTTAGCTGCTGTACAGGTGATTTTCAGATGATGCTCTGGGTAACCTTCCCCTCCAAGTTTTGCTTATGTGTCTCAGACTTGTGTACAGTGCTGGCAGATATTCTGCATGAGACCAAGACTTCAGCAGGAACTGTGGATTATGTTGCATCAGGTGATGGTATTGTGAAATGGCGTCTCTTCCCTCAGTCATTTCTGAGTTTGGATTTGTTCCCCAGGGAATGAAAATTCCTGAGTATCTCCCTGCACCGAGATACTGAATGAGTCCATGTAGTTGTCCAGTAAAACTCTACTAGTCTGGTTCAGAAGACATAGATTATTGAAAGCCTTACCTCTGGTTGGTCTAACATACTTTCTTTTGGAACATTCAAAACAAATTACAAATAACTTCAGAAGGGTAAACGCTAATAATGAGTCACTTTAATTCAATAGCCTCTGCTGTCAGAAAATTATAAAAGTGTTTTATTTCTTTGCATAGTCAGGGTGCTTTAATTGTCAGTTGTGAGCTTGTGTCCAAGGGCAAACTGTGTGAACATTTATAGAAAGATTTCATAGGCATTTCATGCCTACCACAACTAATTTTAATTATCTTGTTTTAAAGAAATAGTTTAGCTTGCAATAAATGCCATGCGTGTGTGAATACTAATGTTTTATAATTTAGTTCTTAAAATGTGGTACAGAATACAGATAAGACACATAGACTGAGGGTTTGAGAAGCCCAATTCCTGTTCTAAAATTACTTCGTCTTTTTTGCTGTTTTCCATTTCTCCTTGTCCCCTTCTTCTGCCTCAAAAATCAAACTAAAGAAACCACCTTTATTTGGAAGATGACAACTGACTTCACCTGATATTCCTTTCACAGCCTGTGGGAGATACTGGTCTGTGTTATAGTCCACATATGCACTTGTTTTGCTGTGTTAGGAACAATGCTGATAAGCTATTATGAAAAGCCACATACCAATATACACATATATAGCTAGCATGCTATATATGTGTATATATATGCTATATATGTTTACTGCAGAGCATGCAGTAAACTCTGTAGAGCTGACCAGATTCTCTGTTGTGTTTGATTTATTGAAATTTATTCACATTATATGGTGCATTTTTATTTTATTTATTTAAAAGTAATCCTAACCACTAATTATTGTAAGCTATTTAATATAAAACATGTGTTTAACACAAGCTGCGACTCTCCCCTTGCTTTTGAGAGCTCAATGCTAATGTAATGCTATTTCTGACTCTGGTTGACATGCAGTTCTATAAATGGACATAATTTGTTTTGCCTATTGAGACACTAAGTTGTCTGAGCTAGGACTGTCTCCTACTATAAACAGTACTTAAAATGAGGTGACTGTAACCTCAGCTGGTGTTTCTGGGTACTGTTGCATACTAATGTATACAATACATGTCAGCTGCCAAAAATGAAGGATTTTCTTTTACTATAAGGTCCCTTGCTGTCTAATTTTCTCTCCTCCGTCTTTGTATATTCCCAAGGCATTTGTGATTTCACCTCCTTTCTTCACATGATTTTGAAAGTTCACACCTAATATATTCAATAGTAAAAAGCCCAAGGCAGCAGTGTTGCATAGGCAATCAAATATTCATGCTATTTTTCAAATATTTATTGGGATTCTCCTAATAAATTAGGAGACAGGAATGTGACCTTTTCTTCCCTGTGAGTGAGAAGCAGCTATCTGACATAGCAACACCTGTAAGAGGTTTTAAAAGTATAATTACATGGTTGTAATACTGCTAATAATTTCTTTTTCATGGTCATTCTAGTAGAGGGCTCTGAGGGTTTCAAATAAGACTGATGTATCAGGATTTATATGTGAGAATTTTGAGAATTTGGAGGTTTAGGTGAGCTTCTAACTTTCAAACAATGCACTACAAGTTTTAAAATTCAGGAATTATATTTTTTATTTACCATGTGCATTTTCATCTTGGATCTTGTCAAAAGATTCTTTTTCATGCTTAAATCTCTGCTGTTAGGGATGTTGTTGTTGTTGCATACTTGATTTGTGAAGCCAGGGACTGGTTTGATAATTTAGGGTTATTTGTAGGATTGTAAGAAAAAATCCAGCAACTCATGGGCATATCCAGGCGTGAAGTGAAGTTTGGATATGTAAAATATCTTGGCTCAAAGAACAACAGAAGTATTTTCTTTTCAAATCTGTAAGGTAATTACTGCCAGCTGGAGCTGTTAAGGTGAGTACAGACCTCAGGGACTTTAGTCAGAGATTCATTCGTGGGGGAAAAGCAGGATGCTGGGCTTGAAATCTATCATGGTCACAGATAGTTAATGACTGTGTGCTTTGTGCTGAATGTAAAGCACAACAAGGTTACTTCTGGTTCTCCATGGAATATTTTTATGCTATCATAGTTCTTGCAAACAGATTATTTCAAACCCAGTTGAAGTTGATGGAAAGACACTGTATTTCAAGTGGTTTTGCCAAAGAACTTCAGTCAATTAGAAATATCCATGAACAAAATCAGGTTGTTATAAAGGGAAAAAGTAAACATCCTCTCACCCCTCAAAAAAACTCCCAATGGAGTCTTCCAAGTTACAGGATGAGTTTGTTACAGAAGCAGTTTCTGGTACTTGTAAGTTTAATGAAATGTGGCCATAGAAATCAACTCAGTTCCTGGATTCAGATTGTTTGCTTATTTCTTAAGCTTATTATTCTCAGTTGTTTCTTGTATTTATGTTCCTTTTCCAAAAAAGAAAAATGGGAGTTTGAATTTGGTTCTCCTACAAGCTGTGGTTGCACACATGAATGTCTTCCTTAACATACAGTATAACCTTAAGGACCTGAAGTTGTTTTCAAATTATTTTTTTTCATTTCATCAAGGACTTCAGTTTAATGAGGCCTTATTGGATATTGTGGAAATTACAGAATTATGCAAGAATGGAGCAATTATTCAGTGATCTTTCAGGGCTTTTTCTAAAACTAGTAAATGTATAGAGCCATAAATATTAATCATTCTAACTAAATGTTCATTATTTAGATGTTGAGCCTAAAAACCTTTATTAAACCAAAAAGTCAGAATACTTGGAGTTTTGTGAGTTTTTGGGATGACAGATATACAGAGATTAAGTTTTGCTCTCTCTTCCTTTCAAACTCCTTTTCTCTACAAAACTGAAACAGGGGCATACAAGGGGCAGAAAATCGGGTATAAACAAGCAATAATTCCTTCCTTCTTCCTCTGCCCTATTGATTTTGGGGAGAATTTTATCAGATGCCAAGTCTTTGGAGTATGCTAACAAACTTTGCAGAGATGGTTTATATACACCAGCAGCCTGTGAGGTGAGTTAGGCAGGGACTGATGAGTGTTCTTCCACTGAAATTTTCAGTGGCGTTGTTGTTTTCTTCTAAAAGATTCCGATTCAGTTAAATTATCTTTTTCTTAGTGAAAAGTTTTCAGTTTTTCTCGCTGCCCCCACTTCATCCCTTTGTTTGCCTGGTTTGTTTTCTGAGTACCAGCGTATTAGGCAAGTGGTGTTTTCAAAGCAGCTTTTCACAATTGACTTAGGCTTTCATTTTTCATTTGAATACTCCTTGGCATGGCTGAAACTTCAGGGTTGTGTCAAGGCTGGTTCAGACGCACAGCAGTGTTGGTGAACAAACCTTGGGGCAGCCCTGCCAAATACCATTTGCGTTGCTGCAGCCTCTGTATGTTTACAAAGTATTATTGTTTTGACGGTGTCTCAGAGGATATGTTTTTGTTGTAAGGATTGTGACCAGGTAGTCCAAATTTACCTCCAGATGGTCATATGTCTGCCCTCCATATTAAATTTTTACTGACATATACATTTTCCTGTGTGTCTTCAGGTAAAGGATAAATGTCTGTGTGACAGAAGCACAGTCTAACTTGTCAAAGGAACTATTTGTAGAGCAAAATACAATTCAGAGTAAGGTCACCAAAACGCTTTTAAAAATTATTTGAGATATATTAAGCTCTGTAAATCTATCAAGTGTATCTAACAGATAATTTGCCTTTAGAATGTAGACAGTATTTTCATGCTGATTGAACATAAACACAATATTTGGATATCGTTTTTCCAGGCATCCTTGAAAAGGATTTGGTGTAGCTTGATAGGAAAAAATCTTGTGCATGTGGTGTTTTTACTTGTTTTGTGTTGGTGTGTGAGTGGGTTTTTTTAAACTGTGTTTTATTGTTTCATAACAATACCATGACTTTTTTTCCTTTCCCTCAAGTGTGTCACTGGTATCTCAGAAAATGAAGCATTGTATGCATACTAGAGAAATGCAAATTTATGCAGTCACACTGCTTTAAAAACCAAAAGCAACAATAGCTTTTCTGGAGTAGAGAGAATTCCCCATTCCTTCAGGATTGCTCAGGGGTGCTGTATTCCCTTGCTTATGGCAAAAAATCAGACTTGCCAGCTGAGTGGTGAAATCCTACTAACCAACAAATTTTTCACATAGCAGTGAAGATCTCCTTTCTGTTTGCCAGCTACCAGCAGTCTCACAGGTTGTTACTCTCTATCCGTTCCCCATTCCATTATGTGAACATTGCCTTTTCTTTCTCTGTTTTATAAAGAAGACATAGATGATGTATCTTCAGTGGGTTTTAACATATTTTGGTATATATTTCTTCTTCTGATTGGAACAGACATCTGCTCTGTGCATATGTTGTTGTCCTGGAAAAGAGGTGAGCTTTGAGCAGAGCTCTGGTGGCAGTGCTGCTGCTCAGCTCAGCCTCCCAACCCCAGCCCTGGGGCAGAGTGACCAGCAGTGCCCCTCCAGAGAGTCCTACTTTCCGATGGAGAGCGCCTGCTCTCTGAGCACAGCAGTGGGTCTGTTGTCATTTTGCATACTTTCATACCTAAAGTACTAGCTGACCTACTTTTTGGCTTTGATTTAAATCTACTCCTTTCCCCAACAACTCTTTCTCTTTTATCAGTAGTTACTATAAATTCATCTGGCAAATCACAGCAGATGTAATCCCAACTCTTTATCTTTCTTTGGATTTCATCTGTGTTGTACTGAATCGGGTAATTTGCACTGAAATCTAAGCTTTATTTTCAGATATTATATTTTTTTGCTTTCCTTGTTCCTGAAGAATTGTTGACAAGGAAAAAACAACAAGAAAAATGAACTAAAATTGATAGAACGTATCAGAAAACACTAAAGCTTTTAGAAAGAATAATACAAGTTTATAGCATTACTGTCTTGCATACATCCTGTAAAATGGTATCCTTGTTTTTGTCTAGAATGTGCTAAGATTAAAAATAAGTTTAGAGGAAATGTAAGATTCTGCAGAAAAATTCATATTCCACTTTCAAGATGATTGTCCAAACCTTTATTCCTTTTTCCTCGATGATGTTTTTGAGAGACAAGCTCACCCCTGACCCTACTGGCTGCCAGAAATGAGATACCATCCTTGGAAATGGAAGACTCAGATCAGAAGGTGGATTTGATTTGTGTGTGTCCTGAGAAGATGGAGGAGGATGTAGAATTTCCTGTGGCCCAAAGAAATGCTCTAATCAGTATGATGTTTGGAAAAAAATTCTCTGTTTCTAGATGTCTCAGAAACTTTCTAAATCACCAAAATATTTTTCAAGACAAAGATATTAGATGAGTTTCCCAATTTCATGTTTGTTTTGGGTTTTTTTGTTTATTTTTGTGATTTCAGGTTTTTTTTTTTTTTTGGTTGTTTGGTTTTCTTTCCCACAAAAAGTTTTTCCAAAAAACCCACAGGAAATAATTCTTCCAACCTCTTAAATTTAATGCCTGTCGTTCACAGACATATGCATACACAAAACTGTAGTTTCAGAAAACAAGTTTCGGGTGAACAGTTTATAGCCATAGCATTACAAGCATGTTATTTCTGATTTTGAATAGGGAAAGCTTTGTCACTGTTATATTTGTTAGTAAATTTTATGAGCAAGATTTACAAACTCAAGATGGTAGAAATGCGGTTCTGTCATGAAAAGAAAAGACAGTCTCTCTATATTTACTTGATTCAAATGACAAATCAATTTTTGCCTGAGAATCTGATATTTAAACTTGAGTGTAATGATGATGATAATAAGGAAATGATAATAAAGAAAGAAATAGATATAAGATTGACAGATTTTCTGAGTTGTGTTTCTGATCTCAAGAATGGGGAATTGACTCTCCCAGTTTGCCAGAGCACACGTGCAGTGCAAGGGATGATGTGCTTTCCTTTATGCATGGATCCCTTTGCATGAGCACATTCCCATGGCTTCCTACCAGCCCCACTGCAGTGATCCTGTCTAACAGCATGGCACAAACTGTGTGCAAGGCTTAAATATCCCATCCTTAGAGGGGGAAGGGACTACTGAAACGTTGCAAATTGCAGACACAGTGAAGAGACTTTGATTTATAGGCTTGTTGTTCTTCCAGAAGAGACACGAATGCTTCATTTTGAGTTCTGCTTCAGCTTATGCAAATTGGGAGGGAGACTGGTGGTTTAAGAGATGAGGTGTTGAAGGTTTTAATTTCCAAGTTTCCCTTTCAGGTTCCACATGAGGCAGAATGACTGTGAAACCTTGCTACAAGACTGTTGTTTGGCCAGGAGTCCCGTTTCCTCTCTCTTTTTTATCCATGTTACTGGCTTATCTCTATTAATTAATATGTAGATTAGCACTTTCAGCAATGACAAAAGTCAGTGGAAATATGGAATCTACTTTTTCAAAAATAAAAACACCTTCCTAGGTTGACAGAAGTGCAAAATTGGCACTGCAGGAAGCCTGTGCTTCTGCTGTGTTCTGAGCACGAGTTTGTTATCCAGAGTCGTTAGGCTGGAATCTTCTGTTAGATTCTTGCAGTAAATAATTGGTGAAATCTTGAACACATGAAATTTGATGCATCATTTTAAAGTCTCTTCTGTTTTACTCAGTACTTCAAAACCGTTTGTCTTGACCATCTGTATCTTCAAACGGATACAGGATCATATTCCACTTCTCATAGATGAAGAATGTTTGAATTGATTTACAGCAAAGCCTACATAAAAAAAAAAGAACTTTCATGGTGAGAACAGGTCAACTCTGAATTCTCTGGCTTCCTCTAAAGTGACCATGTTTGGTTTTGTGTGTAGAAAAGGTTAAAAGAAAGATGTTTCAGAGGGTGAGATACTTTCTTGCTAAAGATGTCCCTTTAGAAGTTTCTGTCATGGTAATGTGAGGTGTGGAGACGCAGCAAGTCCAGGCTGTACCAGATGGAACACTTTGCTAATTGGTTAATTCTGCTTTAGTGCCTGGCCACCACCTGGCACCATGGCACAGAGAATTTTACATAGATTCAGCAGGGAAGCTTCTCCTTTTTATTATCCTGAAATACAGAATTGGCTTTGATGAAATAAACCGGTTTTGTTAGATTGTCTTGAATTTTAGCATGTTCTAAGATCCCCCACTTTAACCCTGCATATGTATCACCTTTTTGAAGTTGAAATTAAAACTAGGTCCTTGCTTTTTTCAGTAGGCTCCAGTGTTCTTATAGTAGTTTTAAGATCATAGCTAGTAGTTCTGCAGGTGAAAAACTACATTTCAGTAAATGTGCTAATAATAGATTTTGCTTATGGCCTGTCATAACTACTGACTAATGGATCTGTGGATGGGATGAGTGCACTCAATTCTGCTAATTCAATAAAGCAAGCACCCTTCTGGATAGTGGGGCAAATTTATTCTTGGAATTATTCCATACACTTAAATGCACTTACAGCTGAGCTGGATGTGCACCCGAAGGTCCTATTTGAGGAACAGTATTCATAATTTCTTCAGTTATATTCACAAAGTATAGAG
The DNA here is from genome assembly GCF_009829145.1 of Chiroxiphia lanceolata. Taxonomy (NCBI): domain Eukaryota; kingdom Metazoa; phylum Chordata; class Aves; order Passeriformes; family Pipridae; genus Chiroxiphia; species Chiroxiphia lanceolata. The sequence goes on from NC_045644.1 coordinate 28,791,065, forward strand.
GTATCTTTTAATTTTTATTATCATACTTAAGGACACTGAGAAGTTTATAGTAACCTCATAATTCCAAGCTCTGCAGATCCTGCAGTGGGAAATATACAGTGGAAAAGAAAGGAGTATCCTCTTTCTGCAGATGCTAACTTGCAGCACACAGTTTTTGGTAGAGATGAGACTTAACTAGTTGTTTCCTTAACTTGACCATTCCTTCTGAGCTTAAAATGAAGACACACACTTGACAAAGGCTTTATTAATAATTATTTGGGAATGGGAATGAACAATTTTAGAAAAAAAATTTCCTGTAAGAGCAGTGCACTTATCAACTACTCAGTATACCTATGATAAGCTTGTAGCCCTGTCTCTTATGTCATACTTCAATGAGTATTCCTAGAAAATAAAAATCATTAGAGAATTGAAAATGTAAGTGTATATGGACACAGGCCATGTTAGCTTTGTCCATAACACGGAGATTATGATTTGGATTGGATAAATCCTTCTATTTCAGTGCCATTTACAACACTGCAGTCATAAAATACCTTGGGCTGGGAGGGGCTTCCAAAGCTCATCTAGTCTAACCTCCCCTGCAACGAGCACATATATCTTCAACTAGATCATGTTGCTCAGATTCCTGTTCCACTTGACTTTGAATGTTTCCATGGCTGGGGCATTTCCACCTCTTTAGGCAGTCTGTGCCAGTGTTTCTGTGATCTCGTTGTAAAAGATGTCTTACTTGTATCTAGTATAAATCCACTCTCTTTTGGTTTAAAATCATTATCCCTTCACCAGTTGCAAAAATTATGTCCTCCTCTTTCTTTTAAACCACTTTGAAGTATAGAAAAGTTGCTCTGAGGTCTCCCTGTAGCAGGTTGAGCAACCCCAACTCTATCACTCTGTCCTCATAGATGTATTCCATCCCTCTGCTCATTCTTGTGGCCTCCTCTGGACTTGCTCCAACAGGTCCATCTCTTTCTTCCTGTGCTGAGGATTCCAGAACAGGAGGCAGCACTCCTGGTAGGGTCTCACCAGAGCAGAACTGAGCAGCAGAATCACCTTCCTTGACCTGCTGATCATGCTTGTTTCATCCTGTGAGTGCACATTGCTGGCTCACCTTCAGCTTTTCATCCACCAGTATCCCACAACATCTTTGTCTTCTGTACTTTAGCAATAACCAAGGAGATATTAAAGATCTCTCTCTCTCCAGGAAGTTTTACCAGGAGGCTTAAAAAAAACACCTTAGCATCCAAGGTGTAGTGTGCTGGAGATAATTTTAAAAGGGATAGCATCACACAACAAATATTCATACACATTTTCTAGACAAACATTTATTACCTTTCACATTAGGTACTTTTTTCCCCTCTCAGGCATGTCAGTTGCCATACTAATAGATGATTCCACCTACAGTGTATTTACATTTTCTAAAGGCACTCCTGTTCTTGGTCTCTGGCAAATATTTTTCTGTTTTGGTGGTGGTGGGAGGAAGCAAAGAACTTCTAGTCCCGTGGTGAAGTAATTTCAAAGATTTAAATAGCAAATTCAAAATAGAAATGAGACACTTAAAGTACCTTTGCAACGAGAATGACTTTCTGCAGGAAGATATATTTGTGTTTGTGTAGGCATATATATGCACACATTTATACCTTATTTATATTAAGAAGCATAAATAAAAAAGCATACATCAAATATTAGGAGCTGACTTAGGCTTGTGTTTCCAGAAATTTCAGTGTTCCATATCACCATGTTAGCTTAGAGAAATCCTCTCTCTGCTTATTGTTGGCTGATCACTGTGTGAGAGCTTCCTTTTTTTTCTGGCATTTGGGAATCTTCTTGCCAAAGTGGGCACCATAATGCTCATTGGAAATAGGTCATTGAGCATGTATTAAGATAACATGCCTAATGCTTTTGCCTGATACAAGAGGGGTTCTAATCAGCTGTATAGCAGGTAAACCAAGTCCATTTTCCCACCTCAGTCTGCCAATTTATCTGTTTACATACTGGACAGTTGTGCTTATGTTTTCTAGAAACATTTGATTTTTAATTAGTTTTGTTTTGCCAGATCGTGAACTAGAATGGTATCTTACCTTCTCCCCATGACCACTAGCACTTTTTGAATCAATTTAAAGTAATTTGGAGGAGTCTCTTCTGTCTAGAAAAGAAACAGCTGCAACAGAATATGATAAAAGTATATAAAATCTTGGCTGACATGGAGAGGGATCAACTCCTCACTGTTTCTTCTAATGTAAGCATGACTGTCCTGCAGGTGAAATAGTAGGTGGTGAGTTTGAAGCACGCGAGAGAATGTGACTGTTCTTGCTACAGATTGTCATGGAGGTAAAATTTTACATCAATACATGGATGTATTCCATTTCTGGAAAAGTTAATGAGAGAAAAGTATTGAGAGGAATTAAATGCAGAGAAACTATATTCATGTTGTAGTCTGAACACTGCTGTCTTTCTGAGCTCTGAGTATTAGGTTGAAGCAAGGAACAAGTGTATCCTGTTCTCACTCTCTTCTGTAGGGATCCTTTCAGGAGCCCTGGTGTGGAGAAGAGAAGACAGTTGAGATAGTAAGGGTATGGGTACAAACAATATAATTTCTACCTGGAAGAACAATCTGCTTGTTCATGGCCAAACTGGTGATGAAAAGAGCAGATTTAGCGACCATATAACTTGAAAGATATTTATAAACTTTAACCAGTCAAGAATTTGAAATATTTCTCAGAAAATAGTGAAGTCAAAAGAAAAAAAAGTCCTTTGCCTGTAACCTGTAATTTCTTTTTTTTGTTCTGTAGCTCTTGGGCATAATATATTCAGATTTTCATTCATTCAAGATACAAAGCATGCTTTTGCCAATCAGTTATTTAATGCTTTGCTATCTACCTTTTATATCTGTTTCAGTAGGAAAAAGCAATGGTAGATTGTATTGGCATAAAAATGCCACAAAGCAAATGGTGTTTTAAACTGTTTAGGCCAAAGTATTGCCAAAGTGGAAGAGGATTTTAGTTTAGTGGTGTCGGTGAGATGGTGAATATCTGATTATTTCAGAAGAGAACTTTAAAATGAATTGAGTGTTGGAGTGCGAGTTAGGATGAGTATTTGGCTAATCATTTGGACTTACAGGCATATATTTCAATAGCTGAAATATATAGCAGTGCTCAGGAAAAGTGTAGTAGAGAACACAGTTCTGTCTATTTTTAGTTTATATTCTGGTTTCAAGTATTATTTCCATGTGAAGGAAAGCATGAATATAAGCAGACAATTTTCACTCCTTTTTCTTCTAGTTGTAGCACTCTGCAGCCTCTTGGAATGATGTCCTGGCTGAGCCTGCCACCCATACAGCTGCTGCTTCTTATGTTGTTTCCTAATTTGCAGAAATGTGTTATCCCATTCACATATTTTTTAATTTGTCATTCCCTTTGTAACTTAAGGAATCTTAAAAGACATCTGGAGGGCTTTTTCATGCTCAAGAAAGAGTGAGGAAGGACTTTGCTGCCGGAAATTAAATTGTTGGTGCAGAAGATAATTGAACACCACAAGAAGAAGCAGCACAAAACAAACATGCCCTGGACAGGACCCTGTCAAAGTGCTCGTCTTCTGTAAGGTTGTGAAAGAATTCAAATACCAGGGGGAAGAAAGCTTTAAGGAGTATCTGTTTATCACACATGCTTCTCCTTGTTCCTATTTAGAGGTGCTTGCAGCCACTCTCTGTTAAAGCCGTACAAGACACAAAGAGAAGCAGATTGCTTACAGGCAGGTAGCATCTTTTTTTTTTTTTTTTTTTTTTCACAGAGAGCACTATATTAGCTCCCTTTTAATGCTGTGCATGTCAGTACCTTGCCTAACTAACACTGCCAACACGTTTTCCCTGGAAAGCTTTAAACAATATGAAGAAGCACTTTGGGGAAGCTTGTAAAATTTAGTCGATTTGTCACGATGTTTTACAGTTTTATCACCTTAGTCAGTGGAGACTGCCTGCTCCATGTCAAACCAAAAAGTAACCAACTGGAAGCATTACTGCTTTTACATGTTCCAAATAGCCTCTGATGTTCCAACACCGGGTTAAAGGACTACCTAATATTGAATGTGATAGTAGACTCGTCATAGACTACATGAAGGGTAGCCACTTGAGCAGCAAAGTAAGTATCTGGAGGTGATTGTTCTTATTTTTCCTTAGTTTTGTTAGCTGAGATCATTATTGCCTAGGTGAATCTCTCTAATTTCTTTTAAAGTTGAGAAAAAGAAGTTAAGTAAAACAAAAGCTGCTATAGATTCCTTTAAATGCATACAAAACCAAGCAAGGTGAGATAACGTAGCACTAAGCAAGTTATTTTGATAACATGAAAATTGTAGAAAATTGGTACTTTTGGTTTTAATACTAGCTGTTTGGCAGACAGGCTCCTGTGGATAAGAAGGATGTGGAATATGGGAGTGGTGATTACAAGGATTTCTAGGTATTTTAAACATGAGTGTGGTATGTATGTATTTATATGAAAGCAGTGTCACTTTGATAGCCTAACAAAGCTACGGACATGAACCAAGTGCAAGAGTAACTCACATCTAGAAGAGGCAATCATGAGGGGGACACTGCCTGGATGTTTTTTTCGTATTCTGAAACCACATTTTCAAGGAATATTTGGTTTTATCTGAGTCTCAAGTGGGCTGGCCCCCCTCATGCTCCAGAGTCCCATAAGACCTGAGTGGGAAGTGACTCTTACTGAAAGCAAAGAAGATTTGGATGAAACAGCAAGATGAAGCAATGCCCAGAGCTAACCCTGAGTGTGTAGCAGAGTGATCCGAGGATAGGCTCAAAATTCAGTATTTTTTTTTTAAACCATCATATTTCCTTTGTCTTAGCAGTTCAGAAAACACCCCCAAAAATTTTCCATTATTTTTTCCCTAGTAAGGTTAATTTTAAAGTAATGTATCACATCAGATGATCCCAGTATGTTGACTCAAATTTTGCTGCTGTTTAGGAGCAACTGGTCTCCTACAGCAGTCTTCCTGTGTTCTGGCATCCTCCTGCTGTCTCATTCCAGCAGACCTGAGTTTTCACATCCTTCTTTCTTTCCTTGTTTTCATACTGACAACAGTTCCAAGACATTTTGCAAGAGTGGAATGTGCAGACCTTCCTTCACCTTGACACAGTGCCATGTCAGCCTTGATGTTTAGGCAGTGCTTGGGTTGTTTCCCTTGCTCTGCAACTGGCGTTTTCCACTTGCTGTTGCAGCACTTGGTCCCCTCTCCTGTCTACTTTTCAGTGAGAAAGCCACACCTCTGTGTTTTCACCATTCTCAAACCCTTTGCATCTTCACACAGAGCCTGTAATTCTATTTCAAGGCATGAAATGTTTGCGTATACGGTAGAACAGTGTACAGAGGGGTTCATGGCCACAGAACAGTCTGTTCCCTGATCGGTTGCAGGGCTGCAGAAGCTTCATGAAATATGGTTGTCAATCAGTAATCGATTTACTGATTAATGTTCTTACAAATGACAGTATGTTTGCTCTTGTTATTTTTGTTACTGTTTAGTTACTAACCTTACCTAGAAGTCAAAGTGGAATTCAGCACAGAAATGAGAAATCCTGAAAGTGGGGAAGGATGAAGCAAGACAGAAATTTATTATGTATTGCAGGGGTGGCAGGTCTGCTTCTCTTCAAATGTTGCTTGTACTTTATGCTGAATTTATTGTCTGTGTAGCAGACATGGAGAGAAGAAAACAGAATGGAGTGACAGTGGTTATCAGGGCTTTAATAAATTTTTTCCATCTGATTATTGATGATGTTTACAACACAAAAATTAACAGCTCTGAAAAGAAATAATTGATAGGCATTGTCAGTATAATGATATTATTGTTGGAAGCTCTGTTTTTAATAAGTACAACTTGAAATGAATCAGGAACTGGAGATGAATATGTCAATATGAGAAAAAATTTGTAATTGATTTAATAAGTTAAATATTTCCTAGCATTATATTCCAAATGCAGAATAAAAATGTAAGGGTACCAAATCTGAACACTTGCTACATTTCAGTATATTTAAAGTATAATGATTACTGTGGTTATTTAGCATAATGACTAAAATAGTTGCCCAAAGTACTTTATTTATAGCAACATTTGTAATTAGGTACTTGAATATTTTTTATTTCAGAGAGGAATGTCCTGTAGAGCTAACCCCTGTGAAATGAACTCTCCAATTAGTGAATTTACATATCACCCTTTTTCTATGAAAAGTAAAATAATTTTCTTTCTCTTGGCAATTTTGGTTACTATTAGATTTTTTTTAAGGAAACAGTATAGCATAACTCTCCTTTGCCATATCTAATTCTTAAACTCAGCTATTGTATCCTCAGTGAAGGAATATCACAATTATTTTCCAGATGGAACACCCCAAATATTATTATTTCATGGGGACTACTTGACATACTTACGGTCATGAAGATGCTTTTTATTCTTGTATCTTGCCCTTCCTCCCTCCCCCCAAAAGAAGAAAAAGCCAACAATACCCTGCATAAAAAACGTGAGTATTAAATATTCCTCCAAATGAAGCAAGTTCATTCTTTGCAAATTAAATATTATCAAGTCCCTTAGTAAGTTTTCTCTTTCTTTAAGCAATGTTAAAATTAATGTCAATCAGAGATTAAAATTAAAGATGATTTTGCCTGGTGCACAATGATGAAGGTTATTCAAATGCAGCAGTCTAAAGGCTGGTAAAGGTGTTCACAGAACATAAAAGCTGTGCCTAAGACCTTGATTTAAGGTAAAGGAAGAGTCCTTTGCCACCATTTTGGGTACTGGACACAAGAAGTGAATTAAATATTTAGATAACATGAAGATTCTCATCACGTTTACTGAAGCAGTTTCTCACTCCACGGATGGGCTGAAGTTTTTGTGTGCAGTTACTCTGTCCAAATTTCTACCACTGTTCACGCACAGGACATTGTCTCAGAGGATGGGAAACTTGTGCTCAAATGTTAATTCCTCTGCCTGGTTTGGATCAGACTGCTGAACTCAGATTCCTTACTTCCCAAGGTCTGTTGTCATCACTGATCCATTCAGTTAAAATCCATTCCTGGTCTCCTTTCTTCTTCTCTGTGTGACCCACCTGAGATACTCTGCAGGTTCAGTTTGTCCTAGAAGCCCCATAGCTTTTATGATTTGCTTTTGTGGGTACTTGAGCTCCTCTTGCCCAGTCTGAGGAGTCTGGGTGCCAACCATGGGCCTCTGGGTTCCTCTTGGTGAAGGCATGAGTTTGACACTGACAGCTGTGTCCCTGGGGGAAGATTTCCCCATTTTACTAGAAAGCTTGGTTCACCCTTGGTACAACGGAATATTTGGTTTGAAGGTAGTATACTGTGGGTGATAAACGGATTGCTGATTTAAGTTTGGTTTTGTTCAGCTGAGGCTAACTGCCAAGGAAGAACACCACTGCTTCAAGCTTTCATTTCAATCTCCAATACACCTCAAGAGAAACAGAGAAGTTTTGAAACCAACTGCTGCCAAAGGTGAAAGGATACAGAATTTGTCACGTGGGAGATAAGGAGTAACTATGATTTAGGGGTGTAATCTGTTGGACTGACTGCTGTGTTAAGTCAGTGAAAGACTGGTAGTCTTCTACTTTTAATAGATTAGTTTTAGCAGACTAGTAGATTTTTAGTAATAATGATAACAATGCTTCAGTGTCCTTTATGTCAGTTTTTATGCCTTTATTTGAGGGTGGTTTTGATCCAAGCCAAATTAGGAAAAGAAAATAGTATCTGGATAAGCTCAGGTATTAAGTATTTACTATTATGAAAGCAAATAATTCAGACTCATTAACACTGATGCTACATTACATAGAGTTGTGTTTGACCTTCTGTTTTCTTAACTGTCAAATACATTAGTACTGTTAGGTACTAATGAAATGTTTCTGTTTCCAAACATAGTTTATCCCTTTGTAAGAAATTCTTATTACTCTTATTTTTTCTGAAGAAGCAAGAAAGGTGGTTTCTTATCCTAACACTGATGTGTGAAAGGCTAAAAGCCAATGGCTACTTCTTCATGATGTTCTGCCATCTCTCTTTTTTGGACCTTTTGATGACACACCAAAGGCAGAGTCATGGTAAGGGGAATATGGTAAAGATTTTTGCCTGACCTATAAGTGACACTTTTTGTTAAGTCCAAGACTTGATTGTCAATTTAGAGGAATTTAAAGGCCTCTCTTTTTTTTTCTTCTTTTTTTTTTTTTTTTTTTTTTAAACCATATCTTAACAGTCTATTTTAAAGTCTGTATTTTGTAGAAGCAACACTATACCCATATTGGAATCTTTTAGTAGGCATTTAAAATGTGAAGTGTGAATTCTGTGAAATACTGTTTTAGCTTACAGAATGAATTTTTTAAAAAAGGAACATTTTAATTCCATTCCTCTTTATTTTCCATGCTTTTCCTATGAGCTTCTTAATGACCTGAAAGTTAATCTGGAACATGCACTCAAATTTCTAAGAAAATACATTTTATTAAAATTATTTCACATTTCTAAGAAATGTAATTTTTTTAGAGTACAGTTTAACACAGCGTGATCACTTTTGAAACATTATAACACAGAGCAAATGTAGTTCCAGCAACGTGACTAATTCAACACAGCCTGAGATGTAATTAATGTAATACTTCACAATATGAATACTTTCTACAAGGAATAAAAAAGCAAGTGCAATTTTGCAGGATAATTGACAAGTAAAATGACCTGAAAGGGATGTTATTTAACTGTTACTCTGCAACAAACACTGGTTGTTCAAGAGTTTGTTATGTGTATCTCACACACTTGCAGACCATGTTGTGGGTGCTGTCAGTAAAGGTGGTGAAAGAAATAATGGCAAAACTGAAAAGAAGGATGATAACTTTCTTTAGTTTGAAAAAGACAATTGGTCATTGTTTGAAAATAACAAAAGAAGATTTGCTGGAATTTGTTATTTATAGCTGAGCAGCTCTGGTACTCTAAGATTTATTTGGAATGTCAGGTAAATAGAAACACAGTTATGATTTCACCCAGTCCTTGGGATTTGGCACATGATTTTGAGAACTATTTTGTAAAAGTAAAAAAAAAAACAACCCAACTTTCCTTTTATACAGGGAGAAAAATAGTTCATGTTCAGAATACAGTGTCTTGTTAGCTACATATTTTTAATTGTGTTCAATCTTCTGGTAAAAGGGATTACGTCAATTCTCAACAATATCAAATTTAGCAGTTTACTTTAAACATTCCCAAACCTAAAAAAGTCTCCTGAAATTTGACTTCCCCAAAAGGGATGAAGGTCAGAGCAGCCCAGTAGAAGAGCTGATGGGTGAGGACAGGTTGGGGAGAGGCATTATGTACGGGTCCTGGACATGAAAAAAACCCTGTTCAGATTGGATATCCTTTGCTTGTACCTCACAGTCATTATATATCGTGTGAAACACAAATGAGACTTGGAATGGCCTCTGGAAGGGAAAATGCTCGTAGTCTTTCTTGAGCCCTGCAGGCCTTGCCTGGAAGAAGCTGTCCATCTCCTTTCAGCCTTGCTGATCTAGTGGACTCTGCATCTGGGACTGCTGTGGGGAAAAAAGAGTAAGGGCTGGGCACCAGACTAATACGGGAACAGAATCATACACTTCATTTCAGGCTTGAGAACTGTTTTTATCCTAAACCTTGACATGCAAATGTTCTTCTCAGTCATTGCCTAATCTCATAAAGTAGCTACTTTCAGGGCAGACTTTTGTTCTCACGGATTACTTGTACAGATGCTGATAAACACAAGTGTCAGATGAAGATTTGAATAGCTGCTATGTCACAGTACAGATCAAACTGTGTTTAGAAGCAGAATACCAACCAAGTAAGGGTAACTTCTGTACATCTAGCAGCCTAAAAATACACCTAAATAAGACTTACCTTGTAATAGTGCCAGGAGACTGCTTTTAAATGTTCAAGGGCGTTCTAAGAAAAGGTTGTCTTCTTTATTTTAAACTCGAGCATCCCAAGTGTGTGAGAACGTGGGGTAATCCCTAGAACTGCACAAATTGTAGCAAATTTAAAAATGGAGTGTGTGTAGCAGGTGGTTGTGCTAATGTAGCAAAACAAGGCCTGTGATGGGAGAGCTATTCTCAACATGGCTGATTGAAAGACTATGGCCAGCTAATTAGTACTTTGCAATTTGGTATTCAAACGTCAAAAATTCTGGGCTCTAGAGCCAACATAGGATGGTACTGGCTCTGCAAGTTCATCTAGAAACTTGTAAACCGGTAAAGAAAAATTGCAGATATATTTCTGTATTTCTGTTTGTGTGTGTCTCCACAAATGTGTTCCGGGAAGCAGGGATTCTGCTCCCTTTCCCAAGGACTCCTGTCTTATTTCTGTTTGGCAGTCAAGCAGCTACAGTCACTAGCAAACAAATTTTTCCTCTGCTGCAGGCCTGAGGTCAACAAAGCCCAGAGTTCAGCTGAAATTAGTACGGCTTAGAGATACAAAGAAATGAAATGTTCCCCTGACTGTTTTGCTGACTATGGTGCATTTTAATCCTTTGCATTTTCTATATGCCACAATCCTGTTTAATGTGCTTTTCTTTGTTTCCCTGAGTGCCCTTGTGCCCCTGCAAGGGAGAATGGGGCTCCAAATACGGTGGGCTCTAGTTACAGGTGCCAAAGCAGATTATTTTACTCTGCAGCTGGCGGAAAACACAAATGTTTTGGGAAGCCACGAGTGCATGGCCGTGTAATAGCACTTGGCTGGACAGCAACTACATAAATAGTAATGTAAAAGAAGGATTCGTAGGCTGATCCTGTTCAAGGCTGTGTGGTCCCATATCTCACCAAGTGTTCTCCTTGCCATCCAGCCCCAGGTGCTTTCCAGCTCAAGAAATCCATATGGCTGTTGTCTGCTTTCTGTTCTGTGAATTAGTTAACAATCACAGCTACTTATATACTTATTCTGGCATCTTCAATACATGAACATGCAGGCTGAGATTTTGTGTGTGCATATGTAGTCAGAAGAAAAATAGCTCTAAAGTGAGAGAAATGTTATTTTGATGAAACATCTGTCTTACTATATTAGCATTTATATTGAGGAGCAAACCTTAGAAAATGATTTAACTACTTTTAACTCTGTATTCTCATAGTTAGCAAAGGATACAACATCTGATTTTTGCTTTATACTGTTCATCCCTCCTATGTCTTGTGTAGAATTTAAATGCACCTCATTACTGTTCTCAGTTATTTTCTGGAATGTCTTAATTTAATTCCCATTCGTTCTCCCCTGTGGCCCCCAAAGAAAAGAAAATAGGTGGGGCAGACAAATTGGAAAGTAGGAAAATACTCTGTGTCAGCTTTTCTGATTGTGTCAGGTGCAGTGCAGAAAAAATAATCTACTTCATTATCTCCTCCTTCAAGTGGAATACTAATCAATATCAAGGACTCAAAGAACAGTGTTTGACAAATACAGTATGCTACTGTCATACAGTTCAATTTTAAAGTGATCATTTTTTTAACAGCAACTTGCAATTTTGTTCTAAATATTTTTTAAGTGTTTAAGTCTTGAAAAGTGCTGTATTACTACTTATGCCCTTGAAAAGGAGATGTCACTGAACTGACCTTTTACTGTCTTCTACTCCACCTCAGAAAAAAAGAGTTGTATAATATCTTTTTTTCAGAATCAGATAGAGCAAAAAAAAAAGTCTCATGTAATTTGTTCATTCAGAGAGTAATCTTAATTTCTGTTATTCTACAGGCTCTTGCTCCTTATCTTCCTCTTCTTTCCTTTCTGCACCTAATTTTTCCAGTGTTTATATTCATTAATACAAGGTATGTAGAGAATGCAGTAGTGTTAAAACAAGTTACATTGGATGGATCAGGCAACCTCAAAACCAAAAGACAATGCAGATATCATCAGGAATATTTTCTGCTAAGAAGTTGTTTTACCTTCTGAAGAGCATTTACACTCATTGTGGCCTAAATACAGTAGAAATCTCCATCTGTAGGAAAAGTAATATATGCCACCTTCACTCCTTTTTGATATGTTCTGAGCTAAATGTGACCTCAAGAGATCTGTCTTTCCCATTTATCTCTTCTTTTTTCATCAGTAGTGTGGTAACAGGAGTAGTCTTGACTGGGTCAGATTTAGGTAGGTGGCAATCCACCTTCTTAGACTTGTTCTAATTGTAAATTTGGTCTCTTGCTTTTATTATGCAAGGATGAGGATTTGCGACATCCCACTTTCCCCTTTAAGGAGCATTACTGAGAATCAGCATTTTCAGAGAGCTTAGTTTCCAGCATCTGATACTGTGACAAGAGAGGTCAGATAATTAGTGTTGAAATTCTCTGTTGTTTTGTGTTGGGGTTTTTTGTGTGTGTGTGTTTTTTTTTTCCTCTGAGAAACTGCCTTCTTTATTCAGTATTGAGAAAGAAAACTCGAACCAAATTTCAAAAATGCTGATCACACTTTTTCCGTAGTTGGTATCCTGTGGAGGTTAAATGGAGCACCTGTAAATTTTCTGTGAGCCTGTGACATGTAATTGAATTTTGTAGGTTAATATGTTTTTTATAAGGGACAGTGACTGTCTCTGAATAGTTTCTCTGTTCAGCAAACAGAGCAAAAGACATGCAGTTGTAGGCACTTAATATCAGATGTCATCCCGATGCTCAGAATTAAAGCATTTGTCTCTTTGCATGGAGTTTACATCCCTCCCCAACTGGCTTACTGCAAAGGCCATCAGGAGGTAACTGTGGTGTTTGGTCTTGCCATCACTTTATGGATCATTGCTCAGCTATAGATGATCTGTGTGCTCCAAGACAACCTTAGAAATGGAAAGAAGGATTTGAGAGGTGGCCTTACTGTGTTTGTGTGTCTGTCCCTGCCTGCTTTGCACTGCACACAGTGGGCAGGCAGCTGCTGATGCCCCATCCAGGAATCCTCTGTTAGGGACCCTGTGGGGACGTGCAGCCTTGGCTCCAGAGCCCACGTGCTCTCAGTAGCACCACAGGGACAGAGCTGGAGCTGCCGCTTCTTGTTTGCAAATGGGAGCTACAGCAGAGCCCTGTGCTCCAGAGGTGAAGGTTCCAGCTGATCCAAGAAAACATGACGTAGTTTTAAGTCTTTAATGTGCCTGATTACTTTTTTCTGAGGTAGGTAGGGGGTTAGGAGAAAGTGAAGAGCTTGAAGATCTCCTGTTTTGTCTGTTCAATTACACTTCATGTTGCTTTATGCTCTTCACCAAAAAAGAAAAAAAAAGGAGTTTTTAAAAAGCAGTCAGTGGAGTGTCTGGTCCATTTACTGCACATGGCACTAGAAAGTAATATAAAATCCATATTTAAATCCAGTGCTTATTGCTGAACAGACAATGATAAAGAAGTTACTTTACTACATAATGCCCCTGTTTAGGGGCTGAGATCTCATTCTGCCCACTCTTTAAAAATTGTCCAAAATTTATATCCTGCATTTTGTCTAGTATACAAGTTGCAGATGTGGAGGTAAGACTCTTCAGGTCTCTTCCTGAAGTCTTGAAGAGCTCTCTGTATAAGATTACTCTTGAGGAAACAAATATTCCTGTCTCAGGAAATATTCCTCCCTGTATTTGCCCTAAAAGAAAAGATGTCTACCTCCTTGTTCTCAAAGTATACTTTGACACAGTAAGAGGTGTTTACTTTCTCTACTTTAATACCAGCTTCACATGGCTTAATCCTCTCCAATGACTGCAGCTTGGCTCTGTGCCATGAATCCACCTATACCTGTAGACTTCAAACCCACCCCCCCCCCCAAAACTGTGAAGAATATTGGAAATCTAGCCAGAAAAACCCTCTTTAACTTCTTTGGCAGAGTGCCTGGAAAGGAAGAGAGAGCACAGAATCAAAATAATTACAGGATTCAGAAGTGCATTAAATTAGCCCTAAGAATTGCTTTCTCCCTGTATTAGTGACTAGTGGTATTTGAAACACTTCAACCCTGGTCACTTTGTTATTTTAAAAGAAATGGAATAGAGATTTAAGATAAGAAAGCTCGAATAATAGGGACAATGGTTGCATTTTAAGTGGCAACTTAAATTGAAATGCTTTGGTTAAGAGGAGACAACCTAGCAAAGAGTTAATTCTGAGAGATGTAAGAGGAATCATAGGATATTTCAGTCTTGAAGGAATAGCTGGAGATCCTCTTGTCTATCCTCTTACTCAGATCAGGGCCTGTGAAGATAAGGTTGCTCAAGACCTTGTCAAATTAAATTCTGAGTATTTTCAAGGCTGCAGATTCCACAACATATGCAAGTTTTATAGAGTGGGGTGCACATTTCTCAGCACAGGTCAGAGAGAGGAGAGTTTGGAATCACAGGTTGCTTGCACTCCATATTTGTCTTCCTCACAGGGTTTTATGACAGAAGTGCATTTGGCATTTTGTGTTTTGGTTCAGTTTTCCCCCAGTTATTAAACAGTACAGATCTGTCTCTATGAAGACAGAGAAGTTCAAATTGCAGATGTTTATTGCTCAAATCAATATTGTCCAGCCACTGCACAACCGGTCCTGCCGTGTTATTCATCTTCTCCAAGGATTAGGAATCCCCTCAAAGACGTTCTGTGGGTTCAATATAATGCAATCACTAATAGTCAGTGTATGTGAACTGACTCAGCCATGCAAATCTGATCAGGTTATTCAGCTGCTGTGCTCATCATCTTCAAAAATAATACAGCTGAGAGTTTGAAGCTTCACTAGTACAAACACACAGAGCTGTACAGAGCTTTTCTGGCTGCAAAGATCTTTCCACCTGTTAGACTGAAGCTGTTAGACTGCAGCTTCATTTTATTTGGGTTTTTTTTCTCCCCAAGAAGTTGACCACACCTAGGAAAAGTATTCAGAAAGGACAGTAATTGCTGTAGTTTTCTCCATGCCTCAGTGGGAAGAAGACTGTATTAATAATAAAAAGCCATTTATGGAGTATGCAGGACAAAGATGATCTCCTTATTTCCTGTAGGTGAAGATAATCCTGTACTTATTGTGCAACTGTATAATCCCCAAAGGTAAGGATTTTGCTGCAAAAGGGAAATATTCACCTCAAGCAATAGTAATAATAATCAAAATAAATAAAATTAAATTATGGAAGTGAAATGAAATGAAAAAAAGAGAAATAATGAAAGAATCTTCACTTATGTTTTTTTTACAGTCATTAATCTTGGGTTCATTTATAAATACAAGAACCACTTCTTTCTGTTTGTGCTTTTCTTGTCAGTAAATGCTTAAATGAAGAGCATTTCTAAGATGTATCAAAGGCTTTATAAATGTAATATTAAAACTTTTATCCCATTGGAACCTGGTAAAGTCCAAGGGGAACAGATTTGAAAGGACATTCTTTGGTTCTTGTCTGCCATATTAAATTTCTGAATATTTTTATTTACTCCTTTATTTATTGATTGATTTATTTATTGTGTCCTATATATATTTCACTGGCTTGTGATAACAGAGATGTCCTTCAGGATTTGTTTTCCAATATCTATCTCTTTGTCTTCGTGATGGTTATTGTAAGGGATAGAAGAGACAGTCGTTTTGCAGAAGTTGTCTGGATCAGCATCCTGTTGTCTTAGAATTTGGAGATGTGCTGCATATGAATGCTGTGGCACAGTGGAAAGAGACGCATGAGGGGAGGTTATAATTTTTTTGAGCAAAAAGGAATAGTGTAGACATGCCTGTTATTACTAGGGGAGAGAAATGAGTCTCCAGAGAGTAATTCAACGGAAGTCTTTGAAAAGAAAGGTGGGAACATTCCCCTGTAGTTCATAGGAAGCAAAAAGAGCATAATCAGTACTCTATCACATCAGAGGGAGCAAGTAAATGTCAAGACCTTACTTCAGGAAGGTCACAGAGATCCCTGGTTATTTATCAAGGGTATTACCTTGGTGCAACTATGAGTTAGAATTATTACAGTTATTACAGGACAGTTGTTCTACCCTATTTTTTTTTTTCCTTCTATACTGCACACTATAATTTGTTTTGGTTTTCTTTTTGGGGTTTTGGTTTGCATAGAATGTTGGTGGCAACTCAGCAGCTTGCTTGTCTTTGTAAGGTTTGAATATGCCAATGTAACCTACAAATAAGTGACTTTAGGGAAGGAAGGATTTTAAGTTTGTTTATATGAAAATAAATGAGAGATTATTCACAAAGAGAGATCCAACAGAAGTTTAATTGAATATATTTACATTTAGAATGCAAGACATTAATAACAGTAAATTTAAGAATTTAATGTGC
This sequence comes from Chiroxiphia lanceolata, assembly GCF_009829145.1. NCBI lineage: Eukaryota > Metazoa > Chordata > Aves > Passeriformes > Pipridae > Chiroxiphia > Chiroxiphia lanceolata. The sequence goes on from NC_045644.1 coordinate 28,807,279, forward strand.
AGTGGTAAGTTGTCTTTCACTGGGAATAACGGGTTGGAGAAACTTCTGGAAAAACGAAGTCTACAAGTATGTTTTGTAGTATTTCTCTGGGATGCCCGTAATGCTTCCTGAGTTTTTATGATCATCTATTTTAGTTCGCCTCTGGGGCAGAAAAGTGCTATCCTCAGCAGAAAAGTCCTCTCCTTAGCAGAAAAGTATCCTTATTTTAAAGCTGGGGAACTGAAACACGAGCTAGGCTGTGCCCTTCCCAAGGTACAGGAAGATGTGTAAAACAGCAGAAAGTGGCAACTCGGTTTCCCATGTCTCAGGCTCCCAAATTTATCCGTATTTGATATTGCAGTAGAACCTGGTTGGTTGGGTTTAAACAAACTGGTAGCAATTTCTGTGGCAGAATGGATTTCAGTGCAGTCCAGATTACTCTGCCTCTCATCTCAGTAGGTTAGATCCTCTACTGATCTTTACGAAAAGCTAGTTTCATATTCCTAGTCTAACTAATGTAAAGGTAGTTTTAGGGTCTACTCACTGCACTGTAGTGTGTTGTATAAACATACACTATTGTATAAATGTACTACATTCCACGGAGTGAGAGAACATGCTTTTGTACTCTAAGTGTCCTTTTAATTTGTTTTAAGTTCAGGGACTTGACAGTTTTAACCAGAATCTCCCAGTTCTGACACAGATACACGGGTGTGTAACATTGGTCAGGATACTTACTCTCCCTGCCCTGCAGTTCTCCTGCTGTAAGCTGAAGGCAAGGTTTCCTTGCCCTGGCCAGTGCCACAATTCATGTCTGTTAAATGCCCACAGCCAGGGGAACACAGTCATAAAAATACACGTCCAAGTCTTTCAGACCATGAGCCTGTACAATTTGAACATCCCAGAATACTTTTACTGCTGTTAAATAGGGAATGGATGTTGTACAGTGCCTACAGCCTGCTCATGTCTAGAAATGCGGGTCCTGGGAGAGGGCCAGGGAAGAATGAAAGCTGGTTTAATGTTTCTCTGGTTTAATGTTTGAAACAGAAAAATAAGTCTGTTGTTATAATTTAAAACTAATCTCTGTTACTTACTCTCTATATCTTCCAGAGGAAAGTTGCATTATGCCTGTCACAGATGTGATTTTGCAGGGGTCAAGAATAGTGTTGTCAAATAAATGTATTGATGAATTTTTTATTTTCGTTAAATCTGGATAGTTATACTTTGTTGCCTAAAATTCTTTCATTAAATTTGGTCATTCTACTTTGTTGCTTAAAATACTTAGTTTCTTTTGCTGTCATAACAGAAGCTGTAAAAGTTTTAAGAGTATAATGTAACCACCTGAACGTGGGTTGGCCAGAAGGCTGTGTGCATGCACAGACAAACATAAAAGCAGACAGGTACAGAAGTGTCCAAGGAGCAGAGTTTTAACCAAGGGGTACTCTAGAGCCAGAAGTTAAGGTTATATGATATTTTAGTACTCTCTGACTTGGAATAACTTGCAGGCCACCTTGTTTTGAACAGAGTAAAACAATCATTTTAAAGGATTAGAGAAGAGAAGATTTTTCCTCCCCTTAAGTGTTGCTAGGATAATCTTTCTGGAGTCCAAAAAACCTATAGAAGTGATAGAAAATGGTCTGTGACTGTATGGCTGAAGTGATTGATGACAATATAGGATATTTCATGATTCTGTCATTTTTTAAGCCAGAAAATCTAAAAGGGTTGTGCTCTGACAGTTGCTGAGCAGTCTGTGCAAAATAAAACTGTATGTTTTACAAAACCTAAAACTTTATGGAAAGCTGAATTATGTTTTAGATCTATGTAGTAATAAAAATATTTATTGTAACACCAATGAATGAGGGGAATTCTTAAGACCAGACTTTTAGAATTAAAAAATGTTAGTCTGAATTGGAAGGAACCACTAGTGTATACCTCATGAACAAAATGCTTACACAATTTCTAGCAACAAAGACTAATAAAATAAAGAACTTGGAGAATAATTAAAACAAGACGACCTTCTGCTGTTGTATGAGGAAGTATTTTCTCCTCCCAAGAGACTGAGTTAGTTCATTCAGGAAGCTTTTTCATGCATCATCAACAGATCTGTGACATTCATTTTGTTATCAGCTTTCTGTTTTTCTAAGCTCCACTGACAAAGAGAATGTTACATCTGAAGGCTCATCATCTTTTATTACAATTTTTCTGCATTATCCTATGCAAGACATTCATTAACATGTAATACAAGATGCAAATTAATCTAATAAACTGGCCCATTACAGAGCACAAAAGTTACAGATCCATCTTATAAGCCTAATGCTTTTAAATTCTGCCAGCATAGGCACTCAGAACAGACTTCTGTGCTGAGAGTTGTAATGAATTTTCAAGTAGTTTATAATTAAGCAGAGTCAGCAGTAAAGTTTTGGTCATGCTTTATTGGCTTTCTTATTTCTTCTAAATAACTGAAGTCAGAGTCTAAAAAACTTGCAAGTGAATGTGATATATTTTGCCCTATAGGTATCCTTTAAAATTGCCCGTTGTTTGCCTTTTCCATATGTTTCCTTGCCAACCAAGGGTACTGTGGAGTTGTGCTTTAGGGTGGTTCCTCAGAAACTCTCTCTGAAGTGATTTGGGTTTTACTTGCCCCTTGACTGGTATTGAGGAATTTTAAATCTTGAACTCTTAGTAACCGATAAAAACGTATTTCTTATTTTGCATTTCTACCTCTCTTGCATTGATGCCACTATCTGAAAGCAAGAAAAACTCTGCTAGCTGAATAGTTTTGAGAATGAAAAATGCCCCAAAACAGAGATCTGGAGTTGAAAACCTTCTAATTACCCGGGTAAGAGCAGAAATTATGTTTCATGAATCATTCAGAACAGGCATGCTTATAATCTGCTTCTTGATTATATTTTTTAGTTGATATGATGGAAACACCCTCCTTCCTCAGTTCATTTTGTTGGTTATGAGTTTCTGTCTGTCAGAACCACAGCTGAGCTGCTCCTTCCTTCCTGACTCTGAAAGGTTCATCTTTTTTGGTTTTATTCTCTAATCATGGCAAATCTTCAGTTTTTTAATGGAAAGGAAATATGTCATCTTCAGTGTTAAAGTGATGCATGATTATATCGCTATTGATTTTCAGTGAGCAAACCCTTTAATTTAGCATATTTATATTTGTATGAAGTGCAGTTGAACTTTTGCTGTACTTAATTTGGTGGTGGCCTAATTATACAGTTCAATACAATCTAATAATCCAGGCTGAAGTACAGGACAGAAGAAGATTTTTCTTTGTGATTTAGCTGGCAGCAAACACTAATCTTTGTGGTTGTTATCAGAGAAAGACATCTGAATCTATAGCAGTATTTGTCTTTTCCTGGCACTCAATTCCTGCCTTCTCTGTGTGTCAGAATTTTGTTTATCTTTTCCGGTTGTTCTGGGCTCCAAACATTCATCTTCATTTCTGTGGTTTTTCCCTTCCCTCTGTGACTCACAGCAATAACTTATTTTCCTCTTAGGTTGGTAAACAACATAGTGATGTGTATTCTGAATCTGATGCAGAACGTTTCTGTTAGGTCAGAAGAAGTGACTCAGCTTTCTTTAGCCAGCAAGTGGCCAGTTGCTGATTCACTTTGACAAATGTCTGGTTTAAAGTGAACAGTGACAAATTTGACAGTATTTAAGGAACTCCTGAATAAAATTACTGCTCCTTTTATATTCTTTAAAGGCTGATACAGGCACAACTGGAGGGAGGAAAAAATCTGTTTAAACAGTGACCTCAATCATTTAAAAGAGTACATTCTGTGATATAAAAGAAATTTGGATGCTATTCCAGTGTGAGAAGATACCTAATAAACTGAATTCATTCTTGACATAGCTGCTGACTAGGTAAATCAGTAATACAATTATCTCGCTTTGCTTTATGACTGTACTTCATATATTTATATAAAAACTTATGGAGAAATTCCTCACTTGTTTGCATGCATGCATATTTTCTTGATTTGTGGTACAAAATGTTCTTTTGGACTGCATAAAACAGCCTTTACTAATAAACCTGGACTTTTAATTACTATAATACAATCTCTCCCCAGTCCTCCTCCTTTCTTTGTCTAGTGACTAAAAAGTGATGAACACAAGTCATCAGTCATCACTGGCATAAACCTCTTACAGTATCACTTTATATTTCTATTCTGCTGTTTCTGCTGATATGCTTTAGGTGAAGGCCTTAATAACAGCAGAAAAAAAAATGAGGTGAATCACGGTGACTTTTAGAGACAGACGGTGTTAAATTTTTTCCTGATTCCCCTTCACTTGCTTTCTTAAACAGGAAGGCAATAATCCTTCCTTAGCAGAATAGAATCTTGCTTGTCACTGATATTTCGAGAGGCTTGTCTTAAAGCCCTGTGTGTTTTAAGATTACAAATAGGATAATGCTGTAACTATACAACCTTAATACATGAAGATGGACAGAACTAATCAGATAAGAATGAATGGGCTTCTATGCATTTAACATTTCTACCTGCTTTTCTGCATTTTTATTATTATTTTTTACTGCAGATAAATGCTATTAGCAACTTAAAATCATTTAGTTATAGTTACATGTTTTGGTAAAGGAAACCTGCTAGTGATGACAAACAAACTTAAATAGAGAAAAGACTACTTTTCATGAAAGATGGTTTTTTATTAAAATAGTTGGATGTTACGCTTGGATTCAGGACATAAGAACTGGTAGACTCAGTGTAACTGAGGTAAGTCAAAGCTGTGCCTGTAAGCCTGGCTGTGTCCTAATTCTCATTTTCTTCTCTGTTAAACAAAGTAACATTTCCTAAAGGGGAAATGTAAATTTATACTTGGATATGTTTCCAAACCTGTGGCTAGATTGTTTGGGTTGCTATACCAATTATTTGGTCTTTCTCTCCTTGTAAATGGGTATTGGAAAGGAAGTGTCATCTGGAATATGCAGCAGTCTTTACTGTCATCTTTAGTTTCCTCTTGGAAAAGCTTTCTGTTCAAAGGGAAGGTGGTCATCTGATTTCACCCTTTTGAAACTGTGTTGAAAAGCACCTTAGGAAAACTTTGGTATACCACACAATGACTGAAGCCTTGTGGCCCTTCTGAATTACTGTTCAGGCCTGACAGATTTTCACAGAGTTTTGCTGTTCATACTTCACACGTTTCCCTTTCTGGCTACCTCAGTAATGCTTCCTTCATTTTCGTACCTCTACAACGACACTACTACTGGATAAAACTGAAAAAGAATTGAAAAAGTGGAAAAAACTACATTAAAAAAGGTGAAGTGATGAAGCACATCTGTTTGAGTAAGTGCAGCAAAGGATTAACTAATAAACTACAAAGTAGCTCCAGAGGAGTTGAACTGTCAAGGAGCATCTTATGATGTCCTTTTCTGAAGTATTTACCTATGGAATCCCCAAACCAGAAAACTGTCATAGGATATCAACTGTATTCTGTTTCAATGAGATACTATTCACTGCACTACTATAAATGTAATGGTGCTCTGGTGAATTACAGAACCGTTAAATCTTTAGATTTAGATTTTCAGAACCTGTAACTTTTCTGACTACACATTTTATTTATCCTTAACCCCATAAAATGAATGAATATATAAAACAAAACCAGCATCGACTGACTGAGGGATAGTGAATAGGCATATTTGGGGAAGTTAAAAAGCAGAAACCAATTTTGTTTAAAACAGTTAAATGGATAGTCTATCATTTATCTTTTTCCTTCCGCCTTTCTTTTGTTTGGTTCAAACAGTTGTTTCATCTCATTTTTCTTGTATTTTATTGGCTTTTACACCTTGTGAATTATCTTTATGTGGAAATGCCATTTATTTTATGTCTGTACAGGGCCTAGCACAAACAGACCCAACCTTGTCAAATCTCTGTTTGCAAACAGTATTATTAATAATTAAAAATGGCACAGGAAAATTGGATTGAGACTGGTGTTTGTATGAGACATAATATTGAATATAATAAAAGACAATCTTTAACATATAAATAGGTTTAAGAAGATACAGTGTAATCAAATTCAACTGCAGTTTTTAGCACTTTTCGTGCCATGTCTCCCAAAGTACTTTACAGCACAATAATCGTGATTAACTCTGGATTTAATCAGTGAACTAGTGCAGTAATCCACAAAGTGGGACAATGAGTTAGAAGAGTTTGATGTTGGTGAGGACCCCAGTGACCACACTATAATTCATGAGATGTCAGTGGAACCATCAAATCCGGGTGTGGCAGAGAACATGGACAGGCAACTCCCTATTTCAGAGAAACAGTTGAAACAAAAGTCCCCAAGCACTTCTTTGATGACAGAGTAATCTGAGGAGAGGAGGTCTGGGATGAGGGCTTTGTTTTAGGGTGATACTGGCAAATCATAAGAGGAATTTATAGCACATTTTCTGGTTTGCTTCAGTTTTGCTTTTGTCAATGTTTGCGAGTGCAAATATCTCTCAAACGTGAACTCTGTGAATTGCAAACTCTGGTTTCTTGGCAACCACATCAGGACTTTGCTATTTGCAGCTAGAAAGGAGGGTGCATTTTAAAACAGTCTGCAAATTTAGAGGTTTTGATGGCATTCATGGCAACAGAGCTCTTAAGGCTTGTGTTTTAATCTTTTTCAATCTTGAATTCTTAGTCCTCAGAACCCTAAGTGCAAAACACCTAAGTGCAATACTACTACTAGTATCCATAGTAGTAGCAGTGAGTGCAAAAGTAAACTCAAATTACCTAAGTTTTTCCTGCTTATTAGAAGACAATTTTTGAAATACAAACCTTCCTTTTAGGAATGTTTCATACCAGGTACATTAAATAAACTACTTTTACAGTGTGTTTCAGATGGATCATGATGGGCACTCACTCTCCATGTCACTGAGAGATAATGATGATAGGAACTGAGGAGACAGTGTTCCCGTGTACTCACCTTGGGAGAGGGAGAAGAGGTTGTTCTGGTACAGAAGGAAAGAGCCTGGGAGGGCTAAAGGATATTTGATGCAGTGATATGACCCAAAAAAATTCAAGTATAGTTTTCCCCTTCTTTCTACCTTTCTCCTTCATTTTACTGCCTCAAATCCAGGGAAAGTGTTCACTGTCTTGGATCTCTGTAGAGTACAGAGACACTTATGAGTATCAGAGCAGGCAATAATCCAGTTAGTAGGGTCTAGCTGCCTGATACTCAAGCAGTACAATTTCAAATATATTTTTCTTTGCCTTTCTATATGGTTTAAATAAATTATTATTAAAAAGTAATAATGCCAATGAAGAATTAATTTTAAGTATTTGTTATGGTGAACAAATAGAATGATTTATCTTATTGCTATCTGAGCAATGAAATCCATGGTTATGAAAATTGGTTCTGATTTTACAAGATATTGATTCTACTACAGTTCAGGTGAAGAAAAGAGAAAGGTCAGTGAAAGGAGAAAAGTGAGATATTTTCATTCTCTTTTTGTGGATTTGGTGCAGGCTCTAGAATGCGTGTTCTAGTTGTGTGTTGGATCAAGGTTTTAGACTGTGTGCTTTTAGGATCAGAGAGAGTTTTTAAATTATAAAACGAGGGATTTATACCCTACTTTGGATATATGTTGTATAGTACTAATAAAACAGCATAATTGTCATGACTGCATCAAAGTTTCTTATAAAGCTCCTTATTTTGTGGCACTGCAATATAAATGCCTCAGCACATTTCACAGGTTTCAATGAATTGACCTTCCCATACCTTCAGAGAGTGGATGATTTTCCTACAGAAAAACTCCAAGACTCCAAGAAGTCTCTTAAGAAGTTGCCGGGCTTACTGTGGAGTCACAGCTTGGAACCAGGTTTCATTCCTCATTGCCCTGACCAACCTGTTCTTAACTCTACCCACCTTTGCTCTCCTTTAGACCTTTTTTTGGAGTTAGGCCTCTTTAAAGCATGCCTATTATTTTTATGGCAATGGTTGGTCTTTTTTTTTTTTAATCCTAATACATTTTTTCCTTCTGTGAAATGGTGAGAGCTCTGCTTATATAACCTTCAAGGGGTTAAGTAGTGTTGGCTGGTTCAAAGATGCAGAACTTCTTGACTCAGCAAACTGGGACTTTACTTCTGTATTTACACAATGAAGAAGAAAGTAACACTCCCTTCATACCTGGAACTACTAATGTCTCCCTGCACTGCTGATGGATGCAACCAATGCATCATTTTTTTCTCAACCTCACTCTGCATGAAGTGAACTATTACCCATATATTTATTATTTATTAAATGAAACATTTTTAATTTTTATTATTATTTTCAGCATCTCTTGACACAATTACTGAATTATGTTTGCTTATGGGTGTGTTAGTTTGTGCAGAAAATAAGACAGTACAGTATAGGCTTCAATTTTTAGAGTTAGAGTAAAATCTAGCTACATATGAAGAACAGTATATCCAGATAAAGTATCTATTGTGCTAAAGCAAATGGTGTTACTTTTTACTGCTTCCCCTTGGAAAAAGGCCATGTTTTGAGATGAAATCCAGCATCTCAAATGAATTTTTATATTACTTGCATGTAGCAGGATTCATTTCCTCCATTATCTAATGGATCATGTTTATTGAGTCTGACAAACTCGAGAATCTGAGCTTTCAGATGTGGAGGGCAAACAACTGTCTGTGTTTGTTTGGCATCATCGATTTATCAAGACTTTCATCTTGTGCAGAGATTGAGTTTATAGGCTGAGTTTCCATCTCTTTGGGAAAGTTCCATTATCTTTCTTAAGTCTCTAAAAACTAGTATTGAGGAAAGAATGGTGTTTAGGAAAACCACCAGAAATATTTTACCAACATTTTATATAAATGCTATAGAGCAAATCAGTAGTTATTGTCTTTCTGTTCATGATTTTGATTCAGTGACTAAGCAGAGTAGGATTTCTTCAAAAAATATTCTTGATCCTGCTTTAGCAAGGTCAGTAACAAAACTTCTGCAGTTCTGTCTCTCTTAAAGACACAGATACTCAGCTGTTTGGACTCAAGAAAGATATTTTCTTCTGCTGAGAAGAGATTTTTGCATAGGCAGCAGTTCTTCTGGTTGAACTTCTGCCTGGTAGTGTAAAGAGTGATTGCTCCCATTGCTGTGAGACAGAAACCCGCCTCTTTTCTCTGGACACTCTCCTTTCTGAACACTGTGGAATATTGCAGCTTCCCAGCACGAAAACCGACCTTGCTGCCCTGAAATCAGCGGGGAGAGTTACCACTGACTTCAGCAGTAGCAGGGTCAAGCCCAGGAGTTAAATTCTTTTTGTTGATACCTTGAAACCACCAGTGGGTTGTTACAGGATTTTTGGCAGCTTTATACACGGCTTGGATACACAGGGCAGTTATGGATTGCATTTGGGGGTCAGCAGAGGACTCCAGGTGGAGAACAGGTGTGGGCTATGCGAGCAGTAAGTGGAGGTAGCTGCAATGAAACCTGTGGAAGAGAATTTGAAACACCTGGGGGGGGTAGTGGCCTTGCTGGGAGCAGGGAACTGAGTGTGCTCTGGAGAGGTGGAAGTCTGCTGAAGGTCTGTCTGCCTTTGAACAGTTCTCAGGTCAGATTTCTGCATTTTAGAAGTTGATGAGAGCTCATCTATACGGGTAACAAATGTTTTATTTCGGGTCACTTTTGCTTGTTGCGAGCTTACACATTTGTATATGTTTGAAACTTGGTTTATATTTGTGAGCTAGATGAGGCATAAATCCTTTCTAGGACTACCTTAGAGTGAGAAGACCAATGTGTAGAAAGTATCTGGGATGTAAAAAGTCAAGCATGAATTAGAAGACTGAATGGCAAAAGGTATCCATGTTTCAGACCAAACAACCCCTTTGGGCAGGGAGCTGTTGGATTGCTACTTAACTGGTGTTTAGGTGTGCTGGATGTCCATCTGGGAGCCAAGAACAGATAACTGCTGTGCCTGCAAAAAGGCAATTCTATTGCATGTTCGGTGATTATATGTAATATTTTAGGGTATATTTAAGTAGATTTGCATATTGATTGATATAGTGCAGCTTGGCTTTTGGATTACCTTAATTGTTAGTAAACTAGAATGAGATCAAGATTTTTGTGTGATAGATTATGGAATTCAAATGGATGGTACAGATTGTGAAATATGTACACTAGGAATTACTTTGGATTTGCTTATCTGGTTTTTTTGTTGTGTGGCAGATATTGCACCCATATTGTAGTCTATGGATCCATTCTCTCCTGCTTGTTTTATGAAATCCTTTGCACCTGTGAAGAGTGAGTGTAAAAGGCAGGCAGCAAAGTGTAACTCTTAATGGTGCTACGGGTGTAAAAAACAGCACAAGTTGCAAGACAATACATTGATATGTGTAGTTGTCTTTCTGTGACAATATCCCCTTTAGAAAAGTAGAGGATATATAGTTAGGAGTTTGATTGGAAAAGCTTGACTTTGCAATTTCTAAGCCCTAGTATTAGGAAACTGAGGTCAAATTTTTTCAAGCACCAACTGAATCTTATTGTGGTTTATAATTAGGTACAGCTCTCTTGCATTTTAACAGACACTTCATTTTTATTCTCTCTCTCTCTGGGAGACTTTATTCATAGAAATTATAAGAGTTTGAAATGGAACAAGGTGTACTCAGTGGGGCCTTAATTGTTAACTGTGAGTAAAGAGAAGTTTTTTGCATTAACTTATTGCAAAGGCTTCTGAGTAACTGTTCAGTTATTCAGGTTTGCTTTTGTTTGGGGTGACTGTTTCACCTTTTGTGAATGCTAATGACATAACGCTTTGAGTTACAAAGATTTATTTTGGAGGCTGCAAAAACTGTGAGACATCTATCAGTGTTCTTAAACTACCGGTGTGTAACTGAACTCTAAGATTGTATTCTTTGAACTCTGTGGAGTGCTGTAGGGTGCACGTTTCCAGCTGTGAAGGATTACTGTTGATCCCACTAGCTCATCTAGGGACAGGTTTATATTTCAGCTCACACTTTGAATGACTGATTCATATCTTAATGGTGTACATAAATGTAATCTATTGATTACTTTGTTTCCTACTGTTCATATGCAATATTTATACTTTGCTTAAGCAACCATAAACTTTCATCACTGTCATCTCTGAAAGCTCTTATCTGGAGTGCCACTAATAATGAGAGAACATACATTGTTATTAACTCTCTCTGATGTGGTAGAAAGGGTTCCTTTACTTCTCAAAAACATATCTTTCCTGAAGGGTGGAGGGAGTGATGTGTGCAATTGTCAGGGACAGCTACTATAGTTGCCTGTTGGGAAATACTATTTTTTCTGTTTGGCAGGTTTACTGCCATTGAAATCCAACCAAAGCAGCTCTGGGAAGGGAAGAAGGGAAAATAATTAAATGAAATGGTGAATGGTCTGCAGACTGCCCTTGGGAACTCCAGCCAAGCCTTCAGCTCCCAGTGAGCCGAACCCATTCCTTCTTCACACCTAGAACAGAAACTGAGGTATCTCCTCCGGCCCTAAAATAAGGAGAAACTAACTCCATTAGTTGAAAACCAGCCTGAGCCAGGGGTTTCTTCTTACTGCCTCAAGTAAGAGTGTGGAGAGTATTCAGTTGTTCAAGTATAAGGTACGTTAGGGATTTCTGCTTTCTCTCTTCACTCTTGTTTTCCATGACTTAACATCTTCACTGTTTTATTCATGCGAAATTTCAGGGGTAAGCCTCAGGTGTCACTGAAGGGTGCCACAGTCCAACTAGGGCAGTACATTAACAGTGGATATTTCCATATGTTTCAGAACAAGAGGTTAGAGCTACCAGAAGCTGTGTCCTGTTCAGAAGCCTGGGGCATGATAGTCTTGCATAAATAAGTATTTTGTTTTTCCTAAATGCTATGTTGAACAATTTTTAAATTAATTATTTTTTAAAATTAAAATTCCAAATTAAATCACATTTTTTTTAGAGTAACTTTATCAGAATTTTTCTTCCTAAACTTTGTGAGTCAGCCAAAAGTTCAATTTAGTGATGATCTGTATTCTGAACTGACAGATACCGAAAAATATGATTGATTTCAACCATGGAGCTATGATTTCTCAAGATTTTCTTGTAACTGCATCATGCATGACAGAAAAATAATGAAGAGCTCCTGTTACTTTCTTGAAAGAACAAAACCAATAGTCAACATATGATATTCCAAAGAATGTAGAAATACATTCTGAAATCTAAATGTTTTAACTGAAGAAATAATTATGTTGGATATAGAAGCTCTTGATTTCTTTTGAGGGTTTAGTTGAACAGTCTTAGTACATTTATGAGTATACCGAGTAGTTTTAGTCTTAGTAAGATTAAACCTTCCAGCTTGTTTTAGCCTGTTAGCTAAAAGAAAAATTGTTTGGTTTTTTCCCCCTTAAATCCACTTCAGATTTGTTAGTGACTTTTTGTAGAGAATTTAGAAGCTGAGGTACACATGGAAGCTGATGTTTATGATGTGAAGATTGATAGCAATACACCTCAAAAGAATTTTAAGCTCTTGACATAATGCTTTTTGCAAGTTCATCTTGGAGTGATTTTATACTTTAGAAGGTGAGAAATGGATCCTGCAGTGAAGAGTCAGGTGAAGAATGTTAGGGGCTGTGAAAGCAGCACCTGTGTTGTACCTGCCTTTGCACCAGCTGGGACTGAACCTCTCCTTTGTACCTCTCAGCACAGTTGAGAGCTGTAAGAATATTTTGTTTCTCGTACTAATGCAGATGGAGATACTACACACATTTTTTTGGGTGACCATCACTAAAAAAAAATTGAAATCACAACAGGGACTGAAGTGTTATGAGTGTGCAGATGTGAGTTTGAATCACCAGGTAGTTTTGAAGCCGGTCCTTGCTCCAGTTAGCACCTTCTGGTTTGTTACTTGAAGCAATGTCAGACTTCACAAACCAGGCTTTCTTTGATTAAATTCAATGCAAAGATGCTTTCCAGGAGTGCTCTTAAAGCTGATAAGGGGCAGCTAGCCCACAGCACTGGATCAGTGCTAGTCCCAAGTAAAACCCTGTAATCCTATTCTGTGAGCACTTGGTGATCAGCACCAGCTGGTTCACTGCTTACAGTGTGAGATCTCCTCACGTTGTGTTAAGTTACTTGCTAATATAGATTAAGCATGGGAATTAATTATTTTTTTATTTCAAGAGGGGAGTTACTTCAGTCTCAAGTATCTACTGAGATGAACTGAAAGGATTAGAAGTGCTTCTTATTTGAATAAAACTACTTATACTTGGATTTTTATTATTTTAATAAGGATAAATGAAAATCTCGCCTTTCTCACTGTTTACAAAGGACAAGGGATGGTTATGGCAGCACTACTCCATCAGACAGTAGTCAGTGAAACATGTAGGACACTTTCCTGAGATACAGGAGAAACATCTCTTAATCTCTTCTTTGAAGTGACTGGAGCATCCCTCAGCTTTTTCAGGAACAAGGTAAATGCCAGCTATATAAATGATGATGGGGGGCTATTTTCCTCTCAGTATTTCCCATGTAGAGGTTCCACTTTGCATACAGTGTGTTTGCTAGACTAAAAGTGAAGGAGAATGACTGTAGAACCTGATAATCAGACTCCAGGTCTCAGTTTCTGCTCCAATCTTACAGTGCAAAATGGGGCAGCTTTAGCAATTTGCGTTGCATGTGTCATGTTGTTAATAATGAAGATGAATCTGAATGCCACTTTTAGGATGATATTTAAAAGAAGCATTATTTTGAATTCCAGAAGATTAAGCAAATGCAGATGGGAATTTTGGTGGGGGGGAGGGAGAGGCGAGGCCCAAACTCAGTAATTAAGGTTTCGTGAATGTATCGCTTTCATCTTCCCTTCTACTGTTCCAATTTTACTCTTCATCACATTTTATGGATTCTTTTTAATCTGTCTCCTGGGTGATATATTTTTTCCTGAGAGCTTGTTATGCCATTGTGACTGTGGGGGATAGTGTACCATTTTCCTTTCCTGCCACTATTTATTCACAAAGATGAATTGTGATTTTTCTATGCTGTTTCCAGTTTGAGAGCACGCCAAAGCTTTTCAGGGTTTGACATGCCTGGTGTCCTTTTGCTGTGGGGGTGGACTATACCTTTTGCAGTGACGAAGAGCTGTTTGCTGTAAGGGAAAGAGGAATCCAGCATACTGGAAAAATCACTTATGCCCACGATATTAGCAATTTTTGTAGGTCTTCTGTAGGCGCTTTTCTACCTTAAAGTAACGTGAAAACTGCAAAGGGAGCATGAGATGAAAGTACCATCAATCAAAATGTAAAACTATGTATCCTCACTAGAAGTTACAATAAAGTATTTTCATGAATGATGCAGAAGTAATTTTTTTTTTGTGCCTCATAACATGGGATGTTGCCAATTATTAAGGAAGTAAAACAGGGAGTAGTGATTCCTGGGCAAAGTAATTCAGTCTCAAGTCCTTCTTGAATCTCAAGGATTCTTCTTCTTTGTGGGGTATTTTGTTTTGTTTTTTTGTGGTTTTTTTTGTTTTGTTTTGTTTTTTATGATGATGAGACGTTTTTCTTGCATGAGACAATTGATAAAACAGTGTTTCCATGCTTATGCATTTTTAAAGGTAAATAATACTGGGTAGCCAAAAGAGGGAACAGTATAACTTATTTTGGCTTTTATATGTGCATGTAATCAGGAACCTTTATGTTTAAACACGCACATAGTTATTTATGTAAGTGTGAAGTTTCAGACAATTTTGAGAACTCGTAGCATACACAACATAGTCTAATTATAAATCAGAAACATATACTATGTTTTATGCTAATTCTAGCTGAGAGAAACTCTTCATATTACTTTCACAATCTTGTTTTCCAAAGGATGTTTTTTTCTGCTTACATATATATTTCCTCTTCTCTTGTAGTCAGGTTTAATTTCAGCTGAACTTGGCAGGAGGGCAAACTGGAGATACGGCTGGTTTGGGGAGATCCTATTAGCATTCCCTGCTGTGAAGGAGGCCCCATACCTAGGGTTGGTGCCTCCTTGTCTTCACCATAACAGATATTCTAGGCAGTCTTGTCTCCTTCTTGGTCATGGAAGCCATTGCATTTGCTGAAACAGTTTATACTTTAGATTACAAAACTGGCTACTGTCAGGACACAAATCTATTGGAAATGACACTTGACTAGTTCTACTGCTTAAATAATTGCTTGTTATACTTCACTCCCATTCATCCCCCCTCACCTCACCCCTTGAAACCACCACAGAACAGTTCTTGAAAAGTAAATTTTAGGAAATGTGTTTTGTTAAAGTAGTTGGTGGATTGCAACATCTGCTTTGTGTAGACAGAATAATTTGAATTAATTAAGCTTTTTGTTGATCATCTTGCTAAATTAATTTCAGAATATCTGAACAACATTACCCGAAGCAATAAAAGCAAATATGCTAAATGCTACTCTACTTTAGAAGTTTCTTCTGGGATACTACAAAGTTCTGCGTTGTTGATACCAACTTTTTACAGGTCTTCTGTATTTGAATTAGATGGAGGGGGCAGAAACCTTTTGTGGTATTTGATGTTGAATGACATGAGGAAGGACTTCTTTATATTAAGGGTGGTGGAGCACTGGAACAGTCTGCCCAGGGAAGTTGTGGAGTCTCCCTCTTTGGAGATGTTTAAAACCCACCTGGATGTGTCCCTGTGTCACCTACTCTAGGTGACACTAACTTGATGTGGGGGTTGGACGGGATGGTCTCTAGAGGACACAACCTTAACAATCTGTGATTTTATGACATTAGTTAAACAATAAACAAAACAGTTTTGGTTTTGGAAGGGAAATGTAGCTGGAAAAATAGCCTGCATTTATGATAAGGATGATTTACTACTATTTTGTAGTGGACTGGATTGAAGAGAAAGAAGTTTTTAACTTCTTTGGAAGCAACTCCAGGCATAACCATTTCAGCAGTACTGATGTATTTTTCAAACCAGTGAAAGGCTAACCTTCTCATAAAGCAGTAGGAGAGATATTGAGCTGCTTATTGTTTCCTGGAACAATATATGAGGCAGATTACAAATGTTTCGGAGTGCCAGAGTCTTGGATGCTGAATTGTTTGATAAAGTACTCATGAGTTTACCAGAGCACTGGTAATGTAAAACATCCAGCTGTTATATACTGTGAACTGACATGTTCCAAGTACTTCTAAGCTCTATTTAGAGTTAGTGCTTTGTGTGCAACACCTTAAGTCTTGGATGAGATATTGGAAGCTGAGTTGTAGTGAACTGCATGACTCCTGTGCTCTTGGGAAGTGAATACTGAGAAAGAGATAATTACAGTTTTTTCAACTACCACAGATCTCTTACAGGAATTGTGGAAAGAGGCCAGTAACCTTTGCTGGTTAATCTGGTCTGAAGGAGCACAGGGTTTTTTTTGGCTACTACCAGAACTGTGTGTTTATATTTACATGGTCCCTCAGCAGTTGCCTTGGAAGATGCTGGCTTTGCAAAGAGTTAAGCACTTAGACTACAGTTCTGAAAAGTGTTTATCATGCTTCAAGCAGAACACACTGATATCTGACTGTGTGATTATACAACTGTATTATTTGTCTTTTGATAGGGCACTGAACACGTGATTGTCATTCTTGTTCGAGGAATGCAAATAATGCAAATTTAATTGGGCCTTTTGGGTAATGAATTTGCAAAGTTATGTGCTTAAAAACTACTTCTGTTCTTTAAACTAAATGAGACCTATTTCAGTAGGTTGAAAGCCTCTCGCACAGTGCCTTCCAGGATAGTGCATGTGGTTGTCCTGTCATGAGCAGGCACACATGTTCCTTATGTGAAGTCAAGGGGAGCCACATGTCTCTGAGCTTAATGTTTGTCTAGCTCTCCTTTTGAGTCTTTCCTAAGGAAATGACAGACAGGTTGAAGGATAATAAAGGAGAGTGGGGAAATGAGCAAGTACTACTGGAGTTTTGTGTTCAAAAATGAAATTTTGAACTTAGAGCTAACTTTTGAGTTTGGAGCAATCTTGCTCTCCCTTTTCTCTCCTGATTCTGCTGGTGATATGAACTGAATAGGGAAGAGCTACATTCTTGTTTTGAGCCAAAAGCTATCAAGGTTGTGGTGAGGTAGCTTTGCCAGGCTAATATGTTACCTTGGTTAACTTACAGATTTCCCGTTTGGAAAACAACCCTTGCATTTCCAAATACAGTTGTCACTGTCATCTGTCCTATATCAGCTCTTTACTGCCCACCCTCCAGGGGAGTGGAGATCAGTGTACCTTGCAAATATTTGGGCTTTGCTGATTATTCTTTCCAACATACTTCTTGCTTAACTGGGTGTGCCAGGACCTTTGTATGATTTCTTTGCTGGTTTTTTTTAACAGTGGTTGCTACCTATATTTATCAGACATTTGACTTCTGTTCTACATATTTTTTTTTCTTAAAAATATCACTCTAAATTGGAAATATTTTCTTCAGAAGCTTGTGTTATATTAAGTGACTGCTCTTCTAGAAATATGTTTGCTTGTATGGAAATTGGTTCAGATTCCTGCCCTTGTATTTGCCACACAACTCCACTTATGTGAATGTTATTGGCTTATCTTTGGTATTAAGAATGTAATTACATATACATATAGTTGAGGGTGTTTTTCAAAAGCTGAATGTTTTCTTTTGTTGGGAAAATCTGTCCTTTAAAACTACTCTGCTGGATTAGGGTTGTATGACATGGGTTAAGCTATTCAATTTAATTTGAAAATACGTCTTCTGAGACTTGTCTGCAGCTTACTGAAAAATGGTTCCTAAGTTTTTTTTGAAAGATAAATTTAAGGGTTACTACAGCTTTTTTTTTTTAAGGTAATAATTACAGTAAGTTCTATTTCACCTATTTAAAAACAAGACACCTTTAGTGTTGAACTGTTCTTTTAAAAGATAGAGATGACTGCTGTACAAAATAGCGGTGAATACTACCTTGGTAAAATAAAGTAGCTAAGATTTTAAAAACCAAAGAAACATTAATAAGAGAAAAGAATAATTTTCAACTACAAAGATTTGTTCTTCAAGATAAGTATCTTAAAATGATCTGGAGACTACATGTTATTAATAGTAAGATATTTATTAAAAAATTGTAAAGCCCTCTGAGGAAAATGTATGATTAAGTCATAGATCCTAATCTATCAGTGTAGCTCAGAGCTGGGTTGATCAAAGTTGAATCTCAGTAGTTGTGCTTTATTCTTATTAAGCTGCATAAAGTATACTTATTTCAAGTTTTTTATTGGTATTTGTTCTCCCTTCCCCATAAATAACCTTAGTCACTTGGTTAAAATATTTTAAATACCAAAGAAAGAGAAGAATGAGAAAAACCATTCTAAATGTTGGAACAAAGGCATTTTAGGTTGGTGTGAGGTTTTTTTTTTTACTAAGTACGAATTTTCTTCTGCATGACAGCAAAAGTGAACAGTAATTTATTACATTAAAATTATTTGCAATGTTAGAGGTTAATTTTTTTGCTAAATTTCTAGTTCTCCATGAATTTTTGCTTACCAATTAAAACCTATTTGGTAAACCAAATGTTTGATCTAAAGTTGTGGGTTTTTAACTACATACTTAGAATGAATTATAATATTAATGTCATATTGTATAGCATAGGTTTTACATGGATTCATAAGTGTCCAAATGTATCTTGAAAGACTAAACAGTGCATCATATCAAACTAGTTTACTCCCCATAAGCAGCCTCTTTTGTAGAATGAAGCAGTTGAAATAGCCTACAGGGTTTTTTTCCTGTTTGTTTTTAATCTGATGATTTTCCTGTTCTCTGCTGCCTATAAAGTCTCTTTTCGTTAATAACTGGACTCCAAGGGAGGGGAAAATGAAAACTTATAAATTTTAAAACATCTCATAAAAGCTATGTAAACCAGCCTTATGATCTATAAAATGTTACAGATTGTAAATCACGTATCTGGGGACCTTCCAGAGCTAGATGCAAGTGTTGCTGCTTATTTGGCAGTTCCCATTTCTAATTGCATGGGGTTTTATGATGCTGTAACCTGTAAATGGAGCAAGAGATTGAATGTGATTTTTTTATTTATTTTTTTATTTATTTTTTTAATTTTTTTTTTTTTAGCTGAGAACAGTATTTTTATTTTCAAACCCTGGGTTGGAGGAGTGGACCAGAAGGAAATATTGGGGTAAACAAACATTGTAAAAATCTGTGCATTTTTTCAGGAATTAGGACTGTTAGGGATGTTAATGTGAATATTGTGTCTATTGGATGTCATATATTAAAAATGTTATGAATATTAAGAGAAGCTTAAACATTTCAACTCCATTAGACTTGGGATTCTTACCTTTTGCATATTTCTGTTGGTTTAATAGATACTCCTGTTCTCACTTACAACAATGAAATCTGATGTGTTCTTTGCAATTATGAGGTCCACTAGCCCTATTTCCTTTTTGTTAAGGTGTTACTTGTTAATTTTTTGCTCTATTAGTTTTTATTGCATTAACTTTTGCCTTATGTAAAAAGGTCTTGATTAACCAAATGGAAAATTGTAACCTGTGAAGCGGATATAGGTTGTAATCTCAAAGATTTGTCCATGAGCTGCCTTAGTCCTTGGGGAATTTCTGCAGGAGATGAGGTCACTTGCTGGAGCCTTTAGCTTCTCTATGGAGAGCTGGATATAGAGATGACAATTGTAATAAGGGTGCTTTTCTAAGGGTTTGTGCTCAGTCCAGTTAAATGCAATCACCCACCCCTTCCAGATATGTTGGAGTAGCTCCTAGAGATTAAATTTGGTGAGACTCTGCTGTCAAGGTTGAGGTCATTTAGCACCTCACAAGATCAGGCATCAGATAACAACATTTGTGCAGTGTTGACTTGGACAGAAGAAAAAAAAAAAGGCTTTTTTTTTTTTTTTTTAGTAGAATTTGTACTGTCAAGCTTTTGTCTTTAAAGCTCTGCAGTCCTGCTGTCACTAGTTCTTTTTGCACTGTGGGCACAGCATCGATCTTCCCCTCGTGTGTGTGA
Source organism: Chiroxiphia lanceolata (assembly GCF_009829145.1). Taxonomy (NCBI): domain Eukaryota; kingdom Metazoa; phylum Chordata; class Aves; order Passeriformes; family Pipridae; genus Chiroxiphia; species Chiroxiphia lanceolata. The sequence goes on from NC_045644.1 coordinate 28,827,209, forward strand.
TGCAGCAAGGGAACAAGGCATGCAAGATTAGCGGCTGTGCTCTCCAGGGCAGCGTCACTGTCTCTTTTTGGACAGGAAAAGTAAAGCTCAAGATGACTAGAGATTATACACAAATAAGTCGAGTCTTTGTTAGTTTGAAAAACTCTTGTATTTTTCAGAAGTCTGTGTCTGTGTAAATTGGTAGGAATTCCTGATCGTTCATCAGTTGAGATTATATGGTGATGGAGAATAAATTTTCATTTGACAGGCTTTGATATGACAAATTGAAAAAGATTGTCACTCTGGGGAGTGGTGGGGGAAGTGGGTGGGAGTGAAAGTGGAAGGAGTCTGGATGTATGTGAAATTCTATGGTTCTCATAACTGTGTGCACTTCACAATGTCATTGTTATCTAAGATAAAAAGGATACTAAAGAAAAAAGGACTCTTCTCTGTTGCGAGCTTTGAAAACACCTATAGGAGTTTCTACTTCCCTCTCAGTACAATAGGAGTAGAGTTTAAGGTAATTTAGACAAGTGAGTTTCAGTTCAGCTGTTAGAAGATTTTTAGTCCTTGCTTGTTAGGGGACTGGAAGGCTATTGAGAATCCACAGGTCTCTCTTTGAGTTTCTCTTCCAAAAAACCTGTTTCTGTGCTAGGACGTTCTTGACCTTGACTCACAACTGCTAATTATCCCAAATCTACTGTCCTGTTTCTTTGGCTGAATATCTGAGGGATCACTTGTCTGGCTGTGGATGGGCCTCCCCAGCCCATGTACTGAAGGTGAGAGTAATTAGCTCAGAAATTCTTTGGACGTTTGTGTAGAACTGGGTTGTGCAGTGGACTGTACTCAGACAGCACTGTGATGTGAGACAAGTTAGTTACCTTTCTTTTTTTCTTTCATTTTTAGTTTGAACAAGTGTTGGCCATATATAAGCAGTTTCTATTGAAAGGAGTCTTCTGTTGACATCACAGGAAGATGGTAGTAATCTAAAAAAATTGCAACAGGATTGCATTTTGATATTATGCTCAGAAAAATGCAGAATTTTCTTGTGGTTTTTTTTCCTCCTCCTACAATTTAAACAATAGTGGCCTCTCTTGGTTTTCATCTCAAGCCTGTTCCTGAATAAGTCTTCATCAGGTTTCTGTCCAAAACTTTCTTGTGGTAGTCTAACCTATTCCTGGGGTGAATCAGCTAGTTCTGACTGATGTAGATTTATAAAATCAGGAGATTGATTGGATAAAAAGCTGAGCTCCTCATTTCCAAAGGTGGTGTTACCTCACACGGAGGACATTGGTTCAAAAATGGCTATTGCAGGACACTTTTCAACGATACAGACCTGTACCAGCTACTGAAATGTGACACAAAAGCTCTTCCTGTAAAAAAGAATTCATCTTTTAATGGTTTTTGCCTTTTGGAAATAGACTCTCTATTCCCACATCCATGATGGTGATGGTTCAGAAGAGGAATATGCTTTATTTTCATCTCATAGAGAACACCGAAGAGTACTGGGCTGATGAAAGTCCCAGTACCTGTATCAGATGTTTTTTCATTGATGTGACAAAGCTGTAAGCCCAGTTGCAAGCACAGGGAGACAGATGAGCCAAAAAGGTTAATTACTTCTCATTTTCTTACCCTTATGTTTATTTCAAATATTCATCTCTTTTACTACCTGAAGGTGGCCAATTAATCTTATGTACTTTTGTTTCTGCCAAAAGAATGGTTGTGGTGTGTCTTGCTGTTCTTTATAAAGGTGTGAAAAGTTCTCTAGTGAGGAAGAATACCAAAAAGAACAGAAAACCATTTTGCTTTCAGAAGCCTTTTTGAGGGTCTGTTTAAAGCTAAAACTTGTAGTGAACTTAGCATGAAAGTTCTTCCATCAGGAAGATTGTGGGTTATGCTTGGAGAGAACCACGGTCTCTACCTTTCTTCACAGCCATTTCACTCCCTGCAAGTTGTACTCAGAGGTAAGGCTTTCAAACAGAAACCCAACACCAGGGAGTCAATCCACCTCCTCTAGTACATGGTTCTTCCCAGCTTCTCCATTTTTAAATGATTTGCATGGCAGTGGATTTGTCACTGTATACTCTGACTCTTCCCCAGCTGTATGGAACAGGTGATGCAGCTCTGCCTGCTATTGCACTACTTAGGTTCATAGCTCCATAAAAGTAAGATAAATCAGTGTAAGTTTCTCCTGTGGTGCCCTTCTATCTAAAGCAAACCTTTTTTTTTTTTCTTTTATGCTTATTGCTCTCCCTTGTATTTTGTGTCAGCTGAAAATATTTTCTTTGAGAACCTATGTCAAGAATAAAATTGTATAACAGTAATTCTTCCTGATTTTGCAGTTACAGTTAACTGTAATGTCTACTACACCAGAAACAAAAACAACTTATTAAAACAAATGGAAGAAAAGCTTTCTTTTTTTAAAATCTTCACCTTCCTTTTTTTTTTGAGTGTTTCTTAATATTCAGTTTCACTGTCTGAAAGTTGCCTCTTAGCTGGCAAAGAATCAGTAATATATCATAAAATTTATGTTGAAAGGATGTCAGCATGAAGTTACCATGCAGAACATAGAATCAGTAGTCCAGGAAGTTTAATTATTAGAAATGGTGTCTGGCAGATAAAGGCAGAGTACTTCACAGGTGGACTTAAAGACTCATGCAAAGGGATCTCTCTGTGATCTGCATCATAATCAGATTTTAAAATATTTGAAGAATTCATCCTTTTTTTTTTTTATAGTAGGAGACCTCTTTATTCCTTTTATAACTTTTCCTTTGCAGTTTAGAAGTATTATTCAGAGCAACCAGTGATACACCCTTTAGGACATATCCACGTCCTAAAAGGCATAGCTGTAACAATACTTCACAGTGCTGTGCCAGTGGTGTGGTGTTGAAAAAAAAAAGCAAGACAGGTAAAATAGTAAAATGAGTTTTTGATGCAGCTACATTGCCCTTAACTGGTAATCTAAGCAGTCCTCTCAGTGTAGCTTACAGTTTATCTTGAATTCATCAAAGGGAACTCCCCAGCTAGCTGGTTACTCACAGAAAGTGTTTTCGGCCAACAACGAAATTTTGGGAAAATGGATGTTTTATGAAGCTCTGAGTGACTCTAGTGAAACCTTCCTTCCTGGATTGGTAGACCTGTTCCTAAATCTATTCCCAAACCAACGTCCTTTACTTTCTTACTGGGAAGGAGTAATTTGCGTAAGGGAATGTTGAATTGCTGACATGCAAGTACCTGGAAAACATGTCTTACTCTTCTTTTGATAAGATGGAAGGCTGTATCTCCAAAATTGAGAAACATGGCTACTCACCTCACAAGCAGGAGGATATCCTTTGTAGGTTTTTTCATGTTTATCCTGGAGAAAGGATGTGGGGATAGTGTGACTGTATTGGGCACAGGTGGTTTTTAGTAGTTCTCAAATAAGCAGCGTGATAGTAGGTTAGGGGCCCTAGAAAGGTTTCTGTGTGCTCTAAAAAGAATATTTATGGGGAATATTTCCAAACACACTTTTGCTAGCCTTTTCTTTTTGCCTCCCTTTTGGAAAGCATTTGCTTGTCTCACACTGTGATGCAGTATATCATGTAACAGAGATGGAAAAGAGGCTGTTTTCTACAATATTTGGTTTAGTACATATTTGTCCTTTGTTATTGCGCTCTGACAGTGAAATCTCTAAAGGCCTTCCATGAGTAAATACCATTTATCAGAGTTACAATATTATGGTAGTGAGAAGTGGTTTAGCAAGTAAAATGCTGGTCATGGACATGGAGATTTCTTCAGCTTTACCTCTGCTTCTTTCACTCTGCAGGGCACGTCCAGTTTGCTTTGCCATTCCTAAGTCTCTTTCTCTTCAGTACAGGGTCGTTAAGACTGTTTTAAACTGCTTCAAGATCTGTTTGAATATCTCATACAGAGATGTTGTTTTCCCCCTTTTCAAGTTGTGGTTAAATGGCTCTTTCTATTGTTTGGTTTTTTTAATTAAAAACAGAAACAAAACCAAACAAACAAAACATATGGAGTTATTACAGTTGTTTTGATTGCTTTCCCTTTCCAGCCAGGTCATTTCCCTGGAATTGAATTTGATTCGTGACCTAGAAGAAACCTGAATAAGCAATGTTAAGAGTTAATGATTCCTCTACTTATCAAGTCATGATGAATGCCCTTCCCCACAAGGCTTGAAAAAACCTGATTTTAAAAATAGTTTTTCTAGGGTATTTTTGTACTCATTCTCATTCTGCTGTACAGGTTAAGATTTGAAAAGCAAGACTTCTTATACCCTTATTCCTGCAGACCTCTGGTTGTAGAAGTACAGAGCTGGTCTTTACTGGGCAGGATTTAGATTGAATGTAATGAAGCTGATGGTGAGTGGTGAAAGATTTTTGTACAAAACAGAAAAAGGAGTGGGAAGAACACTGATGGGATTTAGGATATCATCAAACTCACTACTAAAGGTAATGGCTAGTCGAGTGAAGAATGGGAACTGTATCAAGTCTTTCAAATGAAGTTTGTGAAAAAGAGGAATGATAGTTTATTAAAGCCTCCTAAATTTGAAAATATATATATTTTCATTTTAAGCCTGTTACAATTGTGCATGAGTTAGAATGCAGAAGTCAATATGTGCTTGCTCTAATGCTCTTCAACTTCGGTACTTTTTAAAATGCTGTTTAACATACAGTAACAATTGTATGCAGTTTTAATTAAGTGTGGAATCGTGCATGTTAGAAACATGATTTATGTATTTTTCACTGTGATGATTCCCAAGTTATTTTTCTGGGCATTTCAAATGCTGGTTGAAAGCAAGATTGAGTGTAACTGTTTAGCTTTTCATAAGAACTGATTCTAGTCTAGCTGTCTTGACCCATCACTCCTCTCTGTATTCCCTACCATACACTAGGATTTTTAAGTCTGAAAAAACAAGATTGAATTGCTAAGTTCTGCTGCTCTGAAACCCTGCCAGCCCGCACTCAGTAATCTCAGAAGAATTAAGAAAAAAGTGGATGGACTCTGTCACATTCATTCACATCATCTTGGCTTGTCATCGGGTCACAGGCTAAAGGGAACGATTGCGTGACTGCTAAGGCAGAGACCGGGCATTGTCATTAAGGAACTGTGAATCAAACGTGTGCAGCCCTTGGGATCATGCTAATCACTAACATCTCTGTGTGCTGAAGGTCTTATACTGTGCAATCTGTGCACACTGAAGTCACTGTGATGCCACGTAAATTTTTTTTTTTCAAATTCTGCTTTCATGCAGTCAGAAGGAAAATCCTTAAATATAAACATTGATGTGAAAATTGATGTGTCAAAAATGTACTTTGCAGTGAGGAAGCAACGCTAGTTGTGTCGGAGACCCTCTTATTGTGTCTGTACTTACTGTACACTTCACTTACCAGGACCTGAGCCTCCATCCTTGTCTAGAAGAGCTGAGGCAGGTACACAGCTGCTGTTGATGGAGAGTTTAGTCCTGCACTTGTGAAGATTCGTGTACCTTTTGGCCATGGTGATGAGCAGACAAGAAGCCTCTCCATGCATTGGTGTGAGCTCTGTGCTCAAGGTAGATGGGCTGCACACTCGTAATGGTGTGGCAGGAGGGCTGGGCTGGAAGCTCTAGGGGCAAAAATGCCACACAAGTCTTGGACTGCTTGTTGTCAGTGTTGACCTTGCTTACAGTCATTCACGACCTTTTGGGTGTCTAGCTGAATTGGGAGAAACAAATCTGTGGAGATCTTGTGGGAGAATGGGAAGGGATTCTCATTGCAACTCTGAACTCTAATTATTTGCATCTATGCTACTGTGAACTTCCAGATGGCATGTTGCTCTGTTGTTTTCCAGTGCAATGCACCCTTTGGGGAATTTTCCTGAGGAACAATGAAACATATTTGAATCTGCATTCCACCCTAGTACCCTGAGAATGCCTTGTAAGCAAGACTTTCTTGTCTGGCAAAAAACGTCTGTGAATTACGAGCAACTTGGGTTAGGAGTCCACATGCCAAATTAACTTAGTTTTGTTTAGAATCTCCAACAGATTTTATTTAGCAGGCAGTCTGTTCCACATTTGGATGATCTGCTGACATCATGTGCTTCCTTCCTCTAAATCATCCAGAATGGAAACTGGAACTTTATGATGCACTGAACACAAGGACATTTTCCCTCTCTTAACCTGCTAATGCAAGATGGATTTTGCTTATTTTAGCTAAACCACCTTTTGACGTGTACATGTAAGCACTGATCATAAGTACTTTCTCTGAGGAGTTGAAGACATAGAACATACACTAGCATTCATATTTACAAATATTCAGGCTCTTACTGCAAAATGTTATATGTTATGGAACAAATAATCTTTCCATACTGTGTCTATTTCCCCATATAAAGACCTAATCATAAAACAACAAATGATAGTGAAACTGTAGCTAACAGTGATCTTCTAAGTAGAACAGACTGCTCGGGGAGGTGATGAAGACATCATCCCTGGAGATGTTTAAGGAAAGACTGGACATGGCATTTAATGCCATGGTCTAGTTGACATGGTGGTATCAGCTCATAGGTTGGACTCGATGACCTCAGAGGTCCTTTCCAACCTAATTGATTCTATTAAAATAGCCTATTTTCATCTGTCGTATTAAAAGTAAAGAGAAAAGTATGGGAAATAGTAGCAGGTCTTATCTGTAGGCATTTCTCCATCAATTGCTTTTTGATTTATGATTTGAAATCAGACTCTGCAGGACCTTCTATCCCAAGAATACTCGTACCACATCTACATTCTGTAGGGGAAATCCTTAATCTCCAGATACAGCTGGTTTCTCTACTGTAGTAGAGTTGGTTCTCCAGCCATAAAGTGCTCTCATTCAAACTAAGATTAGTACAGGTGTGCTGTCTCTGCCTTTCTCTGATGCACTCTCCTCTCTGCTTACACACTTGATAGAAAATTTGGAGGAATAATGCATTTCATACCAGCATAACTTTTAGTTTCCTTTACTGGAGTTGGTTCCCTGTTTTAAAAGGTGTCAGAGATTGATATGTTTGTTTTATAACAATACTTGAAGAAAGAAATTCAGCTTTTTATGAGAGAGGATTTCCAACTCATGTAGTGCCTGGGCAATGGAATTGCAAAATTGAAATTATTGTCTGACTATCAAAGGGATAAGTCCAATTTAAAATAGGGAATTTATGCTTGTCCAGCTGTGCATCTACTTTAGGATTGCCAGCACCCTGTCAAGTAGCAGGCTTCTTAATAATTTGAAAGATGTTTTCATGGTAGGAATTACACTCTGACTGTCCTATTTTCAGTATGTACAAAAATCTTACCATTAATATCTTTATTTCAACAATAAGATATCTTGAATTTAAAACAAACAAACCCTCCACCACTTTTCAAAGTAAAGTCTTGTCATGGAGGTGAAAATCCCTCTGTTGTTGTGAAGTTACTCTGAGCGATGCTGGAATGGAATTGTAATAACATAAGAATTCTTGCCTTTGCTCTCAATCCCCTTGAGTTTAACAGCCATACAATGCCCTTGAAAATCAGCCCAGCCTCAGTAGTCTAGGACCACCTCCTGGGTGATCTAACTCATTACAGCAAAATCTAGTGCTCACATGCCATTTGAATCATGTACACTATAATGTAGGAACTGTAGGTAAGAAGTTGAAGTTCAGGTCTCTTTTGCAATAAAAATTCCAGAGAGCTTTCTTCCTTCTGTACTGGTAAGGAGAAGAGAAAATGTCATGTATAAGCAGCAGGAGAGAGAGTGTGAAACATCCTCATTACTTGTTGAGGTGGACATAGTCTGCCAGTGGGGGATGTATCATAAAATTCTTGTATGCAGGATGTAGTAGGTACACAAAGATTACTTTTTTTCTGGAAGTGTCTGCTGACAAATATATGTGGAAGTAGAAAAAAGATCAAATGCTGTTCTATCTCATCTTCCTCTGTTTTGTGCAGGAAGGCTGAACAACCATACCTTTGGGAAAGGGGTAATGTTACCACAGCTCGACTCACTCACTGGATCAGCCTGTGACATATTGGGGATGTGGCGTTATTTATTTATCACGTTCAGGTCTGTCCTGGGGTTCTTGTCTCCCTTAGGAAAGGATTAGCAAAGTCCTCCTAGCTCAGGAAGTTGAAACTGTGTGGTAGCTGTTGCTTCATACATAGAAGTAGACTGAAAAGAAGGGACAAATATATTCACTGTACCTATTTCCATCACCTGGTCTCCCCTTCTCCCTTCTGTGCTCACCCTCGACTTGCCTTTTTTTTTGTTTTTGTTATCAGAGGCAGCTGAACTGTGGCCTCACAGCAGTGGATAATGAATAATACGAAAACCTTCAAATGTGTTTGCTGTTATATTGGTGAAGGTGGGCTGGTACTTCCTTCTCTGTGTGATTTTAAACTGGTGCCCACGAGGTTTGATCTGGTTAGCTGACTATATTTTATGTGGTTTTGTCTGTGGGTTTAGTGACAAACTGCTGAACACTAATTTAAAGGAAACCTTATAATCAGTGATATATATATGGTATGTATATTTTTCAAAGGTATAATTGAAATAGAGAATGAACTATTAGAATATCTTCTGCCAAAAAGATTGTTTTACTAGTTCCTTGTGCACTGAACTGTGGTAGCAGTGAAAGAAGCTGGAAGACTCTTGCCCAGCCTCACTTGATCAACAGTGGTAAGACAGCATTGAGTGGCTCTGGGTGTGGGCAGCTGTTTCCTTCAATCCCAGTTAGACTCAGCAGCAGTTCATATCCTCACTGGTGGGATCAGGAGCAGTGAAGATTTCTCCCTGATTCTCAGCAGTCATAGCAGTGTACTGGAAAAAGGAATTTTGTTTCTGACCTGTTAATATCTGATGACTGTGCATTTTCCATTTCACACAAAATTATGTGCCACTCTTTTGGGCATGAACATTTCTGGTTTTGAGCTCCTTTGAGGGAATGAGTAAACTGTGCAGTTTTCATTTGCTATAGATCATAGAAACCAGACTTGCAGGTGCATTTCCAGACTTCAGAAACAAGGCAGCAGGTACATCCCTGGCATCTGCATTCCAGAGACTTTCTGCTTTGTCTGGGAAGCACCAAGGGCACCTGTGGCACTGCAGACACAACAAATGCGGCATAGAAACCACTTTCTAAACGAAATTACATACCTCACTCAGCTGCTTGTTCTGAGGAGGAATTAGAGATAGCTAACCAGAAAAGAAAATTTTTTCTTTGTTATATTTGTATATATCCTAAGCAGGTTTCTGCATGTAAACAAGCATTACTGCATAATTACAAGGTAAAAATACGTGGAAACTTTGAAAATATATATCGCTGTTCTCTATTGCATCAAAATATTTGAGATTTTTTTACTAGGCATGTTACTTTTGCTATCACTCATACAAAACACTTCAATTAATTTTTGTTATGTTTTATACATAGTCCAGGGGAGGTTTGCTTGAAAACTACCTGCAGTTATCAATACTTACCCATTTTAGTTAGGCTGTGGTGATTAATTCTTTTGCTTACTTGTCTATACAGTGCTTAAGGAAAGGCTACAGTTTTAATCAAGATTCTAAGTCTTATCTTAATATACATAATTCAGTAATTATTGAAATTATTTCCTTCCTGCCTCATCTATTTGTTACTGTAATTCACACTTAATAATTTGAGAGTTTGAGAGCTGTTGGCAGAAAGTCAGTGTTCACATGCGTTAATTCACTGGTTTATTACTGGTCTGTGAATTGCAGTAGTTAGTTCTGCCCTTTCTATTGTGAATTTATAATCAAAATATAAAAATTAATACCCATTTGCAGGCATAGATATTCAAGAAATCAATGAAATGATACAACATAAATAGCACTATTAGGATACCAACTAACTGGATAAGCCAAGCAGAATTAAATAAAAGCATTTTGGGAGAGGCTGAAGTAGTAAACCAAGTCCTTACAAATTGTGTTTTTTTGTATGAAAAGAGGTGAATATTTTTAATGCCTCATTGATTGTTTGAATCTATAGCTTCTGGTTTTGTTGACCATGGGAGAGGGAGAATGTATTGGTCCAAACCTCTTGAACACTGTACAGTCATTCCTCCCCCCTTTTAGTTTCCAGCTACATCATCCCCTTTGAGTTTAGTGTGGATGAGATTTTCATCTGGTCTTTGCTCTAGGAGGCAGGATGTTGGAATAACTGTGTGCTAAATGCCTGGATCATGAAGTATAGACAGGCTATGTCCCTTTTAAAATTAGGAGCAGCCTTCAGTGATCTGTATAGCTCCTGTGATGCTTTTCCATTACTGTTGCTTTCTCTTACCTGCAACAAATAGTGCGATTGAGACTAACAGAATACCTTGCCTATCTGTACAGAAAAAAGTCCTGTGTACAATTAAAAAAACCCCCAAACACCCCCCTGACATGTTCCTTCCTCCTCCTGTACTCTAAACCATGAGCCAACTCTCCTCAGGTTTGACTTGGAAGTAATTTAGCTCCATCTGGCTATGGAGGTCATGTGAACCAGCCTGCGTTGGAACAGGTTGAATCCTTTGATTTGGAAACTGCTCCTTAAAAGTACTTAAGAAGAAAATCAGATACAAATGCTGTGGTTGTCATCCTGTGTTGTAAATTGCACAATGAACCTTTTGGACGTTGCATATTCCATCCAACATGATATTGTGGTCACAGTAAGACTGCAGAAATAGTTAAAATAAGAAAAGGAGACTATGGAACAGGGGGTGTTTTTGTTAAGCATGGCAGTCCAATGTCCAGTTTCCATAAGGTTATGCCATTTTCAAAGGGGTACAGCTGCAGTATAGAGATGATCTACAGGAAGGCAGCATGGGGACAAAGCTCTAGATATTTCCCCAAACTGTGAAACTTGTACATATATTTGTTTATGATACATGTACATGTATTTGTTTATGATAATGGCAGTTTAAAAGTGCTACCTGCCACGTTAAAATTTCTGTTAGCATTTCAGTTGTGTTCTCTGAAACCAGTTAAAGGTTAGAGAGAAGAAACTAATTTACGTCCCGTTAATTAGCAGTGCAAGAATAATAGTCAATGTTTCTTTGAGGTCTGAATTTTAGGATTATTTATAAAAGCTGAAGAATTAGTCAAAACTCAGGAGAGTATCCTCCCAGGCACAATATTCCCCTAGGGTTGCCATAAAATACATGTCTTGGGGTTACTTGTTCAGATTGTCGTGACTGGTTTACATTCAATTGTTGTGCTATTTTTGGAGGGTGGACATGCAGTAATGCTTATACTGTAAGGTTGGTTTTTTTGTTTAAATAATGTGAAGTAAAGCTCTTCTATTTCCATCCACATTTCCAAAACCAGACTGTGAAATGTGCTTTAAGCATCTATATTTTAAAAAGAGTCTCCTGGGTAAAAAAAAGAATAAAAGCAGTTTGGTTACCATAGAGATCCAGTCCATTGTGCTCAGTTTGCTCCACACCCTGAGGCGTGTGGAAGTTCTGGCTGGACTGCTCTTGCAAAGCAACAGGTTTTGGTTCCCTCTGTGCTTGCAGTCCTCAGAATGTGGCAGCAATCCAGTTGGTCTGAGATGTAGCATTCCTTTTCCTCCCATCCATCCCCAGTGCTTATCCATTATGCCCAGGGACTATTGCTTCCTCTGAGAAAACTCCCACCTCTACTTAAAGAAATAAGGTGAAGTGCTACTGTGGCAATAGGCAAGGCCATTGGAGTGCAGACAAGGGACTTAATGTTGAAATATAACCCAGTGCAGTATGTGGAGGCCCTTGAAAAGAAGACACAGAAAGGGAAGAATGATCATCATACAAACAAAAGTCAAGGCATCATCTTGCATTTTCTCCCTTTGTAATGCTGTTTATCAGCCAGTACGATGTCAGCGCCTTAACTAATGGCAATTTTAAGATCAGACCTGGAAAGTAAGTTTGTTTGCCTGAAGAGGACCCTGTGTGGTTTTTGTTTGGTAGAGAGAACAATCATTTGCTGCCTCAGGGCTTTAGAGCTCTGACTCACTGAGAACATTATTGGATGCTTTGTAGGTATGGAATGGGAAGGAGGTTTCCATGAAATCTGTAATGACATGAGTCTAGTCTTTGAAATCTTGCTCTGTAGGAGTTAATCCAAACCACTGTGAAGCAAATGCAAAGACCCTAGTGACTTCTCAGGACTTGTTGAACTGAGCAATCTGGATGCTTTTCTACTGACAGTCCTCCATCAGGTGTTGCATGAGGACTTGTTCCTGTCTTGGTTCCATAATTGCTTTCTGCATTGTTTAAAAACCAAAACAACAAAAATCACCTTGTCAGTCAAACCCCAGAGAATGTATTCTGTGGTTGTGTCTGTTTTTACACTAGACAGTGAGATTCAATAAGGCAAGAAGAATGTGGTTTCATCCAGTTCAAGTGTCAATGACAGATGTTGAAGAGAAAAACTTGAGCAAAATTTGGCATAGCAAGACATACTTACCTGGAAAGCTTTTAGAATGACAGATTTATGCTGTACTGTGCAGTGGGTTTGGACCTGTTGAAAGCTCATCAGTATTTGTTCCAAAAAAATGTTCACTGAAGAGTTACCAAATTGTTGTTTTTGGTTTTTGTTTTTTTTTTTTTTTCATTTCTTTGATAGTTTGCTTTAATTGCTTTTCTGTAGTTCATTCTAATTTCAGGTTATCATACAATTGATGACAGTGTGCTGTGTCTACCAAATGCAAATTCTCCAAAGGCTTCAAGCAGCATTTCATCTTAATGAAAATGCCATTTGGAAGGGTAATACATAGTTTTAAAATGGAGGTCAATTTTGGCAGCTAATGAGTTGGTCTAAAGGAACAGAAATATCTTGCTGAAGGACTTTTTTTTTTCTTTCTTTTAGAAGAGAAACCATATTTTTTCCTCAGTGTGCTCTTGCAGTGACTTAGGAAGGCAAGATCTCTTATGTCAGTTTCTGAGAAAGTGTGCTTTGGCAAGACTTCATGAACCTGGCCTGTTTCTGTTGCAGAGGACAAGTGCCCCTTTTCTTACAGCCAAGTGTCTTGTTGGCCAGAGCTGTGGATATAAGGGTGTGAGGGTGGAAGCAGCAGAGTAAGCAGAATGAAAGCTTATGTGAGTGCTTTGAATAATCCATGGGGACTGAGTAATTATGTATGGCTTTTAATGAGATGAAGATGTTGATGTAGGTAATGGGATTTTTCTGAAGTAGGAAGAAAACTGATGCTCAGCAGACTAAGAAAATGTAATGTGGAACACTGGTTCAGTGCTAGCTTTTAAAAAGCATACAGTGTCAAGTTGAAAACATTTAGGACGATATAATTGTCAAAAAAATAGTATGACGAGAGTGATAATTCCAATTTATCTGTGGGATATTCACTTGTCAAGAAAAAATAGTATGAACTGAGAGGGTGATAATTTCCAATTTATCTGTGGGAAATGACCTTGCTGCATGCTGCTTCCCCTCTCAGAAGAGACAAATCCCTTTTATTCTACGTGGTCCTTCATCCTGTGCTGTTTGTTATTGCCAGGAAGCAGATAGGATTTGAACATTGTCTCAGCCTGGACATAGGGAAAAGTGATTTTTAATTACCCAAATGGAAAAGTTTGTATCCCGTTAGCAATCCTCAAAGACTAAAGCACCACAAAGCGTAATCACTTAACAATGTGTGTCTATAGCATTAAACACATTTGAATGAAAGTCAATGAATGACTTCCAAATGTAACCAGTTATGAAAGTCGTTGGGCATATCTAAAGTATTTGGTTTAAATTTCAGAAACAAATATCAAATAAAGCCCAGTGAAAATGGATTTATACGGTTAGTCTTGTCTTCTCTTGGATGGGAAGTAATTTCTTCTTTTGAAGAAAATCTTGTGCCATGAGCAGCGTATTCAGTGAATATCAATGATATTTAATTGGTAGACTTGCTGAGGAAGGGATTTTTTTTTCTTTTTTTTTTTTTTTTGTGAAAAATTCTTTCATAAGAACATTTGGTATAATGCCCTTTTTCTAGATGAAACCGTGGGGTTTGTTAGCAGGAATGTGAGCATCAGAATACAGATTTTTTTTTTTTTTTTTTTTGAAAGCAAACCTCGGCAAATGATTGAGCTGTGACAGGGAGATGCCAAATGGGAATTAGGTGCCCAGTTCTCACTGACTTTGAACATCTTTACTGCCGTTTGTTCTTGTGCTAATCTCTCTTTTTGATCCGAAGTAATTGGCTTCTGCCTGTGTATCTTTATCTCCTTCTGTGAGGCATGTGTGAAGGGGAATGTGTGGTAGGGAGATTCGGACTGTTCATCAAAAAGAGCATCATCTGTGTGCTGGCAGTCAGTTGGATGTGACAGCGTTCTGAGTGTGGTTTGCAGACCTGCAGAGTGGGAGAGGATGAGAGCAGGATTCACCTTCTGGTGACCTTATTATGCCAGCAACCAAAATGAGTTGCTCAAATATGTAATAAGCAGGTAGAGGCTGGATTCCATGGATTCAGTGCAAGCTCTGTATTGACTGCCAAGGCATGGCTGCTCTGGTTGATAACCTCAGGCACTATCACGTTCCTGATATCTACATGCTGCTTGATTTAGATCCAAGATAAGAGATCTCAATTTTGTTGCTCTTTCAAAGCTTAAAACAGATCTTTGTTGTTCAGAATGGAGGAAAAAAAACCTACAAAAGCAACTCTTCCCTTTATAAAAAGGAAGAAAACCAGCCCAAAAACCTAAATCAACCAAAATGACAACTGAAAAACCAACCGACAAAAAAAAAATCCCCTCAAACAAGCAAAAGAAAAAAAAGGCAAAAAACCAAAACTGACCACCACTACCAACAAAAAAACCCAAAAAACCCTCAACACCAAACTCCAAACCAGAAAGATATCTAAAAAGCCTTTGAGTTTGAAATGGGGGGAGAATGTTTTGTATTGAAGCGTCAAAAAGACAAAACTGTTTGTGAGGCCTTTTTTTAGTGCATTTGTTGCAAAACTCCAGCATAAGGCTGAGCAAATTCCCTAAGCCAAAGTTTCTCCAGGTTGCTAATTCTCTCTGACTTGTCATGACGCCTTAGTTTGCTTTGCTAAATTCCAGATCATTAACAGGTGTCAGAAATGTGGCTGGGAGCTGAGCTAGGCTGTGCAATAGATAATACTGAGGGCCATGTCTGGGCTGGTTTTACTGATTTCAAACTGGTTTCAAACATTTTGTATGTTTGTATGTACACCATCCCCTGTGCAGAATGAGGGAAATAATTTTATTAAACATCCAGACACTAGAGAAAACCAACACCATAGAAAAATCCTGGTAGGAAGTGAACATCTATTTTAGAAGGTAAAACTGAGAAATGAGACCTAGGCATAGACAGTATTTTTCTTTGTTATTCAGTCTGTTTAGTAAGTGAGTTCCATTTCTCCTCAGTGCCTTGGATGGCATGGGAAGGCTCGTGGGGGGAAAGTAAGATCATATAATTAACAATTGTACAACAGTGCAAACAAGGTGGAACCAAGTCTGATTAGGCAATCTGTGCTGTGTAAGTAACTTTTTGTCGTAGGGGTGTTGGTGGAGATGTGGGGGTGTTTGTGGAGGTTTGTGTAATTCTCTTGCAAAGCAAAACCAGTGGGTAGTTTGTAAACATTAATTAAACCATGTGGTGATTTTATAAGTGAATATTGTTTGATAGCTAGGAATCAGTTACACATTACTTTTCCCAAAGGACATTTACTGACAAAAGGTAAGTCAGTACATGGAAAAACTCCCTCAATTCTGTACTCTAGTCATAACTCCCAATAGAGTAATTCTAAATAGTAACCAAGTAGTCTTCTGCTGTTTTAGGCATTGGTTGCTGCAATAGGTTTCCCTGTAATTTCTAGGTAATGTTTTGAGTATTGTATTTTATAATTTTTTATAATATAATTGTACAACTCAATATTGTATATAGAAATATGTGCATTAAACTATACAAGGTATGCAGTAATCTGTACACTTTTAAATCTTATATAATTTTATACAACTGTGTTAAGCTCAAAATACCTTGTTTTCAAAGGGAAATTTTAACTTCTTGATGTCATTGATGACAAAAACCCTTAAACATATAGGGATATCACAGTATGTAAAATGAATCCATTTACCAACTGACTAGTTTCTATCATGTGAGATTCTTCTAAAAACACACAAACAAAAAACCCCAACCACACAGTGTTTTAGAAAGCTGGAAAGTCCATGTAGAAATCTCTCCTTTACAAAAACATATTGATGTACATAATATATGAATATTGCACTGTTTTTTTAAATTATTCTTAGCTAACTTTAGCAATTCTGAAAATGGAGGAAGGAATCACCTTGGGTTGACAAAATATGAAAGTAGTTAATGAATTCAAACAGCAGAAAAAGTCTTTAGGTTTGAAAGAAACATTTTGCTTGGCCCAAATATTAGTTTTAATATATTGATGTATTAAATCTGTGTCAAAAAATGTAATTCATTGTAAATGGAACTTTTATTGCTTTAAAATCAGTGAAATACAGGGCTACAAATCAGTGAAAGGGTTAAAAAAAATCAATGTAAAAGTCTCAAACCAATTAAAAATTGAAATACTTTTCTAGAACAGATCAGCAAAACTTTGTCTTGAAAAATGTGCAGACAATTTGATTTTATGAAGGTAAATCTTAAAAATTTCTTTCATCAAAATATTACAAAATCCTGGTGTTACTCTTACACACTTTTCTGAGTTGAGAGGAAAACCTGGACTGAAAGATATCACCCAACCCGAGCTTTGTATCTTCTTGAAGTAAGCAGCTAGTGTGGGCGAAAAAAAGCGCTATTCCGAATCTTCAAAGTTCAGAGAATCTACTTTTGTCTGTGATAAAACAGTTTGAGGGTTGATAGGCCCTTGGCAGCTATGTAGGTGTGCACTCCAGCCTTTGCCCTTCAGCTGCTTGTGTTTGATTTCACTGTTTGGAAGTGAGAGTTGTTTTCAGGTTGCGCCTCACCCGCACCTTTCCCTACTTCATAGCTCACCCCCTGCTTGGCTCACTTGGCTGCCTTAGATTTGGAGAGGCTGAGGGTGAGGTAACAGAAGGATAAGCAGCTTAGGGCTGACCCATGGCACAGGGAGGGCTCTGTAGGAAGGCAGCTCAGAGCTTGTCCAGGAACTGGGGAAAAAACACCCTGCTACTCACTCGTGGTTTGGAACTGTCACTTGACTATTGTCTTCAGAAAATCCTATAGCTACTGATCTCCCGAGAGACTGTACACTCTAATGAGTTATGTACTGTGCCCAGGAAATAACTGGCTCATGAAATATATCTCTGTTTTTGGAAGCATTAAAAAAACTGACTGCGGATAAAACGTCCAGTATTGCCAAGAGGATACCTGTGATTTAGAAAGAAAGGTAAAACATGCACTACAAGTAAAGTACTTGACTCCATTGCACAAAAGAGACTTTGAAGCTTTTTAGTTTCTTGACTAAGGGCTCTGTTTTGGTATCTGGTGTGCTGTAATGGCTGAACACCAACTCCTACAAGAGTGGTATAAATACTGTCAGAACGAAGCTCACTTTGCTCAGATCTAGGACAGGAAGCTCCTGCTGCGCAGGAGCCACAATGAGGAGAGTCTTGCTGGCGAGGACAAAGCTAAGTAGGAACTCACTTAACTCAGACAGAGTTAAGTGCTCTGCTGAACTGGATCCATGCAAAAATTACTTGTGAGTTCTTATGTTTCTGAGGCAGAAAAAACCCCTTTGGTGTGGGCTTTGGTATTGGGAATAGGATACGCTTCCCTGATGCCACAGGAATAGCTTGAAAGTCTCAATCTAACCTATTCTGATAATTTTCGTTTTGATTTAATGGTCTTCTTGCTCCAGAGTTGTCTGCCATTCCCTCTAGGGACGCTTGCATCTGAGACAAACATGACAGAGTATATACTGACTTGTGAAGGGCTTTAGGCATTATGAAAGTTTGGCAAGAAAAAAAATCAGGACAAAAAACTGCTTTAAGGTTCTATTACTTAGTGGGTTATCTTCAGCTTCAAAACTTTGGTTAATCAGCACTTTGTGGGGGGAGGGGAAGAGGAAATTATCTTGACCTGGGAAACACTTTAGAACTGTAAATGAACTGCTATAAAAGCTGAACAGCTGTTTGCATTCTCTGGACCATTTGTAAATCCTGATCCTAAAGCCACTAATGCTGGTGAGTAAATTTACTGTAATTAGTTCAGGAAGGGATAGGTAAAGTTTATTTTCTAGTCTGGATCCATAGTGTGGCTCATGCCTGCTCAAAATTACCCCTTTAAAACTACTTGCATGTTTCATCAGAACCAAAATTGGTGGCAATACTATATGGGAACTCAGTCACCAAACTTTATATTAATTTTCCTTCTGTTACTTCCAAATATAGTTAGACCATGGCGGTGAAATGTGAACCATTTGAACCAGTGTGGTGAGACATCCCTGCATCTCCCATCATTATGGGATTCTGCTGGCAGACCAGGATGGTCCCTGAGCGCTCAGAGACCTGCCACAGCCTCAGTCAGCTGTGCGTGTCACGGCTGATGGGTTATTGGCTTATGGCTAAGAGTGACTCTATGGCCAGTTTCCCAATGTCCCTGACCTAATCTGAGTCTTATAATAACATATTAACAGATAAATATGACTCCTGACCTATTTATTTTCGGAACGATTTGGGAAGTGCTGTGGGTTGCGTGATGTACAAATCTAAGATTTAGAGGATTACTGGAGAATATTAAATTGTTTTGGCTGGATCACATTCAGTCTAAGAATAAAGATTCTTCTGAAAGTTGATACATAATGTAATTTTTCTTAGTCATCACAAACTTCTCTCTTTTAAAAACATTTGGCTTCTTTGCAGAAGCCATAAGCTACTGACAATGTCAACCTAAAATCCAAGGGTTTATGAAAATCTAATTCTACTGAAGACCAACACTTCTGCTCCCTGTCTGGTGAGCATTAACAGCTTCTGCATCACTCAGAGAGAGGTGCACAGGAAGAGCTTTTTAATATGGCCCAGTTTGTTCCACTACGTTTTCATAAGGCCACGGGAGAAGGGGGCATGTACCCAGTATATTAATGCAAATAGCAGCTGAAGGTCTAGTTATGCTGAGACTTTAACTCTGAGTAACTACTGAGCTTAATCATGTTAGCAAAGTAAACATTTCCCCAGCACAGATGACTTCTGTGTCTTTCAAGTGAGTAAGGTTTGATGCATAGTGGATAACAAAGCCATCCAAATAATGCCTCCCTTTCTAGGTCAGTGCTTTCTTCAGAGTGCACTTCTTTTCTGAAAGGCAATCGCTGTGAACGGTCTGTTGGGCTCTGTATTACGTTAGTGTCACGTTTTCACTTATTATATATGTGATAGTGTTGTGTATGATGTTGTATCTGCAAAAGCTGGGCTACGAAAGTTGTCAGGCTTCAGCTAACAAAGTGTGTGCTCTTCCCTCAGGAGATATCACTCTAAAATTAGACTTTTGAAAACAGGATATAACAGAAGTAAAGATGAGGGGAAAAAAGGTGAGAACTGAATGTATTAGATCAGTAAACATTCTGAATTTACTCAGTAAAAGTGGAGCGCGTAGAAGGAAAAGTATGTAAAAGAATGAATGACCTTTGTTAGCTCATCATTACAGCTGTCAGCACAAAAGCAGATCTGGAGGAGATGTGAATCAGGAGAGTGGAGCAGATGGGTGTGCTGTAGCTGAAGAGTGAAACTGGGAACAAGAAGTGGAAGGTTTTTTTTTTTTTTATGGGAGAAACGGGTGCTCTGTGGAGCCTGATGTGCCAAATCCCAAGTCCCTGAATATTTGATCATGTTTAACTATGAATCTGGATGAAAGAGTGAAAATGTACTTAAACATACAGAGAAGCCAAGAAGGTTAAGGCTAAAAAAACAAACTTTCTCTCATGTGAATAAAAGAGAATCAGAGCAGGGACTTAGATTAGTGAAAGAATAGAGGAAAGCAACTCTTAGCGGTGGTTTTTTGTTTTTTTGGTTTTGGTTTTCTTTTGTGGGTTTGTGTTTTTTGTGTTTGTTTTGTGTTTTTTTTTTTTTTTGTTTGGTTTTGGTTTGGTTTGGTTTTTTTGGTGTGTCCTTGTGCCTTGGGTGCACAAAACGAGAAGGTTTTGCTGGTCGAGTCTGTGTGATGAGGGCCTGGATGAGGGTTTTAACCGTCAGAGCTGAAAGAAAAGGTCACTTCCTAGACACTGTGCTCTTTGTCCTTTGAGTTTTTCTCTTAGGGAAAGCTCTAAATGAGGTAGTACAGGATGAATATGTGGCCCATGAAGGGTTTACAGTGGAGAACAAACTGTATTAAATTGAAATATGCATAAAAACTAAATTAGACTAGCTTATAAAATGAAGTTGAAGCCAATTATGGAAATTAAGCATGATGTAATAGTTAATGAAACCAGTGTAGCAAGCACAGTGAAGCTTTGCTGATTGCCAAGAACATCTTGCTTTTACAGTACTTATGTAACTGTCAGGAAAGGCCTTAGAGTGTTTTTAATAACAATAAGCCTTTTAATAACATTTTTTTTTTACTTCTTTTTTTCCCTTTTTTCCTGTGACATTTTTTCTGCAGGTGGGAGTCTGTGTGTGTTTAAAAAAAAATTAATTTGTAATTTCCCAAGCAGTATTCCAGGTATACATGTATTTTTATTGTCCTTATGAGCTTCTGTGAATTGCATGCGTGTACTTCATTAACAAGGAAAATTCTGTCTCTGGAGGTTTTTTTTTCCCCCCCCTTGCTAACTGAATGGAAGATTTGTGTGGTTGGTTGTCTTGATTTACTTCTGTATTCAGGAATCCAAATTTAATTTCATTAGAGGAAAGAAATACCTAACAAAACACAAAACCATTCAGTGTTGTGTTCATTCTGTGATAGCAGCTGTTTTCCAAACTTTTGCGCTCTTAAAAAAATGGCATAATGTGGATTTGAGCTCTACAGAACTTGATTTGTCACTTCTCAGAACACTCAGGCTTATTCCATCAATAAAAAAAAACAGATTTCACTTCACAAATCCTTGTCTGACTAAAGTAATAATAAAGTAAGTCTAATGGATAGGAATCTTCATTTTAAAAAAGAACTTTCTTCTAGTATAGGCTGATAATAGAAGCTTACTGACTACAGATGGCCTTTTCTTCAGTTTTTAGGTTTATTCTGTGCTTTACAGATACATGGGGGAAGCTAAACATGACTAACTTGCTGGACTGAAAGCTGAGGGATCATTTTCTCATGAGCTGCTTATAACATCTTAGGTAATTTAGGTTACATGTACCTCACTTTACATTGTACCAGATAAATGATAAAACAGAGAAATTAGAAGGTTTAAACACATCAAAACCAACTCCTTGTAGAAATACCAGCACCTGACAAAATTTTGCCTGAGAAGAGCAACAATAGAGTAGGACTCTACCATATATAATAATATACTCAGGTATAGAGAAGTGGAGTGCTGGGCTCTGCTTTCCCTAAACCTATTACTGGCATAGGAAGGGGGCTTTAGTGTCATTTTGAATCACAATTTGGTGATACAGTGTAATGCTTATTTTCAGAATACCCAAAAAGTCCATGGTTTTTCATGTTCAGCTTTTTTTTTTTTTTTAATACTTTAACAAAGATCCTCTGGTTTTTTTTTTTATAATCAGTATCTGGAGATTATTATTGTGGGTACTCCTGCTTCCCTGATTTGGGAAGGCTAAAAGAGGACATAATTCTCTCTGTATTTTCTTCCTGCAACCAGTTTTCTTGTTCATCATGTATTTTCCTGAACTAGCTCAACTTTGAGGGATGTTACTGGCTGGAAAACAGATCATCAGAACTAAATTACCAAGTGGAGCAAGGGACTTTACAGCTAGCAGAGAAAGTATATTTAAATAGTTCATTCACCTGTAATTCTTGGTTGCCTTAACAGGCACCGTGTACTCAATGATGTGTTTGTCCCATGAAAGAATCTCTGTCTCCTCTGTGAATTAAAGAAACCAGCTGTGTTAGACTTAACCTGAGAAGTTTGATTCAAAGCTATTATCAGTGATTTTTCAGTGAATTTCTGAGAAATACATGGTGAATTAAGTAAAAGTTGTTGTCTAAACTCCTCTTGTTAATTTGAAAAATCTTATTTCTTGGTTGGAAAGTGATCTGAAATGTCAAAAAACTAACAGAAACAGAACATGGTCCTTGGAGTTGGTTGTCTTGATACCTGTTCTCCTGGGCATCCGTACTAGGTCTGTACGTGTATTACTTCCGGAAAATGTCTAAAGAGGGTTGTTAAGAGTTTTGCATTGTTAAACAAGCTGTAATCTACATTTTTGTTCATACTGTGCAATAAAGAGAAACTGTTACCGAGTGCTTAAAAATTCTCCTCTCTGACTTAAGCACATGGTAGCGAGGTACACCAACCAAAGAGTAATTCTGTCATACCAAGGTAATTGTACTGAGATGGAATCAAAGCCAGTGTTTAAGTGAAGCAGTGGAAGTGGAAAATAATCAGAGGCAGAAAATTGATGGATGAGGCTGTTCTTCAGAGAAGTCCAGGCTTGTAAAAGTGAAATGATACTTGGCTAATTCTCAATCAGAATTCTTGGAATTCTGTGGTAGGTTTTTGATAATGGTACCACTGTGTCTATGATCCCAGGCTAGCTTTAATTAATTTTTAAAAATAATTTAGATAATGTTCTTGGTTTTCTGCTCCCTCAACTTTGTTACAAAAACAATTTTGAGTTATTTTGCAAACAATTTCTGAGTTTGAGAGCAGTGACTCTATTATATACGAAATACTGGAAACAATGCAACAGCTCATTGCATTGTATGTGTATTTCTCCCTTGTCATCTATTCTGCCTCATAAATCAAACATCCCAAACAAAGTGAAAAAAAAAAAGAAAACATAAAAGCAAAGAGGAGTGAGACAAGAATGAGCGAGGAAGGAGAAAGCAGATTCATAATTTTCTTTTATTCCAGAAAAATATTTATTATGAATGAGACACAAACAGGTTTCTAAAACACTGAATATCCCTTTTTTTCCTATATTGGCCAAGCATAATACTGTTTTGTATCTGCACAGAATCACATACAAAGAACTTGATGTTGCTTGGTTTTATACCTACAGTAAATATAATTACTAAAGAGTATCTTTTGCAGATTTCATTGCAACTTCAGGTAACTAATGACTTCTTTCTTTTTAAACTGTCTAGGGCAAAATGCTCATTTTGATTTCAACACAAGTTATGCCATTTTCCATCCCAGTTAAGTACTTTGTCGTAAGACTTATCTCTGCAGAACTTGGGGTTCTATCTGCAAGCATATTACAAATGTTATTGCTACTTATTTTCTGGAAGGAAGATAAAATATTGTGTGTGTGTGTCCATTTATTTCCATTTGCTACATACCACTGCAAATTCAGCATGAAATCACCGCAGAGATAATTCATACTATTCTCCAATTCTTGCATTAAACCAGAGACACCTCAGAGACCATAACATTATTTCTGGGATTACAAACCGTGCAAATATAGACTTGCCATGAAGGGTTATGCTAGACTGTGTAATTTCCTGAACAACAAAAAAGAAACCAAGTAAAGAGTGTTTATTTTTTTTTGTCTGCTAGAACTAGTTTTTCAGAGAACTGCCTCATAATTATTCTGTGGAAGGTAGAAGACTTTTTTTTTCTTTTTTTTCTTTTTAGGAGAGTTTCTTGATGAAAAATGATAAAATGTAAAACTCAATTCAGGCTGAACAAACCTTTTAGTTGTGGATTCTGAAGCATTTAAGGGATATGCATAGGAGAGGAGGTTTTTTTCTGAACTCATGAAGGACACAGTGGCAGAAAATATGTATCTGGGTTTATCTTAGAGATGTGAAAATTAGCATAGAAAATTGTACAACCTTGGTTGGCTCATAAAAGTTCTAGTATATTTTGGCTGCACTAAAATCAAGAAATTAACTTTTACCCTTACTTTGTGACTAGACATACGCTCAAGTTATCATCAGAAATTTTCAAGCTAAAATAAGATTTCAATTTCCTGGACTGAAACAAGTGCTAGAAGCCAAACTAACCTGTTTAAGAATGTTCTTTTTATTTGTTCTGAACTTCTAGGCTTTGATTATATCCTACACTGTGCAACAGAATTTGAAAATAATATATACAAAAAGCAACAAGTCCATAGAAAGTTTTCTGGGATACCAAAAGCTCAGAGAAGAGGAGAGAGACTAAAAAGTCTACCCAGGCTGCCACTTTGTCCCTCCAGGAGAACCAGCTGACCTTAGTGAACTTGTATGCATTGAATGCATCTCCAAATGTTTGCTTTGCATATATTTATATGTATATATTGAAAACCCCCCTTTGTATGTGGCTATATGTGTATATGCATTTGGATGTGTGTATCTATTTGGTGTTCGTACAGTAAATCAGAAGAAAATGTAGTACAGACATTGTTGTTGACTGTCTTGAATGGACTTTCTGGTTTTGATGTTCAGTGAGCAGGTTAAGGACTGACTTTCTCTTGTAAAATAGAGAGCTTACAAAGATGAAAGTTTATTGGCTTGGCAGTTGAAATTTTAGTCCATTACCACCTTTGTCCATGTCAGTATTTATACTTGTCAGATATTTGCCATTTTTGTTGTGTTTCTCATTTGGCAGATTTGGAAACACGACTGAAATTACTGAGCCCTAACTGGGCCAGCATGGAGCATGGTCTAAACTATTTAAAATGAGTGGAGTGATAATGGTAATGAATTGCATGGCCTGACCATGGCCAGCTTCCCTCACCATGTGCTAAACTGTATTGTGACCAATAGTCACAAGACCTGTATCCTGTACATTGTAAAGATGGAAGACAGGAGCCTTCCAGGGCAGTGTTTCACAGGCAGAACCTGACAGCAGTTGCTCCAGACTTTCAGGATGGAGTTACTACTGAATGTGACTTAGCAGTTCCCTCTCAATTTAATTTTTTTCTGTAGCTGACAGCTGGCTAACATGAAAGCAGCTATGCCAAGAAAGTCCTGATGCTGACTTTCAGATTTGGTCTAGCATAAAAAAGAGCTACTGCATGACCATCTCTTCCATTGCATGCTAAGAAAAGCAAGAAAATTGCAGGGTTGATGCAATCAACAGGCAGGGGTTGCTTGCATTTTGTCTGCAGTTCTTTGGGCATCAAAAGGCATAGAAGCAAGTTGACAGATTGTTAATTCCTTTTCTTACACATAGCACCCGTTATAAAAATAGGGGAAAGGAGGAGGTTTGGGCTTATTCCAGGCAGGATCCCAGTTCCCTCCATTTGGTACATGGGTGGTGTTTCCTCTTCTGGCACTTAGGGATTTGATTGTTTACACAGGTTTGCTTAGCGAGTGCGCAATTTAAAAAATGATTTGACAGGAAAGCAGACTTGCCTTGCACACATTCCCATGGAAATTTATTCATTCTGTAAGAATGCGTGGCATGGACAAGAAAGTTCACGTTCCAACAGCAGTTGAGTATGATGGAAACATCCCCACATTTTACCCCATGCTCAGCCTTTCTCCAGCAGTGCCCCTGTACATGGCTCCCTCCCTGCCCGCTCCTGTCGGCTGGGTTGAGCAGGGAGGTGGAGGTGGCTGACGTGGTGGCTGGGAGAGGGCACACAAGATGAAGTTATTCTTCAGGATTGGCAAGAATTATAAATTCTTACTGTAGGTAGGTACCTGGTGTTTGAGGCCCTGAAAGCCTACTGGAGGGAAAAAAAGGAAGACAGTGGAGTGAGTAAGGTGTCTCACTGTGGCTTACTCAGCTGTATTATGCATTTGTTTTACATGGTAGCAAAAGTGATTTGTGTATGCACAGCATTTATATTGCACATGATGCAGCAGCTGTATTAGCCGTGATTTTATTGTTGGTTGCAGTGCAGGTAGTTAAGAAAAAACATAGAAATGAAGAACAGTGAGTTAAAAATATTTGGATATTACTTGTATGCTTAGGAAGTTATTTCCTTAAGTTCATCAGGGCACTCAATATTGACCTTACATGATGATCTGTCATCTCTTCAGGTTTTATTGATATGTAAACTATATGATTTATGCCATTTGCATTATTTTAATGACAGTTCTTTTAAGTAACATGTGAAAAAAGAGAAGCTGAATTTGTCTTATGTTCACATAGTTAATCTTATGGTTGCTTAGCTTATGTTTGTTTCTTCAAAAGCAAACACCCAGTTCAAATTTTCCATTTCAATATTAAGACATATTACACTAACAGAAGTGAGTACAGTATAGAGTTGTAAATGAAAAAAGTCTTTTTAAAGCTTGCATAAAGTCTAATGTCATTAAGTACCTCTTACATAACAAATTGTAAAATCTTTGGGTATTGCCTGTGCCACTCAAACTTAACTGGTTATCCTGTGTAGTCAGCCTGTTGTATTATGTGAATTGCAGGCTGAGTGAAAGAAAAAGGTATCACAGTATTTTATGACAGCTTCTTCAGTGATTTCAAATGAATCAAGTTGGTTCTTTCAGTTGTCTTTTTCTCAGTTCTCATTACTCCTTGGTAACACTAATAAAGAAGAATATAAAGGTGAAATACAAAATGACAATTGTACAAAAACTCTGAATGATTTTTTTTCTCTTGTCTTGGTCCAGTGGGAGCCGATATTGTGCTCATATAATTTTGCATGACATGGATGTGGTAATTAGGTTAATTAAAATTAGTGGAGGTTTTATTAGCAATAGGAAAGCAGAGAATGTTGTCTTCTGGGGATGATCACCTTTTGCAATTTCAATTCTGTTTCAAAACACTTGGGCCAGACACACTTGTTAATTCTTGCGCTTTAACTTTTCTGCCAGCCATGCGTTTCCTGCCCACTGGGTGCTTTTCATGCTTCTCTTATATCTTCCTGATTTCTTTCCATATCTCTGCCTTTCTGTCCCCTACTTACCGCCACTAATTAGGACTCTTCTGGAAGTTTTAGAGATCCCTAAATCTGGTCTGTGTTGATTGTGCAGCCAACAAACAGTGGTAATTCAGGGCTGTCCCCAAGTCCTGGTGTCAGCATTGCCTGGCAATGTTGTAGCAACCAAGAACTGGCTGATTACAGCGGAATGTTTTTCCTCTTCAGTTTTTTAGAACCGAAAAATGTTTCTATACAACCTGAAAAAGTCTGATTTTTTTTCTTTTTTTAGTTGTGTTTATTGATAAAGTTGAATCAGTAGAACTTTCTTCAAGACTGATCAGAGAAATACGATTAGATTGCAATTACATGATCTGGTTTAACTGCTGGAAAATAACCTTTCAACTGACAAACAACCCTTGAAACAATGCTGTTTCACTCTATCAAATAATAGGATAAATCCTGGGCAAACACATCGTGGTAAAGTTCTTTCAGATTTCCGAGACAGGCAAAAGACTGATTTATACGAGGGTGTCATTTTTGTGTTGTAGGAATGACAAATGACAACCAGTGATTAGGAAATACTTTTGTAGAGTTGTTAAAGAGGCGTTTAACAAGTAAGAAAAGTAGTTTAAAAAATGCCAGTGTACATTGAGGGCATAATTTTAGAAGGGGTGATAGCTTTATCTGTGACCAATAACCTGTCTAGTGTTGAAAATTAATTTGAAATCCAAAGTATAGGACAAGTCAAATAACCTGGCCGTGGCACACCTGGAAAAACGTGTGGCTCATTACGAAATGTAAAATTATAGAAGAAAAATTATATCCTGATATCAAACTAGCTCATGCATTTCTTTGATTGGAATGTGTGTTGGGCTGTGTTGTGGAGGCAGTTTGGTCCAGCTGAGTAAAACTGGCTTCAAAATCACAGCCACTTCCTGAGTTGGCTGCTCAATAATGCTTCCACCAAGCTGTGCTCCCTGTTATTGCTGGCCCTTCTCCTGGGTGCTATGCTTCCCGCACTTAATTAGATGAGAAAAAGGATGAGCTGTTCCCATCTCTCTCCCTTCAGGTTCATGTCTGGATGGTCCTAATTCCAGTGCTCAGTAGCACAGCTCACTGAGCTGGCTGCTAACCTGAGAGCCCACCTTCAGTGAGAGGGTCTGCTTTGCCTTCTCAGCTTGAGAAGAGAGTAAATTCCAACTAAAATTGCTCCTGTGTTAATATCAAACCCAGCATGACTGTCATTTGGGGAAACAGAAAGTGGAAACTTCCCCCAATGGTTTTTCATGTTGAGTATTTTCATAGCTTTGATTTAAAATCTTCCTTTCCTGCTTTTAGTTACATCAATATGCAGAAAAAGATATCATGTTCTCTAATTAATGGCGAAATGAGTCCTGGCAAATACAGTCCTCTACGTACCAAGCAGCCAGAAATGGTTTAAATGTTCCAATTCCAGGCAATGTCAGGCTTGCCTGGAAAAGCCAGCTCTAATAGGAGCTAAGCTGGATCAGCTGAGTTCTTGGCTTCTCTAAAATGATGTGCAAAGAGTACTAATTAGTAGCATCTCAGCAGGCCGACATTTGAGAACCTTCAGTAAAACTCCAGTGATGACATTCATTAGTAACTGTAACACCCATCTTGTCACTGAGGATTAAGGTAAATCAGGTTCAAATAACAGAGGTTGTAAGTAGCTGATATTAAATGGGTCAGCTGCATTTGGTGCCTTCCACCCAACACAGCTGGGAGATGGGAAGAGAATGCAAAACATTTATTGTGGTCACTGTTTATCTATGTGCAGTTTTACCTTTTACATTATAACAAAATAATCTCACATTAAAAGAATATCAACATGTATACACAGGAACAATTAGTAGCAGTAGATAATTATTCCTCTTTGTTTAGAAAAATACATATGTAAAGATCACTTACCTTTCTAAGGAGGACGCATTGAACAGCTCATTGCAAGCAGTGAGAACAGGACCGTGTACTTTTATACATTGCTATTGAATTTAGCAAAATATTGAGAGAGAGTGCAAGGGAATCAGCCTCATTTGTTACAGTATTTGAAACCTTTAACCGTTCCCAGGTGGTTACAGTCAGTCCTCAGCTAGAGGACTAAGGCAAAGCTCCGTCATTCCGGTGTCAGAAAGGTCAGATTCTGGAATCTGGAAACGTTATTCACCTCATATGCCAAATGCAGATTTTCTGAAAATAGCCATATGCCAGTTTGTTATGGTGATGTGCACATGCTTGAGCTACTATGTTGCTTTTGATGCCAAATGTCTGTCTCAATGAGATGAGTAGAGCAGAGTGTCGGTGCAGCGAGTATAATCCATTCTAATATTAGACTGTGGGGCTGGATCCTGTGAGCTGGCCTGCCCTGACAGCCCAGCCAGGGCAGCTGCAGCTCAGGGTGCTTGGGACCTCTGTATCCTCTGCAAACAGCATTTGCTGCTTCTAATTATTTTTTTTTTTTCCTAAGAAGTATGAGCAAAGCACAACTAATCCCCTCACAAAATACAGTTGCAATGGAAAATACGGTCTAGTGGACAAGTACTGTGTTGTGGTTTTGTTTATCTCAATTAATGCACTTCCAGCTTGACAGACAACACTATCCGTAGTCATCCTGTCTAGAAAGCCAGTTTGCAAGTGATGAGAGTAATACCATTAAACAAACAAAACCAAACCCCAAACTCCCAGCTTTAACTTATCTGGCCACATCTGAATTCTAATGTCAAGGTCCAGGGCATTTGAAAGTGATGATTTAGGAAGTAGACATTTTTGAAGAGTTTGGGGATAGGTGGGTAGATAGATATGTAGTAAGTGTTTACAGGCTCTAGCTTGCTTTGTTATAGGAAGGGAGTTTGCCTGCATAACTGGCACTCAGATATCTTTATCTCACCCAAATCCCTTAGGAAAACCCTCCCCGGAGCCCTGTCTAGACTTCAAAATGGCAAACTGGGTAAGACAGACAGGAGGTGAACTGTTCAGAGCTGGTTGCTGCCACCTTTAGGCCAGCTGGAAATCATCTCCCCGAGGTGTCACGTGTATCTTCCAAACACCCAGCTACGAACAGAGTTCTCAATTCCCCTAGCCTCTAGAGACTTTGAGCATTATCCAAGTCCAAAACTCCCATTCATTCCAGGCCCATGTATTGAACTTGAACTTAGAAACAAAATTGCACCTATGTCATAGTAAGTATTTGTAATACAATTTAGAGCAGGCAATTGTTAAAGAACATGAGTGCTCATTTTAGGCAATATTAAAATTTACTGTCTCTGCCTATGTTTTACTTCAGTTGCTAATAGCTTCTAATAAATGCATCACTGTTTATGTGTTTATACATTCAGTAATGTAATTTTCTTAACATTCACTTATCAAAAGATTAGAAAAATCATGGACAATCTTTTTCTTTGCAACCTCTTCTACTCAGCACTTCCACTTGTCAGTCTGTCTATTTGAATGCTTTTTACACTTGGTTGGTTTAAAAGCTTTACGGGAAGACAAAGATAGTTGTGTAGTTCTTAGAAGAGGACAGTTCTGAACATAATTGAAGAAAAAAAGGGTACATTGCCAAAAATGTTGTGTTGCTGTCTCTGACTGTGGTACTTATAGGAAACCCATCACCATAGTAACGAAGCCTCTGTTAAGTAATTACCAACAGATTTGTTCTTTTTGTCTTCTAACTTGTATACATGTGTCTAGGCTTGACTATAGTTTTAAATATAAGAATTTTGTATATGTGTGTGTTTACATACTGCATTTGGAAGAAAAGCTGAAGATCTCGCTATATAGGATCCTGATTCTTGCAGAAGTGATTTCTGATTTTTAGGTGTCCGTGGCTGCTGTTTCTCACAAATGAAAGACCAGTGCAGAAAAGTTTTTAATGAAGGCTGTTTAAAAAAGCCAAACAGCAGGAAAAAAGCATTTTCCACAAAGCCAAAGCAATTCTTGAGAGACATTAGATTTGTAGTTAATAAGTAGCTACTTCAAATAGAGCAAAGTTCCAAGACTTGGCTGTTCTTCCTACTCCATCAGCGGTACTTGGGCAGCGCCTTATTCAGCAGTAGATCAGTGGTGCTGCATTTCACCTGCCTGGTTTTTGTTGCTCACTGTATTGCACAAAGCAAATGTACTGACTTGGTTTGGAGGATTTGCTGTCCTGCAGCCTGTGTGGTCTGTGTGAACAGTGAGCAGCGAAGCCAGTGGCAGAGTAGTGGTTTTCAGCATCTTCGTTCACTTTGAGTTACAGGTGATCTTTTCTCTGAACTCTTCTCCTCATGTAGAGTCACCTCATGTTTGCTTCAGGGCTGTTTTGGAGAATACTGAACTATTTTACAAACTCTCTGGCTGCTTATGGGGAAGTGGCCTGCTGCTCCTTTATTTATTCCCAGAATGCTGTTTCATGGGCATATCTGTTTTGCAACCCTGTTCTTCTGGGAGGAATCTGTTGGCCTTTCATGCTACTCTTGGCAGTGAAATAAACTCAGTTCTTAAAATATGCTCAACTTTGAATAGTCTGAAGAAATTTACTGAAGTAGCTGTGCCCTGAACAAGGTCTTGCAAAGCATTGCATTTTGGCTGAATAATGACATTTGAAGTCTCTTTGCTGAGACTCAATTTCATCTTGTTGGAGATCAAGTGGGTTGTTTTTCTTTAGCAGCCAATGCAACTTGATGCATCAAATGCTGACAGCAGAATGATCTCTGATTTTTAGGGAGTTTTTTGTTGTGTTTTTTTTTTTTTTGTCTGACAGTTGTTAAACAGACCATGAACCATCTAGAACCAGACTTCTGAAGTCAGTAATCAGTGATAGGTGTACCTGTGCTCACAACAATTAATTGAGTTGAGGTACAGATAAATCTCTCCTGGTGAGGAATAGCATCCAGATATCTGTCCAAGGCAACATTCACCTTGTTGATTTTTTTTCTTTTTCGTTTTGGAGGAGGGAAAGAAGGGAAGGAGAAAGGAGAAAAAAGTAAGTCAACAGACAAGACTGTTCTTGACTTTCTTGTGAAATTCTGGCATGAATCCTACAGATTGTGTGATTAGAGTCATCTTGTAAAGGTTGTTTTTTTTTTTGGAGTTCCTTTCTTTTTTTTTTTCTTTAACAGTACTGTGTGAGTTGAGCTAGTCTACAGCCATTAAATATTCATCTGTTTGAGGTACAGGCCTGAGGTCCTACTGCACTATATGGTCTCTAGCGATGTGGGTTACCCTAGAAACAGTATATTAGCAAGACCAGTAGCACAGAGGAGCCCATCATGTGATTTTGAAATCACCAGAAGTAACAACAGTAACTTTGGATTGTAAAAGTAATCTGTTGCCATAAACAGGTATTTAAAATTGGATTTTTCTAAATATGCTCTTTATTACATTTGTGTATGTTCAAACATATGTGTGGACTGGGTTAAGAGATGCAAAGAGTTCTGAGCAGTTTTTCTGTTTCTGGTGATAGGAGCTATGTACAGACATACAGTTTCAGAATTGAATCGAATCACTAGGGAATCAAACTTGCAATTTTCATTACTACCATTCCTTTGAAATCTATAAACTTAAACATGTTTCTTCAACTGTATGTGGCACATCTCAGGAAATAAGAAGGTAGATCAACTCATTGTGTTATGAAATTTGTTAAAATTTGGTTCAGCAAGGCTTAAAATGTACATAAACAGATTTCATTAACTCAAGCCATGTACTTATATTTATGATAAGTACTATCTTGATGCTTTTGTCTAATAATCTTTCTAAAAGGCAGTATGTTCAACTTCCAAATATCTTTAGTAGTGCAATAAGTGAAAAGAACTCATCTCTGCAGATGATTAATTTTGGGAAATGTCCTTGAAAAATCTCCTTGTATCCTAGCTGAGGACATGCATAGTAAGTCTAATCTGCAGTTTTAAGCTCTGCTGGAGATGAAGATTTATGATCGAGGTTAGATTTAAACATGGCAATATTGTCGTGGTTAGTATAACAGCCAAGTATGTAAGCGAATTTTAAGCTAAAGAAAGTACAATTTTCTTGTTCATACTATCTATCCCATTTAATCTGTATCAGAGAAGTCATGGTTATAATGTCTCAATCATTATTGCTCTTAACAGACAATTACTCTTCTTACTGACTCATGTCCCCTGACATACGGTTTGCTGCTTCTCAAGCCACTTCCAGACTGTTAAATAGCCACTGTCCCTTTGAGCTGAGGACTTTCAATTGCAGCTTCTATTTATGCAGTTGGCTTTTTTTTGTCTATGTCTCCCATTGCTTGTTTTGGCTTGCATATCAGAGTTGCCTTCTTTAATTCGCTATCAGTGCCTCCCTAAAAATGTGAATGGATTTACTTTTTAAAGTTTATTACTGACCGAATTGGTTTGGGGGATGTGATTATTAAAATAAAACCAATTTGCTATTGCATGCTGAGAAATATTGAACTGTATTTCCAAGAATGAAATCTTGCTCAACAACAGTTCTCCATGTCAGTAGTCATTAAACAGGAGGAAGGAGTTTGACAAAATAATTTTTCCAGTGAATCTTAAATGTTTTAGTGTGTTTAGCTGGACCATTTGATTCTATATAGTATCATTTGGATAGCTGGGAACTTGGATAAAATTATTGGATATATCCTGTCTGTCATAACTGAGACTTAATCTATGTATGCCTCACAGTTTCAGATTTCAGCATGAGTTCCATGTATATTCCAACAAGAAGGAAATTAATGCAGAGTTTTCAACTGACTCTTTGACCTCTGCACGGTATAAAACATGAGGTTCATGGGATTAACTAGGTCTGGTCTGCTTTGAAAATGGAATTATGCCATGTATGCTAAATGATTAGGAAAACCTAATCTGTCTGGATTTTGGCAGTATGTTGTGTAACAGCGAGAAGTGACAGCTACTGAGAAACGTTGCTTTTTAATAAAATTATGTTGTATCTGTTTCTATAATACTTAACAAGAGGAGTCTAAGAATTAAGTGGGAATGAAAGCAGAAACAAGTATAGAACTTTCCTCTGAATAGTCAACTGGTTATTTTTGTTTTGGTGGGTTGTTTTTGTCTTTTTTTCCCCCAAAACTGAGGCCCTTTATCTGAAGAATGATTTCATGACAATATCTGTGGCAAGTTGTTCTACTCTAATGGTCTTGAGCAACTTGCTGTTGTTGTCCTGCTTGAGTGTGTGTAGAAGTGGACTTGGTGATCTCACCTTTTAGCTCAGCCACTGTATTGCTCCACTGGAATTAACTCAAGTTTCCCAAAGAAATAACTTGAGACAACTGGGTTTTGCCCATAATATCTTTCTCTTACAGCTCAAAGAGGTGAATTGATCTGCCTTCTCTTTAGCGTGCTCACGAAGTTTTGTGGAGTAAAATTTGTGCTTTGATTAACAACCTGAATTTAATAGAGATGACTGTGCTTTGAACTGACATTAGAGGAGTTTTTGTTCCTTCAGAGGAGATACCAGGGAACTCTGAAATGAGTGGCACAACTTCTTAATGCTGAATTTCATTATGCTTAGAAAATAAAACTTCATGTGGAAACCAAATTCAGGCAGTTTGGCTGAATTCGGTAATTTGCATGGTTTAAAGGTTGCTAGAAATTCTTTGAGATGTTTTAAATCAATCTGCACAATGTGAAGATTTCTAGTTGATTTTAAAGAGAAGAACAGCAGAAATATAGCTCAAAAAACCTTGAGTTTTTCTTTAATTATGAGGATCTCTACATTTAAACATTGAGATGGATTGCTATTGAACATTGAATGACTTAAGGGACCTTTACTGATGTTTTCAGGTTCTTTAACAGCCCTTTATTGTGAGAGTCTTTAATATCATGAGAAACTGATCATAAAGTTTTTTAAAATGGGCCCTTTTTTCGTGAGCTGTAGCGAATTCTAAAATCTCACTGTGTTTGCATGAAAATAGTAGGATGCGTTTGTCTCTAATTTTATTACTTATTGCCTCAACCAATTCATATGTCTCTATCAGGTGATCTATGTACCTTTTCTCTACCAGTTTACTCATTAGAAAACCACTAAATGCATCTTTAAATTAAGGAGAGGTAAATGTCATGGTAGAACACAACATACTTTTTTATTGCCATTGAAGCTCATTCTAAATCGAATTTTCATTTCATTACATGCTTATTAAAACCATGAGTGTCAGTCGTTTATCTGAACCTCTTATTCTGAGAGTCAGTTATTCCTTCACCTTGTTTTGTATAAATCCTCTTTCCTGTATCCATATTAGTGTTATTTCAAGAGATACAGGAAAAAACGCGTTTTCTCGTGTTGAAATAGATAACATGAGAAAGATTCACAAAACTAATGCCATGGGTATTTCCAAGGCTAACAGGCTAATGTAACAAGAGCAAATAATGAAATCCACCACAGAGGGATTTGAAGTCTAAAACCAAATAACTGTATGAATATGATAATAGACCGATTTGGTACAGAAGTGATTTGCATTGGTACAGCTACAGGTCTGTTTGAAAAACGTTGCTAAATGTTGATTTGAACTATTTCATGATCTGAAAACATCACTGCCAACTTCTTTCTATTCAGGAAATTCTTATGCTGCAATTGCAAGAGAGCTGTGCTCATACAGATAGGTTAGAAATAAAGACAGTTTAAAACAGCTATGTAGCTGAATATAAACATCTGAAGAGTGGAAGTAAATTTTTATTTTTCATTCTAATACTCAAAAAATTTAACAGAGAGTTATAGCTCATCAAATTATGCCACAGGATGACCTTTTCTTAAAGGCTTACATTGAACCTTGTACTACTTATACTTTAATAAACGCTGGATGGATGTAAATCATGAACCCTTGGAACTGTTGCCTTTGTTGCTGTGGGGTGAAGCAGATTAAGAAGCAGCGTGGAGGGTGTTGGGTGGTCAGAGCTTCAGTATAGACCTCGCACACACTGGGATGAAAGATGCTGTACACAGCCCTTCCTTGGCTGTGCTCTCCTTTTCCAGTGAGACACCCTGTGTGCAGGTAGTTGTCTTGGATATCCTCCTGCTGCAGTGGGATGGTCCCTGCTCCTGCAGCCAGGAGCTGGAAAGTCTTGAGCCCCCAGCTCCTGCCGCTGGCAGCAACAGCAGTGCAGGCTGTCCAGTCAGTGATGAAACATGGGGACATAACACCTGTAACACCTGTGTGTGTGTATTTGTTATATTTATATACGTATTTTAAAACATGAGTGCCATTCTTTTACCCCGTGAGGTGTTACAGGATTTGTGCTTGTGTAAATGAGAGCAGATGACAGCCTCGCCTTCTGGCTAGATCAGGGTATGTGCCTACAGAGTATCTCCACAGATTTGGGTGCCGTTTTCTGCATGTGTATCACGTAGTAAAGGCATGTGATGTTTGTGTATATATGGAATTACAATTATGAAGTGAGATTTCAACCTGGTTAAAGCAGGTACAAAATAATTAAACATGTTTTCAGGGTGAATTCAATCCGAATAGAACAAATCCAACAAGAACAATGCAAAATATTAATAAGAGTAATTATCCAAGGGGGAAAAAAACAACTCAGGCTTTGAAGTCACCTGAATCATGCATGCTTTAAAACAAATACTTAAAACAAAGAAAATAATTCTTCTTTAATTTTAATTCACTTTGCAGCTTGAAACAAGTCTGTATCCTAAAGATATGGGTTCAGTTTTTTGTTGCATTACTTGTTTCTGCAGAGTCTTAACTAGTTACTTAATCTATAATTTACAGTTTTAATCAGTAAATACTCTGACAATATGCTTTTTCTTACTTTATGTGTCATGCTTGTTTTTAGGGTACAGCTGCTTTGAAATCTACTAATTCAACTTATTTCAGGCTACTGAATTCTTGTTCCCCATTATGAAATTCAATTACTCCAAAAAATCTATTCCTATCACATGGAACAATTCAGCAATAGAGACACCCCTCATTCACACCTTAAAATTAAACACTGCCTTAAGGATATTAAGTGTGAATTAAATAGCAATCTTATAGCACCTTGTGGTTTGGAAACTTGTAGATAAAAGATCCTTTTAATAGAATTGTGGCTCCTCTTGTCTCATATCTAGCAGAACATAGAGTAGATCATGCTATCTGTTCAATGTGATACAGCTGTGCAAAATCACAAGGAAAAACAGTAGGAAAAAACCACCTTAGAGGGACTACACCAGGTGCATAGTACACAATCATGAGCAAAATCAGATCTGAAAGGTAACTGAGAAGGTCACTTTTCTACACTGTTTCAGGAGGTGATATCAATGTAAAGTAGCTGGAAGGTGCTTTTATTTTCTGAATGTTGTGTATGTGTTTGATCTGACTGTTGTGCTATTTTCTGTGCTGATTCAGGGAGCTTCTGGCAAAGATAGATGTGAGAGAAGTTTAAAAACATACTAGCAAGTACTTTATTGACTTTGTATTGCAATGTCACATTACTGACACCAGTGACTTGTACAGCACTTTTGCTTCTGACGCTAAAAACTCTATTTGATGTCTAGGTTTTGCAGGTCTTTCTGGGGGAAAAAATAGCGTGGTAAACTTAAGTCTCTGAATCTGGAAGACAGTAGTTTACAGAATTGATAGTGACCCTAATCCCACACTTGGAGGATTACACAGTTGGGGTCAGTTTGCCTGGCCTGATCTAAGCATGGGACAAATCTGCTGGGCATGTTGTTGTATTGTATGCTTTTAATGAGGTATTTGATACAGGATCTGGTCACAACTGCTGATATGTAGCAGACGATAAATCCAAACCCCCTTTGCCTTGTTAAGAGTCATAGTTGGCTGCAGACCAGTGATCAAATCCCTGGGCAGGCGAGGAGCACAGGCTGCTCGTGGAGAAAAGACGTTGCTGTCTGTAGCTGTGCAAGCCTAACAGAGCAGCTAAAGAGAGCTTGGCGATGCAGCTGATGAATATAAAGACAAAGTAAACCTGGTTCTCTCAGGGCAGTTTTGCAAGTGGGGTATGATAATCAGGAATGATAATCAGGGAAAGCAACTCCTCTTAAAGAAAACTGGTTGAGGAACTGAATGTTTTAGACCATCATTGGCAGTTCAGATATTTAGAGGGCTAGGGGAAATTTGATTTCATTAAAAGTTCATTGCTGCCAAGGTAAAAGATTGAAACAGCTTCTTTTCCAAGCTATCATAGAGAAAATCCTTGATGATTGTTTCCTGAATGTAATCATCTGATCAGGCTGATACAAAGAGACTGATGCCATAAGGTACTCATTGTTTTTTGTGAGAATATGTGGTTGAGATACTTTTTGGTGAATCAGTTATTTAACTCCAGTTCCAGGATAGTCTGCAGAGCAAAGACAAAGACAGTGTCCTGTCATGGATATATTAGTTGCTCCTTACCACAAACACTTGGTGAATTCTGGAACATTCCTGGGACTTCGAAGGTCTCTGACAAAATGTCAGCTCTCACACAGTGAGTTCATTTACCTCTAGGTGAAAACAGTGCAGGTGCCAGTGTTAACTGTGTGCTGGGAAGGAGAGCAAAATGAACTACTCATAGAGCACCCAGTGAACTACCATTAAGGGTGGGGAAGCTGTAGGAGTGCAGTTGTATGTCAGGTAGCCCCAGCTATCAGCCAGTGCTGCCGGGCTCTGCATTTTCTCTTTGTACCTTACAGGTGCTAACCTAGTAGGCACTACATAGGGCAGTGGTGATGTTGGTTGTGTAGTTTTTGAGATTCCCCAAAGTGTCCTAAAGCTCTAACCACAATGAAAAGCTAAGTGGTAGCAGTGCACTGGTCATGACAAATCCCAGCAGCTATTAGAGGGTTAGGAATCACTAAAGCTATGGCTAATGGTATCATTTTATGAATGAGGCGGTGTGGCTCGTACTTAACGATTAATTCCCCCTACACATTTTTAAGAGTCCTAGGGTCCTTAATTTCTCTTCAAAAGTCACTAGAGGTAAGCAAAGAGACCTTGTAAGTACTTACCTGAAAGGCAGCAACTTCTAAGCTGTGCAACTTCCTCATGCTGTGCAACTTCCCCATGCTGTGCTGCACACCAGCAGGAGTACTTTAAGTGCAGGTTTTTGTGGTGATTTCCTCATAAGATTCCCTTCTAGTTTGGCCAGACTTCTGACTCTTCTGAGCTGATGTTGTTGATTAAGTGCTTAATGCATTCTGTATCCACACTGCTGGTGCTGCTGGGTTCCTAATCTTGAAGAATTGTGGGTAAAAGGCAACTGGCTTGAAAGACACTCTTTCTCTGACAAACTTTGTTGTAGCATACGTGCAGGTTTTTTGGCTAACAGTGCTTGCAGCTTTACTTACAGTTCATTCTGCCAACCTCTGCTCAGAATATGGCACTGAAAGGACATTCAGTCTGCATTAGCAACAGCAAACCTCCAAAATTTTATGTAAGAGAATGACAGCATACTGTGGGGTTTTAAACCCTGTTGGTTTTGCACAAAGAAAGTTTAAGGCAGAGATTTTACATGTGTTCAGAACACAAAAGGTTGAATGCTGAATGACCAAATTGTGCTTTTTGGAAAATGCTGTACCTGATGAGGTGTGTGCGTGCTCACGTGCTTGTTAGTTTTTGCTTTGGGGAGTGAATCAGTAAAGTTGCATTGCTTTGAATGGATATACATTGTTTTATATTATAGATATTTTGCTAGGAACTTTGTGTGGGCCTGACAGTGACTTGGTTACTTCTGAAAGCAAAGACTGAAAACAATTGGGCTGAGTGTGTTTGATACTATTATTAATGTCTTCTATCTTCTTAGGCCCTTCAGGGTGAAAAAAAATTCTCACTATTAACTCTTCCCAATGTGCCACTAAATATCCTTGAAAACTGGCTAAACAAGTGGTATTTAAAGAAATTTTCTTGTGGTTCAGTAATTACTGATTATTTTATTAATTTCTTTAGTGGTTGCATGTATTTTCATGTTAGTCTGAGTAGACAATTTGCAGTTTAAAGAGACCTTGAAGCCTTGAGTCAGTGTTAATACTGGAAAGAATTTTCTGTCAGGCAGCTGTAGGTGTCAGACACTGATTTTATGTGTAAATACTCTAAGGAAGATGTATCACTGAAGGTGATTTTTGTCCTCAAATGTTAGAGGGCTATGCTCTGAAAATATGTGTTAGGATTCTGAAGCTCTGGTCTGTCTGGGAGCTGTGCTTTTCTGGATCAATGTGTTCTGAGAAATAGTATCTAAGTACTTTTTGATTTTATAATAAAAAAGGATATTTTAATGAAAATCCTCTTAGTAAAAACTATATAGCAAATAACAGCTGCTCACATTTACTGTTAAGCTCTGCCTATAAAAGAGAACTTGCAATCCAGCAGCAGTAACAACAGAACTCCTTTACATGAATAAAAAAATGAAACTTCCAACCTACTATGCTCTTGCCCCACTCAGTGGGTACTTGTTATCTCAGTGGTGCCTCAAATTTATGGTGAAGATAGCCTACTTTTCTTCATTGTGAGCCACACTGTTCCAGCTCTGCTGAGTGCTTTGCTCCCTTTCATGTAACAGAACTCAAAAGATAAAATGGTACTCCACTATGGCATGCTGGGCTTGAGAGAGTTGTGTAAAATACAGTCTAAACAGGAAGCAGTTGTTGTAAGGTGAGAAAAAGCTTTAATTCTTAAAAGAATTTAGGGAACCATCTTCTTGCTTGTAACTACAATCCCATCTTCTACATTGTAGAAACCTGCCAACATCACTTGGAAGAGGAGTTTGAAAGTGAATTTCCAGATTTTTATGCCTTTTGAGAAAAGAAGAAAAGTACTGGGGGGCTGTGAGGAGTGTGGTTAGTCCAGCCGAGTCAGTTTTGAGCCTTATAGAACAGGCCAGACCATAAACTCAGCTTAACTGTTGTTTGCAGTGTAACTTCCACATGTGCAAATGCTTCTGAAACATGATGTGAAGAAAATTGTTTCATTTTACTTGTTGCTTTAAATGTTAGACTTGTTGCTTTGCCATTGCTCATAAATTTTTAGCAGCCAGAGACTTCAGTTTTCAGCCTGAGGTAAAAGGAAATGGAGGATTTGGGAGGATATGCACCAACATAATTTGCTCCAGTGACTGTTAAAGGTGAATTTTAGACTCTACTGCCCTTCTGCTATTGTGTAAGGTAGAGTCCAATTCCTTGCTCCACTTAGCCTTGCAGAGCTGCTAAAAAAGAAAAGGTGAAGTTTTACTGTCACTGAATTCTGGTACATGTCAAAGACGGGTAAATCCTTGGTACTTCCTTTTCCACTCTGGGTAGTCCCCAGAAAGAAGCAGAACATAGGAAAGGAGAATGTAAGGAGCAAAGCCTACATGTGCAGAAAAATACAAGGATGGCATCTAAAAAAGAGTAGATTTTACTTTCAAGATGAAGCGATAAGAACTTTCTGGAGCAAGGAGGGCTGTGTTACAGCATTCTCAACTCCATCCTGCAGTTCTGAAAGTGCAGTAAATTAACAAGATGATTTCTTAAGGTGATTTCGCCGGTGGAGACAGGAAGGAATTAAAGCCTACACAAGGCTTCTAGCAGAAGCTGGGAACAAGGTAGAGATGAATTTTGGCATATTTTACACTGCTACTCTTCCAGTAGTAATGGTTACTTGTGCTCAGCACCCCTCTTTGCTGGGAATGGCTTCTGCACGTGGCCTCTCTGACAGATCTGGCCAGCTGGCAGAGAAATTCCTCTTCACAGATTAAATGACCCCGTCCCCTTGGAGACTGAACGTGGATGCTGCATCCGCTGACCAGGGGAAGAAGGAGCATTCTGTGACTGTCCTCTCCAGCCTGCATTTTGCCTGACTGGAGCAATGGGAAGGCTCACCACACTATTGCACACCCCTCCTTGCCGGGAGTGGTCTTGTCAAATCTTTTCTTTGAAGTCTAACAAGCTTGGGGTGTTGTAGAATCGGGAATATGGGTTGTAAAAGGGTCATATCCCCTGGGCCTAGACTGTACTTATATCAAAGGGTACTTTTCAAGTTGTTGATAATCTGTCAGGCAGCATGATGAGATGCAGAGTAAACCAGAATGTCTTTGATTTCTCTGCTGCTAAGGTTATCTGTATGCATGTCGGTCTTATTTTTCTGTTCTTAGCCTTGGGCTTTCTACGGCTATTGATTTTTTTGCTGGTTGTTACAACATTAATGCTTATTCAGGTAAAAATATTTGTTATTTTCCCAAGACAGCCTCACAATTCATTAAGAATGTGAAGGGCTCCTGTGTACTGGTAATGACTGCTTTAATTCCAGCAAACAGGATGCCTTACAAACAGCAGGTTAGATATTCACAGCTAGTTCTGTGGTCCATTACAGCAATTCCTTTTCTTCTTCACTGCAGTTGGCATTAGTATTCAAAAGCTGAAAGCATGTTGGTCGAAAGCTACCTAAATATTTATGGACTATTGCTAGGGTCAGAGTAACAAGGACAGCAAATGAAATTAAAGATTTACACTGTGAAACAAAGCGACCTATCAAGCACTCTTTGCCAAATTGCTTCTGCTGTTTAAAGAAGATATTTTCTAAGAGGATTTTTTAAAAAAATGAACTTCAGCATGAAATTTTGATCTGTAGTTTCACTTAAATGTCTGCATTATTTCTTCCAACAAGATGAACTAGTGGAGAAGACATTGCACAACTGACAAAGCAGGTTGTTGCATAGCTTGACTCCATAAGAACAGTACTCAACATCTTTTATCTGAGTATATCAAAGCCTCTTCCAAACTTTAGGTCATAAATATCCCAGAGTGAGGAAATTAATGAGGGGAGAAACTGAGATGCAGCAACCTCAGAAAATTTGTATGCCAAGTTAGACTTAAGAATAGAAACCAGGGGTTGGGCAGACTTTACATGTAAACTTTGCAGTCAAACTTCAGGCTGGACAAGGGATCTTGCTGTGCCCAGCAATGGGCAAGCTGAGATTGTTTAACATTTTTCTGGAGGGGTATAAAAACCTCTAACTTGGCATCTGCATTAAATGAGAAGTGACACTCTCTTGTTTTGTGGAAGCATGGCAGAACATATATTTGAAATGGAAATTGCCTTGCTTATTCAAATGAAAACCTCTGAGCACAGAAGCCCTGCTTTCATTATTTTGTTTAGAAGCAAAGTATTTTGCAATAGCAAGCAGGTAGGAAAAAAGCTAAATTTGAGGGAAGAAAATACTTTTTTTCCTTCAAAATATGACTTTTCTTGGTGCTTTGAGAAATGTATATATTCATAAAACCAAAGAAAAATGTGATTTTTTTATTTTGCTCTGAGATAAATATAAGTGATTATCTAGCAAGGTCTCCATAAGGTGACAGCACAATGTTAATAAACATGAACATCACCTAGAGAAAATGAACTGAACTGTAAGTGGCTTTAATAAGCAGCATGACAGCTTTTTCTTTTGGATTTTAGCTGGAGATTGCATAAAACAGAGCCCCAGGAACTGACTTATCATTAATGCGTTTTCTAGTTTTCCCTCAAAGTTGTGTTCAATACTTAAACAGACTTATTACAGTACAATAATGATAAATTAAAAAAAATACATTTTGTGTAAAAAGTGCATACATGTGCACAGGATATCTTTAGCTAGGCAAATTCTAGGGTAAATCAAAACCTGTAAGAACAAACGTGTCGTTGTTCCAGTTAAATATTGAAATAACATTTATTTGCCCTAAGTAGTGCACACGTGTACCAATGTCAGTTTGGAATCAGCATTTGCCTTTTGCAAATGAAACTGGTCTCTTTTGATGATTCACTACAGTGAAGTTGTGTTGATAATCACCCAAAAGGGATTTTGGATACGCTTGGAGAAGATACATGCTTGTTTGTACTAGTTGACTGCCTGAGTATTAGCATTTGCAAATATTTTGGTTTACCAGTAATTTCTGGTTCTTATGCTTTCCAGGGAAATAAGACTTTAATGAAGGTGAAGGAAAAAAGAAACCTAAGAAATGCACAAAGTAATTTTCATTCTTATTATAGAAGGCCAAAGGATTCACAGAGAGGATCTGAAATTTGTCTCTATGTGGTTACTGTTGTGTGCTTTTTCCCATCATCCCCTTGCCCTGAGGGGCAAAACATCTGTAACTTTACTGAAATCCACAATAGCTTTAGGCTCAGCATCTCCCAAAAATCACATCAGTGATGAGGGCTCTAATTCAGAAAAGTAACTTTGTGTATTTTCCAGTATTGCTAACTGCACTGTGATTTAAACTGTAATATTTTGCCTAGAATCACAGCAATTCAGACCCTGGATATATCAATCGCAGTACATCACTTGAGACACAAAAAACCCCCCAAAAACAAGCCAACAAAAAACCCACTTAAAAATTCAAGTTTTTCTGATTCTTAGCCTGAAAAGAATCTTGACCTGAAGAGTAGTTCTTTTGCCTAATCATTAAAGAAAGCTCTGACACATAGGCACTCCAGTCTCCTTATTCTGGTTCATTAATGTTGGACTAATACTATGTATCC
Source organism: Chiroxiphia lanceolata (assembly GCF_009829145.1). Classification (NCBI taxonomy): domain Eukaryota; kingdom Metazoa; phylum Chordata; class Aves; order Passeriformes; family Pipridae; genus Chiroxiphia; species Chiroxiphia lanceolata. Next base: position 28,871,410 of record NC_045644.1, read on the forward strand.
TGTATGGCCAGTGTGGAAATCCAAGAACTTCACCAGCTTCAGAGCATCTCCCCTTATTTAGCATTCATAGACATGCCTGTGTAAACATAGTCTTTCTTCCGTATTTTACTTAAACTGTATAATCTTTTCCCCAGAGGGAAAGCATGCACAGCCACGGATGCCCCAGTGAAATATTCCTCTTGCTGCCCTGTGAAAAAATTCTGAAAATCCCTATCAGTTAAGAGTTTTAGAGGAAGATATTTGCCACTAAGGATCATCAATAATAAACGTTCATGATTTTTTTATTAAAGGTTGAACTTATGACATTTCCACAACTTGTGCAATACCTAATTGGAAGTGTCTTTATTTCTCCCACCCAAGATGAAAGACATCTAACATTTCACACCTTTTTATCTTGGTTGGAGGGATTAGTTTGTTTTTCCTGTGGAATAGATGCTTTCTCCCGAGCTTGTCTTTCCCTCACTCTCCATTTACCAACCGTGGTACTGCATGTCCATCTCAGCCAAGGTGATGCTGACAGCATAGTGGAATGTTTCAGAGTAAAGAACAAGGTAACCAGCAGCTTTAACGAGGTCTGAATGGCTGCAGAGAGTCAGAAGCTGTATTACCTTGTGGCACTGGTCACCCTGAGAGATCTAAAGGCACATCATAGAAAGTTGAGGCTTTACGCATTCAGGTACTTCATGCAGGACCCTGATTACAGAATATTGGCTTAAAAAATAATTCCTGATGATGCTGAGGGAGTTAGGTATATTGTGGCTCTACAGCAGAGAATTTAGGTTCTGAATATCAGTCTGTAAAGATGTACGTGGTTGTGGAGTAGATTTTCCTTGCTTCATTTTTTAATTCAAAGGGTAAATGCACTCTAGAATATTAGTGCTTCAGATATTTTTTGGTGTATGCATATCCTCTCTCTTGTTGTTTCCTGCAGCGTAGACTGTAGGACAAGCTGTACTTTACACGCTGGTCATCTTGGACAATCTTTTCATATGAAGGACTCCTGAGGATTTTTCTTGCTATTATAGAGAGTTCCTATGACTCATAAATCATATTTGAAGTCAAAGAGGGGGCTTAACAGTTTATTCCCAGTACTGGGCATAGTGTGCTATATTCTTACACCTTGATGTCTGAATTAGCTGTTAGAAGAAATACTTCACCAAGACATACATAACAAATCTTGATTATGTGGAAGTGGTATGTATATATAATTTATTTTTTAAAACAGCTTTGGAAGAATTCTGTTTCGTTCCATGTGTGATAAACTAAATACAATTTGGTTCCATTCCCATCCTCAGGTTTCATTTATTGTGAAAACATGTCTGATTCTCCTGAGGTGGTAGATTTGAGGTGAAGAAAATGAAGATATATTGAATATCCAGATATGGTACTTGCAAGTACACAATTTTTCTCTGCCAACAAGACTTCAGTTTCCATATTGCATCTATATTTTTCTTAGCTTCCCAAGAGAAAAGTAGTCAGTCACCAGACAAAATGTTTTTTTAATGGAAGTGCAGTTCTTGCATGGTGCTGTCTCCAAAGGGTAGTTTTAAATGGCAGATGAACAGTGTTGTCGCTACTTGCATTATGTAAGATAGCTCTTATGTTTTTCCAGGCTTGCTTGCTGGGGGCTTGTTCCTGGGGAACTGCAGTAGTGTGGACTAGGCCTCAGAGTACAGACTTTTTTTCCCCCTGCAACTGAAGGCAGTGAAATGTGTTTAGTCTAGCTCATCGTGTTGTCTCATATTTGCCAGCAATGCAGCCTACCAACTGGGAGGGCAGCAACAGGGATGGATGGCTTTGTGCCTGCCAACAGGGAGCCTATCTGGAAGCAATGTTTCCAGTAACTCTTCAGGAGTTGCCCCTTGGAGTGGTATTTGGGCAGCTCAGCCCCAGGAGGGGCACAGTTGCCCTGTTCTCTGTGCTGCTTTACTGTCAGAGTCATTTCCATACTGACTTATTGAAAGAGAGGCCGCTATAGAGGCACCATCTCCTGGGGACGTGATTTGCATTCTGTGTTTAATTAAAGCATGACAGTTTATGCCAGAGGATGTTAAAATGGGAAATGGAATGCTTTTTTGCCAAATATTGAGATTTTATAGGGACTTGAAAACTCATTAGTAGAGAATTTTATTCATATGTTGCAGCCTGTTTTGCAGGGCCCATTGAGTCTGTCTTTGTCTTCTTCTGGGTTTCTCTCTCACTGAGTTATTTTAGCCTTAGATAATATTGATGGAAATACCCTACTCAGTGACAAAACTATTTGAGAAACCGAAATGTTTTTCTAGTAAGGAACTGCTCCAGGGGACTGTTAACGAGAGGGAGAACCTCCTCCACACTGGGTCATAAGTTTCAATTCGATCACATCAGTCCAATTTTAATCACCTGATAAAGCTGTCAGGTGGCTTGTAAGAAAGGTGGTATGTATTTTATACCGCTTGTTAGTTTTTTACAGGACAACTGTACAAACCTTGTGACCCTGACAACTTGAATGGTAGTCTCAGAAGTCAAGTGTTAAATAGGAACAATCAGGTGGGTAACTGTGAGTAAATACTCTGTATAGTAGGCCAACAATTCATAACAAGACACAAATATTTGTCGCCTCACTTTGTGAATGAGGTCACAAACTTACCGCTTTGAAATCGGCTGTTAGCAAATGAATTCACCCAAAGCTTATGTCAGTTTTGATTAAGCAGGAAAAACAATATTATTTTTACAAATGTGAGGCCACCTGCATTTAATCTAATTGTGTTTTTTCACAAAGTTTTAACAGGAGTAAACGTGATAGAATTTATCCTTCTCTTAGTTGTAAGGCAAGGTCAAGCTGAGGGTCACTCTACCCTTTTTCCTGGTTGTGCTGTAAAGAAATGGCTAAACATGCTTCAGCAGAGTACTGCATAGGTGCTCTTTGGAGACAGCCATGGTTGGTCAGGCAGCCCTGTCCATGAGTTATTCATGTGTAGATTTAGAGTTGTTGGAATTATTCAAAATCCTATTCTTTCATCAAAAATTGAGCTATAAACCGAGGAAAGAAATGACATTTTCATGTGCATGAATTTGATATCTTTAAAAGTCCTTTTTTTGGTGTTAGAAAACCTGCACAAAGCCAGAGAACGCAACAGAATTTGGTATTGAGGGTGAGGAATTTGCTATTCAGGAGCTGGAGATGAGAGTCAGAGACTGGGAAACTATCAGTAAAGCATTTGTGTGATGGACTTCTCTCGTGATTACCCACTGACATGCAAAATATTACTTGATTTGCAAGGATCTGGTTTTCTATGCAGATAATCCCAGGTTGTGTATATGATTAGGTTAATACTTCTCTCTTCTGCCTACCTAATGATGCTGAAGGGCTTACCTGCCCTTACCTCCCCATTCTGCAGACTGTTCGGATTAGAGTAATTTATACCAGAGGCCATGCCATCCTAACAAGACATGGAATGCTGGAAATTAGAGCAGCCTGGACCATATTAAGCTCCTGTTTGCTTTCAGATAATTAGCAGTGGATTCCACTGTGAGATTCATCCTTGAGTTCTTAAACCAAGGAAGTTTGAATTAACAATCCCTAGTATGTATTATGATGTTCTTTTACTCTATGTGTATTTAGAATTTATAATTCTCAGTCTTTTTCAGTTTAATGCTAAATTGCACCTATTTGATGAAGCTTGTTTTGCTGCACAAGAAGTAAGGCCTCCTAGAGATCCCCTTCAAGGTGACATTTCTCTGGAGTGTTGGGAGAAGCTAGATTGGACCTGCTTAGGGAACAAAGGAGGAGGTCACAGAGGAAAAGGCTGCAGATGTGAGCTTGTTCTCTTGTACTTTTTCCTTAACTATAAATACAGAGGAATTGTACAGTAAATGATGCATTTTGAGTGAATATTTTCAGTGCTGTCTGACACGTCTCCCTGATGTTTCGGTAGCGCGTACATCCAGGTTTAAGTGTCAGCTGTGCTATTCATCTTCCTCTGGAAGAAGGCAGCGGTTCTGCACTTCATGAGGATTTGTAACTCTGGGCTGCAGTAACTTTCTCCCATATATGTAGCTTCTATTCAGAGATTGTGATTTCAGAAGGCCTTGGGAAAAAATAGATAGAGCAAAGGGGTGTGTTTTGATTTGTTATCACTCCTGCTTGCGAGGGCTCCTTCCTTCCTTGCCCTGTTCATAGTCTCTTACCAAATCTCAGCTGAACATGGGTGAAGATCCTGTTCCCCTCCCTTGGGCTGTGCTCTTGACTGACAGTTTCCATTCTGCACCAGTCAGACTGTGGGAGTTTCCTAAACTGAAACAGGAACTGAAAAGCAAGTAGTTAAAACCTAATTTCTAATAACTTATTTAATACAGAAGAGCCAGATACTTTAACAGAAAGCTGACATGTCCCATCATGGAGAAGTTTATTCTGCTCTTAAATACAGAAGATGAATGTTAAGTTTAACATGGAATTGTATTTATTTTTTGACCTAAGGCCTGAAATGGGGGAGTTATGGCTTTACCTACCATAAGCAGCAAATATTCATGCTTTTAAGTGAATTTTAGATCGTACCAAGATAATTTCCTTTATAATTAATAACAGCAATATAGGTGATTCCCTATTTCTTTGCTATACTAGAATTATCATCCAGTAAATTATATACCAGAGTGTGATTTCCTGTTGACGCTGAAATATTGTAGTATAATGACCTACTATGCTCATTCATGGATATCCAGAAATAAATAAATCAAAGGAAAGAGTCTGTTAAAGTGCAGTTTCAGCATAATTAGTAACACTTTATATGAACTACTCTTTGTGCTATTTTTTATATTCAGAAGATATGAAAGATGTGGATTTTAATCGGTTTCTGTGGGAAAGGCTTATTAAAAAAGATCTTCAGGGATTAAAGCAGCAGAGCAGAAGAGATTATAGTTGTGTTAGTAAAGCATTTTTTAAGAAAACATTTCTTTGTATTTTTATCAAATATATTATAACCTATGGACACATGATGGCAGAACAAACATCATAAAGAGAATATCTTTTGCCCCGCTGCATACCAATGATAAGACCTTTTTTTTTGTGTTGCACTGGTTATGTTGCTTATTACTGTGTCATGTCACAGCCTATTACATAACCTAGTGCCCCAACAGTGAGAAAGAGGGTAGGGGACTGAGCAAAAGTGTCTGTAATCTAGCAGAAATATGAACTGAAAGAATTGAGCTGCACAAATATTTTTGTGTGTAGCTGCAAATGACCAGAAAACCAGGCAGACTTAGCAGCCTTTGCAGCTGCAGTACTAGAAATTTTCAATGATAGAGCAGAATTGCAAATGAGATATATAGAAAATTGTTGTATGGGCTTTTTAATAGACAATACTCATAGAATGTGTTCAACCAAATTTGAATATAGAAAATAAAATTATATTCAGATCGTAGTTAGTATTTTTCTGAAATTACATTCTGAAACCATAAATTCTATACTACAGCTGTTTTTTCAGAATCAGTGGAATTTCTATGATAATGTAAATTTTTTTTCTAAATTGCCTTTTTAAAATAATGCAGTCTTGTACTTCTGGTTAATCACTTAAAATCTGGCTACCATATTTATTTAAAGAGTTAGGTAAATACGGGCCAAATACTGCTCAGAAAAATGACTCTGGGCTCTGATCCTGCAGATGTGAACTGCCAGCATATATATTCTGTCTATCTCCATTGAAAAAGCATTGCTGCTGTAAGACAGATGGATGGAATCAGTGCTTTGACCTGGCCAAGGACAGCTTACCATCCCAAAGATTGGTGTTTGTGATTACAGGACGTATGCTTGCTGCTTTATTGTGCCATATACATGACAGTAGTTCAGTGTGAGTTTATACTAAACAGACAACACTTAGTATTAATTGCTCTATTAAAAAATGGTGTTTGAGTGTCTTCTGTGTTGGGCACTGCCATGATGTTCTTGTTTACATAGCTACTACCTTCACTGATAAATTTGTCATAATCATTGCAAATAACTTCCAAAACTTTTTCTTTAAATCTTTTATGAAATCTGCATTCTGGCTAGCAACCCATTCACATCTGAAAGAGATGTTGAATGCAGAACCATGTACCAACTTGCTACAGAGGCTTGCTGTGTGACTTGGGGTCCAGAGCATTCTAATTAAATTACCATGAGACAGACAAGCTCTGAAAATCTTTTAGTTTCTTTCCTTAACTGGAAATCTACGTGGTTTGTTTGTTGTTATCAAAACTTAAAAATTGAATTTGGTCATTTTCTGTGGTCTGTTGTGCTTCAGTCTGTGCAAAAGAAGCCAGAAGGCCTTAGTGAGTCAACTTATGTCACCTTTTCTGATTTTAGTTCAAGGGTCATTTATTGAAAAACTAGTCTCTGTGTGAAGGGACATCAGTGGAGTATATGGAGGGAGTATATGATAAGAAGCTGTTACCTGACCTCTTGGCTATTTGAAGTAGAGTACTTAATTCTGTGGTATCTCTAACTCAGATTGGGTTGATATGGTCGTGAGTGAATAAAGTCTCTAAGGAGAGTCTAAAATGCTATTTGCATTGAGACTTTTCTCAGAAATGCCAAGTTTGTGATTGCCAGGAAGAAGTGTAAAAGTTGAATTCTGCAACTTTTTCTGAAGTAATAAAATGGAGTTAGTTTTCATATAAAATAAATGCCCTTTGAGAAGTATTTTATTTTCAGTTACAGAGAAAGTTGTGTGGACAGGTTTTCAGTAGACCTTGTTCAAATCAGCAACCAGGTAATAGGGGATGTAGATGGGGAGATGTTGGTTAAAACTTCTTGCTATGGAATATTTGTAAAATATCATGTTCAGTACTGTAGAAGAGGAGGATTAAGACATAAGCATACACACACACAAAAAAATCAGTGTTGGTACATGTAGAGCCCTATTAAGTGAAGTGTATCATGAAAAGGTTGAATTTGACCAAGGTGAAGGTCACTCATCTCACATGTGTAGTAACTGTAATATTATGGGCAGATTAGAGTACCCTGAATTCTGGATAGTACCTTGAACCTTTCAAAACTGTACAGTGCCTTTCTGACTGCAAATCTGGGTGGAAGACAAATGCAGTTTTGGTAAAAATCCATAGTGGGAATGTTTGTATTTTGATGCAAAATTCTTTAATTTTGGTTCTGATAATAGCAAGTTATTTTGATTTATGTTACACTGTTTTGCTTATTTTTATTTCAACATGTGCTTTTTTGAAACTAATTCAGCTAATATTTCATGTCTGAGAGTTTGATTTACTATATTACAGTACCATTGTGTAATGCTATGAAATGAATGTGATTTAGCAGCCTTAGACCTTTAGTCTTTTGTACTGATTTAGAAAAGATGATCTGAAATGCCAGAATTTCATATAGAATGAAAAATGTATTTTCAGTCTCATTATTTCCAATTTACTTGTACCTGCAAACAGAGGAGGATCTTTCAACATGAGGTGAAGGAGAAATGGAATTCCAGTGAAAGACAATCTGTTGAATTTCTCAAATATTTAGCTTGAACTCTTATTGAAGTCTTGGGTAATTGTTAATTGCTTTGAGCTGTGCTTCTCTGAGAAAAAGGAACATTTCATATTACTCCATGGGAAAGTGGAACAGAATAACTCTTTAGAGGAGCAGAAAAAAGTGAGGATCTGGCCAACTGGAATGAGTAAGGGAACAAATACTGAAGGAGTCAGTGGGTAAAAGAAAGGTGACCAAAAACCCACGTTGCAGAGGTGAAGTGAAAAGTGGATGCTGGAGAAGAGTTGGGGGGAGTGGAAAGATGAATGGGAATGTCTTTGGGGAGGGTTACCCAGTGTGCTTTGGAAGGACCTGTTCAGATGTCTGAACAAGGTCCGTAACGTTACAACTGGTATGAAAGCCAGAGTTAAGAGACAGCTGATTGTGTCAATTCTGCTTCCGAAACAGAATACATGCCAGCTTCTTAATTTCTTACTGCTTATTGTCTCATTAACTTTTCTCTCAAGGTGGTGTAATATTTTATTACCTGCTTTTTCAATACTATGTATAAACACCTACTGAAGCTTCATATTAGAGTAGTCTCACTCCTGGCATTCCAGACTAGAGTTCTCAATTCAGATTTGCCATAAAATGCAACCTGTGAGATAATTATGTTAGAGAGAACTGCACTCTGCAAAATGCTTTAAAAGCTGGAGTAAAATTAATTATAAAGTGACCTCTTAAAGAGAGTAGATTTATTTCTTTAGCATGAATTAATTTCCTGATAGAGATTTTGGATTGCCATCAAAACGGAATTGAATCTGTCAGTGCCTGTGTCACTATTACCACATCTAGCAGTATTTACCAACTTTGATGTGATGGGAACTCTTCTGGGGGCAAAAAAGGCTGCTTGGGGGCCAGAGCTTTCCAACCCTTAACTTCCTTTCAGAATGTCACAGTAGTGCTGATAGCTATTGATGTGTCTACTATAATTTACTAGAAACTGTAATGAGATCAACAGCTCCATTCACAGAAGTGGCTGTCTGCCAGTGAGGAGGTGTTAGGCTGGTTCAGTCCAGCTTGTACCAAACTGTGATTAAGACTGAAATGATGGTGGTTTGTACTTCTTTACTACTGCACTGCTGGAGACCAGCATTGATAAGCATCCTGTTGCTTTTGTCTTTTTAACTATCTGTGCTGTATCTCTGCAGAAAATGCAAATCCTTCAACAGATAAAATTTGTTTTCCCTTGGTTTATTTCCTAAAATACAACTTTTGTATATAAGTTAGCTAGACAACAGTTCATTTTGGATATACTCTGTTTTTCATGTAGCTGCTGATGGTTCTGACTTCAGCTACATTCAGCTAGCTCATCCTTGGTTGAGTACAGAACCTTTCAAAAGTGCTTGGCAATAGTCAGCTGGTGTGGATTACCCTGTACAGAGGCTGATGCTAAAGCTTTTGAAAATAATAATTGTTTTGAGTTTGCATTTAATAGGGGTTTTCATCATGATTTAGACTGTATTCATTATAAATCCCTTAATTGTAATATTACTAATCTAGTTGAATACAACTAGTCCATCATTCTAATTTTTTTTTTTCTCCTCATGACTGGCAGTATGTTTACAAAGGCTTCCTGCTCCTAGGTTTACCTCCCTAGTCAACCCAGATACCAATGCCAAGTATATGAAATACATTTTGTTGTTCTCTTCCTTAATAATGTGTACTTTGAAAACCTAAAGGTATTGTTGGTGAGCGTTTTAAAAGCAGAGAAATGGAATTGTATCCTTGAGACAGATCTGAGTGTTTCCAGTTTGAAAGAGTTTGAAGTAGTCAATTAAAGCCCCTTCTGAATGCCATGATAAAGGTCCCTTGTGCTGCACCCTGGTGCATTTTGTGGCACAGAGGGTAACGTGCTGTGTTGGTGCTGTCAGAGAAAAAGGCTGGCAGTGATGTCAAACTCAGTGTGTTGCTCCAAGGACTAAGGAAGCCTGACAACATGATTTGGATCTGTCACCTGTGCTCAGGTAGGATAGGATCTGATTGCAGGAGTGCTTGCACCGAGTGGACTGTGCTGTCAAGGGGCCTCAGTCGGAGGGGAAGAGAAATGGCAGCACTTCTTTCACAGGAATGTTGGTGGATGAGGCTCGGCCTCAGGCACACAGCCAAGTGTACCCTGAAGGGTGGCTCACCCCTCTGTGTGTCAGTGTGGTAATGGCTCTTCAGAGAGGACAAATGACTCCCACCAAGCAGCGGCAGGAGAAATTGCCACCGAAGGATTCACAGCAGTAAAGGCAAAAGCAAATGGCAGAGTAGGTTATTATCTTGATGTGGTTGTGTCATGGTTGAGCAAGGCCTTTGTTGGACATGGTTTAGCAGGAATCTGTACTGAGTTAAAGGCCAATGGGCGTATTAGTTGTTTTCACTTTTTTACAAATCTAATTGTGCTGCAGGGAGCAGCTGATGGCATCACAGTGTGTTTCGTATGTCTTTGAGCATGGGCTTCTCACAAGGGGGTGGTGTCCCATTGGTGGATTTGAAGTGATCCTTTTACTAAGTGCACACCTGAATATAGAGACCACAAAGAAATCAGAGTAGAATGGGGCAGGAACCCAGAGTACTCTAGACAAAGATGGAACTGTAATCTCATAGATAATTTTGCTTTTTTTTTATTTTTGTTGAAAAGCATGGCTAGAGGAGCCAGTACGTTGTAATTTACACATGCACCTTATCTGGGAATCTGCCTCACTTAGTGGGACTTGAAGCCCAGCTTGGTTTTTTCATGTGTTTTCTACAAGAAAGTGTCTTTGACTTGCATTCTTTATGCAACTACTCTTTATTATTTTTAAATAAGGTGCTCTATACTGTTGTAATTGAGAAGGGAAGTGGGGGATACATTGGTGAAAGTCCTGTGTAGCAGCAGCCAGGCTGTACCTTTGTCCAGCGGTTGTAGCCTGTTGCTTTTCCAGCGCAAAATACATGTTGAAAAGTCCATGTGTGTATTTCCATATCTGAATGAATGCAGGAGTCTCCAGGTGCAAGCTGAGTGAGGGTGATTCCCTAGCCATCATAACATGCATTTCTGAGCCAAGAATGAGAGAAGCCAGCAGATGAGAACAACCATCCATAATTTGTCTTGCTTCCACAGTTTTCACAGCTTGACCTCAGGAGCAGCCATGATGTCTGGCTTTGGAAGGAAAAAAAAACATAGCTTTTATGCTGCTTGTTGATTAAAGGACACGTTTGTTGTCTAGAATTAACAGGATGCAGAACCAAGTGGGTATGGATGGTGATTGCATACAAGTCTGTGATTTGGATTTTGGAGCTATATACAATTGTACAAATTGTGTCAAAGGCACCTTAGTCGCTTGAGATTTGTGTGTGTGCGGAGTCACAATGAGAGGTCAGTTTTCTTATGTGGAAGATGAGATTTAAACAAGTTCAGCCTGTGCTCACATGGTAAAGTTTGCTCAGCCTCTGAAACCACAAAACTAATTCTTTTCAGCTTTGGATGTACAGTGGTTCTGCATTTTGCAAGTACAGTGTGATGAATATGTTTTGGCTAGAAAATGGGAAAGTTAAAAAATTGGTGTGAAAGGCGTATCAGACTTGATTACCTTTCTTGATAGAATTACAGATCTGGTGAATAAAGGGAATGCAGTAAATGTAATGGATTTGGACTTAAGTAAAGCATTTGATAATCTGTTTCATGAAATCTTACTTGAAAAAATTGATTCAAATAGACTGTGTTGGAGAGGCTGCCCTATGATCTAAGGGTTGGCAGGGAGACTGTAAAATGAAGAATAATCTTAAATGGATGAGGCCAGAGATTTTGGAAAAACCTAATCGCGGAATAATGGTATATGTGTTCTAATGTTTAATGTCTTTGTTAATAGCATAAGAAAATAAGAATATAAACTAAGCTATGTGGAAGTACTGAACCATTAATATCTCCAGTATAGAGGAAATAGTTAAATAATGCAAAAGAATATTGACAGAGAGTAGAAATGTGGAGGAAAAATAGGAAGGTGAATGCTGAAAAACATAATCTCTATCATGGCTGAAGGGAAGAATAATGCATAACAGAACAGCCAGAACAAAACAATGAAACTCAGGAAATAGATTTTTCCTTTTCTAATTAACTCAAATTAACTGAAAATTGAAAAAGCTTTTTTGAAGGTTTCTCTGTGTTGGGCACAATCAAATCCCTTTAAAAAAACCTCAAACCCAAAGACCACTAAAATACACGGCCTGGGAGAGGTAGTTATACTTGCCAAAAAGTTTGCCTAAGAGTTCTTACAAAATTTATCACCTATCAGAGACTACTTTTTGAAAGAAACTAATATTGTCCATGAAAGTGAGACTTCAAAGACTAAAATGCTATTAGTAAAACTTATTTTTTTTAAATCCCCTAAAACAGTTTGTCACTATGAAGCCTGTGAGTGAAAAAAAAAAGAGATATGGAAACTGTTATTAAAAGAAAATAAAAACCTTCCCATTTGACAACTTTTCTTTAAATACAAAGACTCTATGGTAACCCATCCCTAAATCATAACCAGTCCCTAGCATCAACCAGTGGTGAAATGTCTCCTTCAAAAGGGTTTTGGGTAGGGCTACTTGTAGTCTAAGGGAGCTGTGTTGTGGAGCTGAATCAGCAGTGGATGGCACAGAAAGACCCCAGGGCTCTGTGCTTGGCACACTGAAGTACTCCCAAGGGCGTGAGTCAGTTTGCCAGCCCAGCCCTGCAGCCCCAGGAACACAAAATACAAAGGAAGTTTCAGCCAGCCCAGACATGGTAGGCTGCTGTATCCCTGTGAGGGATAAAAGCACAAGGGCTTCTGTTCACCTGGAATTCTTTTCAGTGTTATGGTTGCACAGCATTGATAAATATATCATCAGTGAGACACAGAAGTGACAACAAAAACAAGAGGAAAAAAACCACCAATGCCTTTTTTGACATAGAAGTGAGCTTTTAAGTTTTCTATCTCAATAGATGTGTCTTGGGGTTAACACTTTTTCTACAGGAGGTGTTTGACAAAAGTGGATATGAATAAAATGCAGCCCATGAAGTCTTCCTCTGGCAGTGTACATGTAATCAAATCAAAGAAAATGGCAAGGTCATTGTGTATTAATTCTCCTGATATGTTATGAAGTTGACCTTTTCCTGAGTTGTATCCTAATTAGTGTAGGAAGACCTGCTGAGTTCTGACTATAGATTCGAGGAACATGTAATCTTACCTCTGAGGTTTTGAAGGTCTTTGATCATCCTATAAATTAGAATTTCTGTTCACATCCCTTCTGAACTATGGGCAAAGTCAATTTGGCATTTCTCTCACTCTACATAGTTTCCCTCTAACTGATGGATGCTGGTGTTGCCAAAAGATGAAGCAAATCCTGTTTGAGGTCTGCATATGCATAAATCCAGACAAAGATTGGGGGAAATGGTGACTTAGGTTTTTAATAATTCAGGTGCCTACCTGTACCTGACATCCTGCTTAGGATTTTTATCTTGAGAGGGTACAAATCAACTGCAGCTTCATTGAACATGAATAATTTTTAATATCTCAGTAAAAAGGAGGATTAATCATTAAGGAGTAAAAAAAGTTACTTTTCAGGTAAATTACATGGGAAGTTTCTATAAAATATGCTAACTAGATTTATCACTTAGCTATGTCTTACTGTAACTGCAGAGAGCATTTCTGTCCTGCAATCATATTAAGTGCTATGACCTCATGTTTCTAGGAATGTGGGATGTGTATCATACTGCATAACATAGGAGTGTATTGTGATTTAGTAAACAATATGGGTCACTACCTTCTGTGACTTCTAAATTCAAGCTTTTAAAGATTCATAGCAGCTATGAGAGCAGAGTATTGAGTAATAGCAGTAGTACCACTATGTCAGCAGTCTTAAAATACAGTGTGTCTCAGTTGTGTGGGCTTTATAGAGGATATGGGCGAGTCACTGTGTTGAGTAAAGAAATACAAGGCTGATCTGACATCTGTTTCTGTTGCTTTAAGAACTTAAAAAAAGGTTGACTTAGTTCAGAAAGTTTGACAACCTCTCTGTAATGACTTTGAGGCAATATTTCTGGTAGTAAGTTGCTCTATACTCTTGTAGAAAAAGCCTTTATGAAACAGAGAAACTGAAGCTAGGAAAAATTGAAACTGGAACAAAAGACACTTTCTGAAATTGTAAGTGATAAAATGTTGGATCAGTGAAATTGAGCACGTGATGAATCCAGGAAGCTCTAGACTTGATGTGAGAGACATTTGATAACATTTCATAGCAATATGGTACAGAAGCTCAGACTAAATGGCTATAATGAAACCTTCTGCCCTTAAAAATATGAAACTTTATATTCATTGTAGTAATTTCTAGCTAGTGAAATGAAGATGTCAATTTTTTTTAAAGAGCGAAGTATTATTATCATTGTTTTTATATTATTATTGTCTCTATTAGATTTTTCCAAGTGATCAGTGACAGCTGCCATATTGACATGGTGGTGAATTTAATGTAGCTTATTTTGGGATATATAAATATTATTGAGTTCAAGACTCTTATTGTGGAATTTGAAAGGACATACAATGAACTTGTTATAGTATCATCAAAATCTCACCAGCCATCTCCTCTGCATACAACAACCAGAGATTCATGCCCTCCACCTAAGTGTATTTTTTAAAATTTTTTTGGTCGGGTATTTTATATTTTAGAGGCTGAGTACAATGTTATGTGCCCTTTCCCTAGATCCACTGGAATTACCACAGCTAAAAGTTCTGTCTTTGCGTGGAAAAGGGTGGGTGGAAGAACTCTACCGTCATTGTGGAGACTTCAGGAAGTGGGGATGTGCTTGTGCCACCTCTGCATTGATAACAGCCCTGTCTAGGCTTTAGGTTGCACGTGGTGGGCCAGGGTAGCTGCTGCTGCCTGGAGAATTCCTCTGGGGACATTTGTGAGCTGCAGTGAGCTGGGAATATCTCCAAAGCCTTTTAGTGCACCTGCCCCTTAGACTGTCGCTTTCGCTTTGTGTGGAAAATTCTCATTTTAAAAATATGCAGATGACCTCCTCCCTGAATATCAGCTGCCTTTTATGGTGGCTCTAATTGCACTCCTAAAGCTACAAATTTCTGGAAATGTTGCTCTAAATTTTTATTTGCACAGGTCTGCATTTATAGATTTGATCACAAGATGATTTCTGCTCTGCTGTAGGCGGTGGAGTGTTACAACTAAAATGGCTGAGAAGAAGAGTGATTCCAGAAGATGTATTTTATCCGCATTTTAGTTTTTTTTTTGTTTTAAATCTCCTGATATGCCCAATAGCAGAAGGATAATGACTTTTTTGGGGGAGAAAAAGGCCGACATACCCCAACTTTATTATACCTATTTTAATGCAGTAATTTTAAATATATAATATGTGTTATTAAATATTGCTCATGACGTGTAATCCTAAAAAAATCATTGCAATACATTTAAAATATTATTCATGCAAGACGTTTTCCAAATATTACAAACTTTTGAATACTGAGATGATAGATTTTTCAAGACAAGCTAGTTTAATCTGGTCTTCAAAGTGTTTCTTTTCATTTCATTCTAATTTATTCTATAATTCCACTCTTGTTCATTGTAGGCCATTTAATAGTGCCTTCATCTTGTAATTGTTGCTGTCACTTCTATACCATCTCCCTGAATTGGAAAAAAAAGCTTGCACAACTAATTTTTATTCAACTGTCCCCAGGCTCTTGGGGGGCCCTGGGGGACTACTGTGCCTTTCAGAAAAGGTGGAGAAATGAGGTAGTGACATTTGCTGTGCTGCCATCTGTGAAATTTCCAGTGTCCCGTCCCTCTACCGGAAAACCCTGCAAAAAATGGAGAACCACTGGCTAGGATTCACATCATCAAGACTTAAAAATGAATGATTTTATGAATAAACCTTCTAAATATTGAAATGAGACAGATTGCTACATATGCCCAAAGACACACGGGCAGCGAGTTCAAAATGTAGCCGTGTGTTTTCTTGAACGAGGCACTGCCCAGCTGTGAGCCAGTGTGTTTTACTGCACAGCACCTGGAACCTGGGGGGGCCCCTGTGTGCTCTGGGTATCACCTATGCACTCTTCGTCCCTGCCTGGATAGGAGCCATCGTTCAGCCTGTCTACTTGCTGCTCCTCCACATCCTGCTTTTTCCTGCAGTTGCATCTGTAACCCTGTGAGCAATAGAGCTATAAAGCCTCAGCCTGTTGATAAGATATCTCTGACAAATGAAGCCCCTAAAAGACATAGGCTGTTTTCATTCTGCTTCCCATCTTATCTTTTTCAAAATAACATTGAAGTAAGCACAAGGGTGTCATCAGTTGTCTGCAATACGAGTTGGGCTGACCCCTGAGGGGCAGCAACTGAGTTGAGCCGAATGCTCTTGAGATGCTACTTCAATAAGGAAAAATAAACATATATATATATATATAGATCAGAGTGCTCAGAGTGAGAATTTGGTTCTCCTGAACTTTTAATGCAGAGTAATTCAGGCTTCTGAAACAAATGAAGGGGTGTTTCAAAAATTAAAGTGTTTTAAACTCCTTGAAACTGGGGTGGTACATGGTTAGGGTTAAAAGGTTGGCTGGAGATACTTTTTATCTACAGCTGTGTCTGTTAGAGTATGAATTTTTGTACTGCTTGGTGAGTGCACAAAAGACATGTAGGGAAGTGTAAGAAATTAATATTATGGAAAAAACCGTGAAATTTTCTGTTCCTGAATTTAAGCCACCTTTTTTCCGTTATCTGTTTATAGCACAAGACATACTTCTGATAGTATCCACTTTGAGGATCAAATTAACTTCTTGGCATTTTTTGAATTAGAGAGCATATAAAGGCCATTTAATAGGAGTGCTTCAATTGAGGAGCAGAAATTGAAGACAACAAGATTACATATAGCCCTTTCTTTAGATCCTGTTAGGATTGTGCATCTTTCTGATGTTGAGAGCAGACTCTTGTTGTTTACTGCTGTAGTGTAATTTTTCATTTATTTGAAACAACATGAAGTATCTCACCATTCTTTTCTGTCCTTTAAATTGACTGTGGATAATAGAGGATTTATGCTGTGTGTACAGATTATAAAACAGTTTAAAAAAAAGTTTCCAAGATGATTAGGACTAAGATAAGCTGCCTTGGCTTCCTGTGCCTTTCAAAATGAATAGTACTTTTACCAGTGTGTAGTTCTCCTTGAACACTCGAGTTCAGTACTTCTCATTTGTGCTTGTGCTATTCCTTGCTACCATTTGCTCCAGCATTGCCGAGTGCTTTGCTGGAGCAAGTTTTGAGGAGAGAAGAGCTAATGTAAAAAGAAATCACTCTCCATTTGTTCAAATAATTTGCAGTGGCAACTATGTAAAATTGAATAAAGCAGCCTAACAGGATGATAGATGCTAGAAGATGGAATTACTGACTTGAAAACAAAGAAGTTATTGCAGCAGATGAGCAGGCCAGTACAGAGGAACTGGTGATGTAGCAGTGCTCAATTGGGTGCAAATGAAAAAACATCCAGACAGTCAGGAAGCACAAATAGAAAACCTGACAAGGAAATAGCTTCTGGTGCTTCTTAATATGCTCTTTGCTTTCACTGAGGCAGGTAAATATTTTCACAATGTTTTTCTGAAAAATATGAATTTAAATGTAACAGAGAAAGATTCTTCTAAAGGAACATGTTCATATTTATTTGCAGTTACTAGAGTTCAAAAGAATTTTATTTTTCTGCATTTCTGCAGAATATACCTTTTCTTGCCCTGTTCCTAAGAAATGCATTCGTGCCTGTTCTTTCTGGTGTGTCTACCCAGTGGTTGTTACTAGGCATGTTCATCCCTGTTGTCATGTGTTCTACAGTTACTGCATGAGTACAGATGGATGTATTAAAGATACCTGTGAAGGTGGCATAAAACAGCTCTGTGTTCTGGATGCAGGAGCCCCCAGTCCGAGCGTGGATTTGCGCACACGTTGTACCGTGTTGGCCCCCAGCTCTTCCTTACACTGCCCTGAGAGCACCTGCAGATCAAAGTCTTTTGTGCTACCTGCAGCCACTTCCAGCGATCGTGGGGTATTCTGGATCAGGCTGTACACTAGTCCTGCAGTCAGTCCCTGTGCTGTGTAGGCTTCATAATAGCTGACAAAGCAACTTATTTACCTCTGAGCTGGGGTGGTGTTTCAGTTTGAGCAGTCTGAGAGCAGTGACACTCCTTGCTATGAGACAACCACCTGCAACACACGTGCTATGTGGTGGGAAAAATGTTTGATAGTTATCTGCCTATTAGCTGATGAAGACACAGCTGTGTTTGACTTCATTTTGGACACTGTCCAAACACCAAACGTGTGTCCTCCTGTTTTCCAGACTCTGTGCTTTTATAAATAATAATAATTTTGGGGGTAACGCACACAGCGATGGGTAGATACACATAGTTCAGTAGTTATTTTGATCGGGTATGACAGATTGTTTTTTTCCTGGGCATTTTGTTTTCTTAGCATTGTGGGGCTGTCAAGAAACATTTTCTGTTGCAATATGCTACGTGTGTGTTTTCCCACAGAATATATATGCGTTCATGTACATAATAGTAAATTTGAAAACTACTATTACCATTCAGGAAACAGATCTTGCATCTATGGTGGGTATTTCTCAAAAACCACTACTTGAATGCTTGGTGACAGTAAGAAAAGTCAAATCTTAGGGATTCTTAGGAAGGGAATGGAGAACAAATCAACCTCATTTTTCAAGTGTACTTCTGTATCTTGAATTCTGTGTGCAGATCTGATGATCCTGTCTCTCAAAGGTCATAGTCAAGTGGATAAAATCTAGAAGAGGGACAGGAAGAATAGTTAAAGGTGTTGAGCTGTCTGTACAGGAGGAGAAACACAATAGATTAGGATTACTGCATGAAAGGATATGATAATAGCATAATAGTAGTATAAAAAATGTAGATGGTAGAGAAATAAAAGTAGGAAATAAGAACTACCTGCACGTTGTAATATAGGATCTAAGGGGTGTCCAACAAAAATAGAAGTTTTAAAATAAGTACTTTTCCATGGAAAGTACAATTAAATTGTGGAGCTTTGTTACCACAGTATAAGAAGAACGTTTTCTAAGTCAGTTGGCATTAAAATGTACATATACACATACACATATAAATATTGTAATGCTAATAATTTCAAATTCCTCTTTTTATTCCAGTCCAATGTCTCTTATCCTAGCTCTGAATAGTAGATCTGTCCTCACCACTGTAAGATAAATTAGACCTGAATTTCTACTCTGTGTTCTCAGAGTTTCTGAAGTGGAGAGGGCATTATGACAGTCCAGCAAAGATATTGCAAAGAGAAGAGTGTTTAGTCAGGGGTAAGAGAATACTTTAGTGCAAGCTACAACTGGTAGATCAAACAGAGCAAAATCAGCACTGCATTCTGAGGTGCTCCTCTTCAAAGGAACACTTGATGCTGCAGCAAAGCTCTACTTCCACTATTCGCTTATTGTTTTATCTGATGGTTTACACAAGCCCAGTGATTTTAATTGATGAAAATTCTTACCATAATTCTGCTCTTTGGTTCAGAAAAAAACTTTAAATTTTTATTTATTTTTTTTTAAATCTCCTTGAGGTTTATTCTTAAACACGCAGTTTAAGTAATTGGTGTTTTTCAGTAGTGTGTTGGGGTTAAATACTAACTTATGTGACATGCATATATCTGCACGTGTTTTATTGAACTACAACAAATATTCTGAATTGAAAACTCAGTACAGTCATGATTCAAGTTAAATATAAGATAAAGTTTTCTCTAAAACCAGTAACAGCACTGTAAAAGTTCATAATGGCATAATAAATCACTCACTACGTTAAAAGAGTTATCTGTACATCCCGAAATTTTGTTTCCATTTAAAGTGTCTTATGAGGGCAAAAGAAATGAGTCATAAGGATTCTGCTGACAATAAGCAGCATATGGTAATTTCTTGCATCTCACCCACGAGAAGAAACCCTCGTTTCCACTTTTAAGTGGTAAATGTTATGTGACTTGCATAAAGATTTGTACCGGGGTGACTTCAGCCACGTAATGGGGTAAAACCCTTGTTGAAAAGTTCTTTACAGAATTTTGAATGTTTTAAAGCTTTCGTGTTTAGCCCATGAATTCCAGAGCAAGGGTAACAGCAAACTAGATCCAATTCAACAACGAATCATTCCTTTTTTGTAGTATCATATTCTCAGGAAATGATGTGGGCTTCTAGGGTGGGTTCTGCATATCTGAATCTTGAGTTCCATCATATTTTGTAAGATTTGTTGATGGAGGAAACCAATGAAGTGCAACTACTGCATCAACTGCGTCAGAAACACGTGAGACTTTACCAGTACGTCAGACCTTCTGCCCTACTTTGCATTTGTGAGATGTGCCACTTATGAGCTTGTCTGCACTGCTCGGTGCACTGTAGCACAGAAAAACCTTCTGTGTGACTTCAAAATGACCTAGCTCACATGCCAGAAACTGGTGCAGCTGTAAACTGCACGGTGTAGACAAAATGTAAAATCTAAAATGTTTGTAGGTTTATGTTGATTCTGCTTGTCATATCTTTCCAGAGATGCCAAGATTTGATACTATCAAATCTTAAAAAAGTAAGGGTAGCATTATAGTCAGCTCACTGTTCTTTTGATTTTGTTCATCATCTTTTCAAGGAACTGGAATGAGATATGAGATGTTTTGCTGTAGCACTGCAAGTGCAATTTCATTAAAATAGGACTGCTACAACACCTTTCAGATCCTATAACACAGCTTGTGGCTTTCACTGAAGCTGCAACACAATTTCCCAAAGCAATACCCAATTAAACACATGGTTATAGGACAATGTGATCTTCACCCAAGATGGAAACACTCGAAGATATCCTTATTTTTT
Source organism: Chiroxiphia lanceolata (assembly GCF_009829145.1). Classification (NCBI taxonomy): domain Eukaryota; kingdom Metazoa; phylum Chordata; class Aves; order Passeriformes; family Pipridae; genus Chiroxiphia; species Chiroxiphia lanceolata. The sequence goes on from NC_045644.1 coordinate 28,891,752, forward strand.
CAAAATGTTCAGGCAATACTATTATAGGTCAATGGGTTACCATATGGAAAAAGCATAATCTGGCAAAAGTGACTCTAACAGGAGTAGGTGAACGGGAAGCAGATAAAACTCACTGTTGAGATCTGCAAAGTTATGCTTTTTCATGGAAAAATAATGAATTTCACGGCTGTAATGCTGTTTATGGCAGAAAGGACCAAAGTGTCACTGGATGAAGATCAATGTAAATGTGTTAGGAACATCATGTTTTTCCTCTTGACAGTGTTTTGTGAAGATATGTGCAACACAGACTCGAGCATTCAAAGGGAAGCGAAAGCTGATTAAAGCTGTGGAAAAGAGTGGAATCTTGGAGCTATTAAAATTAAAAAAATATCATAATTGAAGGAGAGAAAATGGTAATGGAAAGAGAGCAAGGGGGATTTTATTTCAACCCCACAGGAGGCAGAGTCAAGGCTTAAAAGCAGCAAGAACTTTCTGAGGTCTTGAAATTAATGTACTGAATGCTTAGGATCTTAGCAGGATTACTTCATTTTTAAATTTTTTGTAAGGATTTGACTCTCTACAGATAACTAGAAAATGCACAAATATATTTGATAGGATTAAGAAATTATAAAGAGTTTAAATCCTCATGCTTCAGCACAAAAGCCAATGAATACGACAATATTCTGAATAATATTCTCTTATGGGAATTTGATCTTGTACATGTCTGTAGAAGATTTTGCAAGCTTAGGTGAGACTGATGTGGTATTGGTGACAGATATGGAAAAGACACTGGCCTAGACAAACCAAACTAGCTAATGTGATGAATTCAAGATTGTATTTACCTTCAGGGAAGGTTTTTCTTTACACAGCAAGTACAAAATTGAACCCTGACAGAGGAAAAATTCTGGGACAATAAATGTTCTCAAAATGTCCCCGAAAGTTTTCTCTCAAAAAACATTCGTCCTTTGCCTATCATTCAGTGGAACTGTGAGAGATGACTGCAAAATCATGCTTTGTAAGAGAAGAGGGCTGATCCTGGACTGCACAAGAGATACTTGGACAGTTATTTACATTAAAAATAGTTTATAGCAGTTCAGATTTCTGGTCATTTGCTTTTTATAGCATCTTCACTGTTTTGCTTTCAGTAGCCAAAAATAATTTAACATGTGATTCTGCTGTGTAGGGCCTGAAATGACATGACAAGTATGGATTTCTCTTCATGCTGTATTAACCACTCAAACAGAATGCAATAGCATGCTTCATACAAGCACTTCAGGAAGAGCATAAATAAAAGAAATAAATAACTATACAAATGACATTAGACCTTGCTATCATTCATGTATAAATTATCCATGTAACTCCTTTTCTTTTGCCAAATGTACAGAGATCAGTAATGAAGTTTCCCAGCTAAATCCAATTGACCCTGAAGATAACAAAAGTTTAGTCTGTCCTGATTTCTGTAAGTGGCATAAAGCGTTGTGCTTATTGTGGCAGTCACTGCACTCTAAACAAACATTGGCATTCTTGGTGAAGTAGAAAGCCAATCATTTTTGGATAGGGTTTCTGAGTGGCGGAAGCTGGGAATTGTGTTCGGCAGATTCACTCACCATCTTAGCTGGCATGTACCCAAGGTGTAGAAGAGAGCCAGGCAATGCTTTGTGCTGGAGGCTTTGTATAACTTGCCCTTGAGATCTCACAGTTTTCATAGCAAAGAACTGAAGCAAGAAGTTGCCAGCTGATGCTTACCGTGAATGGAGCTCACAGAGGCCAAACAGTTGCCAGATTTTTTTAGCTTTCGGACTTGTGACAAAAGTGACTGTCTTATGGGGTGAAGTTACACGTGGGCTGTATGAAGTGTCAGGTGAGGGCACTGATTATTTAACTGCAGCTGAGCTCCACAGGATCTCCTGGCTGCACAGGGATGATGTTAAGTGTGGGTCAGAACCAGAGAGCTCAACCTAATCCTGTCTTGAGTATGAAGTGGGGAGGGAGGAATGGGAGAACTTGGGGGCAATACAAGTGGGACCAAAAGTCTTGGTGAACTCATCAAGCAACTTGATGAGGAATGTCAGGACCTGTGCTGGCCCCTGGCTGACATGTCAAGAACCTGTGACCCTGTCAGTGGCACCCCAGAGACACAGTCAATCTGAACATCAGCCCACAGGGAACATAAAGTGCTCTGTGTGAGCACACCTGTTCTGGGATTTGTAGCAGGGTTTAGTTTGCTGTGTTGGCATGTTAAAAATTGGCCCGCAAGGAATTTACCTCGTAACTGCATCAACAGATGCTATAGACATCTGTTAGAAAAAAACAGTGCATGAGTCACCATAGTTTTGTGCCTGACACACCTTTTAGAAAGCTTGCAGGTCAGTTTGAAAGGCATTTAGCAACACTGACTTGCTCTGGAAACATGAAAAGTGTGTTGTGGTGTATACATATACAGTCAGTGCTGCAAATCAACATCCCATTTGCTCAAACTCTTTTTCTTGAGGCCTTCAGAGAGAACTTGAGCCACTGAACCAGCGTTACTGACTTTTTGTTTGTGCTGCCCACTGGTATTCCGTGGGAGTGGACTACTGGGATGGACAGGTACCAAAAAGATTTTGGATGTAGCATGACATTAATCACCTGAGAGTGCAAGTTCTGGCTGGTGCACTGTACTTCAGCTGAGTCCTGCTGATTTGCAGTTTCTGAATCAAAATGAAATTACTCATTTATGTTTTGGTTTTTTCAAGTATATAAGTGGTAAAAAAAAAAAAAAGGCCTTACCTGGATTGAAATGTCAACACTAGATTTAAAATAAAAATTGCTTAATCTTTGTTTAGAAAAAGTTTCACATTTTCTTCATATGAAACTTCTTGTGGTTGATCTTTTTGTTTTGTAGAGCTTTATATTTAAATGACTTCTGCAAGGGTCAGTGGGCAAGAAACTTGTCACTTCAAAATACTTACTCTTTTTGGATCATATTTGCTTTCCAGTGAATTAGCTCTTTGTGTGGCACAAAGAGACCTTTTAGCTGCTTGTCTAATATGGGGCTCTGTGTACACCCCAGGTCTGTGTTTAGAAGTCTGTGTTGGCTCCCGGGGCTTGGTGCAGTTCAGCTGGTTGGATACTGAGCATCTTATTCTGAATAATAAAAAGGGTTTATTCACACAATGTGAAAAGTTACCTTCCAATTTATGCAAAACAGAGAAGAGTAGCTGAGAACACTGGTAGGAAAAAACTGTCTTCCTTTTCATTATGCATTTCTATATGTTCTAATATTAGTCCATAAATTGAACAATACCTACATGAAGAGCTTATCAGTCGTCCATGTATCTGAAGTATTACTCTAATATTACATTATTTGCAGAACCACAGAACAGATTGGAAGGGACCACAGTGGGTCATCTGGTCCTGCTTGAGCAGGGATGTTGAGTATTTTTCATTCAGAGTGAACCTTTCCAGGGGAAAGATGGATATGATGCAAGCTGCGTGTGGTTTTCTGTGTCACAAGTGATCTGGTTGGTCAGTTGAAATTTTCAGACTTGTTGAAAATAATTGTTTGGTTTTGGGGGTTTTTTTTGAGAGCCTAATTCATATGCTACCAAATTCCTAGTCTGATGCCAAACTGAGCATAAGTAAATTATTAACAGATGTTAAAAAATATTTTGCCCATGTTATGATCCAGTTGTCATTCTCAAGAGGGAGCTAATGAAGACTCTATTAGGACTCTACACACCTTATTATCATCTTTGTTTTCTAGTCTTTCTGACAATTTAGCTGATGTATTTGGTCATTGCTCACAAAAAACCTTTTCGTCCAGCTTTGACGTTCAAGACACTTAAGTCCTATGAGTTACCTGAGTAGTTGTGATCAGTGCAATTAATCGTGTATCATTAATCTGAGGAAAAATGATAAGCAATCCTCCCATTTAGAAACCCCTTTTCCCAACATAAACAGGTGCACAATGCAGTCTCCTGCATGCACAGAGGACCAAGGGGGTGTTCAAATCTTAAGTGAGAAGAAAAAAAAGTTGGGTTTTGTTACATTCCATAAAAATATCTTTTACACTGGAAAGGACTTGTAGGGGAAGTAAGGAAAAACATTTTCCCTAACTGCCCAGGTTCTGTGTGATGAAGGAGGCCTGAGTGTATATGACAATCACTCTCTTGTTTGGCAGAGTCCAGTCCTGCAGCTCACTTGTAACATCAGTTATGATTTGTCGTAGCTCAGGGAAGAGAGGAAGAAAGGAATCCTTATAGTGTGTGTTGGCCTTCGTCTCCAGAGTGTTCAGGCTGTGTCTGGTATGTGGCAGCAACCCTGCACCAGGAGAGGGCTGTGAGGAAGGAGCATCTAATATAGGGCTCCATTACACCTTGATGTAATGTGTAAAGCATACAAGAAGGAGTAAAATTTTCCCCAAGCTTTAAGCTTGCTTTGGGCCAGAGCTTCATTAACACCTTCCATTGGTGCTGTGGCCAAGGATAATGTATTATGCCTTAGGCTCTATGGCTAAAGAACCCTCTTATTGTAGTGAGAAGACAAAATAAGTCACTGTTCTCTTTTAGAAAAGAGAAATAGTTGTCAGTCTAAATATATGTGAAAAATAAAAGTGTTCTCCAAGGAGTTTCCAAGCGTAATAAATGTACAAGGTCATTATCTGCCAGACAGTCTCAAGATGTAGATTTGGGCTCTATCAAAATATTCTTACTGTGTGAAAATGGAGAGTCTCTGTGACAGAAAGTCCCCCTGAGAAATCAGCTGACGTGTCTATCTGTGAGGTAGTTCTCCTTGTACCACAAAAGAGTTTCAGCCTGTGAGGGAATATATTAATTTGATTTCAAAGAAGTTACTTCTGCAGATGAATCAGGTCCCAAAATACAAGTGGTTCGTAGTAGTTCTGTGTGTGTAATAAATTCCTGTAGAAAATGTTCAGGATCTCTATAGAACTCACCTTAGGGAATGTGGGGAGGGGTGGGTGAGCATGTGTTTTCTAAATCTATGGTATGTGTTTAGACTGTTAGAGATACTTGAACAAAAAATTAACTCCTGACCTAAGGCTCGTGAAATTGGATCTTTGGGAAAGAGTTATTTGAAGTAAATAGGGAGCTAATAGTAACCATTGAGTCTGCAGAACCAGGCTACAGTGTTAGAGCTCTCAGACATCACGTGTCTGGAGAGTTAATCTCAGAAGGCAATGCCTCACTTTTAGAGATATTTGAGAAACTTTAATAGCCCACAACTGTGTAGGTTATTAGCAGTCAGACAAGTGAGATTCTAGAGGAGAATGTACTGTCAGGCCTGGATATTGATTCCCTGCAGCCCCCCACATTAGAGTCAGGTTAGTTTGTGAAAAAATTCAGTGATTATGAGAGAAGAATAGATGGTATTAAGAATGTGACAAGTTAGGTGGTGTATATAGCTTATGTTCTGAATGAGGCAGTGATTTTATAAAGATGATGAGCAATGAAAAGAAAAGAAATCAGAGTATAATAATCATACAGTGACAACTGAAAAAAGCCCACCTTAGCCTGGCAGGGAATATGTCATAGTTATTGTCAATACATCCAGGCTCTAGAGCTGACACTGTGCTGTCTGTGGCACCCTGCTGGAACTTGATTTTTATCAGTTCTAGAATCTGAGTGTTTCTCACAGTAAAATTCTCTGATGCTTATGCCAGTGTGAGAATAGCAAGAAGGCTGTATGTGCTGTGGTTTTCTAATATTTGACTTTTGAATTTTTTTATTTGGCTTGTGGCTTGAGCGTGTGACTGTAAGACATATTCTCAGAAAATCTGTATGATCCAATAACAAAAGCCTTTAGTGGGAAGCTGGTGACCTACGAATAAAGAAACAAAAAATCCACATCTGTACTGGTACTTTTGATTAGGAATTCATTTTTCTAATAAATCAGTTATTATTTTTTTAATTGGTAAAAAAAAGAATTTATATTTGAAAGCAGGATCCTACTCTTTCTGATTCTATATTTGAGGTGCATCTTTTCCTTTCCTTAAACCAGTCTGTGCACAGAGCTTGGAATCAGGGACCAACTTCTTTGGTATGAGGTTTAGCTTGTCAGTTTAAGCAATTCCTTCCATCTGTGTGTAACTCTGTGCAAGCAATGGTTACAGGTGTTACAATGCCCTGTAGATTCAGGAAGGTGTGATATTGAATTTCTTACCTAGCATCATATTTCCCATCACATGTGATAATGCCTTAGTAACTGTTTGTGCCTCTGACCGCAGTTCTAACAGCTCTCTTGGTCTTCTGTAGGATTCATTCAAATGCAGTAGTAAGAGGACAGAGACAAAATTATTTTGGCTTTAGTCTGTGACTAAAGAAAGCCACCTGGGGGTTTTATATAACGAGATTATATGAATGCAAACATAAAACGTAACAACCAGTTAAGCTTTATTAGTAATAAAGCCTAAGGAGCACCTAATCAGAAGTGTAAAAAGATATGTATGTATAGATTATGTCACAGGGCTCAAATTATTCTGTATTATCTATACACTCTGACAGTTTTCTATTATGTAGTTACTGAAATCAGATACATTTGAAGGAATTGTTCAACAGCTGAAAGAAGAGGCTTTAAGTGAAACAATATCTTTCAGAGGAAAGTGAGGTGATTTGATAGCAGGTCTTTTGTACGTGGTTTCTTCTGGATTAGTCCAAATAGTGTCTTTCCTAGAGTGACTTTCATGTGGAGAGAAACCTTAGGTGCAAGGTGTAATTACACCAATTTTTGAACAGCTTTTAATAATGCGATATTAAAAAAATATTCTGTGTTTGTACTGGTATGAGGTAAGCCTGGCTGTCACCAGCATAATATCTGTTTATCTCCAGAAATGGAGGTTAAGATGGTTAAAAACAAAAAAAAAGGTTTGTAGTCCAAAACAGGAAAAATTTTCAAGAACTCAGGTCTCATTTAAGCATTAAAAGAAGAGGTCTGGTCTTGAAGCATCTTCTGGCAAAGAGGTGTGTAAATATTGAGACTTTTTGAAAATCTACCCTCAGGTTTGCAGTTGGAACTATCAGGTGTTAAACATTTGGACAATTTGGCTAATTTCATGTATTCAGACGAGAAGTCCTGACAACTTGTAAATGTTGGTGTTTTCCCCTCATTTGTGATGTGCAGAGATGAAGGGGAGAGAGAAATTCAGATTAATATTCCAATAATTTAAAGTAGATTTATTAGCTGTTGGAAAAGTTATTGTGGTGTTTGAAGTTACTCTGTGGCAACTGCTAAAAGGAAAACTGGAGAATACAGATTTGCAGTATTTTAATGCCACCCAGTCTTGTAACCCTGGATGGTCATGGGGACTAGACGTCTGTGAACAAAGTGGGTTTTATGTCAGGAATACTAGGGCTGAGTGAAGACAGGAAATTTTTCTTAGTATTGAGCAAAAATAATTTTGGCATTTGTTGTGTCTTTCATGAGTGAGGAAAGAAGAAACCGTTCCTTCTAAAGTTGATTTTAGAAAATGACAGAGCAGCTTTAGACTGTTGCTAGGCTGAGATTTCTGCATAATCCTTGAATGCAATTGTAAGTATGTGATACATTGCAGAGATCTTTCAACAGACCAACCCCTTACGTTTGTCAATAAATATATGCTATAAATATGCACCGAGTCACAACTAGATTCGTAAACACAACAAGTCTTTGAGCAGTTGGCATAAATAAATACAAGTTGTTGAGATAAGTTGGCTCCTTCACCATGGATGGGCTTCTCTGGCTGTGTGAATTATTTCTGGTGTCTCATCTACCTCATGTGTAATACTGCTGTCCACTTTGCTGGTAGAAGTAACAGCTGTTGGAGGGGGGAAATTGTAGAGAGGACAATAATGATAAGATTTAGGGCTGTGCATTTCTGGAACTGGTTGTTGGAGTATGGAACTTGCTGTCCATGCATGAGGCAATGGTAGCTTTTGTGAATTTACCTTCAGCCTCATATAACGGTTTGCTTCTCCTAACACAGCAGCCCTAATAGCATTATGTAAACCCCAGAGTCTTCCTTTAAGTCTGAGGACACAAAATGCTTTTGGAGTGATGTTTGCAATTATTCGACTTTGTTGTTTTCAAGTAGGTGTTTTACTGAGCACAATGGCAGATTGGTTATGGGAAAGAGATCAGGCATCAGTGTTTTGGTTTACCTAAAATGTCTGGGTGAGTGGGAGTGTGCAGCGAGTGGCATGTGCTGGGGAAACAACAGAACGGAGAAAGCTTTTGTGGTTAGTTCAGAAGCAATGTCGTGATGCTTAGGCTGATGCTCATCCCTCCTGCTTTCCACATAAGGCATGATACAAAGCAGAAGAATTCAAGCCTCCCCTGTCCCCTCCCCAAGTGGAAGTTTGTCTTGGCGCTTTTTGTTGCATATGTGTCTGTTATAATCATTACTAATCACACAGGCAAGCAGGGCTAACGTGTTCCTTGGTTGTCAATGCCGCTCAGAATCCAAATGAGTTCCTCAGTACCAAAGAGCTGGGAGGTTTTATCAGCTTGTCTGGAGCTGCTGTGTTTGACTGCTTTTTGTAAATGGCAGAGGAGTGTTTTCCTTTTGTGCTTGCCGGAACTGAGCCTGAGCCTCGCTGATGTTAAAATAATGCTCGGCGTGTGCAAGTGAAATAGTCCCAAAGGAGGCAGCAAAGTCAAGCATCCCGGTAGAATGCTAATGAAGGTGTACAAAACACTTCTGTATCATTATGATTTGTCATGAAAGGCAGGTGAAAGAAGGAGAGGGTGAAAAAGCACAGTTTATTCTGTGTTAAAGGACAAAAGAAAACATAATTATTGAAGCAGTCGCAGAGAACAAGATCAAATATGTGGCATTCAGAAAAGCAGTTATGTCCCTTGAATAATTAAGATGATTTGCAAGTAGTTCTACCTCAGAACTAGTGTTGAAGGGGGAAAAGAAAAAAAAGTCAAAGCTGATTCAGTTCCGCCTAGGGCCTTAAAATAGTATTCATGCCATTGAGATTAATGTGCAGTTCTATGAAACCATGCACTATTCAAAATTAACAGCAATACTTATTCACATTTCCAAACATCACACCAAACTATGATTCTGGGAGAAAATCATTACTAATGGAATTACATTTTGTTGAGAAAACAGAAGTACAGTTATTCTGCAGAATTTCTATATCATCAAAGTTCTTTTTATCTGCCTTAAGGATCTTTTTATTATTAATACAGAAAAACTAGATAAAGGTTCCTTTTCCAGGATGTTTCACATCCTTAAGCACTCGCATTGCTAAATTGTTTTCAAAGAAATTTTAAAATATTTTTTAATATCTACATTATGTAATCTTTGCTGGTGAGGTTCTCCAAATCCACCCAACTGCAAAACCAACAGCAAAAATCAACTCTAAAGCAGTCACAAAGCTGTTTGTGCTCTCAGAGACTTACCTTCTGAGGAGGAGCTAGAGAGCAACATCAGAGCTGTCCTCTGGAAAAATAAGGCCATCTCTTATCTGCCACTAGTGCTCTCAATTAATGCACTTTTATCAGTGGAGTATGCCTTGTGCTGATTTCATGGTAGTAGCTTTTCCATGCAAAATGCAGTGTGTTCAATGAAGATTAACTCAAAAACCTTACTTGGAAAATAACTGGTGCATTTTTTGACCACTTGATGGCATCACTCAGTTGTATGGAAACTAGACTGTGCTACCAGTAGAGTAGTTTTACTTGTGCTTGGTGTGGGAGGACTTTCATGTTTTATCTTTGACCATCAAAGAGTGAAGAGAGTTATTAATACACTCCCATAAACTAAGCAAAATCCCCAACTCTTATTTTTATCACTGTTTTCCTTCTCTGCGGTACATTACTTACCATTTTGGAGTAATTTCTTTATCTCCATAAATGCAAACAGAAGAGTTGTCCAGGTGGCAACAAATGACAGTGTACTGAAGATGCTGAACCAAGGGGGTAATGGAGGAAACAAGGCACAGTGACTATTATTTAGATGGAAGGATGGTTCTGGTAGTGTCAGGGGAGCTCTGGGAGTTTACACATGCTGAGAATTGGCCCACAGGACATCAGGTCATACAGCACATGGTTGAAAGGAAGCTGGAGTCCTAAATACTGCTTCTCCTAAGCAGCCAGTGTCATTGAGCAGTAACGAGGCACCCTGTTAGGGCCCTGAGCAGTGACCCAAAGGAGATGGAGTCAGCTACTGACCCCAAAAAGAGGTTGACAGTCAGTGAGAGCAAAGCAGCACAAGAAAGGCCATATCACCAGTGTGCCTCTGTTCTGTGAGCAATGGTTAGCATGCTTCTGGAGGGGAAAAAAGTAGCAAAAATATAGACAAAACTCCATTTTGATTTTTTTTTTTTTATATTTCCCCTATTTTTCCTGCTTGTTTAGCTTAGGGTGCTGCATGATGGAAAAATAATAAAAAGACAGCCCCAAAACTGGGAGAGAATATTTAATAGCAATTTTCCCAGGGCTTTTTGGTAAACATTTCAAAATCTCATGCTTTCCTTAGCTTTTGAGGTATTTTTTGATGCTGCTTTTTCAGGGATATTCTGACATACTGATCACATGAACTCTTAACTATGCACAGTAATGTATGTATGTACTGGTTTTCTGGAATCTTTTCCTCATAGTGATGGCCAGCTGAAATAATCATCATTATCTTAGAACATGTAAACAATGATGCATATATAGTTTTTGGATCATGAAATGCTTTGAGCTGGCCTGCTGAGAATTTTATCAAAGTTGTAGGCTAAAGAGTCCAGCTATACACTTAGAAAATTTATGCTGTTTTTCTAAAAAAAAAAAAAAAGAAAAAAAGAAAATGTTTATCAACTGACTTGCCAGTCTTATTTCAGTTGCTAAGATTCAGTTGCTAGGAAAAAACACCTAAGATTCCCTTATCTTGGTTTTCTAAGGAAAAAACATAATGAAGGATGGAGAAAGAATTCAGAAACAGAAATTGTAATTATTAGGTTTTTCAGTATATGTTATCTAGCATAATGATTTTGGTTGGTAGTTATTAGGAGACAAGCTGCAAAAGAACCCCATGGAGGGCTCACAAAGGCAATTCCATTGCTGACAAATACTGTGTTTCCACAGTTGCACTAAGAGGAAAAATCCAAGCTTGCCTCAGGACAGCAATGAACTTCTCTAATTTTCATGGAGTTGGTGGTAGCCTGTGCCTTGCTGGCAGCATCTCTTTCATGTATAGATGTTAATGGTCCTGTTACAGGTTAACTTAGACATTTTTTTAGCTTTGGTGCCCTAAATCTGTAGTTTTTAGGAACTGTGGCCCCAGGTTTTACTGCTGTTGCCTGTCACTTGTTAAGGACCTTACAGCACACATATTTACACAAGGGAAAGTATCTCTTGTTGAGAGATGCCCTGGCAGTGAGGTGTGTGTTGGATTTTGAAGCTCTTTCCGAGCTTGCAAACTGCCAGGAGAAGGTGCTCTCGGCTTCTTGGAACTGTAGAGAGCCCTACAGTGATTATTGTGAATTCTTTCCAGTATGGGTTTCATGGCTTCAGAAAAAGGACATGTAAAGGGAGGTTTCTCTGTGAGACTCGTGAAAATGGGGATTTTGAGGAGGTAAACATTAGTCTGCTTTGCCTTTGTGTTGAAGACATGGTTCCTTCTATTGTGTTTCTGTGAAGTCCAACAAGAATGTTATCTATATGAAAAACTCCAGGCATGCTCTGTCCTCTTTGATGCTCAGACTGGCTATCAATTTATTCGTTTATATTTATTGCAAGACAGTCTGCAGTACTTGTCAGTGGTTGCATTTGTAATTTGAATGCCGGGCTCGTGCCATGCTCTCCAAGACCCTTTTCACAATGTGTTATTATATACAGGGGGAGCTTTCATGACGTGAAATCCACTTCTTGGGTGAAACCTTGGCATCACATTTGGGCTCTGAATGCAAGGAAGCAGGAGTAACACAATTGCAATCAGAAACTACGGAGAGGCTGTGTCAGACTTTCCTGTGGCTTCCAAAATAATCACATCAAGGACTGCAGGATCTAAGAATGCCTGTATCCTGATTCTGGATACAGGCAAAGGATTGTTTAAATGAAACAATCCTATTGTTAAACAACAATATTTGTTGTTCTCAAGTGCTATATCCAAAAAATGGATATATCCAAGTGGAGGTACTTAGGGGGTTTGGTTGGTTTGATTTATTTTTTTTTAAATTTTTTTTCTATCAAACCACAGAGGACTAATTGTCTAATTGTGAATTTTCTTTCTTGTTTTAAGATGTATTTTGTTTTGATAATGGAGTAATAAATACCCATCTTCACTACACATAAGGTGATACAGCAATGAAAGTGTCACAGAAAAGATTTTGCTGTGTTTATTATTTTTCTCTATATTATAAATTACCATGCAACAAGTAACTATAACTTTGTGTAGGGTTTTCCTAATAAAAATAATAATTTTTTTGTTATTTGTAGAAAAATAGTGAGAGTACAGAACATAAAGATAAGTAAAAGCATCCAGAAAAGAAAAATATATTAAATATATTACATTAAAATATAATTGCTGAGTATCCAAAGGAAGAATAAATGCACAGCATTAAGTGTAAATGATGCAAATTCATTGTGAAGTGCTTTTTCCAGTTAATAAAAGAAGCTGAAGAGTAAGAAACATCATAAAATGTGAAATAAGGAGTAAAATATTCTTCAGGAAACCCCATTTAGGTTCTGTGCTTAGAATACTAATTTTGATGTTGTACTTAATACACCAATAACAGAAGTGAATCTTTCTGTAGTTCAATATTTTAATAGAAGTATTTTCAGTGATATTAATGAGATTATTCTATAATTTTTTCTGCCTCATCAACTAGTTTTACACAAAAGCATTTAAGGGCCTTTTGAGGTATCAAGAGGAAAAAATGTAGATAGTTAGTAGTCTTTTCCCATTTTTCTGTGTGACTGAATTAACTGTGGGCTTGTGTCCTGACTCCATGGAAATTTCTCATGTGCTGCAGCAGAAATATTTAGGTTTTGTTTAGATATGTGTGAAAATGCTTAGTTCTCTGGTTTGTGTTATTTTGGCTTTACCTGAAAGAATTGTATCATCATCCTCTTGATTTTTAAATATTCCTTGGTGGCTTTCTCCTTGTATTGTTTTTCTTTCTATCTCATTTCAGTGCTCCAACAACTTCCCAGAAGGACTTTTTCCATTTAATTTGAGAATACCTCTATGGGTGTGTTTCCCACAGACCTTACATCTTAAGACACAGTTTTATCAGTTTTCTGAATCGATATATTTTTATCTCGGAACTCTTTGCTCGTCTAGTATTTCATCCCAAATTTTATGAGTATCTGTTTATATATAATTTTGATAATGAAAAAATGACTGATTAAATTTTGTACACATGAATAATACAATAGTTTGTGTATATAGCTGGTGGTATTCTGCATCTGCTTGCCAGTTCATGTGGTAGATCTGCTAACTATGCACTTTCAGCACAAGATATTACAGGCCTTGATAGTCTCATGGAATAGTAGGCTTTAGGTTCCCAAAAATAGTTTGTTTTGTTTTGTTGTTTTTTTTTCCATAGAATTTGCTATGTTCTCTTTACTTTGATGTTTTAATGATAAATTTTTTCCCTTATTGGTTTTCAAAAATGTGAAAAAGTAATCTTCTGTTAGAGTGACTGAGGCAGTAGTACTGAGGCAAGCATGAAGTCCCTCATCTCAGAAGGAAGGTGGCTTTCAAATCTAATTACAGATACTTATGTGCCAACTTTGTTAATCACTTCATTGCAGAATGTTACAGCAGATCTGAAGTTATCTTTTTTCATTTGAAAATCTTTCCAAGCAAAAAGGCAGAAACCTCTCAATTTTCAAACAGTGACATTTTTTAAAATGCAAGTTACTTGTGGTTAGGATGATTCTCCCTTTGCAGTGCAGTGAAGAGCTCCTAAGCATTAGTCAAACTGAAAAATAAGGAAAAAAAAAAAGTCAACCAAAAATTTAGAGAGCATTTATCAAGTATCAGGTGGTGTCCAGAGTGGGTAGGGCCAGTTACGGTGATACCCAAAAGTGAGAGACAGAATGACATTGAAGTTTGAAGAGGCAGTGTGAATGCCAGTAGGTGGATATATTGTTAGATCTGAAATTACACTGGCAGCTGGTCTTTTGATAATGGAGGAAACAAAGGAACAAGTTTCTACTCTTTTCTGAATAATAGGAAACTGTTGAAAGGGAGACTGAGAGATGGTCATGTTGTCACATTGCCAGGAGCTAGATAACAGTTTCTCTTGGAGTATTTTAATTCCCTGTGGTTTGGAGAGAGAGGGATTTAATTACAGAGAGATCTGAGCTAAAGCCCTTAATGCAAATATCCCTATGAAAAGGGTGCCAAATCAGGACTTTGCCATCTGCACCTGTCTTCAGAAATGGGATGGCAGGACACAAGGCAGTGGTAGAAAAGCAAGACCTCAAGCAGCATGATTGCAACAAAGTAAAATTCTTGCATCATCTCATATGCCATGAGGAGTCCCACTGATGAAAAAGGTCATATGGATAAGGCTCAGTCTGAAATCTAATAGCTGCTGTTCTTCCAGGCTTAAGTGTGGCTTAATGGGATGTGATTGGAGTTAGAGATGTGGGTCACAGAATGAGAGAAAAGTTTAGTACATATTGCTATGATGTAATAGTCAAGTTAGACAAGTGGAAGCTAGAAAATGCCCAAAATATATTAATCTGTGTTACTTCTGCCAACATCATGACAGAGATGACACGGAGAAGCTAAATGGAAAAAACCCAAGGCAATAGATGGAGAAGAGAGCAGACAGTGTCTTGTGAAACACTGTAATGGAAATAACAGCTCAAGAGATAAAATGTCAAGCAGATGTGAAAAGGGGAATTTCTGAAAAGAGACTTCAAGAGAATAGGTTAGGAGAGTTACTTCCCCAAAATGATTAAGAACAGGATTAATCGATAATTTGGAATACTTTAATAAAATCCAAGAATAACCTTGAGAGAGGGTTGGTTGATAGAAGCCAACATTGAATAAGCTGCATGGCATGATTTAAGTGTCTCGAATGGGTTAATGCAGGTTTATTTTTTAGGTATGATGATGTTCATGTTTTCATCATTAGAATGCACATCTCTTACTGTATGGTTTTTAGGATGTTGGTGTCTTCTTAAAAGGAAACCTAATTGTGATGAAGGAATTCAGTACAGCAAACTTATAACTCACTATTTAAATAGCAGTCAAATCCGGAGGCAGGATTGCTAGAATGTTTATGTCTTTTTATCTGTGGAACAGATATCTTAAAAGCACTATCTCTTGAAACCGATCTAAATGAATATATACATACAAGATAAATATAAAGCATTTCAGTTATAAAAATATTAAATTCTTATAACTATAAATATAGTAATTAAAGATCACTAAAGTTCTCAAGGTGTTTTGATTCCCCTTTCCATTATAGGCTGACATGGACCAAAACATTTCAAATCTCTGTATTTCAGCTTTAAGAAAATCAAGATCAGGGTTATGAAATTCATATGCAAAAATTCAAGATTCTTTTGAGTGCTTGTGAAGCTGCAGCTGATATACAGAATTAGTGATTTATTCAATCTCATGTTTGATGTTTGATTGTTTCTACAAATCCATAGCTAGTGTGAAGTAAAACAGAAAATCACATACATTTTCTCATGTTAGTTTTCTGTGGAAGAAAGTGCAGGACTGTGGGAGGAATCCTAAAAAAACCCCAAAAAGTCACCAGGGTTTTCTTCTGAGATGGTATAATCCTTGAACGTTCCCTTGCTAAGGAATTTTGAGGTGTCTAAAGAGTTAATGAGTTTTTTAATGGAGTCTGTTATGTAGTAGTAACCCACTGTGTTACTCATGTAAAAAGAAATACTTCTTTATGTGCTCAAAGCTAATTCTCACCCTCCAGTGCAATAAGTGTGGAGAGGTTGAACTTCTTGGAATTCATTGTATTTTTATATAATGAAAGTCTTCTATTAGAAATGACACGTTCTGTTTCACATTCTGTGATTTGACTAAAGAAAACAATTCAGAAAACACGAAACCTTTTTTTCCTTAGTCATTCCAGTTTTTATTGCCTGCTATCTTGAAACAGAGAGGCAAGAGGAGAAAACACTATGTAGCATATGCTTTCAGGCAGAACATAATCAATTGACAAAATATCAGAATGTGGAAACATATTGACTAATTCTTCATTTTTAACCCATGTACACAAACTAGAAAACATTGGGAAAATGCCTCAACTGAAATGGTCTTTCTTGAGATATTTCAGCTGTGTTTGGTGGGCTGTACTGGGAGATAAGGGGGCCCATTTGCCATGATCTGTCATCTCTCTGGTCTTACTGCTAATAAGCAAGCAGCTTTTGATTAGTGTCAACCACTGAATGGACGTTTTTCTTGTTAAACAACTGGTGATCAGCTCTATATTGCACAAATAAGTGACTCTCTGAATGCAACCTCCCATCAGAAAGGGCTTTGTTTTTTCTCTCCTTCTGTCTGCTTTGCAAGTAAATTGTTCCTGCTACAAACCCACGTTGCTTGCTTCTCTCACCCTCGCTGACAGCAAAGCTTGCTGGCTGGTGATCTCTGCAGGGGTTTATGGCTCAGCTCTGCTGTTCTCTCCCTCTGTTCCCACTTCGCCGTTCCCTCCCCTACTGTGACTAAATAAATTACCTGTATGACATGTTCAGTTTTCTCTGGCAAGAAGCCTGGGAAATCAAATCTGTTCCCGAACCTGGGTCTCCCATTTGGCAAATATAATGCCTCCCTGCTGTTAAATCAGGTCAGCTCTCAGGAAAAACAAAGAACAATTTCATATAACTATAATCAACACAGAGTAAATTTAGATAATGCTGCTGACATATGTTTATTGTAAAGACCATCAAGGAAATAATTTTAAAAGCTCTTCATCTTTTTCTGTTGCATCAGGATACATGATGTACATTCTGTGCAAAGAGAAGATCAAACATCTTCCTTCTGCTATCCCATATCAAAGGGAAATATATCTATTTTCTGCCTGGTCTAAGACGATATTTAGTGAAGTGGTTCATTGGTTGTGTTAGAAACAATTTTATGCATTCAATTACTGAGCTGTTACATAATTAGTATTAATTGATACTTAACTGTTAATTACTATTAATTATTCATAACCTGTCCAGTTCCTTTGACTTTCTGGCCTCCAAAAGTGGAGATATACGTAAAAGTGTTTAGAGGAGAAAAAATAAATCCTTTTAATAGATTGTGTTCTCTTTTCTACCTTTACACTCAACCCATTTCCACTGGAGATCAGAGGCAGTGGGTCAGCAGCAGTGACACAGGCACTGGCAGTCCTGCAGCACCTGGCACGTGTGGGCAGCCTGCTTGCTCGTGTGCCAAGGCTGTCACCCCAGAGCGGGGCAGCACCAGTGTGGGCAGCCTCCCCCTCCCAGATGAAAGCTGAATTTCCTGCTCAGCTCTCTGTGTGTCCTGGAGGGGCTCTGAATTACACCCCAGAGGCCGTTTCATTTATCCACTGTTAGCAAGCTTGTGCAGACTGCAGTGGAGCATCTCCAGTCACCTCCGGTCTGGCTTTATTACAGCAGGACTCTGTGGTGGAGGAGCAGAGCAGAGGTTTCCTTTGGGCAGGTGGTTGCTGGGGACTGAAACAGGTGCTGAAACCCTGAGCTTGCCTCCAGCCCTCTTCAAAGGCAGAAAGGAGTAGGCAGTTCCAAGTGCCCCTGGGGGATGCTCAGGGCTGGTGCCACGCTAACCCATGATGTTTGCTGTGCTCAGCTCCCAGGGCCAACTTTGCTACCACTTACTCAAGAGTGTTAGTAAAAACTGACGTTGCTGGTTGCTTCGTAGTTCTTGCACAGTCTTAGCACCACCACTGACTAAATAGCTGCTGAGTTATACCCAGGGTCCTTGGCTGGAAACACTTTCCAACCACAGCTTAATATCAGGGTGTCTTACCTGGAGGAGTCCTGGGAAGAACAAGCCATGTGGGATGTCCTGAGCAGCAGAACCAGCTTCCCAGGGCTCTGCCCAGCCTGCATGGCCTGTGCTTCAAACTCACCTAATACTTCATTCTCAAAAGCAGATGAGGTCAAATTATATGCTCTGTTTTTAAATGGTACATGCTTTTTGAGATCTTTTTAAGGACAGCTACAGTGTTGTTAATAATTATTTAATCATTCATAAGTTGTCTTTGTTCTAATGAGTGCCTTTGTTGTTTCTTCGTTGCTCTGAGACTTACAGTGAATGTCTTTTTCATCAATTTAAAAAATCATTCACAACTCTGCTGTGTAACACAAATCCTTGAAATGGAAATTGCTCTTTATTGTCCAAAATCTTCATCCAATGTGCCTAATGAAGATTAAGGGGTTAAAGCAGTGAAATGAGTTTTAAAAGATGGGAGTTCAGTTCCTGCTTCCACCAGGAATGACCTGAAGCAAGGACCATAATCTCCATCCATATCTGCTGCTGTCTCAAGAACTGACAGTAGCTACATTATCTGTCCTCCACTTTGACATATCAGTACAGATTGTAGATACTGTCTCCTACTGTAAAGGTGCAGAACCTAACTCTGAAAGGCTTCAACCGATATTGTAATATAAATAATTTCAGCTCTGTGTTGATGGCAAGGGTAAAGCTTGTCTTGTTCCCTTCCTAGCATTTAGGTTGTCAGAAGCATTGTTGAGCTTACTCAAACTCCTCTTTATTTCTTGTCTTCTCCAGCCTGTGACCTGATGACCCTGGGGATCTTGGCCTTAGTGACGTCCACTGGCTGTGCCTCGGCCAACGCCCTGCAGTCCCTGACAGATGCCATGCACATCCCACACCTCTTTGTCCAGCGGAACACGGGAGGCTCCCCCCGCACCGCCTGCCACCTGAACCCCAGCCTGGAGGAGGAGGAGTACACGCTGGCCGCCCGCCCGCCCGTCCGCCTCAACGACGTCATGCTCAAACTGGTCACTGAGCTGCGGTGGCAGAAGTTCATAGTGTTCTACGACAGTGATTATGGTAAGTAGAGGATTTCAGACACGTTAAATCCCTTTCTTTTCAACTGGGAGGTAGAGAGGAAAGTATAAAGGGAAGGACGGAATATAACTTGCCGGGGTTTTCATTGACGGAGGAGAAAGCATTTCAAGTGGACATGGGTCTTTGGCTTGGAGGAAAGGTTGCTGTGAAAACTAGTTCTCAGACAAGGAGCAAAGTTGCTTAGCAACACCTACCAAGACAGACAAAGTTTGAATCCTCTCGCACTTTTTCAGTCAAATATTAATAAAGTGTTGACATTGATAGGCAGGGGTTGCACAGGCGAGCAAGGAAGTTCAACATGGCCTCTACCCGCTCCAGAAAACACTTTCTGTCAAAGCTGAGAACTGTTCTCTTTAAAAATTAATTTTCACAATAACTGTTACCGTTTCTTTTTTCACACGCTTCCTCATACTATTCCGCATTAGGACTAAATTTCACAGGGATATACTCCCTGGCATTAAACCAACGGGTAGAGTTAGTATTTTCACTGTATCTGAAGCATTTCCTTCAGCAAAATTTTTGCTCAGGCTGAAACTCGAGGAAAAGTAATCTCTGCCCAAGCATGTTTTGTGCATTATGATGGGTGTAAAGAACAATGAAAAAACAAATCTCTCATTGTGCCAGGCTCTCGGAGTGAAAGGCAACTGTGTGCATACTTTTTTAAAATATATTCCCCCTGCCTACTGCTCAACTGATACGATCACTGTTCCATATGTTTAATTTGTGGTATTTTCAGCTCTGTTGTCTTAGGATATTGGATCTGTAATGGGGAAAATAAATTTTCTGTGGTATATTTTAAAAGCCTGCAAATACTTTTGCCTTAAAATATGATGGATAATCTTCTGATGTGGTGACTTACCATGAACAGAATAAAAAGAAAGGAAACTTAAGGTTAAATCACAGTAGGAAAAATAATCTTATGTGTCTCTGTGCATATAGTTTAGTCTTCCACAACTGCACAATAAATCTTTATTTGCATTCTCTATATACTGTCAGATTTCTGCTGGTGAATCAGAGAGAAATAAAACATCTTTTGTTTTGAAATTGGGCTAGTCCTGCTTTAAAAAAAATCCAAGAAACCACAAACAAAAATGAGGACAGTTTTCAGTGAGAGATCAACTGAGGTTGTACCATCTTTCTAATGATATAGAATTATTTTAAGCATGAGAAGACTGCCATGGTGCTTGTAGACTTACCTAATCTGTAGACTCAAAAATCTAGCAACCCAGCAAGTAATTACTATCGTATGTAATGCTTTAACAGTGAATTCTTTGAAAGGCAAAGCTATAAGGTACATGGTAGGTGTTCTTTGGTGGACTTCTGGTAGTGATGAGAAAGTTGCTCTTTACAGGAAATTGGGTTTAAAGACTCAAAATTCTTCTAACAGTTATTTCAAGAATGAAGGGGAAAAAAAGAAATCTTAAAAGGATGCCTTACAAACACCTCAGATGCTCTATGTGCAAACTGCCATTGCCAGTTTTGTCACTGAACCATGGTATCACTTATTCAAGTAATACAACTGTGTTTCTTGGCCTTTTTTATTTTTTTCCTTTTTTTTTTTGTATTTTTTCTTTTTGGTTTTTTTTTTTTTGTTTGTTTTGTTTTGCACAGGCTTACCATCTCAATACAAAATTCTGAAACCCTTAGTTCACATACTGTGTAAATTCAGTTATGATCGAATTTATCTTTTCTGTTTCCCACAAACTGTATCAGTAAGACATCAACGTTATGGAAAATTGCCACAGGCATTCTGCTCCTTCCAGTGGAGAATGTGGTGTGCATTTGCAGCTGCCCATGTGCTACTTCCTCTCCTTTTCCTCATGGATGTGACATCCTTCTTATGCGAACTCCACTAGAATAATTTTTTTCATAAGAATTTGGTGGGAGGGGTTTCCGTAACGAAGCCAGCTGAACCTTGCCAGCTCTGGGCAGGCATCAGTGAATGGAGGATAAATAACCCAGTTCCCAGGATAAGGCATGCTGAGCTCAGGAGCAGATGCCTGGCTCCCAGGGCATGCCCCTTGCCCTCAGCAGTGAGCTCCCACCCAGCCCTGCTCCTGCAGCTCCAGCAGCACTTCCCTGCTCAACAGGCAGGAGCTGACTGCTGGCTGTGAGGAGGGAGGTCACATGTTTGGGATTACAGAGCATTTCCAGCATTGAGTTTTTGTGGTTTTCTATAATAAATGGTCCTTCTCTACCTGATCTCTGAAAGTTATACTGTTCCTTGGAGTAGTGTTTTAATTTGTCCTTTTGCTGATCCCTAAAAGCCATCCAATCCCTTGGTGTCTTCCTTGTGTAAATGGCCAGATTTTCTGAAGCTAAAGCAGCACCACACAATTTAAAGAAGTCCTGTGTTTATATATACAGCAATGCTGTGTTATATTGGCCCTGAAAATTATTTACTTAGTTAATTACTTGTCCCTTATCAGAAATACATTTTGGATTATAATTTGTGCATTGGCTAAATTAAGGAAAAGTTAGTAATGGACTTGGTGATTAGAAATACAGAGTAGTCACTGAACAGCCTAATGAACCCTTAATATTGTTGTGCTTACTATAAATATGCCTTGTTTTACACTGAAGTGACAGATAAAAATCTGTATGCACAACTTCAGTGAAAGAATATGACCCTTTCCAGTAAAATGCCTTTAAGTCTTCAACAAGAAATGAAGAGGTTTCACAGGAAAAAATGTGGAAGTTTCAGTGAAAAGTTTTCTAAATGAAGTGGTAGAAGCAGGATGCAAACTGTGGCATTTAACCTAACGTGAAACCAGCTTTTAGATTTTGTCACTTGTGGTGAAGGAACAGGTAACAGCAAGCAATGGTAATGGCTTGGTTCTGGACAAGTGACCTTTTAAAGACCTTGAAGTTGATAGTAGCAGCACTCAGATTCTCCTGGATGATACACCGTTCTCCTGCTGAGCAGTGCCAACAGGAGAAAGGTTGGTTGATACTTTATCTATGTGGTTCTCCTGTACTTATAGAAGAAACGGTAAGAGTTCATATAGATACGCATCTTCATGACTTAGACCTTGTTTTTCCACTTCTCTCATTTATGGTTTATGAACAATTTCAAAAGATGCACAGAAATCTACTTCCCATTGATCACAATGGGAACTTTCTCCTGCTGAGACCGCTGCCTGATCAGAAAATGATTGCTAGGTACTATAGTCCTTGCCATGTCATCTTGAGAAGGTTTTCAACCCCCTGTATGCTTCCCTTTCCCATCTGTGAAAGAAAAGCCTTCCTCCCTGTGTGACTGAGCTAGTGTTTGAAATTTCTTTAAAATTCTTTAGGAAACAGAATTAAGTGGCACAGTCAGGAATAAGGCAATTCCAGTAAGATCTCAAGGGACCAGAGTCATGTTAAATGTGTCATTTTCCTTTAAACACTTTTATGAAGATCCCATGCTAAATCATGGTATTTGACATTCATTTTCTGCAGGAAAAAATGAGTTTGTCAATGGCTGTCAGGTGGTGCTCTGTGGAAATAGGTCTACCCACCTGTTACAGAACCTGCAACAGAATTCAGATCAGGTCTATCATCCTAGAAACCTTCAACTGTGCTGATGTGTTTTGAATTGCTTTTTGCTCTACAGGAGCATCTTTTGTGCCTCTACATATATTGTAACAATGTGTAAAGGCCTTCTGGGAAGTTTAATGTTTTATTTTGCTGACCTTCTGGATGTAGAAGCATCAGTAATCAAATTTTCTGACAGAAAAATTGGTAGCATGGCAAGTTTCATAAAGAATCTTACCAAGCTGTAAAATGACTATAAGTTAAAAGTAGTATGTGCTGCCCACAGTAAGATGAGGTTGAATAATAAACAGTTGAATCTGTGCTCCTAGGGTGAGCAATAAAGAGATGTATGGTTAGAGCATGGATTTGAGAAGAGTTTTGGAAGCTGAATGCAAAAATGAAAACAATGAGGAATATTAAGTCGTATTTCTGAAGAGAAATGTGAGTTATAGCTGTGTTTTCACCAGCTTAATCTTACTGTTGAAAAACACTTTGTAGTTATACTGTCACTCTGCTTTCCTACCTATGTGTCTGCATATCCATATTACAAAATATAAGACATGAAAGGTGTTTTTATGAATCCGTTTGGTCAATGACAATGGTATTAGACATGTGAAAAGTAGCTGTAATATTTTATTCTTAATTTTTGTTGTCATTAAATGACTGTCATCTGTTGAAGAAAAGTGTTGTATGAAAGTTTTACAGAAGAAACCACTGAAGAATTTTTGACCTTCCAAGTCTATGGAACTTGGTTCCTACAGAGGGGAAAAAACCCCAAACCCACAATTTATTGATTTTTAAATGATTTTCTTTTTTTTTTTTTTTTTTTAGGGTTCGAGATAATGCAGCATCAATAAAAGAAAATAACTTGGAACATTTCTTGATCATTCTTGCTGTGTAGGAAGAACTTAGTTTTCAATATGACTAGTTTTGCAGGAAGTAGTGTTTCCCACAGTAATTACATGGCAGTTTTATTTCTGAGTCCTGCTTTTCAAGGACCTCACCCTTGATTATAAGTTACAGGAATTATGCTATTAATAACTTTACAACTTGCCATTGATCCTGGAATGGTCTCTCCTTTGTCAAGGTCCCTTTGTGCAGGCCACTACTCTTGCCATTATTTAATTTGCAAAGGAGTATTGTAATGAAAATTGAGAAGTGCATGCATTTACACAGTCCACATGTAGCACTGCAAATCACTTGTGATGTGAAGCATTGGCTGTCACAAAAAAAAAGCAATGCAGAGCATTTGTACACAAGCTGCTTTCACCTTACCTGCTTTACTTAATTCTCCCGTTATCCTTGTCTGTATAATATAAGTTATCTCATGTTTTCTGTGTCGTGATTTCAGCTGTCAGACTTCTGCATCACTAGGGCTGCCATATTTCTCAACTGGCTTTTCCAGAGCATGCCTTATTTAATGTAAATACAGGGAATCTGGCACTTGAAGTGTTGAACCAACAGCACATGTATCAGTAGGTGCCTGTTTAGCAGGTTTTATGCTACCAGGAAGTGTTGGACTTTTTTTGCATGTGCTGTGTGGTTAAGTTTGTATGTGTCATTAAAAATACCTGTGTTTTTTCAATTGTTTGGTACATCCCAGCTGGAACTGTTACAGAGAAGCTTCAATTGATATTGCTGTGTTTGAACGGTAGAATGTATAGAATTTAATGAGTCAGCTACAGAAAAATATATACCATGTTATGGTCATCTATCTGCAAGTCAGCAGTCACTTAGGGAGGGAATCCTTGCGCATCTCTGTTGTTGGTGCTGCTGTATAAGATGATGAAAGGAAGGAATAGATTGGGGCTAAGAACCTTTTCACCCAACAAAGAACAGAATCCTCTCAGTATTTATTCTATGCCAATTGTGCATTACCTAGTTATTCATGCATAACTGGATACTGGATGTCTAGTCTCCAGACTAATATAAAATCTACCTGGAAAAAATTAAGACTTTCCTGTAAAAAGTTTGTGTCTCATAACTTAATGTGTGATCATCATTGCAACTGCAGAGAATGTCAAGAAAGAAAGAATTCAGCCAAGTTCTCCAAGTCCAACAGGGAGTTTGTGATGCCATGGGGTAGTGAAAAAAAAATTGACCTTTCGATTTTACATTGAATTTGATCTGGAAGCTATTGAAGAAATAGCATTGTGTGTTCCCATACTTACCCTTGAATCACTTTTCTGACTGTAGCAGCACTTAAAGTAATTGGTCTGCTTGAATTAAGCATGGATTTTTGTCATTTCTGATAGTATTTTCTTTATTTAGTAATGCATCACAGTATATAACACCAAATGTAATTAAAGAAAGTCAATTTCATTTCAAATTATTACATATACGTTACTTTTAGTACTTGGATTTGTAAGGTATATGAGTATTTGTGCTAATAGCAGCAGTAAGATTTCCCCCTCTCCAGCCTCCCCAGAATTCCTAGCAAGGTATGGGAGCAGTGGTCAGAGGTTGTTTCCCATAAAAGTTATTAAATTCCTTCAGGACACTACCTGAAGGGGTATAAAAATGATCTTCCAGTTCTGGTAAAGCCTATATTTTAAATGTGTACTGTCACAGCTGACCTGGAAGTTCAATGGTGGCAAAACCCAGTCAGAGATCTCTGGACAAAGAGTTTGAGCAGTTTCAGTCATCTTATCTCACTCATAAATTCAAGACAAATAAATATTAAGGAAATAATTTTGACCTTTCAAATAGTTTGAAAAATGTTTTGCAAAGAGAAGATGCAAGTTCTTTTGAAAAAGAAAAAAGAAAAGTTTATCGCAGACTGACACTTTCAAAACAGAAGGCTTGCACTCTATTCAAATTAGTTATTTTTAAAATCAGTTTGTATTTTAAACAACTTTAGAAATATATATCTGAGGGGATGATAGCGAAAAAATTAAATTAAAGCCTTTATTAAAAGCAGTTTTCCAGTAGTTTTTCAGCTCAGTCATCTGGTCAAAAGTGAGTATTAATCTAGTCCTGAAAGCCCTCATTGTGTATTCTTTACTGTCTCTTTTTCGACTCGTTGTATCACTTTAGTGAACAGTCTCCAGGCACAACTTTGCAGAAACTAGTGGTGATTCTGTTTTTTCCCCCCTTCATAGCCTGAAACAGAGAAATGTTTCATAATACAACACCCACTGTCCAAAGAAAGTGCAGAGTTCAGCAGCCTGGAACCAAAGGGCACAAATTAATTTGTTTTCAACAGAGGGGTCTTTGAAAATTGTAGAAATCATCTGCAGAAGTTCCTAAGTTCTTGACTCTCTTTCCTTGACTGATGGTAGTTTGAATCTCCTAACTTTTCAAGCCATGGTATAAAACTGAACTGTTTGTTCAGGCATGTGAAAAAAACAAGGAGAAAAGTAAGGATGATCTGCAGTACTTGAGCAGGGAATCTGAGGACCTAATTCCAGAAGGGAGTCTCTTTAGTCCACGTTTATTAGAGACTGAATGTTTATACATCCATTTAGACGTTGTTCAATAAATGCGTAGCTGGAAAACAAACAGAAGGATAGAAATTTGTCCTGGAGGGCTTCAGACAGTGACATCATTCTGATGAAATATATTCACATATCTCAATTTGCAATGAGCCTTGAATAAGTTCCCAGTCTCTATTACCTTTCACGAAAGCAGCAAGGGAGAAAACTCATCTATGTATACACATGTATAAGTACACACACACACATATATATATATTTATGCATGGATTTCAGGGAAAGCAATAGAGGAGTGTGTATATTTGTGTACATGTATGTGTATTTACTTGTGTGTAAATGTATACCTGAGTTCATATATAGAATCTAGAAAACGTATTTCCTCTACTTCTTTGCTACCTTTACCCAGTCTCCCCCAGTAATCTTTCTGATGCCACTACAGGCAGGACTTCTTTGGCTTCCTTCCTGGTTGGAGATAGTTTCTTGTCTGTTACTCATTTAAGAGTTGACATGCCTTCTCATCACTTCTTTGTGTTTTCCTTATTGAGACAGAAATCCTTCTCCTTCTTGCATTTCTTGTATTTACATACTTCTCTTATTTATTTATTTTTTTTTTTACAGTTAAACTTTTTTGTGGGTTTGCTAGCTTTCTTTACAAATTGTTTTTAATATCTAACTAGCTGTCCATAAATTTCCCCTCCAGCCAGAAATGTGAAAAGGTGGTAGTTTGGCTCTTAATTGAGTTGTGCTGTGCAGGCCTTTTGTGCCTTTTGCATTTACCTTTTGATTTTAGCTTCTGATTTACCTTCTGTATTTAGTGTTTAGATCTGTTGCTTTGGGAGTTATTTTAAGACTTACTTCAATCATTTTAGGAGAAAATGCATCGTTAGACTGTAAAAATTAAACAAAAGGCAGAGGAAAAAAGGCTTCAAAGTTTGGATTATTGTGAGTCAGAGCCCATTAGCAATGTAATCTAGATGTCTGAGTTCTATTGGAGAGCATTTTAATATTCATGATGTTATTATAGCATTTGTTTAAATGGAAATAATGCATTATTTTTTGTGTACAAATTGAGTAAACAGGATTAGTCTCACTACTGGGGAACACTGAGTCCTACAGAGATCCTTTTAAATACTGGATATTTTGTTTTCATGTCTCTTGCTTTCGATATCAAGATTCAAATAGACTGTTTCTAACAAAACCACAAAAAGGCAAAAATAAGGTGGGGACATCCCTCTCAATAATTTAATTGGTTGTTTCCTGTGACAGGAGAGCACTAAATGCAAACATAGCTAGTGTAACACTATGTGGAGACAGTAGTTGAGTTCATCAGTTTGGAAGATTTTATGGAGTCAGGAACTATTGATGGTCCCCACTCCCATGAATCATCTAGGTTGGAAAAGACCTTTAAGATCATAAAGTCCAAACATTACGTCAGATGCCAAGTCCACCACTAAACCATGTCTCTAAGTGCCACATCTACAGGTCTTCTAAATACCTCCAGGGATGGTGACTCCACCAACTCCATCGCTTCCCTGGGCAGCCTGTTCCAGGGATTGACAACCCTTTCAGTGAAGAGGTTTTTCCTAATATCCAATTTAAACCTGGTGAAACTTGAGGCCATTTCCCCTTGTCCTACTGCTTGTTACCAGGTATAAAATACAGACCCCCACCTTGCTACAATCTCCTTTAAGGTATTTGTAGAGAGAGAAAAGATCTCCCCTGATCCTCCTTTTCTCCAGGCTAAACACCTGCAGCTCCCTCAGACACTTGTAAGACTTGTGGTCCAGACCCTTCCCCAGCTTCATTGTCCTGCATGCACTGTGTGATGGGACTCAATCTGCTTTAGCCCTTCCCAGACCCTTCCCAGCACTCTATCTCATCTATCAATAAGAATTGAACCTTTGGGTGGATAAATCCCCAGCTGTCACAGAGCAGAGGAGGAAGGGAATTCAGGATAATAATTAGTGCTGGTATGTATTGTGGTTAGCTTGAATTTCATTTCCAATGTGACTGTGATTTTTCTCTGGTTTGCCTCTGGCCACCATTAGCTTATCTCAGCAGCAAAGTGTCTTCCTCACAAAGCACCCATGCAGAGTCAGGAAAATAGAAAAACTGTGCCATGGAAGAACAGTTGTTATGTTTATATCTAAAGACCAAGAAATATCCAGCCTCTGAAGTACAAAATGCTTTCCTTGCATAACAGACCATAACCCAGAGATCTCATTTCTCCTAATGCAACTCCTCAGTGATTTTGAAAGTCATTTTACTTTGGCCCACTGGTATTAGTATTTGACATTGCCATTAAAAGGAAGTAAGACATATCTTGTCTTCCAAAAACCGTATAATAACATCAAGGGAACTTTGTTGAGAAAGGAATAATCCATTAACTAAAACCAACATTTCTCTGCAATCACCTTTATCCTTCAAATGACAGAATCTTTACAGGAAGAAACTGTCTTTCATTTATTTTTGTCATAGACATATTAATCCCTCCTGCAGTGGAAGAATAATTAAAGGTCAAATTCTGGCATTGTATTCATGAGTCGGCACAGCCTGAGCACCAACACCTAACTGGATACCCCACCTGGCACTTGTGGTGTAATAGAAATCTTGTTGGCTGAAGGAAAAGAAGTGTGCTTTAATTTGCAGTGAAGATCTTCCCTGTTGCGCTGCATTAAGGATGCTTTGTTATGATTACCTTGTATGGAAGCATATATAAGTGCATCAAATTATTAAAAAAAATAAAATAGAGTGCACTTCAGGCAGTCCAAACTATCTAGCAAGGAGTATTTGGTGACATAGTCTGTCTCTACTGTATAAGGCAGTATCTGTGGGAGTCTTTGTGGTACAAACTTCTTTTTCTCTAATTTTACAACAGCTGATGTACCACTGTAACTTGCAATGAGTGAATAGTCTCCTTGAAATCCAGATATAAATGAATAATCACAGGAAGGGAATTAGGGAATTTATAACCCGTCTAGAACTCTCAGAATGACTCCTGACCTTCAGTCCTGCTGCAGAAACACCTGTCTGATGTGAGGAAGCACATACATGAGGCATTTTTAGGCAACAGAGCCTGATACCATCCATGCCAGGAGGCCCATGAGACAGTATCTGCTCCT
The DNA here is from genome assembly GCF_009829145.1 of Chiroxiphia lanceolata. NCBI lineage: Eukaryota > Metazoa > Chordata > Aves > Passeriformes > Pipridae > Chiroxiphia > Chiroxiphia lanceolata. The sequence continues at coordinate 28,920,788 of NC_045644.1, forward strand.
GTCCTGTAAAACACATGTACTAAGTGCTCCACCTCCAGACAGAATAGAAGGACTGTAAAGGCTATAACCTCAAACTGAAATTGTTTGCAGAATGACCTGTCTACATGTATGCAAGGACTGAATTGTTCAGTTTGTGTTGAGTTTTACTTGGTTGAAAAAATACGGCTTCTGTGGTTACACTCTGTGTGAGATCATGTGTCAGTCTGCTTGTGTTCTGAGTAATGCTGACCTTGTTGACCATCTTCAGATCAATCTCCTATGGTAGAGGCCTCAAACCTTTACTATACACGTAGAAAATATAAGTGAACAATGCAAGAGAGAGCTCCAGATTCTTGCTGTGCAAAAGGTTGCACTGTGAACCTGATTGCAAACTATGAGACAGCAAAGAATCAACCCAGCAGCAGCAGGTGCTCACTTAGATTTGACATCAGGGAGTTCCAAAAGAAAAGGTCTTGTAGAATATCCGAGAGTACTAAAAGCTTTAATCAGACATTGTTAAACATGAGGTAATCCAAACATCCAACACAAAGTCACAGGACTAGTGACTGCTATTGCTCAGGAAAGGGTTTTTTCCTAATGTTCCAGTGCTTAATGCTTTTTATGTGCTAATTAACCTTCTGTGTTTCATCTTTCTCAGCTGGTGTCAGGAAAAGTCATTGTTATTCTTATATTGTATAATGGATTAGAATGGAGTAAACCATCTCTAAAAAGAGTTCTAACAACCTGGCTCTGCAGTAGTTATTGTACTGTCTTAGGGTCTGCCAAAAATATTTGAATTTAATCATGGTTATTGCAAGATCTACCTTTCTCTTTTTCACATTTTTAAATTCCTCTGAGGGTGGACTTTTCCATTGCTTAGGACTGCATAAAATTTATTCTGCTGTGCACTGTGGCCATTAATCACCTTATAGTAAAACCAGACAAATTTGAGACCCTTGTGCTGCAGAGTAGCTGGCAGTGCCACCTGAGGGAAAGGAAAATCCTTACAAAACTAATAATCACCTCAGGCAGGGGGAGTATTTGAGAAGCTATAACCCTTTGCAGGAGAGAAATGCATTTTCATAGTAGGTTTTTAATATTAATGTATGAAGAAAGATTACCCTGGCTATCTAGCAAAACAATAGCTAATTAGATATTTGTTTCTTAATAACGACGAAAGTTAAAGTGTTAGAACATCAGGACAACTATCTGGGCATTCTGAATGATCACACAGAAAACAAAAAACCCAGTTTGAATTTCCTCTTGTTTGTGGTCACTGCTGGTTTTCAAGTATTGCTTCAGCAGGATCTATAGAGACACATTTTTTGTCGTGCATTTATTAGACAACGAGGAGGTAAGAATACCTGTGGGTTTTGCACGTAAGTGTGAGTGATTTTGGAGCTGTTTAGATCGACGTGTTCCTGCGTGTTCTTATATATGTTACCCATCTAACTGAAAAATGGTTGGAATACCACTATGAGGAATTGATATTGATTTGAGTATTCTCTTTAGCAGAACACACTACCAAAAATAAGCAGCTTAATGTGTTTTTCCTTAATAATGGTTTAAAGACTGGAAATTGGCAAGCGAAAGGAGACCTGTGGGGATATATGCAAATAGCTTTGTTTTCCCATATGTCTTGGGTGGGAGGATGGCTGCTTTCTATTTAACTAATTCTTTATGTGTTAAAGAGATGTTGTGTTAAGGGAAAATATCTTTACTTATTTATTTATTTTAAGGAAAAAGGAGAAACTCTGGTGATAAACATCTGAAAGAAGTATTCTAAACAGCTAATGTTTATTGCTGTTAATTACTGTGGTAATTGTATAGAAGTGGTAATGTGTGATGTTAATTCCTAGTTTATTTATTTGAGACATGTAAATGAATCTACAAGTGAGCTTTTCATTAGAAAATCTTGTGTAGGATGTAGCTGTGTTGTCAGACACCAGACTCTGCCTACAGCCTGTCTCATGGTGGGGTGTCTTGCAGAACTTGACCTATTCTATGGAATATCATAGGTTTAAAATAAAATGAAGCCAAAACAGTCCTTAAACTTAAAGACCGCAGAAGCTGGCAAGATATTTTGTCCCTGTCTTTGAACTTCAGTTCCCAAGGAGAAGGATTTTGAGTTTCAATGGCAGGGAGATGATGAAATTTCATTGGCTTTTATTGTCACCTCAGTGTTTGGCCCACTAATTATTTTGCCTTTGGGATATATTTTTAGTAAGACCTGTTTAAAAAATGTGACAAAACTTGATTTTACTGAAATTGAAGGGAATCTTCCATTTATCAGTTGAATGTCTCAGGAGAGGCAGGTCCTCATGGAGAGGGATATATAAATACTTCTACCAACTACAATTGCATGTATGTATTTTCATCAATTATAATAAGCCTGATCCCGTGAGTCAATCAGACCTTGTTCTTATTAATTGGAGTATTTTGCACTTGGTCTTCATCAGGCTTATGTGCATGGACCAGAACCTTCTGGTTTCCACATGGTTTGCAGCAGCTCTAAATCTAAGACCAAGCAGTGTTCGCATTCCTCCTTCTTTTCCACAGCTTTTCTGTCACTCTCAAATGTTCAAAATGTTCTGGTTACATTTTTTGTGTGGGTTTTTTTAGATTTGTTTGCTTTTTAAAAAGTGATAAATATTTTTAACAAAGGATAGCTATGGTGAGGGTTGAGCTGAAGACCAACCTCTAATGTTTCTTATTAAAATGTTAATAGCTGAAACCAACCTAAAATCTAGTTGTTCATACATTTCAAACAAACCCCATGTGAATTATTAGTTTCAGAGAAAAGGTGGTGTGCCCCACTTTATCATCAGTTTTGAGAAGAACCTCTGATTATTACTTCATAATAGGGGTTGTATTTGTTAACATTTCTGTTGCAGAAGGCTCTTCCTCCTCTCTTTGACACCTTGACCCAAAGGGCTTAATGAGGCAAGAGGTTTTTGAAGTAGTGGGGTTTTTCTTCCAAACCACAAGCTTTAGGTAGTGCCTCACTGTACTCCCTGGCAGTTTTGTTCTCCTTGTATTGCAGGTGAGGAAGTTAGATTAGTATTTATTAAGTTTGAAGTGGCTTCAGTGTTCATTTGTGGTTCATCTGACAGCCCTACACTTTGCGGTTAGTATTTCTATTTAAGGTACAGGCTTTGTCTCTCTACTTGCTTCACACAGCAATGGGGAAATAGAACCACCCCTATTAGAAATAATTGGCAAAAAGCCATAACTACTGCCACACTATGCAGTGAGGCTTATATCACTTTATTTGCTGAGACTGCGTGTCAGAGCCTTCAAAATGATCCTCCTTTCTCCCTTTGTGATCACAACTTGCCTCTGAGGCTTCGCTGAAACACAAGTCTTGTGGACTGTGCAACTGTGATTCTGTTCTTCCACTTGGGAGCTTTCCCTCACGATGTGAGAAGCTGCAGAGTCATTTGGGCAACATTAATCAGGGGGCTAATCAGGTTGTCTTCCTTTCCCTGCAGTCCTCACAATTAGGGACATAGCTGCTGCCTCTACCGTGGCACTGACAAAGCAGAGCCAGCTTTTTGAGAGAGTGCTGTTTGTTTTACAAGCCTGTCCTTACGGCCAGCCACCTGTTGCTGACACTAATTAGGAATGTTTGAGGGACCAGTCAAGAATAGGAGAAAAATGGGATAAACCCATATGCACACAACACCCATGAACATATGTGCTTAGAAAGCAGTGCATTTTTTGTGTTTGCATTCACGTCATGCTGTATATAAGTGTGTGATACATATCTACATTATTTATTGCTCTGTGTGTGTGCATATGTACATACAAACGTGTATGCCTACGTGCAAATGAAGAGAAAAGGCAATCTGTGCTTCTGTTGATGAATATCAGCTACCTGGAATCTGTAATTAGAAATTAAACTTTAAATACAGAGGTTGCATAAATACAAAAGACCTCGAAGAAGTAAGAGTTTGGTTTGGTAGCATTTAGACATATAAAAAAAGGTGATTCTTCTGGAGAAAAAAAATGTAACTTTCTTGTTTGATTTTGTTTGTTTGCAAATCAACATCTAGCTTTTCAGGCTCCCAAATACATCAGTTTTGAGAAGTTGGAGGGTAGGAACTAATGGGTGGCATTCAGGCTTTGAGGAACATGCCTTCATTGAAACTATATGATTTCTTGTGCCAGTTCCTTTGTGTGCAGGCAGCACAAATGTGAACTACATATATCATCTTTGCAAGTGCACATGTAAAAAGCCAACACAGAACCCCCTGGTAATGAGTAGTGCCTACTGTTGTTAGAGCTATAAAGGTTTTCAAGTTACAACTTTTTTTCCAGGTAGCCTTGGTAGCTTCCTTTACTATTTTGCTTTTCAGATTTAATTTGTTATGTTTGGTTTGTCCCAAAGAGTGAGTTAGTTTGTCAAGGTCAGGCTATGTAGGTACTGTGATGTTCATTTGTGAACATAAAGTATTTGGCAAACTCAGAAGAGTGTATTTTTAAGTACTGTGGGTTGACTATCTTGTAGTATTTTCTTTTATTCTCGCTTTTCCTTCTCTTTCTCTGGTGTATCAGTTGGAAAATCTGAGATTTTCATCATACAACACAATGTATATCAAGCACTCTGTTGTCAGGGGTTCCCATGGTAAGACAGACCTGGTACTGCTGCCTTCACCACACACTGGGTGTGCCAAGTGTCTTCTCCCTGACATCTCCTAGTTCAGTCAATACTTGGTTATTAGCACATGACACAAAATGGCAAGCACAAGGAAGTCCATGTTACCTGAGTTAAGGTTCATGCTTAGGCTTCACTGAAAGCTTCTGAGAACTTAGCCTGGTAGATGTGGCATTGGAAGTTGGCTCCATGCTTGTTATAATTGAAGTCAGACAAGCTGATAAATATTGGAAATGGTTGGCTGTAAATCTTGATGATAGTCAAGGTAAAATATGTTGTATTACACAATACTGAAGTGAAATTACCTGAAGGACTTGTCTCAAGGACAAATTCAACTTCTTTTTAAAGATTAACATATCTCCTATGCTAAATTAAAAGATAAAAATTAAATGTGATGTTAAGATATTTGAAATTGTGAGGTAGTAGAATATTTTAGTGTGAATTTAATCATGCTTTGAAGGACTTCAACCTGAATGCCCATATGTTAGAAGAATGAGTGCTCAGGTGTGACCATGAAGAGACATTACCTTGCTGTGCTGGTCTTCCTGTTTAAACAGTTTTGTTTACTGTTGAAAGTTTAGCACAAGTGATAATAAAGCCCTCCACAATTTTCTTTCTGTCAGGTGTAGTGTTTGATATCTCTATTAAGGCCGTTGACAAAAGGCATACAGTCTCAAAGAGATGTAAGTGTAATACAGCAGAGTGAAGATTTCTATTCTAGCTCCCACTCCCCAAGACATTTCGATAATTGAGAATGTGTTTCTGCTATCCAGTGTGTGTTAAAAGGGCAATAATTGCAGGATCTTGGGCCTATTACACCATAATAATTTTGAGTTCCTGTTGTATTGGTCCTTGTTGCATTGTACCCAGATGCTTATATGGCAAACATTATGAGTGGAAGGTAATTCCGCCTTAGGTAATACTCTTTTTCTTTAATGTCCTTGTATACTGATGATTGAAAGTTTAATATGTTTACACAGAGATGTTTTCTGCATAAAAGTGATTATGTTTTCTTTTGAAAGTGGGGCATATATAGGTAGCAAATGTTAAATCAATCTTCCTATTTTCTTCTCATGATTGAAGATTTTATTTATTTTTTTTTTTATGGAAGACATCTCTCAGTGAAAAGGGGGAAGAAAGAACAGCCGGATAGCAGGGTTATTATTTTTGTGTACATGGATTTTAAGAGTGTATCAGAGTAAGAATTGTTTCATAGCACTCCAAAGAATAATTTGTTTATTAGAATCTTTTGAACAACATCATATCTGGACAGTGGGAGAGGCAGTGGTCCCTTGGGAATGAAAGATGTGATGCCACTGCTGACAGCACTCTGCTTCATGCAGCATTGCTGGAAGAAGGGTTAGGCATCGGGACAGGCTTGGGATTGGGCAGTGTCAGAAGGCTCCAAAAAGAGTGTTGGGAAACCAAAGTGGCAGCGACCATGGAAAAGTGACTCTAGATCTTGGAAAAAAATGATCTATTTCTCTCCTCTGTCACAGATCATTATGAATTACACAGACTCAGTGCAAACTAACACCACAAATTGATCTGGTCTGCCTTCCAGTTTCACAGTGGTAGCCATGGCTGAGTTTAGGTATTTGTATGGGATAGTTCTCCACATCCAGTGATAGTATCTTGCAGGTCAGGGCTGATGAGAAAACAGCTACCATGTATCGCAGAATGACTGAGATCTGGATCATTTTAGAAAAGCGTTCTGAAAACTTAATATATTTCTTTCACAAAAGTGAGAAATAGTTTTTCTTAGTAATTCCTGTCTACCAGAAGTACAGGGACATGGCTGTATCAAACATTAACAAGGAGACGAAACTCCAGAAATGCTACTTTTGTTGTGACAAGACAGACCAGCTACTGATAAACACTTGGGTCAGCTGGGCCTATTTGGTCCATGGAAGAAAATAATTTAATACCTTGATCATGAGTTCAAAATATAAAACTGCTTTTATTTTACTTAATTTTTAATTTTTTGGGGGGACATTTTGAATTACTTTTGTCAGTGTGTTCAATAAAGTGTTTCAATAGACGTAGTTTTCATCTTTGGAGGTAAATATTATTCCTTTTGCATATGTCTCTTTCTGAAAACACTTAGGAGAAAAGGGCCAAATATTCTTAAATGGAGATGCTTTTTTTTTATGTTGACCTTCCCAGAACAGTAATGATTAGTGGTGTTTTGAAGGCAGACTTCTCATTTTATCTCTAGAGCTTTTCTGTGGTTTTAAATATCTTAAATTGAAAAGTAAATAGAAAATGTTTACTCCTATCTCTACAATTATTTCTCCCTCGTTTTCTGTTTGTTGACAGGCAGGAACGTTGTACTTCATTACTGCAGAGCTTCAGTCAGCACATTGATCTTTATATTAAACAGGCACTTAGTGCAAACTTTACCAACATTTGACATCTTTTCCCTTGCTTTTTCTCTTTTAACCCTTGTATTTATTGAAGAACCCTTTCAATAAATATATCAAGCCCTGCAGCCTTATTCTGTTTTGCATGTTCTATGCTACTAATAAAATGGAAATAATCTCCAGCCTTAGAAACACAACACTGTGGATGAACTTTTTAGGGAGTTTGGTTTAGCTAGACTTCTACATCAAGAACTCATTTTTTTACTCTTCCCTTTCTACAGATTTTTTTGTATTTCTGCCCAGTTTGCAATATTTGTTACTTTAAAAAAAAAGAAAGAAAAAGAAAATGTGTTTTCTTTGTATGATTTCAAGTTTTTGTTTCCAGTTTACACATTCCAATTTAAATTGTCTGAATCAGTAATCAGTATTGACTAAACATTAACAAAAAGTGTTGACTGCGAAGGATTGTTTATTTTATACCTTGTTTTCCAATTTTTAAAAGTATTTTATAATTGTTTTTTGTTCAGAAATGTTTCCAGTTGTTCCATGTCTTTATAGAATCAATTCTTTTGATTTTTACTTTTTTGGTTAATTTTAAATTCTGTTGAAGTTAGTTAGCCAAGTAGATGTCTTGTAAAAGTTCGTTTGAGGGCTGTTTGATTATTTATGTGAACATGCATATGCATGTCAATGTATTTATAAGGAGCATGATTTGACATGTATGTTAAACTCTTTCTCATATTTTTATATTTATCAGAAAGTACAGATCTTTATAGACTAGAAGGAGAAGTTTGGATAGTACCTGATTTTCCTGCAGTCATTAGGTTTGTTTCATCTGAGGAAAACAATACTTACTCCGATAAGAGCAGCTTCAAAAGTATTCTGAGGTTTTGGGAGGGATTTATCTATCCATATCTTCAATACAGAAGCCAAAGTTTGGAACTGTGTGCTTATACCTACAACAGAGCCCTTGCCTGAGGCTCCCAGCCACCTGCCCATTGGTCTCTGCTGTTAACCTGTTGTCAATGAGACCATTCAGCAGTGCTTTCCTTGGCAGTTCTTAGATTACAGCGTAGAGAGACATAACGTATTTCCAGAGAGAGAATGAAAGATCACCTAGTATTTTCTCTCTCTAGGGGTTCAGTTTTAGAGGGTCAGTGTGCTACTGCCTTTCCTCTTGAAACCAATGTGTGCTTCATGTATTGTCTGCCACATCGGCTCAGATCAGATTTGCGCAGTTGTTTTTCACCCTGTCAGCTTGCACCGTGTTCTGCTTCAAGCTGATGTTATGTAGCATTATGGGACTTAACATGGCCTGACATAACAGGAATTCAAATTCAGTTAGAAGCAGCCTGTGTAGGGTCTATGGTACCACTCAACAAGCCAATGAGCTTTTGGCTTCGTGGCTGCTTTGCTCACTTAGTAAACTCTGTAAGTTGGGCTTGAAAATGGATGCTCTTGTTTCTGGTTTCATCTTCTGCAATAATTTACCAAGATATGAAAATACAAAGACTTGCTGGATTTGAAAACAGTTGGAAACTTTCTCCAATTACCTCTGTGAAAGTAATCAAGTATAATCAGCAAAAGCTCAGTGCTGGTATATAAAACTGCACTAATGTCTAATCCCTTTAATGTGATCACTTCAGTATTAAAACCAAACAAAATCCCCAAACATGGTAAGCTTAGAGAAAGTAGTAGAGTAAGTATGTAATGGTATTTAAAAGAGTGGGCCAAAGAGCTACCTGTGGATGTTACCTGTACTATGAGATAAAATTATATCAATAGGACTGTGTTCTTTAAAGTCCGTAGTTCCTTAAAACTGTTTGGAACTGAGTTCTTGGCTAAATTGCTAGTTAGCAAAGGGAAACCTTTGATTAAAAAAAAAAAAATAGATAGCAGTAATGTGAGAACAGTCAGTAGAATATAACATTGTAAGAATCCTTGCAATGGATTGAGTTTTGGCTGTGCCACTTCTTGTGTTATCTTCTACAATGTGCCTATCCTACCTTTTGAGCATTGACATTCACTGTCAAAACTAGTCTTCCAGTACCCTGAAAAATGAATCAAATCAGAGTTGATTTCTAGCAATAATGTAGTATAAATACTTTTAATAATTCTGTGGAACCTCTATGTGTGTTGTGATTTCTGCACTGAAGTGAGGTGCTTTATGAGTCACGGTATCTAAGAAAAGCCCCAGGAAATACCAGCCTTTCATTCTGTATGTATATATATATATATATATTTTTTAAAAAAAAAAAAATATATAAGACTTTGGACCTGAATATGGAGATGTAATGCTGAAGTGATATTGTTTTGAAGTGATATGACAGCAATAGCATTCTTTAATTTTCATGCTTACACACCAGGGGACTTAGAGAGAAGAGACAGAATCACAGAATGGTTTGTGTTGGAAGGGACCTCAAAGATCACCTGCTTCTGCCCCCCTTGCTGTGGGCGGGGACACCTCCCACTAGACCAGATTGCTCAGAGCTCCATCCAACCTGGCCTTGAACACTGCCAAGGATGGGGCATCCAGAACTTCTCTGGGCGACATGATCCAGTACTTTGCCATGCTCACAGTAAAGAATTATTTCCTAATATCTAACCTAAACCCACTCTCAGTTTGAAGCCATTCTTCCTTGTCCTGTCACTACATGCTCTTGTAAACAATCTCTCTACATGCAGGAGAACTTTTAGTTAGGAAGTGAATTGTGATCATTTTTTTCTGAAGAATATTTTGACTGATTTTCCTCAATGAAAGGTGTGGTTTCTTATGTACAATCTAAGGGAACTTGGCATCACTGAAACATCTTGGCCCTTTAGACTGGAGTACAGAGCAAAGGGTAGAAAGGGGGAAAGGTCCTAAAGAAAATATAAAAAATAAGCTTGGCCCTCTTTCCTGGTGCCAGAGAAAATGGAGTAAACCTGGGGTTTTATGCGAAGTTAGTTTTTGGACAGCCCATAGTAAAAAACTATTTTATTGGAATATGTGTGGTTTAACATGGTAATTACTAGTCATTTGCTGAGACTGATTATACTGTAAAGGAGCAGTCTAAAGGCCCAAGGAGAAATAAATGAGTCAGAAGGAAAAAGCTGTCATCCACCCATGCATTCACTAGAAATAGAGAAAATTTTTACACAATAACAGGTACAATTGTGGGTTAAGGAACCAGAAGCCAAGGCGCTGTCAGCCTGAAAGGCAGCAGGAGAACATGCTGTGAGGAACTACTCCTGGCAAATTGGTCTCTGTCTCCATCTTAATAAAGCCATGGGTGAGCTGAAGAACCCTGCAGAAATGAGACTGAGGATTAAAATCGGTTGATGATCAGATAATTTTAATTTTGTTATTATATATGTACTTTAAAACCCACTAGATGAACTCGTTTGGTTTGCTAACTTAGCTGTAATACAGTTTTTTGAGTGGCTGGAAAAGGCTTTATGTTTCTAGAAATAGACTTTGGAGTAGGGTTTTTTTTGTACCTCAGCTTTTGAAGGTATGTCCAATTTTTTTTCTTATTAGCTCAGATACCAAGATCAAAAAGCTTATGTGGTCTTAGTGCCCTCCTTCTTTACCCTGGTTTTCTCAGGTAGTCTTGGTCACAGCATAATCAGTATTGGAGTTTATTACTTGAAAGCTGATTTACATATGACTGTGGAAGCTACAGCCCCACCTTTAACTGCAGTGCAGGCAAACTAAGATATAATCACTACAGATCCAGCTGCTTATTGTTATTCAGAGTCACACAGCATTCCTGTAAGGGGAAAGTAGATCTGCTAAGTTTGTTTTAGCCACTTTCCAGCTACCAGAATTGTTTTCTGTCACTTGCTTTAATTGTGTGAGAAAGAAGCTTCCCAACAGTGTTCTCACTGACTAACTTTGGAAGTTCCAACCAACATCCAGAAAATGCTTGAAATGTAAGACAGAGAAGTTGGTCCCATGTGTGAATATTTATCTGTGAAAGCAAAGTTCAAGGCACAGAATTTTCTCATGCTAGAAGATGTTTATCACAATAAATATTTAAATCTCAAAGCTGCTAAATAAGATGGTGTCTAATGGAGAAGTCTGGGAAGAGATATTTAAGCAGTGCAATACTCTTCTCCTCAGTGAATGAACTTCAGCTGTCCAAGATTTATAAAATAGAATGGAGCCTTAAAGGTTTCAGTGTGAAAAATTATTCCTGAAGTTAATATGTGAGATGTTTTTCTTAATGCTTGATAGATGAGTTTTGTTCCAGCTGGCATTATTAGTTGAATAAAATAAGCCATTTACTTCAATTCTCAAAAAATCCCAGTTCAGAACTAGAATTTAAATTGGTGTGTTTGTGTGAGATTTTGATTTAATCCCAAAGCAGCTCTTTGCCTAAGTCACTTCAAGAAATGACAGGAAAAAGACTCAATATGTACATTGTTAAAATGTACATTGTTAAAATTCTTAAAAATTGGCCTGAGTTTGAATATGGCAGTTTTGAGTAGCCATCAGCTAAGACCACTGATAAAACTAATTAAATTTTCCTTTCACAGATGTGAGATTAAATTGATTTCCAATAGTGGCAAAAGCATCAGGATAGAATTGGAACTATCTTCTCTTTTTTGTAGCTCTCATTGCTCATTTTTCAGACTTTAGTTCCTAAACTTGTCAGGTGTAGGAGAATGGCTTATGTTGCAGGGAGCTTTAGGCATTTTTTTTTTTGTTTTGTTGGTTTTTTTTTGTTTTGGTTTTTTTTTTTTTGTTAATTTTTGATGGTTGGTTTGTTTGGTGCTATGGTTTGGTTGTTTTTTTATTTGGTTTTGGTTTGTTTGTTTGTAAAATTAGGAATGAGGAACCCCTTTTAATATAACATGTTTAGCTGGAAGCTGATTTGCAAGTTGAAGTCCTGTAATGTTTTCTGGTTTTACCTTTCATGAAAAGAGAATATAGTGTATATTTAACTATGTCCTCTCCAGCAAACCTCAAAATGCCACAAGGCCCATGAACCTTCCATTGTGAAGGTTACAAAGCCTGAATTTCTTCTTCACCTGTGTTCTGTGTTCTCCTTTTAACTGTCACATTAAAAAAGATTATTGGCTACATTTATTGCACACTTCTGTCCACAGATATTTAGATCTGTATTTTCAACTTCAAAGGTTAAGTGCCAGGTTTTACAGTTGTGATAACTTGGGTAGAATGCTAATCAACATATCTAGAAGCTCCATGAAGGGTTTCTTATAGTACACTGGAGGACTTCTCATTGTGAGTAGCCTTCCCTTGAAAATATTAATTATGAGGAAGGCATTTTCTACTTTGTTACAATTCTCTTCCACTTCCTAGTGAGTATACAGACAATTTCGGAGTTACTTTCTTTATAGCACACATATCACAGAAATATTGATGCTGATTTGGGTGTCCAAGTGAGGCATTTGCAACCTGGAGTGTATTGCACTCTAATATCCATAGAAGTTCTTGGTATTTAAAAGAATCCTTTCAGCCAAAGATCTCACAACTGTCCGTATCTATGGATTAATATGGCTGTGACTTTTACTCTTGAAAGTGAGTTTTGTCCAAAGGGAAAGCAGTAGTGGAACTGGGGACATCACATTTCTTACCATGTTCTTTTCTTGTATAATTCTTCCTCCTCTTTCTTTTCCAAAATATGTTTAGATGTAGCTGGCCCTAACTGCCTCTTTTGATTCATGTTCTGTGTGTATCTGTGATACCTAAATATCTATTCAAGATACTCTTTTATTGTCCACTCTGTTATACAGTGGGAGCACCTTTCTATATCCAACCAGACAGATTTGCTTCTCAGGTGAATGTGGAAATGTAAGTTTTGTGAGGATTTGTAATGATACTGCTGACTTGCAATCTCTCCAGCTACAGAGTGTTTTTCTATTTTTTTTTTTTTTAAAAAAGGAATTTTTCAGGTCAATCCTTTCTGACAATCCCTGTCATTCTCTCTTTGGAAGACTGTTCTTATTCTCCTTTAAAAATATAGGATGCACTACTAGAGTAATTTCCATTGTAATTATTGACAGGCTCTGAAGGCCTTGATCTCTAATCAAGACGCAATAAGGAAGTCAAACTGTGAGGAGACTGGATGAAGTATCTTTCAGTGCATTGCATGAAAAAATAAGGAAGGTTAGCTTTAATATGTAATTAAAAGCTATGAATACTCCTTAGTAAGACTAGGATAGACACACAAAACCCCACCACTCCCAAAAGACTGGATATTTCATTACCTTCACCAAAACTCTCTGGGGCTGGTAACAAGTTTAAGAAGAAGCTTCAAAGACTAAGTTTTCAAATTTGTTTATGTATTTCTTAAGTGACTAATGGGTACCACAGATAGTCCTTGAAGAGTTCTTGGGAAGATTAGCATTGACTTTCCACTGAATGGATAATTATCCTACAGTATCACATCTGAATTCGTATAGGTGGGTGGGCTTTTAGGTGTCTGTGACAAAGAGCTAATGTAATAGCTTCAGGCAGAATGCTTTGTAATTGAATGCAGGAGAGTTCAGATGTACTGCAGACCATTAATATACATCCAACTTTTCTGCTACCTCTCCTGGGTAATGAGGTGGAAATTAAGAGAGATCATTCTGAAAAGTCAGTTGCTAAGCCGTCTTTGTTTATTGAAGACTTTTTTTCAGCTGCTGCTTGTTTTGTCTTTTTTTTTCTTTTTTTTGTTTAGTTTGGGGGTTTTTGTGCGATGGAGATTGTAAACTTCTACGAGTAGCTACTCTCTTTCTTATCTCTTTCCCAGTCTGTTCTTCCTTTCTTTAATTGTTGACATAATTTAAATGTGGGGTTTTTTTATTTTATTTTTTTTATTTCTAGAGAGATGTTTACATAGCAATGGTTTTTTAGGAGCTATCTCTGAAAGAAAGACTTACAAGAGACTGTGCAGGTAGAAGATCAATTCCAAAGTATGTTACTGTAAAATGGAATGTGTCTGGCACAGATAGATTCAAGTATCTGATTTCTTCACACTGCTATCATGCTTCTGCCCACAAGGAGAGAAACAGTGTTTTGATCCAAGTGCACTGAGACAAAGAGGCAGGATGTGTGAAGCAGGACAGAATGTACAGAGCAGCTGGCTCAATTAATTCCAAAGATGATGGGGAATTTTTTCAGTGGCTTCCTTCATACTATTCTGCAAATGGTTGGAAATGTTCTTGTGCTTTGACTTTCTGAGTAAAACAAGTTCTTATACTGTTTTCCTTCTCAAGAATATTAGAGCAGGTACTTAGAGCCTTTACGGTATTCTGTTGATTTGAATTCCAGTTGGGAATACAGCGTTGGTACTATAATGGGGTTCAGCATCTCTGACCTCCCCCTACAGGCAATACTTTATGGGAAGGAGCAGTTCTTGATTTATGGGAGAAGAAAACCTCCACTGATTTGGCTTATAAAGAATCCCATACAGAAAGCAAGGAAAGATTTTTCTGGACAGTCATGACAGGTGCCTGCACTGTAGTTTGTTTTCTCTGACAAATTATTAATCTTCTCTAAGCACAGCTCCAGCAAAGAACCAGGTCTGTTCTCTCCTGGTGAGAGGATATGCAGCTAGCTAACAAACTGATTCTGATTCTATCTGGCCAGTGTCAGAAAGCAAAACTCCTACTGACTTAATTTAAAAAAACCCAAACCCAAACAAATCACAAAACCAACCACCAGAACAACAAATGGTTGGTATGTCATACTGGTCCTTTCCTTCTTTGTCTCTTTAGATCCTGTGACACTGTTTCACTGTTTTTCTTCTGAAGAAAGTGATTTATTCTCAGTTTTTATTGTTACTTTTCTTTAGAAACAAAAAGGAGACAGGCAGTAAATAGCCTTTTTGCTGATGACAACCTGATCTTCTTGTATGCTGCCATAAATGGGCTTAAATGATGTAATACTGATGAACTCAGCATCTTTACCATTCAGGAACTTTTGTCACAAGGGATTAGATAAGATTTCTCACTATTTGTAATAGTATCAAGGTAGTTAAATTTTGTTTTTTTTTAAATTTTTAACTTTAGCTTGACCGGATATCTCTCTGCTAGTTTTTAGCCCATATATGAAGCAAGTATCTTCCATTGACTGACAAAGTGATAAAGCAATGGCACATAGTCTCAAAGCTTGTTGCATTAAGATATTCTTAATCTAGATTTAAAAATTATTAGTCTAAATAACTCTTGGTCTTCAAGTGAGAATAGAACTGCTATCTTCCAAACCCGATAAATCACTCCAAAAGGAAGTCTTTAGCCCCGTAAAATTTGGAAACAAATGGAAAAATATGTTTTCCTTTGCTATTGCTTAAATATAAAGACCAAATTGAAGGAGTGTTATTGGAAGACAAATTAAGCAGCACAGCAGAGGTATTGTGCAAAGAAAGAAAGGTCTTGTCAATAAAAGACTGTGCAGTGAATAAGTCTTTGCTTCCTTTTTGGTGCATACCTTGGCAAGTCCTAAAGGAGCATGATAGAGAAGTTTGCAAATATATACTAAGATCAGCTTTCATGGGAATGGGATTAACCTTTAAGAATTCTTTATATCTAACTGATTTTAAAAAAAACAACCAAACTATCACAAGGTGAAGTAATAATTCAATCTTACCAGAATATAACCTATTTATTTCTTCAGTGTTTGGGGTGTTTACCTTGAACATGAACTTTGCATTTAGTGTGCTGTTTCAGTGGTTAAAGCAGGGTTATGCTTGCTTTTAGGGGCATGGATGGTAAATGTCTATTGTCCCTGAGATTAAGGTGGTGGAAAATAGCAAATAATTATCTTTCTTTTCATAAGGTTTACCCTAAGGTCTTAGTGCCTAAATCAGCTTCTGTGCAAGTTTTTTCTTTCTGGTTTTTGCAGAGGTTTGATTCCCTGTATTTTACTTTTTTTACAAACTTATAGGAGTGGATTGATGGAGAAGAGAGACTCTCTAACTGTATATAAGGACAGTTTATGGACTAATATTTTTCATTTTTTTTTTTTTTAAAGCCAAGAATTAATGTAACTATTGTCCCAAAAGGATGGGATGAAGTCTTGAGTGCAAAATCATCAGAAAACATGAAGGGAAGTAAGTAGAGCAGGAAACCATATCCAGGGCTGTCAGTGTCTGGTTTAAAAAATTATTTGACTACCACAGCTTTAGAGCCAAAAGACAGTAGTTTGCATTCTGTCTTGCAAGATATATTGCCACAAATAGAAAAGTAGGCTTGAGTGTCATTGGCATAACTGTGATACAATTACAGTGACAAATTACAGAGATGAAAAATCACTGAGAAATGCCAAGGAGTTTTAGTTACCATTTTTAATACCTGTAATTTTTTTTCAACCTTGGTGATTACTAACATGAGATTACAATATAATATAATTTGGAGGATATTGCACATGTTTGCAAAATGTGTTAACAGTGAACCCAGTGTTTATTGAAGTTAGGAACTGGTACTTGAACTTCCAGTCTGTTTTCCTTGTATGTTAGCACCAGCCTATCTCATATTTTAGCATTAGGATTCTTTGAAAATCAACAACCAGTGTACTTTTGCAACGTAGAAACAAGGAACAGAAGAAACCCACCCTGTTCCTTTCTACTTCCAGTATAAATTAGAATTTGCATTGGTTTCTTTGGGGATGGGATGGCTACAGCTGCTGGTATCCATTCCTTTATCCCTCTAGGCTTAGCTGTCATTCAGACTGCCTCCTTCACCCTTTTCAACACCTTCCTCCTCCTTCATTACTCTGCTTAGAAAAGATGCTTTAACACAGACCTTGAAGGGTGGTATGTACAAGTGAATGTAATGTCCCTTCGTGGGGGGATTTGCAAACATGGCACTGAAAAGATTTGTAGGGCTTTTTCCCTCTCCTCCTCCACTGTGATTAATCAAAATTTAAGGAAAATCTTGCATGTCATGCATATTTTTCTCTTTGATTAGGAAAAAAAAAACTAGAATAAATGTTTTGAAGTACTGTGTTTATAAGACATCAGGTTAAAAATATTTTGCTAAAAATAAAGATAACTTAATAAAGCAAGGGATTGGGGTTTTATTCTTGGGTCTTCTGTTGGCCTGTTGCCAACTTTTCTCTGCCTTGTCATGCTTTGACTTTTCTGCCTGTAGATTGGGACTTTATTTTCAGGTATTCTGGGGTCTCTTGAGTAGAAGCTTGATATCAGTGTTTGGAAAATAAAAATCTTTTGTAATCAGTTAATTTGCCTTTTATGTTTCAGATCTCCATAGCTTTCATGTTGTTTATTTAAAAAGAAAATAAATATACAAATTGAAAGCAGATCAAATACTTCAGTATCCAGCTCCTGCTTTTTTTTGACTGGCTTCCTCATCTGAAAGAATTTCAGTTTTTCGGTATGGGTGTTTTGCTTAAGTGTGAAAATAATAGCTCTTTTTTACTTGCTTGAATGCACATGATTTAGATACCTGGGCTTTAGTGACAGTAGAAGCTTGAAATCCAAATCCTTTGCCACCTACATTGTGATCAAATAAAGAAAGTCTCTTGCTCCATCATGACTGAATTCTTGTCCAGATTGCACAATTTCTTTATGAACATAGTAGTGCAGATTAATAATTTATAAATTTTTTAAAAAAGTAGAACCAAAAGCAGAGAAACAAAATCAAACTTTTCCCCAAAACTTCCCAAATATTCCTCTAAAACTAATGTTTTTGTGGTTGTCAGGGAAGGGATTGAGTACATATATTCAGTAATTTTTCTCACTAAACTGCCATCATCAGTGGTATAGGTAAAGTAGACATTGACTTTCTAAGTTATCATACTTTTCTCAGATGTTTATAACTTTCTTAGATCAGTTTTTAGAAAGCATATTAGTCATAATAAGGTAAAAGATGAATTAGTATCTATTTGAACAAAATAGGGTTTTATACATAAACATGAAAATATTTCTGAAGTGCTTCAGTAACCCTCTAGCCCCCTCCTATTATTCAATTAAAGCAGGATAAAACTACTATGTGTGCTTAAGAATGTGCAGATATATCAAGCAAAAGATGTGTCCTTGTGGGTTCCATCTTTTCATAAACTGGAATGGCAACAACAAGCCTTGGTCAGCTCAGCAGAGAGAGTGTGAAGCTGGGAATTAGAGATGATCAGCATCCCAAAATGTCAATGCCTTGCACTGTGCTCTTAGAGATGTTGTGTGTGTTAAGTGTGTCACGCAGGCTCTTCATATTTTCAGCTTGATCTTGCAATTTGTGAAGGACACTCAACATTTTGCTGACTGCATGTGATGTCTTTAGTATCTGCTGCGGGTATTGAATGGGTTTTTAAAGATAATACTGTTTATTTCTTGGCCTGTGAGCTGTGTTTTGAAGAAAGTCTTACCAAAGCCCTTTTCCTAAGGATTTTTTCCTCTCTTTTTTTTACTGTATGAAAGGGGCATACCTTCGAGAGAGAAACTAAAATCCTAAGGTGAAGTTACCATGTTACTAGTAGTACTTGTTGGATTTCTAATCATTTTGTCAGTATTCTTTTTTTTATTACTTTAATTTGCTCCATCTCCCACAATTCCTTTGTGTGTGTTTACTTAACCTTTTTTTTCCTGTGTCTTCAAAATTTTTCTCTGGCAATATGAGAAGAATAATAGGGACTGATAAATTGAAAGGAGTATCTTAGCAGTGAAAAGAGAAGCCAAAAGAACAGGATGCTCAGGTTGCTTTGTCTACCTGAACGGTGCAGGGAGGGACTTTAAAGGCAATATATTGGCATTGAATCCCCATCAGGTTTTCTTGTAACTTTACTTTCATGATGCAAATTAAATTCATGACTTCTTTCATCTTGGCCAGTGCAATAGAGAGCTGACCTACCCCAAGCAGAGTGAAAAATGTCCTAGGCTTTAGTCTTTTGCCTCAAAGTGAGTATTTGCAGTGAAATCTGGCGTGATGATTTTCTGGCATGCTCAGATACTAACTGATCTGATGAGGTTTTCACCAAATGTGTTTCAACTTCTGTTTTTCACTCATATAGTGGCTGCTGCAAGGATATGTCCTTATCCAGAGAACTCACTTGCATAATCAGTCTCTTCAATTATTAGGCCTTCATGTGGGGAGGAACATTATTAGTTAGCTGGTTTCTCTGTGGAACACAAGAAGGTAGTTAGAAAATCTTGAATGCTCTTTTTGTCATCTTTGTTTTCTATTACAGTCTTCTCCCACTAACCCTTATAGCAAAATCTGGCTTCTAAGTTCCCAACTTCTGGTAATATTTGGAACTCTCTGGGCAGGCAGAGATCTTGGGCAGCTGTTGAGACCTGGGTGGTGGCAGAAGTCAGCTGGCTACAGCCTGCCTTGAAACAGTCACCCGTCTTCCGAGGACTCAGCTTCTAAATTTCAATTCTGGTTGGTGGCATAGTGTTGGAAAACCTCAAGCTGCTTTTTTTGACAATTCTCATCTGTGTGATGGGACTGAGACGAAGGGCTCTTGTACAGAACAGTACTGTGAGTGCACACAGGTAGGGTTTCTGCAAGGGACTGTGAATTTGCTGATAAGGCAGGTTCTAAATATCTGTTTCATGATGTATATAATTTCAAATAAATTATTTATTGAGCTAATTTTTTTCTTGTAGGCTGCTCTTGTCAGTATGGTAAATTCTTTAGAAAATTATTGTATTTCAATTTGGTGCTACTTGCTTGACCATCATTTGTGCTACACTAGCAGAATGTCTTTGAGAGAAAATGCATTTATATTGGAGTTTTGCTTTACTGGACCTACTTTCCTAGACTCCAAGTAATATTTTTCTTAAATTCTTTGTTAAGTCTGTCAACAATTTAAGTAAGATATTCAAAGAACTTCTGTCACACTGTGGCCATGATATTTAATGAAGAAAAGTCTTCTCTGTGAGTAAGGATATAAATATTGTTTCATTGCTTATTACCTAATTTTCGACAAGCCAATGTTGGACTCAGAAGTTCCAACTACAAATAGCAGTGACAATGTGGAATAACAACACCCATGGCTCTCTTGGGAGTTCTGTGTGTTGAAATGAACTCAAATGATGCCATTGTCCATTTAAAATGCAAGATTATTGTTACCTGTTAACTGTTTTATTCCAAGGTCTTATTCTTTGTTTATGTTTGAGTAAATGGGTGTTGTATATCTAACTAAATGTGCAGTTCTTTAAATCTCAGTTGCACAGTCAGTGTTTGTATATTCCTGCCAGCACATATTTTTTTCTAGCTTTGTTTTTTTACCTTACTTTGTTAGGCAAAACATCATGTGAGAAATCTCTGTAAAAAAGGGAGAAATATTAATATTGACTCATACAGTAGCGGTAGTGTAACTTCACAAGAGATATATATTCAACCATAAATTTAAACTCACATAAACTGTGAAACATGAAATGTTCTGAGGCAACTTTCAATGCTAGTAATAGCTACTTTATTGCTATTTTGTGTGCTTGAAGTCTCTGCCACTGAGTTATGTCTTTGTATTTTAAATATAAATTTTCTGTCATGAAAACTGTAATCATGTGTGCAATGGATTCTCAGGCAAAATAGGCAAACTTGGATTGAAAAAATCCACTGTTAAAAGAATACTTGCTAATTTTGAAAATATAGAAGGTCTAAATCTGTCTTCTGGCAACTTGTATTTGATTGAAGTTGTTTGTGCTCTCTACAGAAGAAAGAATATTCTTGAACTTTATGAAGTCATTAATTGTAAATAGAAAATAGTTGGAAAGCTTTGAAACCTTCCAGGTACTGTTTAATGAAGTATGGAATATTTTCTTTCAAAGGTGCAGGTTGTCATGGAAAGTTGCATCATAAAATTTTAGATTTTTTTTTTTTTTTAGCTAAAACAATAGAGATAATTGTATTTATTCAGGGTCTTGGGAAGACAATAATATTGGAGAGTACATATCTATATGAATGAGAATTAGACACTTAAAATTCCTAGTATGGTTGCATATTTGTTTTGAAGCTTGAAAACAGTGAAAATTTCTTTTTTACCCTTTTTGAAATATGTTACATCATTCTTTAAGTTTTACCCTTCCTATGCTGCAACCTCTGCTCATTCCTTCCTTATCTGAGCCTTTTATTAATTCACGTACTTTAAGGCCAGAGGGGATTATCTGAATTGATCTATCTCAAATATCACTTAGGTTACAGACTGATTGAGTTGTAGGAGGGCTGTTCACCTTGAACAAATGATCTCAAATGAAGGAGGAGCTGCCATTTGCCTCGGGTGAATGGTTCTCTTGGTGTCACTAGTCTGATTCTCACTTCTTTTCTCTGTCTTGCCTTTTTAGGCTTTGCACTTGGTCCTCTCTTGAAAAGGAGTAAACCAACCAAAGCAAAACAAAGAAATTTTCTGTCTCACCTATTTGATTCTTTCTTTTTGCCTTTTTCTGTTAACCCTTCTACACATCTTTACTTCAATACATCTCTTAGCTTTCTTGTTGCAATAAGGAGGAGGAATTGGTAGATATTCCTCCTTTTTGGACCTTTCCTTTCTGATCTGCTCTTCTTGATGTTTGAGTCCACGAGTGGTGGCCAAGGCAGGGCAGCTGCATGTCTTTTAAAGTTTTTGAGAAGGCATTGTTGAAAGTGGTGTTTTCATTGAACTGTTTCTGTGTTCATCTGTTTTCAGCTGAATTTGAGAGCACAGCACAAGGAGAAACAGGCTACTATATGGCAGGATCTTGTAGCTTTAATGAAATGAAAGGAACATTGCCTACAAGATTGTTGAAAATCCATGTTGTCTTCAGCTTGGTCTGGAATTTATATGTGATCATGAATCATTCTTTTCAGATGGTTGTCTTGTGTTAGGCACTGTTCCTTTTATGGTCCTTTTAGAGTGACATAAATTCTTCTATGAAACTAAGGAAATGTCCTTTCCTGTGTTGCACGGACTATAGTGAGAGATGATTGTGTGCACAAAGATTTATTAGCAGGGTCTGTAGCTGATGTCATTGTACCTTTATTGTAATACCTTTATTGTAATGATGAAGATTACTTTTGGGGGAAAACAAGAAAAAAAGCAATGTGTCAGGAAAGGATGTTGGATGGCTGAAGTAATATTTGTAAATATTTAGCAATCTTCCAACAATAGTCTCTTCGCTAGAAGAGACCCCAGTATATAATGTATAAAATATACAAAGTGTAGATGTAAACAATGAGTTAGTGTAGAACCTAGCATGCCAAAATTAGGTGGCTTTTACTGCATGGGAGAAAAGACTTAGCAAGATATTTCTCCTATCCTTTTTAATATGTTCTTTAACATATTTATTTCTTTATTACTGTGGTGGCATTTTTTTCCCCCCTTTTCTGTCCCAATTTCACTTTTCTCTTTTCCTGCATCAGGTCAAATACAGCAGCTGCTAAGGAATTGCAGCAGAAGTGACAGTTGTGCACACAAGTGCTGTACTGTAGGGATTGCTCCAGCTAGTCTGCAGCTGGCTTCTTATATGAAATGCTTCTTTCTCTCAATATTGCTACTTCCACTGCTATTCACCCTTTCTGATCTCCCAAAGCACTGTGTGTAGAAGGCTGGTCGTCAAGAGATCTGGTGGTTGTATGTGTGTGATCTTTTCAGGAAATCCTGCAGCATTGCTGTTTGAGAACAAAAGTACAATCCAGGATACCGATTTCCAAGTTTGGCAGGGATAATGAAGTTGCTTTTTCTCTAAACATATTCTTTTTCAAAGGTGTCTTGGTCTAGACAGACCTGTAAAATGCACACTGCAGTGCCACAGTTAGAATCTCATTCTAGCTGACTGCTGCATCAGATCTGCTGTGTTAGTTTTCCTGTGAAAGCATTTCACTTTGTAGCAGTAATGTTCCTAGTATTTGGCAAATGATATTTCATGTCTGGGGCCTCCTTCAAATTATTTATCTTCAACTTTGAAAGTCTTCCTAGCTTGCTAAGATGTGTACAGGTAGAGAAATGATGCTGTTCCAGTCTGCGTGCTGAAAAATAGGAGCAGAGTTGAAAATGTGTGGGCTAAATTGTGAGCACCTCAGTGAAATATGATCATCATGTAGACGCCTGATAACTGTCAGTGTTGATCTCCCAGGCTGCTGATGTACTGATCTAGCTGAGATCAAGGTAAGTGCTGTACTCGTGAGTTATGTTGCTGTGCACTGAACTGCACAGAATGAAGAAACTGTGCTTTTGAAAGGATAAATGGCTATTACTTTATTTCTAAGTATCTTATCACTTACGTCTGCACAACGTAAAGCATGAGTCAAGAACAGTTTCGTTGGATATTAAGCATTCCCCTGCCATGTTCATATGCAGCTTTTTCAGAAAGTGTTTTTTTGCTTCAATTTTTAAAAAGAATGGATGGGGATTAGATTATGGTCTTTCACCTGTAGCTTTGAATACAGATTTATGCAAGTACCAAAACTGTCTTGATACATTCTTAATTAATTATTTTAGAGCAATTTTCTAGTAGGGCAGTAGAAAAGCTAAGCAAACATTTGTTTAGAAGTAAATACAATACAAGTTACAGTAGAGGCACTGAATTTATTCTTGTGAGGGGAAGGGGAGGAGGTTTTTTTTTCTCTTCCTCCTGTTTGAGAATCATCTGATTAATCAGTTGATGCTTTCAGTGAACACCCTAAAAACCCTTGGTTCCATTTTTTTAAGAGTTGGAGTCAGTGAAACACTAGTGTATTTACTATAAAATGTTTCTTTAAAACCTAGGTTAATAAATAACATTAATAAAAAGCATAGAAGATTTGCTCTGAAAGTATTTTGCTTCAGAGCCACGAGAGCAAGAAGTAACTCTCTGAATTTTTCTCAAGAACAACAAAGAACAAACACTGCAAATGCAGTATTTCAGTCTCTTCTAATTTGCAATTGCGTACAATTAAAGTCTCAAAGAAAGAAATGAAAAGTAGCTTTGGCTGTGTGTTGATTCAGCACAAAACTTTTGTTTGAAGTAATGCTGAAGGCATCACTGCCTAAAGATTTCTGAAAGGAAACTGAAGCCTGAGATTTCCTGTTCTAGTGCAGAAACTGAGGTGATCCTTGTGCTGAGCATCCCTGCCCAGCCTATTGTGCTAATTGTGTTAGTCCCTTTATGCAATCTGCTAGTGACCAGAGTCACAGAAAAGGAGCCAGCTGCACCTTCCCGAGAATAGCATCACTATTTCTGGTGTGGCCGACTGAAGCCCAGGGCACAGATTTAACTGGTGATTGGCCCTGAGCCCAGAGCTTACACAATGTGTTACAATCGCCAATCCCCTCCCGAAGTTTCCTCTGATCTTCACATTCCCTCTCTTTAAAGTGAGACACAGTCTTGTTCTCCTGTCTGTTCATATTTTTCACTTTTTCTTTACTGTATCAAGATCAAGAAGGTAGAGCATTTGGATCTCTGAGGTCCATCCAAACTGAGAGGAGACAGTAGTTTCAAGCATATGGAGTATTTTATCCCAGGAAAGATGGTATTACTTACATGTGCACTGAGCCAACAAGATACTACTTCAGATATTTTTACCAGTAATAGTAAATATGTTACAGAGGAATTGGATAAAGAAAGAAGCTTGAACAGTGACAGAAAAAAATAAACATATTTAAAATTAGGTGGAAAGACAAAAAAATATCTATATCTAAAGCTCCTTATTACAGAAGGTGAAAGTCTGAGAAAAGTAAAGGGGATAAGTCTCAAATGCTGCTGAACCGAATAGCTCAACAATTTCATCATTGAGGAACTATGAAAATTTTTTAAAGCAACAACTCACACCCCCCATTAACCTGGGTGAATGATCACCTTGGGAAAAAGCAAAGAAGGAAAAGATTATGACTGAAGTATATTCTATTTCAGAGTTAAAAGAGAATTGGCAAGGTCAAGAGGAGTTAATTTATATAAAGGAAATGTTCTCTGGCCAAAGAAAAAGAAAATAATGATAAATGTGAAAAAGAAAAGAAGATGATCTAGCAAGGCTTACAAAGTTCAGTAAATAAGTTTGTGTTTGGATTGCAGCAAGATTGATGAATATTGACTATTCTGGCAAAATTAGAAAGGCTAAACAAAGGGAGGAGAAGGCAATGGACAGCAGGACAAGTAAAGCTGCAATACAGTCTGAACAGTGTGGTATGGTTCTACAGGAGAGACCTGCTAACCTCTCAGCTGGAGTTCATAAAGAACTGGCTTAGGGTAATGCAGAAGTACATTTCTGATGAGTGTGCCCACTTAGCAGTATTAGTGTGTGATTAATGAACAGCAAGCACAGTAGTGTATTTGAGAGTTGTACTTTCGAAGCTCCTGTGGTGGAGTCGCAGAGGAGAGAGAGAAAATAATCCAGAGAACAACAGACTTTATAAGTCTACCCTGAAAAGAAAGTAAAAATTTAGAGAATGGGAAGGATATTTTTGGGTTTGAGTTTACATACATTTATATGCATACATAAAAAAAAGAAAATGGGATAAAACCACATTTTTGAAGGCAATATATGATAAACTAATGTGGGATCTTTCCTTGGTAAGCCCACTAATTCCTTAGGTATAATAAATGCAGTGGTTCTTATATGTCTGGGTTTTGGCAACATTTTCCATGCAATGTTGTGTGGAAACTTGTTGGTTTCAATGGAGGCTGATACCAGAATACCAGCAGTGGCTCAAGAGGAAAGGGTAACCTGTTATGCTAGAAGTGGCATGGATAGGTCAGAGAGCTAACCAGTCTAATTTTCATTACTGACTTTGTTATGAGAGGTAGCACAGTGTGCTTTTATAGATGCAGAATTATGTGGGTTAGTGGGTATCTGAACAGGCCCTCACTGTTTAGACTGTCTGTTTAATCTTTGTGCTCTCCCTGGTGTTTGCATGTTCAGCTGCTGTGACAGTTCCCAATGTGGCAGTGTCCTGCCAACACGCTGTCAGTGAACTAAGTCACTTTGCAATACTCCCTCCTGCCTCAAACACCAGGCTGAGGCACCTGCCCAGCCCCTGAAAGAGGCAACTGGCCTCCTTCTAGGGGCTCCTGAGCTTCCTGCTGCTCTGAGTCACTTGTAGTTTACTGTGATCTTTACCATGGCTCTCTACAGAAAAGCTGAACGGGAGCCAGGCTGGCAAACACAGAACTGACATTTCTGATAGAAGTGCACAGAAAGATCCTGATGAACCTGTTACATCACCTGTTTTGTGAGATGTCTAGAAATAGGAATAGTCCTTCCATATTTTTCCAGTGTTGGGATGTGTGTATTTTAGAGCAAGGAAGTACTCAAATATATTTTGAAAACAGGGCTATTAATCTCTAATCTTCCTTAAAGGGAAGTGTAACAGCTGGTATGCTGATGACAATGGAAAGATAAAAATAAACGGGTTTCATTACCAAAAAAAATAATGCTGACTGACTTTTCTTTTGAGGGGTTGTATCTAACAAGTTTTTCTTTTCTACATAGGAGAATTGTTGCAGGTGCTGCTTGCACAAAACCTGACAGCTATTATTAGAGTAAAAGAGTGCTTTTATGTGGTAGAGTTCATAAAGAATGTAGATTGATGACATCTTTCTCTCAGGAAATTTATAATCAAAAGTGTAATCCCAACCCACGGGATTTTTCCTTCTCTGTGCTGCTGATAAGCTCCTGTCTTGAAGATGCTATCATGGGAGATTTAGATGACTACTCTGTGCTTTATAAGTAGAGGAATGGGTAGCAAGACATTATTACAATAAATTTTAATACATTTTAAAAAGCAGCCATTTGGGATGGAGTGTTGAAGATTCAGTAAAATTCAGGTTGTTATCATCAGAGGAATTGTTTTGGTCTTTTCAAAGTCTCCTGTCTTGTCAGCAGTGTATTGTCAAGTTCTGTGAATTCATCAAGAGTATTGTGCTCTTTGGTTTCTTCTCTTTCTACCACAGCTCCAGGAGTAATAACAGAATGTGATTATTGTAACTCTTATTTTCTTATTTGTTTATTTAACACGAGTATCTCCTGTGCCTGATTTTTAGGGAGGGGAAAAACTTCAATGCTAGAAAATCTAACTGTAAGATTAAAAATCTAGCTGTAAAATTAAAAATAATTTTGCATGTCTTCCCTAGCTATCCACATTTTTCAGGTAAGCATTATTGGTTTTGGAGTCCTTATTTTTGGATGGTTGAGACTAGCAACACGGACTTTATAAATGATGAAATATAAAAAAAATACCCCTGTGTTTCCATGGAGTTGCTTCTGCTTGTCATTTGTTTATGGCTCATGCTAGCCCAGCCTGTACATAGTAAACAGCATGTAAAACCAGGGATGCATCTTGCTACCAGGCAGGTGTTCATACCTTGGCTAATCAAGTGCACATTAAGCCCAGGCTCCTTTTAGCAAGCATCAAAATTAATTAGCGCGTGTGTAAACCCTGTGACCACTGTAAGCCTTTGTAGATTCCTCCAAGAAAGTCAGCTGGACTGGAAACTGCCACCTGTTAAGGCTCACATGTATTTCATTGGTAATACTCAGTGGAAATGCACATGAGTAACCCACCCCTTCCTTCCCAGTTCCTATGGAAAGGTCCAGCAATGATTCCTCATCATTACATCGCAGCGATTTTATCAGTTCCGTGGTTGCTCAGCTGTTAATGTTAATTTTACGGTTCTGTTCATGATCTGCACAATTGATGCCATTGATTGGCCCTGAAACTGAGTCATCCTCGAGGTGACTGTGAGATGTGGAATAGGTTTAGCAATACCTGAAATTATTCAGGTAGCAGTCAGCTCTGAGGGGTGAATACAAACTGATTGTGTGTAGACAATTTCAAAGTGGTAAACTTGGGATAAAGTGTTGTCAAAACAGTCTGGACTCTCACTGCCTCACTGGTGACTTTTGAAGTAGATTTTAAAAACTTGAAACAAGCGATTTATTTACTCTCTTTGACATTTATTTTTTCCTCCATTTTTTACAGTAGAGACAGAAATTGTAACAGCTCTGCCTTAGTGAAGGAAGTTTACACAGGCAGAGACAGTTCAGGTGTTAATTTTTATGGAAATAATTGTTGTAATATGGTTTAAGTCTATGAAGTACAAAACTTATATGGAAAACCACAGACAGCCTTTTTATGTCCCCTCTGTAGAGAGGGGGACAGTCTACTCTAAAATGTTCTTTTGTGTTGAACATATGGAAAGATCATGGCAAGGATGGTGTGCTATGGGTTTGAATATTTTCCTACATCAATTTACTTACAGATCCATCATTTTTGAAAAATTTCTGCTTGATTATGCCTCTGATTATATGGGTGACTAATGCTACCGAAATCGCTCTCTTTGTGGCATGGTTGCAGTGTGTCTTACAACACAGCTAGAGTTGTTTTTTTTTAGCTTCAGGGGACTTGGGTGGTAAAATTGAGCAGAGCTGAGCACCTCGTCAGTACAAACAAGCATGAGCAGTTTGTGGGAACAAGCTGTGATCGCCACCTGGGTTTTCAGTTCACATGTCACAGCCCATGCTAATATCCCAAAGAGCACACCTAAGCCACCATGACAGAGGAGGAACTGCATGCCATGTGCAAGGCCAGATTAGGTGAGCTTGTGATGAAAATGCAGTATTTAACTATACACTGGTATAACCTCAAGCAGGCATTTCAAGTGATAACAGGCTTGTGAATGCCCAGAGGCAGATGAGAGCCTGCTGCACCTACTGTGATCATCTGATTTCTTGGTTGCCTGGGCTCTGAGAATCCGCAGACATTTCATAAAGTAATTGTAAAACTGCTGAATTCATTAAGGATGAGAAGAGAGTTCCCCTTATGTATCAATGAAATTAAATGTCGAAAAGGGTGTTTAGAAAGTGGTAATAGATTTAAACAGTCCCATAATCTGGTAGGAGACACAGAGCATTGCACTATCACACAGCAAGACCACGGACTTTTTTGTTGTATGTTCAGATCATTCCTGTACTTAACTGCAGTTTGGTTTCCTTCATGTTTCAGTTGCTTTAAAGAGCTATATGTTTTTGGAAGTAAACTCTAATTGTTGTCCTGAAATTTCATGGAGCACACATTTCTGATCACAGTGCACCACGGACTGCTTTCCCCAGAATTGTCCTTCCTTATTTCATGAATGTTGTGCTTCTAACACGCTTCATAGCACTCACAGATTTCCTTTAGAAAACCAGCTTAATACAGAGGAGGTAGGGGAGTATATTTTTCTTGCAAGCTCACTTTTTTTTTTTATTGCCTGGCTGAAAACCTTAGCTAACCTGTTTCTGTACTTAAGATATTCTTCCTCTTTGCTTAATTAAGTATCTCTTGATTGAAAAAGCAGATGCTTCAACTGAACACCCCATACAACCTCTCTGTCTTCTCCAGGAAGGACTGACATCATTTGTAAAGCTCCAGTAAGGCTCATAAGAGAGCCAATGAAGCGGATAAATAAGGTTCCAGCTTTAACTTCCAGTGACTTTTGAATATTTTTAAAGCCTGAGTAGAAATCTCTTGACAGGACAGAGTCAACATGGCATAATAGTTGCTGTATCAGGAATACCCACTGAAAGCTCCCTATGTTTTCACCAGTTTACCAGGCACAAAATGTTCCCTCCCTGCACACATCCAGAATGTTCCTGTCTTTGCAGAACCAGGCACCTTGGGCATATGTCAACCCAAGCTCGTTTTGGGATCCCAAACCAAAGGTTTCTGAAAGGCACAGCCTCACAGAAGCCTTGCTTGCAATGGCAACCAGTGCTGTGACTTTGGGCACTGCAGTGTTCCACACCTTGCAGAGGAACAGGGCATACCTGTGACTGTGGGCTGGTGGCTGTGACTGTGGCTGTGTCCTGCCCTGGGAAGGAGGAAAATGAGGGGGGGTTGTACTTGTAGCCACTTGTGCCTCTTCTCAAAATAGAGCTTTGCCTCCTAATGGGTTAAAATTACTGTTTGTGCTTTGTCTCTTTGGATCGATGTATCCTGCCTACTTTTCACTGCAGTGGAACAGCTTTTGCAGAGGGGATGGGGAGGGGGTGGACCCAAAGTAATAAAAATGAAGCTTGACAGAGGTGCAGGCAGGCTGAGAAGACTGTCAGTTGCTTCCCCCCTGCTGAGATGTGTAGATGTCTGTGACTTTACAGTGAATAGACAAACTTATTATCTCTGTAAAGAATTGGTCACTGCCCTTAGCAGAAAGCATACAGAAAATAGGACTTGTGCTCAAGAATCTAATTACTTAAAGGCCTAATCTGATACCTGTTGAGGAAAATAAGAGGTTTCTGGGTAAATACAAGGGAGAAGAGAGAGCACGTGAGTTCTTCAACATTGTGCACTAATGAGGTGGATTAGAGGAATGGGATTAGGCAAGTATTAAATTTAGATGCATAAAAAAAAATGACACAGCTTTTAGCTGGCCTGGCTGGTGGTAATGTGGACTTTAGTTTCATTTGGTGTTGGTCTCAGGAAAAATTATGTGAATGAATGCACCCTCTGTCTGAGCACCGCAGAGCACTGGGCTGTGAGTGGTGTGACAGCCGAGCTGCTGCTGGTTCCCTCCTTTCCCACCTGCATCCTGGGGGGATGAAGTGTGCTCTGTGCAGTTACCTGTGCACCAAAGAGAGGGCACCGTTCACCACGTTAATAATTTATTATTTCCATGGCAACTAGCAACCGGTATCACTTTCAGAATATTTCCTTGGTATAAACTTTGTGTTTCATGTATCGCCTGATTCAGACTGAGGGAAAGAAACTTGTCTGTTCAAGAAATACAGTTAGATTCCTATTAGACTGTGATATATCATGTTGAAATCAGTGAAAGGTTTTCTCCAGTCTGTGGGTGGATTACTGGGTTCAATTATTTTATCTGACATTGACATTTATAGAGTAAAGGTCAGCAAAAAAAGAAATCGATGCATTTTAAAGGATAAAAATCGGTGGTAAAAAAACCCCACTGAATTGAAACTCATGCTTTAAGGAACAGGTATTGCTATTAGTGCATTTGCTGAAAAGCTCCTATCAGTTCTTAAGGGTAGAGTTCTTTTCATTAGAAGGAAAGGAATTTCTCTAGTGAAGTATATGGAGAGAAAAATCCAGCTGTATTGACTTGGAAGACAAATGGATGAAGCAGGTTTGAGAATTTTAAACAGTACAAGAAGAGGTGTTGCCATTTTTAAAAATGTTTTAGCCTGCATGATTTGATTTGTGATAATATATTTTTATATATTCATAATGTATACATTTTGAATTGCTAATTGGGGAGAATTTTTTTTATATACTCATTTTTCATACTAAAATGCAGTGGTGATAATTAAACTGTTGCTGGCAAAATGACTGGATGGAAAGTTAGCTTTCTGGTGAACAGCTGTCTGTTCAGACATAATCATGAAAAGTCAGAAAGATCTGGGTTGACTAGGATTTGGGAAACACAAGTTAATGTGAATTACTATCACTTTGCCATTTTCAGTTGTAGGTAGGGCAGTGTGCCTTCTACACCCCCTAACATGTTGAGTTAAAATCTACTGGGCTATTTACACAGTGACTAATACCTCTCAAATCCTGGTATAGAGAAACCAGTATGGAGCATTAGAGGGAACTAATCTTTTGTCCCAGAAATAAGGTTATGTGAAAAAATGAGACTGTCTTCATGCTGTTTCAGCTTCACTTGCCCTGCCAATGTCCCCTGCAGGTCTCCTGTAAAGCACTGACATCACTGTCAATCAAACATCTTTCATCTATCCCAAATTGGCTTAAAATTCATCACAAATTTGTGTGAAAGTCACCCCAAGAGAATTAGGAGCCTGGGATGCCAGAATTTTTAAGGTCAGAATTAGAGTATATTGGCAATATTAGAACTAGAGACTCATTTATGTTGTAAAAGAACCTTAAGGTCATTGAGCCCAACCTCATGGAGAGGAGGACCTCTCTACAATGTGCTGCTCTTACACAGTTCTGACACTGCCACACAGGACAGCTCCACGTTTAGCCTGGCAGCAATTCATCCTGTGTTATCCACAGATTTTCTGAGCTGACACATGACTTGTCTTGTGGAATGAATATAGAGAATTATGTATTTCTTGTTCTGAAAACGATTTCAGAAGACAAAGTTTAGCTGATTAGATTAGAAAAATGACCCAGCTGAAAATAGTAAAACATGAATAATGCCAAATTGTCAGTGTATTTGAATTACTGCAAAGTAGCTGCTCAGACTATCAAAAAGATTGGTGGGAGAAGTACTTCCTTTTTTGTGTGTACAATCTCTTTGCTCTCTGACTAGCAAGATTAAACCACCAGACTCAGGTCTAGACATTGTTATTTTCATATATTTACTGCCTGCAGATGAAGATGTTACAGTTATTTTTCTGTCAGAAATGAGTGCCACAGCAGAACCAGAAGGAAGTAAACAGAACAACATTTATTCTTTTTAAGTCAGCTTTGAATCATTAAGAAAGTAATCATCAAAGTGAACAAATGAGAAGTTACATTGCTGGGGGAAAAAAAAAAACCCTAATTTTTGTTTCCAAGAAACTGTTTTCAGCGAAATAAAAAGATTAGCAAAGGACTGCAGCTAGAGATGGATTAAGGCTGGAATGTTTAGACTCTGGGGATTCAGGATATGTGTATAGTTTCAAGACAATTTAGCATTTCTTTTTCTGTCTGTTAGTTGGGTCATAGTCCAGTCTAGAATGTGCTCCTTTCCTCCTCCT
The DNA here is from genome assembly GCF_009829145.1 of Chiroxiphia lanceolata. NCBI lineage: Eukaryota > Metazoa > Chordata > Aves > Passeriformes > Pipridae > Chiroxiphia > Chiroxiphia lanceolata. The sequence continues at coordinate 28,953,326 of NC_045644.1, forward strand.
CACTGAACAAGAACATGTTCTTCTTTAGGAAGAAAGTCTTTAGGTCTACACTATATAGTGAGAAAATTAGAGGAAAGATGGGTCTGTACACGTGGAAACTATGTGAGAGTTATCCCCCTTGGACTGGCTTTCTAATTTTTCTTCTTTGCGTTTCAGTACTTTTTCTGCTGTTAAAGAACAGTGAATCTCAGAAAATGGCTACTTTTCCATACTTCCCTCTGTCATGAGTGGAATTTTTTTTCTTGGGAATCTAATGAAACCCTGAAAGTCTGAACATTTGCTAAGTTGTATCTTTTCCAGAGAGGGAGCCAAGTGGGGATTGGCTCTTTGTAGCTTAGAAATTTTGCATAAAGTTGGTTCGGTTTGAGACCAAAATAAGTAAATTCATACATTGCCAATAACTTATTTTCTGAGTATACTTAGAAAAACATGTTATTCTGAAAGTAATTGGAGAGCACTAGCTATCCCTTACTTCTCATTACAAATGACAGTGTGCTTTCTCCATCACCATCTTAATTTGGATTTCCATGTACCCTTAAATTAGAGAGTACTTCGAGTGCATGATTATACCACTGCTTAATCAAGCTGTGACGTGCAGACTGGAGTTTTGGCATTTATGGCTCTGTGAACTGAGGTGGTATAGAACTAATATATGGGTTTGCATACCCTATGAAAATATGGAGGCACTGACTCAGTACATAAAAATAGTTGGTTAATGCTATTGTAGGTGCTTGGGGTATCTACAGGAGGCCATCTACATTATCTTCCATTAACCCATTGTAAAACAGGCAGGGGTCACTTGCAGACCCTGTGCTGTATCTCAAATGTCATGGGACATCTATTTGCAGATGTTTGAATTGCTCCTAAAGGGTCTGACAACCAAAAGCTTCAGTTTAAAGATGGGTAACAGATGGCGATATTTAATTGGGTTTTAGATTTTTTTTGGTGGACATTAATTTTAGAGACTATGGAAAATAATGAGATGCACAAGCAAAAAATCTGAAAAATACCTCTACTTGAATCTTAGATGAGATATGACTGAATAATTTCGTTGTTCTTTGAGGTGCTCTGAATTTTTCCAGAACATTTAAATGCATAGGTTTCTTCAGAATGTGGTTTAGATTGTGGACTCTGAGGAACTCCAGGGTTGGTTTTTTTTTATTCCCGGTAAGATTGGTGGCTATGTTTCCAAGAGGAAGGTGCAAGCCATGAGTTTTTGTTCACCTTTTCTGGTGATGTCTGTGCAAGTGGAAAGTCAGTATTCTGTGGCAATCCTAGAGAAAAAATTCCTGATATTGTGTGCAATAGAACTTGATTTATGAGAAAGACTAATGACCACAACCATAAGTGAGTTATTTTAAACATACAGACGATGATACTTTTGCTTTCACTCTCAGGCATTGCATGACAGAGTCCCCTGTGAGCTCTAGGTCCTGCATCAAAAGCTTTTTGTGAAGGATTCTTATACCTTATACACAGCAATCAAGGTACCTAGACTAAAAATAAGTGACAAATAGTAGATGCACGAAAGTAGATTGCATCATATTTTTTTGAAAGTAATTTAAGTGTCTGAATCAGTTTTCATTATGACATGACCTTAGTCTAGCTTTGCTACTAAACAGGATCCCATGCAAACACAGTAAAAATTATTGCATGATTTGAGAGGAAATAACTCAGAGTATATTGTATTCATCTTGAGCAGCATAATCTGGTGCAAACCTCTCCCTGTAGAACTTTTTGTGGCTCTCATGCTGTACACACTTGGTAGGCAGGAAAGAGTTTGTGTAGGTCCAGCCATAGCACTGGGGCATGTAGAGCAGCTTGAGGTCATAAGGGAAAGCAAATTATACCAGTTGTCAAATTAACTTTGGAAATTTAATTGCATTGATCATAAAGAGGAACAGCAGAATATAAGAGGGTGCTTTCAAACAAGGGACAAACATCAATTATTTCCAGTTACATTCCAGAATGTTAAATAACAAGTGGTTTATTACATCAATCAGGTTAGAATGTCAGACTTTTTTTCTGACAAGATGTCATTAGCTGTTTTTCTTTCCTTCTATTTTTTTTTTCTCTCACTCTTTAGGAGAATGTTATATATCCTTGCACTGATTTGTGTTCTGTTCAGAGCACATGGTGCAGAGGGATGCTGGCTGGTTCACTACCTTGTTCAGTCTCAGGGAAAGAAGTACAAAGAGAACACTTTTCGAAGTCCTACTTGCTTATTATACCAAAAAGGAAAGCTGTGTTTGGAAATAACAGTTCAAACTAGAAAGGAATACAAAATAGGACATTAACTTCTGAAACTTTTCCAACTTAATGATACTGCTGCAAAATCAGTCATCATACAAATCACTTGCACACGTTAACCCATTTAAATCAAAATATTGTCCAGCTGCTAAAAACAAAGGAATTGATCTTGACCATCCACTGCTGTGTATTCACTGGTGTGATTTTGAATGCGGCTGAACAGGTATCTTGTAAAAATCTGGAGGGGAATAAAAGCCAAGGAAAATGTTTAGCCTCAGGCAAGGAGACTTTATTGCAGGATTTTTATAATATAGCCCAATAAACTTTTATTTTTATTTGAAATTCTTCTTGTAAACAACATTGTAAGGTATTAAACAAGGAAAGAAGAGATATAATCCCCGAATAATGCTTTTCTAATAACAACAACAGAAGGAGAAAGTGTGGAGGCAAAAAAATAGGCTGTTAGTGGCACGTTAAAAAAAAAACAAACCCAAACCGAAAAGCTATGAAACAACATTTTGGGGTCATTTGTTAAGTTAAAAAGAGGGTGAAACATACCCTATTGGTTTTATTTAGAAATGTATGGTCAGTACTATTCTGTGCATCCTTTAATAGTGAGGATAGACTATGACAGAGCTTTCTGTTGTCATCATTACACCTGTGTTAATGTCACGTGTGTAAAGTAGACATGGGTATAAATAACTGCATTGAAACGTGGCATATACTTGCCTAGTTGGCAAGATAAAGGGATTATTTTGCCCTTTGAAAGGTTTATGTTTCCTTAAGTGAAGATATGATAAAAGCAAAGGCCTTGGAGGTTTTCTTCCTTGCATGTGTTAGAGGAAGGTTTGGTGCTACATTGCCCACAGTAAGGCAGGTTGGGGAGTGAGTGCTATGTGTGCTTCCTACAGTGTAACTCAGTCTTCACTCTGAGCTCTTTTTCATTGGCTGGTTGACTTGATGAAGAGCTATAAGCCAAACCCCACCCACTGTTTTCCAAAGCTCCTCGGGGTGTTTTCAGACAGTTTGGCAGTTTGTGGAGAAAGGGTGTGTTAGGCTAACAGAGATCTGTGCCTGTTCTCTGCCTTTGAGGCTGAACGGATCAGAGAAGATATGAATTTCTCTTATAGGCCGTCCATATATGCTTCCAAAGTCAGGTATCACATGAAGACAGAACACAGTGCTTTCTACCAGGCCCTGGTCATTAGTGAAATACATTTTAAAATATCTTACTGCACCTGTTAAACCAGATATGCAGTTCTGACACCTCTAAAGAACAGAACAGTGGATATTCCTCAGCTATTTGAATCTGACTGCAATTTGCATGACTCCATCCCAGTTACATCACCAGGAAGTTTTGTGACTTAAAAACTGGAATTCTGAATCATAGCGTAGGGATGTGGAAAGTGGAAGTCCTACCTCAGCAAGCCACTACCACCTGTTCCCTTTGGAACACTGCAGATGTTTACTGTAGTATCTAAACAGGGAAGAAAGTGTGCTGTGGAGCAAGGCTAGTTTGTTAAAATTGCATTTAGTTTTATGTACATTTTTATGATCACTGCAGAGATCTTCACGCTGTCAGTCCTGTCGCTGTCTCAGTGCTTGCTGTTTCCTCAGTGGTGTGAAGTCTGATCCCGGCAGCTGTCTAGCTCTGACATCTGTCTTGTTTGCCTGTAAGGCCCCATGCACACCTGGGGTATGATCTGAGTAATGAATAATGGTAATAAATGTTATTAGAAGCAGTTGTTATGAAATCACAGACCCACTGAATACAGTACAAACTTCCATTTAAGCATTTGCATGCACATGTAGTGAAATGTGTGTGTGCAAACACAAATAATGTAATTGATGTATAATTGGTAGGGTGTGGAGAGGAATACATTGGTTTGAATAAAGAAAAGTAAAATCTATGACCAGTAATGCTTGTTTAAGCTCTCCAAACACGTTTCACAAAATTTGACTCGTGTCTTTTTCACATGTGCTAAATATTTATATACTGCTTTCCTCAATGCTAAGATATGAAATCATAAAGACTATGCAAGGATCTAATTTGATGTGAAATGTATTCATCTACCAAGGAAGATGTTGTTTCTTATTGAGAGATGGTTCCAAACATAGAAGGTGGTTTTATTTGTTTGCTTCTCTGCTTGTTTAGCTGTGGGCTTAGGTTTCACAGGTGAACCAAGATTCTCACCATTGGTTTGACTTTGAAGCAATTAACTAAACACACCAGTAGCACGTAGGGATCTGCTCCATGATGCAGTGCTGTGCAAGTAATGTAATAAAGTCTTATTATATTTTGTTGGTGTCTAAGAAGTTAAAACCGTTTCAATTTATTTCCAGTTCTGTTTGGTTTTAATATTAAAAATACCCGAGGGTCTGTACAGTTGTTGTTTGAATTTTTGCTGCCGATGATTTCTAAGTGGTTTTTTGATTATTTTTTCTTCCTTTTCCTTGGGTTTTGTCATTTTCATCCAGCCTGTTAATAAATACTGATTTACTGGACTCTGAAAACTTTGGGTTAAGCATTTACTCTGTCTTTAATACATACGAATAGTGTACAGGAATCTTCTGATTATCAGACCAGTTCATAGAAGCTTATATGAACTGCTTATATGTTGTTTATAACAGTTTTTATCCCTATGATGGATTGCTGGCTCTGCGAACTCTGACTCTTTTAAACAATTGGTGTGAATTAGGAAATTCCATATTCTTCAAATGTCCAAGTATGTGGTCTGAGTACTTATGTTATTTTAGAAATAAGATACTGACTCTTAGATGTATGAATGCTTTTAAATTTTCATTTGCAGCAGTGAACATTCTATTATGAATTGACAAGCTTCTTGTCCTTATGTGGCTGTGGTAAACATTAATATTTGAAGTACATGATACAGGTTTAATAATCCATATGAATTTTGCTTGTAGAAAAAAACTTATACTAGAAATTACCCTGGAACTAAGTATAGGCTAGACCTTTAGTTGAGCTCAATAAATGAACTTACAAAAAGATCCTTGTGGGTCAAAACTGAGGCATGGAGAACAGCACAGTAGCAGCTTCTGTTAGGGATTTTTACACTGTATTTATTCAGGGAGTAAGTGGAAATATTTATTCTTTAATTGCTGTCATTTTGGTTTTTCCTAGCTGAAATTTGAGGACCACTGATCGAAGTCATGACTTTTAACATAGTTACTTGAAACTGAGTGGTTTGCTCTAATCTTGCACTGCAGCGTAGTACAAGTGCAACAGTTGCACTTTGACACAGTGGGTTAATATGAAACTCGGGATCAAGATCAAGCCTAAGGGGGCTGAAATATTAAGATGTATTGAAATGTGAAAGAAAATAATTTCTCCAACCCTTTTCCACAGTTTTGTGCTATATAATGAGTAGCTGCTGTTATATATTCCTTACCTGAAGTCATAGATGTCACTTAGTGGCATCACTGGTTAGAGCTAAAATAATGACTGTGTCAAAATACGGGAGTGTAACTGCAGGGGAGGGAATCATCAGGAGCAGAAGATTGCAGCTTGCCTCTTCAATCAGATAAAATTGTTTTGCAAATGTCCACTGCAATATTAATAATTTAATAGCCAAACTGTGGTTAATTGCTTGGGGAATGCTAGAACCCTTAAATATCATTTTAGGTTAAATTGTTTGTTATTTACATTTCCCTTGAACTGTCAGTAAGTCTCTAATATATGTATACTGGTTTGTATCCCAACCTGCCAAGCAGAAGGGACATTTTGATAAACTCAGTGAGAATTTGGTCCTTTGAACTGAAGGAGAACACTGAGTAACGGAGTTGATGGATTTTGTCTTTGGAGGGGAGAGTTTTGGCTGCTTCATGCTGCAGCTCTTCAGAATGGACAGACTAGACAGTCGAATGCCATTTCCTGTTAATCACCCAGTCAATCACAGTCTGCCCAGCATCCAAGCTGCATCTGCTAACAGAGACTCCCATTTTGTACAGTGCAAAAAGGGTTTTTCAATTTTTGCTTCAATCCAAGTGCACATGGAAACACCATTGCTTTGTGTGCTCGGGGAAGTGGGTGACCTGTGGAACCTTATAGACAATGTACTTTGAATACAGTTGTGAAGGTGTTTTATACAAGACAACATATACACACAATCTTGTCAAAACACAGGAGCTTTTTCTCTCATTGCCTCAAGTGTATTATTATTCTTCTGGTAGGCTCCTGTTAACGTCAGAGGAGAATTGGCACATGTGCATGATAACAGATCAGGGCAGAGCTTACAAAACTGCGTCTATCATTTGTAGCTGTCAAATGGTACATGCTTGTCTCCTCCCTCTGTCAGCATTGTTCTTGCATCTGCCCTGTCCAAATTCTAAATGCTGTCATAGAATCATAGAATATCCCGAGTTGGAAGGGACCCATGAGGATCGTTGACTGCAAACAATTAAAAATTTAATCTAATATTAATATATATATATGAAATTAAATAGTGATGGGCTACCTACTAAACTTAAAAAATTAAACATGATATGATCTGTGATACTAACATAACCAGTTGCTTTTCCTTGAGAAGCAAGTTCATCTTACACCAAGATAACAGTACCAGTTTTAGTTCTCTGTTTTGAATTGAGAGTCTCGATGGGCTGTGGGACAGAGGTGTTTTGGAATGTGAGAGTGGAAATGTAAGTTGGAGAAGGACAGGAGGCAGGGTGGGGGGGCAGGAAGCTCTGGAATGATGGGGGTCAAGGCAAGGATGGGACTCACCAAAGGGAGAGGGAACTGTGCTGGTAGGGGCTGGAGATGGCTCCAGAAAATGAAGTCCACAAGGTGAGATGATGTTTGTCTCCATAGTTCAGTATTTATCCACAGGTTACTCTGCTGACTTATCACTGATAAAGAGCAACTTGACCTTTCTTTTTGTAGTTGACTCCCCTGCCCCAAGCCAGGAAGAAATGAGCACTTACGAGACAACTGCAAAATTGCAAGTGCCTTTTTTTGGTACTCTGGTGTATCTATTCTCTGCCTCCCTCTGAGAGATCATCTTCCTGGTTCTCCATCCACATCTCCGTCGGCCTTAGTTTGTTCAGAAGTTGACCCTTAAGCCTCTTACATAAACAGTTTTATGTGGAAGACTTGCTGCAAGAGACTTCTTACCCCGAGCACCTTCCCTGCCTGGGAAGATCCCCCACAAGGTGTGTTACTTCTAGGGATGAGGGAACTAGAAAACAAAATTGTTGGGTTTTTTTCCCCCTTTCTCAGCAGATTTTGCTAGTTTGTTTCTTCTGTGAGTTCTCCATGTAACAAGTCCCATTGAATGTTATTGAGGCTATTGCTTACCCATAGGCATAATTAGTTCGTATACAATAGATCAGAACAAATTGTATTTAAGCAAGCTAGGAAACTGGAAGGCTTGTTCTGTGTTTGGAGCCAAGCTCCTCAAATCGAGTTTATTTCCAACAGCCAACATTATGCAAATATCCTCTATAATTTCTTGTTTAAAAATTGACAACTCTTCTCTTACCTGGAGTGACTCCTCACCTGAAAAGGTGCATTCTGGACTTGTGTGTGCATTCTCTGCCATTGCATTTGAAAGAGAACAATCTGGAAGCAAGTGTTAGGCAGAGTTTAGAAGTAGAGGTCAGACTGACCTTTCCCTGTGTTTGAGAGCTATCCTTGCTCCAATGTACTGTTAGAGCAGTAATTGAATGGATCTCACAGTGAATAATAGGAAATGAATCATGCTTTTTAATTTTTTTTTTTAACTCTCCACCAGCCTAAAAAGAAATTAATCTGGCAGAAGTTGCATGTATTGCCTTTTTCCATTTCTCCTGGGTTCCTGCCTTCCATGATTATCATGACAGGGCATAAAAATAATGAAGAGGAAGGAATCCTTCTGAGCTCCTGCTCAGCATGCTGCACTTTGGAAGCATGGCAGCCTCGCCCAGGGAAGTGGAGTGCATCAAGTAAGGAGTGTGTGTGTGCAGTCATGCATGTAGGTGTGCTGGGACAGGTGACTATATAACGCTATTTCTGTGTTCTTGAAATGATATTGTCCATTCCAAGGCACTGCAAAGTAATTCAGCTCTGTAGATAGTGAAAAACTGATCTTTTCCTATTAGGTCTGACCTCATTTTGGGGAAAGAGACAGGGAGAAAAAGGAGATTGATTTAGTCTCTGTGTGTCTGCCATATGCTGAGGGAGCATTGTCTGCACCTGTGAGGTGGCAGAGGTTGAAGGATGTGAAACCTGAACTGGTAGAATGATGGGGAGGAAAGGGTGGAGGCTGTAAAACAATTTCTTTAGGAAGCTCATGCAACAAGTTGCACTGAGGGGTCAATACAATTTTATCCATGTTACTGTTGTTTACTGAATCCTTTAGTGTGGTCCTATTTATCTTTAGGACCATATACTTCAGAGGGTGTGTTTCCAGCACTATTGAGAAGTGGTTACATGCTTAAGGGCTGTTTCACAGCCAGCAGTAAGAGCTGATGTGGTCAGAAATGTGATGTTAGCCTCAAATTTTCCAACCTCTGCCTACGTTTTTAAATGTATGAATCAGTGAAAACTGTAGAGCTAAGGTTTGCAAGCTAGTATTGAAATCTTCAGGATGATATGTTTTAACCAGCAAAAGGAATTTGCTTCATGACTGCTGGACCAGCATGCTTGAAACAAGCAAACAGGAAGGAATCATCAAATAGTGTGCTGGATACCATGGTGACAAGGGTGGCATAAATGTTTTAGTTCAAATCATTAGCTAGTTGCAGAGTTCCTGGAGTGTGCAAGGCTTTTCCATACAAATAAGACATTTAAGGAGAAATAGTTTAAAAAGCAACTGTTAAGGGGCCCTATTAAAAATGCTCCCATCAGTGGTGAACTCTGTATATTAACTCATACATTTTTTTTCTTCCATGTATAAGTGAAATATGGAGCAGGGTGTGTCAGCAGCAGCTCCCTGGGCTAGGATTGCTGCTACATTTGTATTTGATTCTGAAAGAAGGGAGTTTGTTACTTGGTGAGGTTGAGGTCATGGTGGACTGTGGCTGCCTACAGAGTAACCCAAGAAACAGAGCAGTGTGGTGTTATTTATGTCTCACTGATTAAACTGCTGTTAGGGTAAGATTTCCTTACAGTAGGTTGTCAATGTAGGGCCATTTTCAGGAACAATCCACTAGAAATTGCACACAGAACCCAAGTCAGTAAGGTAATAAATAGATAATAGGTCTTTCAAATAGTCCAGTTTATCCTTTTTTTTTTTTTTTTTTTTTTTTTTTTGTTCCATCTAAAATGGGAAAGATAATGAAAGAATCATAATGTCTGACTGAAGGGAGATTAAAAGTTTTGAGGGTTTTTTTCCTTAACAGAGACATATCTTTTTGATTCTGTACAGTGTAGTTTTCAAAATGAGGTCTCTATCGTTCATATTGCTATGTTATTTTTCAGAGTGGGTACGTATAAGTTTTGAAAAGCTCGGATCTCACAGAATCCCTTCACTTGATGGTTTTAAAGTAACTTTGATTAGTTAAATAAGCTTTATGCTACCTTCCTACAAACTTTTCTGAGTTGCAGGATACACTCTTAGGTGCATCTTCACTGGGTTTACACCATGCTAAGGGCAGGTTTAAATACCGTGGTGCAAAACCATTGTGAGCTTTGCACTGTAAGAATGGCAAAAGCTAAGGGGTGTTCACTGGGCCATATCCAAGACAGTTCAAGTACCTTTCTAGTCAGTGCAACAAATAGGATGCAAAATGGTGCCCACTGATAGTAGCTGAAATCTGACTCATTATGCACTAGGTGTGACATGAGCTTTTGCTCATCTCAACTTTCTCTTGAGTTCCTAGACATTAAATAGCTGTTATCAACCTTTCTTTTGAACTTTTTAAAGTAATATAAAATTGTGTTGAGAGAATGCCTGTGTGTGTATAGATGTGTATAAATGAAATACGTGGGAATATATTAGTTTTCTCGTTTCATGTGCATCTGTGTCTGTAATTAATGATGATATTTCTCATGGATTTTGCAGTGGATGCTGGCTTTTCTGTAAGCAAGGCTCATGTCAGGAAAGTCTTGTGACCTGAGAGGATAAAATTCTAGTTGAAGTTCCTGGAAATGCAGCAAAAGGTACAGGTGGGTAGATGTTAGGAACTTGCACATTGGCAGATAAAACTGATGTTTTTGGTGAAGCATGTTCAGGATAATGTGTAATCTGTGAAAGAGTAGAGTGGGAAATATAGAAGGAACAGCATGAGAAGGGACATTGCTCCAAGCTTGAACTAAGAGACTATTGGTTGTGCTGCTGAAAGTTTTCTCACAGGGGTGATAGAGTCCAGCAGGAAAATAACCAGTACCTTGTGTGGAATGGAAAGAGTGTGGTGGCTGTTAGAAAAGCTCAAAAGATTATGTATTCACTGTCAAAAATAAGAGAATATATCCCAGCATTGACAGTGGACAATAAAAATATTATGAAGAAAGGAGCAACAAGTTTTTGGCTGACCCAATGTGTAGACACTAAAGTACCTGGGAAAGAGAACGGAACTCTGCTGCTGTGGTTCAGCCAGAGGGAAGGGATGAAAGAAAGACCATATAGGAAAGATACTGGAAGACAGACTAGCATTTGACCAGGTCAAAAATATTAAACCTTGTCTGTAATAAAATATTATTAAAACATGCCAATTTGCTTAAAGTGATTTTATAAGCATGTATCACTTTGGATAGCCAATTTTCTTATAGGCTTATTCTAGTCAAAGGGACAAGTACAATATTTCCAAGTCAGCCCTTCCAAGGATGATGGGGGTTTCAGGCTCAAGTTGTTGTTTTGTTGGATTCCCTAAACTCCTATTAATATTAATGCTTATTCTGTGCAGCAATTGGAGACAGAGTTGAAATGGCATTTAACCTTCTTATTATGTTTTAACTGTGTATTTTGTCTTTTCTCAAATGTCTCATTTTGCATTAGAAAAGAAAGAGGTAAGATGACCTTTATGCAGACAGAGGGTTTGCAATTTCTTTCTGCCTTAAAATATAGTAGTGCTCCTCACTGGTATTTATACTTGGAATTTGAAGATAGAAAACATGGAACAACTAGATTGTTACCATAATTATCACTGATCTATAGTTTATGAAAGAAAGCAGCAAAGCTGAAATTGGAGTTTTAAAACTGTTTTAAGAACTTTCATACCTTCCTCTGCCTAGTGAGCTACTGCCAAATAAATACACAATTGAATATTTTTTTTTATTCTAGATTACAAGATTTGATATGAAATAATCATATTTCACTCCTAACTGAATTTTAGTGCTAATTCTGAGGGGAAGGATTAATTTTAAATGCTTTCCTGGATATTAATTTCCTTTAAACTGGAAATTGCTATTATTAAAGTGAACACCCTTGACAGTGAATTTAAATGTTCATCTTTGGTTTCTCACCATAACTTTGTTTAATAGACATCTACAGTTTACTGGAGAAAAGCCATTCTAATTTCTCACAGGAAATGATGGCAATTTCTGTATTAAAATTTCAGGCTGTGTGGTGAATGAAGGCTAGAATGCATGCTACTTTGAAGTGGTGCTTCATGGTTTGTTTCTCACAGGTTTTTGAATGGAAGGAAAAGACTTCAAATAGGTTGCATGAACTATATGAGCACACTGTGAAGATTTCCTTCAGTTTTTGAATTTAGATTTATTTTTTGAAAGTGCAATTATAAAATCATCTGTCCTGGTAAAGTCTTTGCAGAAGATATTTGACTAAAGCACCTTAACTTTTGTAGCTCTTCAACACAGCATTTAAGACTGCCAGAATGCTTCCTGGTAGCAAGATACATGGTTGTAGATATATGAATACTGATGAAAAAGTCTCTTCAATAGCCTGGCAAATAACCTAATATGATGTTACTCATCTGTGGATTTTTTTGGACATACATAGTGAGATTTTCTTTCACATAGGCTTATCTGAGACTTAAACTTTTTTATAGACCTGACCTGGTCTGATTTTTTTTTAATTGACCTGCTCATAAGTATGAGTAGCCTGGAATGCCTCTGTCTCACAAGTTGAAAAATGGGCAAATATCTTGGTTCCTGTATAAATTCCATTCCTAAAATCTTCCCTTTCTCAGACTCCTATAAAACAGCCACCAATTATATTATATTCTGGTAGTTGATCATTTTTTCTACCTGAATAACTCCTTCACAGCATAAACTTCATCCAAGGTCATTTACTTCCTCTGATAGAATGGCATATAATATCTCTTTTTTTAGTAAGCTTTTAATTTCCAATGTGTAAATAATCACACTCTCCCATACACCCTGGGCGAGGTAGCTTTGCTTCAGCTGCGTCTGTATGATGGTTTTCTTTCTTTTTTTTTAGTTTGCTTTGCTTTAATTAGTTGTTGTGTAAGGTTCTATTAGTCCCGTGCATTCACTCTCAACTTTTTTTTGCCATTTACTAACTCTCTGTATCATGTATAATCTGAAATGCATGGACTGGACATGCAGTACCATTCCCACGATTTGCTCTCAAATGATTAATTGTAACCATTGAATCACAGCCTTGATTTATTGTAAGTCTGGGCAGTGACTGTGGGTGATGGATCATGACGGTCATGATATTTCAGAAGTAAAGTTCAAATTATATTTTAAAAGAATTTTCCCCTCCTTTGAAGCATCACATTTGTAATCTTCCCATAGAGTTTATGGCAGCAGATGATTATAGTGATTGATTCTTCCAGGATCCTATTAGACCAGCTTTATTTTGCCAATATAGCTTTTTAATTAGTGGGTTTTTTTGACATTATCAGCAAGAATTGATTTTTGAAAAGAATCACTGGTAATATTTCTAATAAGTCACTATAGAGACTAAGTTCCTTTATGCTGGCAGTAAACAATGTAAGGGAATAGATTTTTGTCAAAGTCAAATGGTTTTAATCTGTTCAGTCCCTGGATGTTAAAGATTTTTATATTCTTTAATTTTATATTAATAACTGAAATCTAGCTTCTATTTAATTTTAAAATTTAGTTCATGGTGCTGGTTTGATTGTCTCTTAGTACTGTGAGGTTGAAAATCCATCCCTGGGTAAAATTCTGGGGCTATTCTAAGGCAGGACAGGGAGTAAAACAGCAACAAATGTCTGCCTGGGATGGAGTTAGCTTTCTTCAGAGCAGTCCATACAGTGCTTTACAGGAGCTCAACACTTGCTAGTGTTCAGGGCAGATCTAAAATAAGGATCTTCAAGTAAAGGCAAAATACTTCTTTTACTTAATTTTAAAATATCTCTGAGTACAGCACAGCTTGTTGTCCTAGTCCAAGAACAGCATAGATACAGCTGAATTTTTTTTGTAGAATGCATTTTGGTACAAAAGGAGAAACACATCCAACTCTTACATGGACTATGTGGAGATATAGTCGGTGGAAAAGGTAGAGAAGACAAAAATATATACATGTATGCCTCTGCCCTTATTTGATTGGCTTTGAATAGAATCATCAAGGTTGGAAAAGACCTCTGTAGTGGTTTGGACTTCGTTTTCCCCCAGAGGATAAGAAAAGTGGTAGACCCCAAGGGGTGGAAACCCCTGGAAGTTTTGAATTTCTGTCCAATGAGTGCTCCTGCAAAAAATGTAAACATATCACAACCAGACCGGAAGAGAAGAGTTGTAGTTTGAGGTGGTTAGAAGAAGGTGGCCATGTTGTGAGCCACGAGGAAGGGGCTCTGAGCCCCACAGGGGGACTTCGGCCCCCAGCCCCAGCTGGGACCTGTGGGGACCTGGAACAGCATAATGCTGGGCTAGGTGCCTATAGTTATACTGGGAGATGTTTTCTCCATCGTGGGCAGTGGCCGTGGCAGTGGCCGGAGAAAGCAGCAGCCAGAACTGAACCGAAGAAGCAACAAAGACATGCAGCACCAGAGAAGGGACTCCTGGAAGGAGACCTGAGGGAAGGAGAGTCAGCAGCTGAGTTCTACAGAGTTCTTGGGGGTAAGAACTGATACCAGACCCCCCAAAACTCCTTTGAGACCTCCTGGAAGGAGGAAGTTGATAGACTCTTACTTGAAAGAGCCTTGAAGTGCAACATGCACTGCAGAGAGGAGCTGAGAAGCTCGGACGTCCTGAGAGCTCAGCCAGGACGGTGTAGGAGGTTGGCCTTGAGGCCCTCCCTTGCTGCAAGCTACAAAGAAACTCGCAGCCTGAGACAGGGCACAGAGGCCCTGCAAGGAGCTTGAATCTCCTGAAGATACCAGACCGTCACGAAGACCCCCTGTGCTTCGTGATATGACGTGGTGATACGACCTTGTCTGGGGTTACGAAGCCCACGGAAGACCACTCGTTTGGAGAGACGAGTGGCCGAGGGGGATACCCCCTCGTGTGTGCTGGCAGAGATCCAGCTATCAGCTGCTGCAAGAAACAGAAGAGACAGAGAGAGCCTGCTGCCTTAGAAGATGCTGCTGCTTAGTGACTGCTACTCTGAAGAAGCTGCTGCCCTAAGAGACTGGAAGGGATCTGTCCTTCTTTCCCTCCTGGACTTTTATTTGGAGGGGAGAAGAGATCTGATCCATTGTAAATACTTATGTCATGGTAGAGATAGTTGTAGTCGTGTGTATAATGTATTGTAGTATTTATTTGTATAGTCATTGTAATATATTCCCTTTCCCCATTCTGAGTCTGGTTGTGTTTTGTCTGGAAAAAAACCCATCTCACATTGGGTTGAGATGTGGGAGGGGGGATGGAGCTAGGGAATTGGAATTTGGGCTATCTCAAACCATGACAACCTCTAAGATCAAGTTCAACCACTAACCAAACTCTGCCAGGTCCACAGATGCTTGGATGCTAATGAAGATAAAATGCAAGGAATTTCTGGGCCTTTGGATGTGTTTCTTAATGATCTATTCTAAGTGAATATTGCTGCTCTTAATGTAGAATCTGGATAATTTACTTACTTTAAAACACTTTGTCCTTGCAACAACCATGTAAAATAATGCTTTTAATGATTTAGATGGGGAATGGAGGCAAGACATCCAGAAATAAATTTTTATTTTTTTTTAGAACAGTGTTAAAACTTTCTAGCAGTTTAACAGTTTTATTGAGGAGTAGACTGTAAAGTTCTGAAATTGTCACAAGGCACAATGTCTTTACAACATCAGACCTCTGAGTATGTCAATGAATATGATCCTATGAGACTTACCACCACCCACTGATGAATAGCTTAATTGTAGGAAGGATCTAAGATCTCTGGTTTATTCCTAATGCAACCCTAAAAAGTAAATAATTTGGCTCTAATTTTTGCTTTCCTCACTTTTCCTTTCTGTTTGCATATATAATTCCTCAGAGAAGGAATCCTGTCTCATGAAGTGCTGACAGCACATATCACTTGGCCGATAACATGCAAGTTAGGCCTCCACGTACCTGTTCCACAAAGAAGTAAATTCAGGATGACTTTATAATGAAAAAAAAAAACCATGAAGAACATTGGCAAGCTATTTATGCAAATGTGCCTTGGATATTAAGATTTTTTTTTTTTTTTTTAGATAAATTTTTTCAGCATTCTAGCATTTAACTTTGTTTTCTTCCAGTAGTAGTTTGGTATTGCATGTCTAAAATCATAGTTACAGATACTATTACTGTAATCTAGGCATTTTTTAAAGTAAAAATGAAGCCTGGAAGTCTTCCCTCTTGTTTTCTGGCTCATGACCTTCAGGAATTTTTTTTAAAATTAATGATCACATGCCCACTTTAATTGATAATAAACATATGGAATCTAGCCTTCCAGTGTTACAGTTACTAAAACTGATTCAAACGCATCACTACCAGTGATATGAATCACATTCTAACACAGGTTATATTTTTGCATTGCCAGGTGTGCTGTGGCTGTTGGCCAAAATACTCAACTGCACCTGTACTCTACCTTAGGTGGTGAATACACTGAGGGTTCTCATAACTTAAGTCATGGACTTTTCATTTGAATAGCCCAGTGTTTTCAAAGCTTTTGCCTAGATTTTTTTATCTCTTTCGCTGTAGCCCAAGTATTGTTTAAGGGTAAGATCAGAACTTGAATATTTGTATGTATGATAATATAATTCCATAGATGAGTAATAAAAAATGTGTATATTCATCCAGTGTATCAGATTTAATAAACATTATCATGATCAAAATCTGCTAGTACCAAAAGGTACTAAGAATTGCTTTCTTAATATTATTACCTTTTCAAGTAGTTGGATGATGTTTGCTAGAGTGACCACCTGCAGAGAAGGGCATGTCAGCCTGACGAGCACAGACTGATGAACACAGTTGGCTACAGATTATTCAGGATCAAGACAGCAGGGAACCATGAAAAAGAATCATTTGCTCCTGTATGGAGGGCTGGCATTTCTCTCATCCCATCTCTATCCAAATGGACTAGTTCTACCTGTTTCTTTCTCCATCTGGAAATGGTAGACCAAGCTGTCTTTTCTGATCTTAGCCTTTGCCAGGCAAATGGAGAGGAAGTGGAGGGGGGATATTATGCTAAGGCCTTGCACACACTGAGCCTTACAGTCCACAGGAGAGGCAGGGGACTGTGCCAGGGGAATTTGGAGGTGTGCTATGGAATGTCATCTTCTTAGCTCTTCAACAGCTTATTGAAAAAAGGTATTGTTAAATTTGGAAAAAAAACCTCTTCAGAATTAATTCCTTCTTGCAGAAAATAATCGTGGTCTGCTCATAATGAGTTCTTAAACCTTTGCAGGAGTTTGCTGCTGCTGAAGTGGCACACTGGATCTTCAGGGGCTACCATTTGCCTTCTGAGCTACAGCCAGGTCCTACCCTACAAGGCAATGGTTCTCCAGTCCTGGGGTTACCTTCACAGAATAAACCACTCTGGTTCCTCTCCTTCCCCTCTCCTATAGCTCTCTTGCCTTCTCCTCCATCATGCCATCGCCTGCTGCTGCAGCTCTGGGAAGTGTGGGAAAACCAATGCTCATGTGGAGTTGCCAGGAACTGCACAGAGGCATCTTCAGGGACACAGGAAAGGATCCTGGCATCACCGTTAATGAAATTGTTGTTGAATTGTTGAAACTGTTAATATGTTGCAGAGTCACCTGTAGCAAGGGCACTTCTGGGGGAAGCTGATCTGCAAGAGCGAGAACATACGAGGAAGGGTTTTAGGGGCTCTCCAGCCATCCTGGCTGACTTGCAGTGCCTGGGGGAGCTCTGCCTGCTGTTTTGCTGAATCCCCAAGGGATCACAGTGTGTTTTAGAGACATTTTATAGTGGGGACCGGTGTCTTTTTTGGGGAAAAGGGAGAAGGTGATAGACCATTAATGATTTCATGGGAGGAATGACTGAGAGGTGAGTGTGGAACATGAGTGAGGGTGCTCCCATGTAGAGGTGAGTAGATGGGTACAGTTGAATCCAGAGAATTGCACAAAAAAAGTGACATTAAAATTTGCTAACTACTACCATGGGAAAAAACCCAAACAAACTCTAATTTTATTAAGTTTCTCTTAGTTATATGTAGCTATTGAAAGGAAAAGTACAAAGTTATCACTTTCCATGTAGTATAACCCATAAAAAATTGTATCAGATACATTTAATGTACCTGCAGATACAATAATTTTAAATTTCATTCTAACATCACTTTCAGCTACTTTTAGTTAGAGGCTAAAAAGAAATTGGACAACTTTAAGAGGATCTTGACCTTTATGTTTGTAACAGTAATCAGATTATATGAAATCTATAATTAGAGCACTAATAATAGACATTCAAATTAGTTGAAGTGCAAGTTGCAACAAAAATAGACATTGGACATCTGACGAGTATGAGACATCAGACGTTTGAGTTTGTATACAGACCTTTGGAAAGTCTTTGAAAAGGAGAAAGTAGTCTGAAAACAGAATGATGTTCAACCTAGAGTTCTAAATCTGCAATGCATGACTTGTTCTTTTAACTCTCCAGTCCTATTATTTATGTAGAAAATGCAACAAACAACTGCTTGTATCCTTAAAGGCTATATTTGCAGTTTATTTTAATCTTTCCATGCTCAGTATCACACTAAAGTTGCAAACAAAATTAGAAATTGAAAAAAAGAAAGTTTAAACCCCTGTCTTACAAAAAGCCCTACAAAATAGGAACTTTCATTTATTTTTTTATTAATTATTTTGTGTGTATATATATAATCCTGTTCAGTTGGCTGAAGGGAATTGTAAATCAAAGTGACTATTTATTGCAATGGGAATAAGGGATAGGTTGGATAAAAAAAGGAAGAATAGAAATTAAGGTACAAAGAAGCAAAGGCAGTGTCAGATAAATATCACGAAAATAATTTACAGTAGTGAATTATAAAATGAGAAACAAGGAAATGTTTTTGAATAGTTCATTTGGACTATTTTCAATTGGTTGTGGTTTGTGGGAGGTTTGGGGGGTTTTTTGTTTGTTTTCTTCAGAACCAGGTCAAAAATGTGAATAAGTAGCGGACTTGAGGATACACTTCAGTTTGTGTTGGTTCTTTCCTTTCTGTTCTTTAGTAGTTGCTAGAAGAATTTGCCTCAATATTCCCACAGCACTCTTCAGTGTCCAGTTCTTTCATTTTCACAGTCAACTTTACTATCCCTCTTCACATCTTTTTAGCACATGGGGCTATGCACTTCACTAAATCCACTGCAAATTTCAGATGATTCATTCTCTTCTAAGTAGGTTTTTTACTCACTGTCTCTTCAAATTGTCTTTAGCATACTGCAAAGTTCAAGAAGTCTTTCTTCCCTCCCTCCCACCTCGGTATGTTTATCCTCAATTAACTGATCTACATTCATTCTAATATTCCTCCTTCAGCTTCTGCACTTAACTGTCCCACAGTTCCTCAAGAGAAATATTTTTATTGCTTACTATTTATTGCTATAGCAATGGAGTCCTCTTACACCCCCCTGCCTCTCACACTACAGAGATTTAAACAGATACTCATGTTTTTGGTCAAACTTTTCCTAGTGGGCTTGGGAAAGAGTATATACATATATATAAAACTCTTAACATTGTGGAATTGATATTGTATCATTGATCATTTCAGATAGAGATGAATGAGTACTCTGTAAGAGGAGAGTAAGGGTTTATTCCACTCATTGAAAGTCAATTAAAATTGCATGTTTCAATCATTGAAATATAACACAGAAGAATTAAGATGATATAAATTTAGAAAGCACAGGAAAATGTCTTCTGGTTTTTTTTTAAATGTGTAAGACTTGGTTATAGGGCGTGAAAGAAAACATAAATCAGGATACTATTATAATATGACCAGAAACTTATATTTTTAGTATTAGACTCTTTCTACATGAAAAATGAAAAAGAAGGAAAAAAAAAAAGGTCCTGTTGTATAAAGAATGTAATCAGTGACCTCCTAAATCTCAAGAGCCTAACTTCCAGCTCTCTCTTTTTCTGGTGTTAAAGCACATTTTGCTGATCATTCATTCCACCCTTTTGAGCAAAAGAGCTCTGTTCAAACAAATACTGAGTACTTGTTTCCAGGGGAAAAAAAATGTTTCTTTTTCATGGGAGCAGTAGCTAGTGTAATAAAGCCTCGGAGGTGGCTGGGGTGTGTGGTTTCAAATACTGTCACTGGATACGCACAGCAGTGTTTCTGGGGACATGTCAAAAGAAATGAAGTGTGAAACTGTATCTGCAACCTCTTGCTAGAAGGTTTTGAAGTAAGGGTGTTTCCAGCAGCTTACATGGCTGTCTTGTTCCCTGAAGTTTACAGCTATATTGTCTGTGCTGCTGTAGAAGTCAGTGTAGTTATATGCCAGGAAATGCATCTAAATAAATGCTTAGGGAAGGAAGAAGATGCAGATGAAACCTGTTAATGTACTTGGTGACCAAGAACAACCTCTTGATAGTGAGAAAAATGATTATATGAGTGAATGAAGAGATTTGAGGAAATACCTGAACTGGAAAGAACCTCATTTTTGCTCAAATGAGGATCATAAAATAACAAAGAAATCTAAGCTTAAGAAAAACACTCGGTGTTATTTTGCCTTCCAAAGATTTCCAGCTGGCATTCTTAAGTGACCTTTCAGAGATCTGGGTCACATTCTCCTGACAAGAAGTCTCTCACTCTGCTTCCCCCTCTGCCTCACGTTGTTAACTATATTAACCAAATATATTTCAGATGGAGAAGTGCTTGAACATATTATGTAGGATCAAAGCATAATGATTTTCATGATGAATAAACTCAAACCTTAACTAATATATTACCTACACTTGGTGAATAAATGAGCTAGTAGAGTGAGAAATGTTAGTTCTCATCTGGTCCTTTTATTATTAATTGCAGTATGTGCAAGTTACCTTAGAGCTAGAAAGATACAGAGCTTGATGTGTTGCGTCCCAGGAATAAAAACCTGGGATTGATGCTGCTCAGAGTGAATAGAAGAATAAAAGTTAGAAATAAAAATAAACCCCCCCTATGTATGGTTCACCTAGAGTTCAAATAGTCTTTCCACACCTTTATACTAAAACATCATGTAGTTGAATTGTTCTTGTGAACTCAGCAGAATTAGATTTTTTTTTTTTCCCTTGAGAACTGGAATATGTGAAGGTAATTATCTTTATTAGCTATATTTTTAATATTTTTTTTCCCTTCAGTGCATTGTAGCAATTATAATCCTTTCTTAAGGAGAGGTTTCTGTTTCCCCCTCTCCAGCTACTCTACAAGAATAGAAAAATGAGAAATCGGTGATTACATTAGTCTTGTCTTTACCTGATGAATGGTTTTTTTAGATGCCTGGCAGTAACATATTATCCTATCCTTTCTGGTATGACATCTTGTCCTCTTCCAAGCCATTGCTTTATTTAAAGTAACTGAAATTAGCACAGTGTCTGCTTCTGTGAACTATGTTAAGATGTGCAGATTTGCCAGCACCCACCAAAGATAGCAGCACCTGCGTGGTGCTGCTCAGCCAGAGATGTCCTTTTCAGCCTTTTCTAATGATAAGATTTTTCCTGGTGACTTTTGGAGTTGTCTAGTTCCTTTCCAGTAAATTAGAAGATATTAGCTAAGGAATTAAGTTCATTAGGGGAGAAAAAAATAAGGCCTCTTGAAATATTAACCTTAAGGTGTATTTTACTTCCTAAATGGTCTTCAGATTAATGATTGTCATCAGTAGATAAAAGCTTGTCAGATTTTGCCCAGTTGATTTCTCTTTGAGTCCTACAATCAAATTTAAATTTACTGAGGCATATAGATCTCCCATTTCATTTACTCATAAATATGCATAAAGGAGACACTGTAGTAAGTCCTGGTTTTATAGACATGCAAATAAATCCCCTTACTGTCACTGAAGTAAACTGAGAACCCTGAATACTTATTGCTTTTGAAAAATGTGAAGGGGGTTTTCTTATTGTCTCTTTGGGTATCTGTGAGTGCAGATCTCAAAATAACTTTCTGGTGAATTGTGAGGTTTACTTTGCTGGGAATGGTTTTGCCAAATAACAGAGGATACTTACTGTATTTGCTTTTATTCAAATGAAGTTATTTTAATTAAATTTGTGAGGGTCACACTAGTGGAATCGGAAAACTCTATATGGCATTGTGTTCCCATTTTCCCATTATCCTTTTCTACAGCTGGGTATTTAATGAGAAGACACTGTTTTCCTGTAAATATTTCTCTTTGCTGTTGCTCTATAAAATATAGTAAAGAGAAGAAGAAAAAATATTCTTACAGATGGTTGTTAATTTTTTAATGGAGTATCTCTGTGAAAACTGGGTATTTGCTTTTGTATCTGGGCACTTGTAACATTATGGAATCATTAAGGCACTTGGAATCATTAAGGCTGGAAAAGACCTCCAAGATCATTGAGCCCAACCTTTGACCAAACACCACCGTGCCAAACTAAGCCATATGACTAAGTACCACGTCCAGTCATTTCTTGAACACTTCAAGGGATGGAGACTCCACCATCTCTCTGGGCAGCCCGTTCCAATGCCTAACCAACATTGTTTTTCCTGGTGTCCAACCTGAACCTCGCCTGGCACAGCTTGAGGCCTCTTATCGTGTCTCTGGTTGCCTGGGGACAGAGGCTGACTTTCACCTGGCTGCAACCTCCTTTCAGGTAGTTTGTAGAGAACAATAAAAGTCTCCCCTGAACCCTAGACTAAACAATACCCGCTCCCTCAGCTGCTCCTCATAGGACTTACTCTCTAGACCCAAACCTACCATATGAAACAGTCCTAGGCATGCCTGGCAAGAGCAAGTTTACAGTGCTTTCACAAAGGCCATGTATTCTATCATGGATATAAGATGTTAAACTATCAGGGATGTGGTTTGGAGAGGAGGGCTGCACAGGAGTATTGGTTAAAAAGCTGGGAAGCTTTTTGCTTGTTTCTTTTTAGTTTGTTGTGGTCTTTTAATATTTTTATTATTATTGTTATTTTTTATTTATTGATGTTTTGAGAAAGAAGTGCTTCACATCCAAGAAAGCGTATGTTCTATGCGCTTAAAGTGTTTGTCCTGATTATCCTCACAGGAGTAAATCACAGTGTGCAGGAGCTATGTGAACACTTATTCTTGTGTTGGGAGATTTTGTCTGTGGGAGGAGACTTGGCATTGAATTTCCTCACACGAAGCAAAATGTACACTCGAATGTTTGTAGGACTAAGACCTGAAACATCTAATTTTTCTGTCTGTTAAAATGTATTACTTTTGTTTACAATATGATGAGCGGAGAATCTTTTGGCACTAGTCTTGGTACAATGTACCACCTCAGAGTTAGCAGTTGTCTCGTCAGTAATCATTTCTCATTATGTTCCAAAAGCATGGAGCTGAGAGAGGGATGCCTGAGAAGGTTTTAGCTGATGACAAAGTACAAGCAGATTTGTGTTTTTGTTTTCTAGCATGTTAGTTTTGTGTTTTCCTCCCCCTCCCAGAATCAGAGTTCTGTTGTTAGAGAATGGAGTACTTGTATTTGCCATTGTACTAAAGTAGTTGTCATAATGCGAATGAATAATTGGCAATTGATTATTTTTTTCCCTGTTCGTTTGTGTTTGGCATATTCCTACAAGAGGGAGTAATTGGTGGTCATTATATGTGACATGAACTTAGTTTTTATTTTCAACTCCCTCCTGCTTCTGCCAAGAGATTTGTTATCTCAGTAGGGATCCTTCTCATCTTGTTTTTATCAGAAAACACTGGAGAACAGAAGAGTCTATAATTGATTTTTGTATTCCTTCACGTTTTTGTGCAGAGTTTTATGGAGGCTATATTGCAAAAATGGGCTTTAAAAAAAGTAGGAAACTAAAGAAGGTTACATTTTTTTCCCATTTTCAAGTTCAATTAATATTGAAGTCTATATTAAAATGCATTTTGTGAGTCAAGCGACTATCCAAGGAAATTAAACTTCCAATATTACCATCGTCCTTATGGCCTGATGGACATCATGCAAATAAAATAAAGATTGGCCAAAGGGTCCTTCTTCCTCAGTTCTGAGCCAAAAATGGTCACTCTGCTGTCCTTGCCTTGCCAGCAGGTGAGCAACTATTGGCTGAGTAGTTCACGATGGGCTTGCCAGGGCAGGTGAGCTCTGTGAAGCTTGGGCTCCACGTGAGTGTGGTGTCCATATGGTGCATGTGGTGTGGTGACACAGAGCCTTAGTCACAACCACAGCCAGGTCAGAGAACACTGTGCTGGGGGCAGTCAGGCTCAAGGTGAGGTATGGGCTCAGTGCCCCTGTGCCACCTTGTACTGAATGCCCTGAAAAGCGAGCGCTGGAGTGAAACTGTGGCATCTGCCAAAGTCACAGTGCAGAAGACTGGAGATAGTACAAAATTAACAACAAGTAAGGACTTGGTTGGGAAAAATCTGAGACTGGTTGAGAAATAGTAACAACAAAGAGAATTTCTGTTTCCTCAGTGAAGACTCCATCCCTGGAGGGTGCCAACATTAGAACTGGCAACTCTGGCAGCCTTTCTGCTGTTTGTGCACCCAGAGCAACTGACTTTTTCTTGAACCTACAAAAATGAGAGAAAGTTTCTTCAATAGAGCGTTGAATTATTATTTGCTGACATGTAGTTAAGCAGGTATAAGAACATCTAGCTTCTCTAGTGTGTATTTATAGAGTATACTTTTTTATACTGTACAGGTGTTTATAAAGTATACTGAGACCCTTAACTGAAAGAATGTTGTATGAATGCAAGCAATAATTACTGTCACACATGTAAAAGAATCAGGTCTTCCTGCCAGTAGCCTTTCCTCAAGGGGGAATTTAATTCCTTTATCTGCAATAATTTTAATGCCACCTCTCTTGAGATTGGAATGTACAGTATTTAATGCTCATTTAAACAAGAGGGAGACTTGCTCTGCAATCCATTAAATCCAAAGGGACATGCTTCTACCTTCTCTTTGCTTGACACTTAGCTATACACGCAGAGAATGAACCTCTCTCAAATTCTCAGGTGACTCCTGGTTTTCTCTGAATGAGAAGAAGTAACCTTTGCCTCTCTATTAAAGGCATGCCCTTTACACACTTGGTTTGTTTCAGGTTGTTTTTACTTGCATTTACTTATCCCTAGTTTTGGGTTGCTGGTTTTATTTATGAAGAGTGTTCTTCAAGTGTCCAAGTACAGTAACCAGAGTTACCAGGCAGTAACAGGTGCTTAACCTACATTTGTGTGAAAGCAGATAGGCTGACAGTCACAACACCTTAAATGGGCACTATTAATTCACATATTTATGTAAAATAATATGGCTTCAGGAATGTGCATCTCAGCCATCCAAGAGAAGAAAGATATGTTTTCCTAAGGTCCTGGTGGATGGTTGTTTAGATTTTCTGGTACTCAGTCACAGCAAATATTAAGCTCAGTAATTTAATGCCATAATTAGAATTAGTTTAGATGGAACAAGTATTTCATTTAAACTGAGTCTGTACATCAGGAAAAGTATATTTTCTGTCAATACAGATATTTTTGGTCTCATAAGATGATTCAGCAGTTCCACTGTGTAATGTCTTTAAAAGTATTTTAGTATATAAACAGCGGTAGTGAGGTGAGAAGCTATTACAGCTCATTTCAGTGGTTTACCATTGGGCAAACAGTTGGCAATTATTGCACTTGGAAGAATTGAATGGATGATTTGAATGGAAATGCTGGTTCTTCAGTGAATTCCCTTTTTACATCAATTGTAGCATATGTCCATATTTTTTTTCCAGCAATAATGAATTTCCTGAGGTGATTTTCCTTGTGCTTTTGAATGCTGAGTGTTAACATCCAGCAGGAGAGATCTGTAGTTGACCTTTCATGCTAAATGTGAAAGGGCTGTTGTAGCCTTTAAAAAGCTTTTGTGCTTCTGGGCTTCCTGGGAAGCTCCAGTTACCTTCAGATTGGATCAGCTGTTTCAGGTATGAAACACCAGTTGTGCAGAGCAACTTTTAAATATTGTTAATAGTGATATCTGCCTTCTATGATAAGTCAGGTCTGAAAAACATCTGTTTGTGTACGCAACACATCTGGCTTTATGGTGCATTCTGTACCTTTCCCATCTGTTTAGGAGTGAAAATCACCAATACCTGTGATTTGACACTTTTCAAAGTACTTTTTATATTTGAAAGCATGAAAATAATATCAATGTGGGTGGTATAACTGTCCAATAGAAAATTTCTGCAGCCATTATACAAACTTCAGCCTTCGATATCACGAGGAGTTTGGAGTAGGTCTTTGCATCTGGTTAATCCTGATGCTTGTATCCAAACACACGTGTAATACTTTTAGTTTCTACGGAGGGGTAGTCAAGTGTCAGCCTGTGATCTAGATTTAAGTGGTGAATCAGTATTCTGTGCCTTTTTCAAAGATTAATTTCTGATAGCCTACTTTTTTCTTTGCAGAAACATCTGATTTCTGGCATTTCTCTCATCTCTTTGAGAAGGGACTATGCAGCTTCTAGGTCTGGTTGGTGAGGCAGTGCAGGTGCTGGCATGTTGCTCTGTGTTTGATCCATATTAGTAGAACTGACCAGAAGAGAAAGGTAAAATTGGGAAATGGGAAAGTCCAGGGAGATCCTGAAAATTCTCAGGTTGTTATGCTGGTTGGGAACTGATTTGGATGCTCATAGTTTACATGGGCTTAAAGGGAAACTGCTGCTGTTCTATGCAGGAGAATCCATTGAGGATTACACAGACCCTTAGTGCATAGAAGTACATAGAAACCACACATGCCTGAGGAATTCCCTGCACTGCAAACTGAATTATCAGGAGAATATTATAGGGAAATATCCATGATTTGCTCCTGGTTTACACTCTGTTTGTCAGAGATAGGCTCTGGAGCTCAGCAGAACTTCTCGTCTGGTCACATCTAGTACAGCTGTTTTTATCTAAACTGAATAATAAACAATATCCAATTTAATTAATGAATTTATTGTACCTGATATTGTATCTACTTGCTGTAATAATTACTGCCTAGTTATTAATTACTGCCTAGACTTAATTTCTTTATAAAAAAGGAAAAGAAAATGGAATATAATTGCAGAGTGTTACTGTGAGCTCTGGTGTATCTAAAAGCATGAAAAAAGCCAAATATTTTTTCCTTAGCAGAAAATTTTTGAACTAAAACTTAATTAGGAATGAGGTGACTAAATCAGACATAGTCTGAAATTGTGAGTTCTAATGTTTGTAGAATAAATTATCTTAGCACTGATTGTGGGAATACAGCAGGCAGAGACATGCAAGGAAATGATGTAGGTAAAGTGAGAAGTTACATGTTTGGAGGGAGGTTGTAAGAGCAGAGAAAAAAAAGTAGAAAATATGCTGCACTAATATAATCTCACATTTGCACTGGGAACTAATCACCGTTTATATTCTCAAATTAATGCAGTCGTATCTTTTGTAATGTACTTTGTTATACTTTCTGGACTAATCAATCTATTTGAACAGTTAAAATCATCTTGTGAATATTTTAGACTGAAAGTTTCAGTACTTTCTCAAAGTCTAATTCTTCTAGATGATTTGGATGAAATAATTCCCTTTTGGAAGCATAAATAGCAATATTCTTTCTATTGTTTGAAGAAAGAATTTTGTTATTTATTAACTGAAAAATAAGAGCTACTTCTGAAGTATGTCCACTTTCGGTTTTCTGAAATACTAGAATATATTCAAATCCCTCAAGTAGGTTATTATCTGCAGCAAGGACAAAAAGATGGTATTCAAAATAATTTATTCAGAAAGCTGGCAGTGCAGCAGGAGTCTAATCATCAGGATATGTGTCTCTGTTTCTAACACCAGTCATATTATCCCTTATTTCTAATACAAACAATTTTCAGTTGCGAAAATTAGAGAGAACAGCCAATGTAAGATAAAAAGAATGAAATCCATGAAACTGAAGTGGTTTAGGAAAGCTGTTTCAGAGTGCTTATAGGTTATCTTCCAAATCAGTGAATCCTGGAGTGAGTATTTTATTCTGTCTCAAGAAATGAAATAATAAGTGGGAAGTGTTCTGTTCAATTTGAAGTCAAGAGAGACAAAACTACAGTAAAGGAGAGGATTTTTGTATGAAAGATAAGAAATAGTAATTTTTTTTTCTCTTGGAGCTTTTAAGTATAAGGAACAATGCCTTGAATAGCATTCCTAAAATTTTGGAAAAAGTATATGCATTTTTATAAGTGCATAAATGCTAGAACAGTTAAAGTACCCAAGTCTCCTTTATACTCTTCTCAATACTTTAAATATCGTCAAAATAATGCTCAAATAGAACTGATATGGGAGAAAAAAAAAGTGTGAAGAGCCTACAATCTGCAAATGAGAACTCAAAACCTCACCATCTCCTGATCTCATTGTTTTTCACACTTATTTACTTTTCCCTCTTACAAATGTACAAGTGAAAGGATTGGCGTAGGATATTTGAAAACAGAACTCGGTGGCGATACTTAGTCCTCCCAGAATTTACTTGGATGAAAATGACACAGGGTGAAGTTATATCCTGGTGCTTCTTTAGCCTTGCTTTCAGCTCCAACTTGGTACTTCAGTTTGCTTCCAGCTGTTTTCTGCCCAAAGTAAAATGTTTCCTGGCCATGTGCTGCCTCTATTTCTGTCAAGTGGGGTTAGGAACTGGTGTTGAAAAGACAATATAGTACTCTTTACCTCCTGGAAATTCCTTTTTGCAATGAGCCGTCCTAAAAGGCCAGCTGTGCCCAACCACACAGCTGTTCCCAGAAAAATAATAGCTTAAACCTGCTTTTGTCAGGGCCAAGAATCAGATCTTGTGAATTTATGAAATCTGAATGCTATGGTAGACTCTAGAAGTGTTTTGCATTAGCAAGATTATAAATAATACAATAAAAATTAATTACTTTAGTGTGTGATAATGAGCTTTACAGGTAGCTAATGCCATGTTTAGTATTATTCTTTTATGTTTGTGATCAAGTCAACCAGTGCAGTAACCAACCTAACCTATGGTAGGAAATTACACATCCCATTATTCCTTATAGTACAATAAAGCCTTTTATTTATGGCAAGCATTAGTTTTGTAGTCACACAGAATTCGTATCTTAGCAGTGCATTAAGACCTTCCTTCCCTCCTTGTAATAGCTATCCCTCAAATTGTCCTGTTCTTCTGTTGTCAGACCTGGACATATGGTATAGCCGTCAGCATTAGGAAGAAGGCTCTGGGCCACAGAAATTCTCTCTCCAGTCAGATGTAACAGGAGAGGCCCAAAGTTCATAAGAAATTTGCTTTTCTTATGAAGATCTAGTGAGTTAGTTCTAATTCCAGCCTGCCTATTCCACATGATGGTGGTTGACATTAGAGTATTGTAAACATATCCAATTATCATATGGTTTTACATATCACTTCTATGAGAGGTGCTCACCCGAGTGCATTTTCTGTAGTGCAGCTTCTCTTCTGAAGTGTGTTTTATCATCTCTAAGAAACTCACATTCTCTAAAGGGAAATTTTCAAATATTGCCTCTGAAGCTCTGCATGTTGAGCTTCCATAACTCAGGTGGGCAATTAGATAATTAAAATATGATTTTAATGTTGAGTGTAGGCTACAACCTGAGCAAAAGGAAGTAATTGTGAAACTGAAGGCAGATAGCTGAAGCTTGCAACTGGTCCTTTTTTCAGATGTTCTAAGCAGAAGTGAAAGTTTGAATTGCTGTATTTTTCCTAGAAAACATGAAATAAATGGACACAAGGAATTATTTCATTAGTAATGGTTCGGGATAACTCTAATGTTAGAATCTGAACTTCTTAATAAAAAGTCTCTGTTAAGACTACAAGAGACAGGAAACAATTGTATTTTAACAGGCAGAAACATTAATAGAACCCTTTATTTTTATGAAATTCTATGTGAATTTTATAAAACTCTTTTTAGTGTTGAAGGAAATGAAGGGTGAGCTGTCCTAGATTATGAGAAATGAAAAGAAATTCATAACTGTTATCTGTGAATATTTCTGTTTCAGCCACTGTGGAACAAAGCTCAGTTTTTCTTTAATGTTTCGTGGGCTTGTGATCTACTAAATGGAGAAAAAAATGAGGGCACTCTCTTCCTTGTGTGATGTGTCAGATAAGATAAAAATGAGCCTAATTTATTATGTCTTTTAAACAGATGCTCCTGCATATGGGCATGTGTTTCCCTATTTGTTTACTGATACATTTTAAGAAATGATTGCCCTCTTGGTAATGGTTGCAGATAATTACTTATGAAGAAAAGTTCCCATTATGCAGGCACCTAAAATTGTTAGTCACCTCTTAAAACACTTCAGTTCCCACTTCCACCTCTGAATTCCCACCAAACCTCCTTCTTCTCAGTGTCATGTAGGAGCAGGCATGTCAGCATTCAGGAAGATACCATCACACAGTTCTTTTTAATTGCCAACACTGAATAAATTCACATTCGTTTATATCTGCGAAAAACTCACAGATTGTGCTTGTGCAGTTGAGCTTGGACAGTCTCTTCCATCTTAGGTTTTGCTTTCTCAAGCTGGAAAAAGTCAATTTTTTTTTCATTTTTCAAACTGGGAAATAGCTTTTTTTCCTTGGTGGACAGATTTGTAAGGGAATATAAAATGCCCTTCCCAGTCCAAATAGTCTTACCGCGTGCATCAAGTATTTTGCACTGGTCTACAAGAATATTTCAGTAGTTCAGTAGGTCAGCTGAAAACATAAGGCAAGAAGAAAACCAACCTAGAGCAATATCAGCAACAGTTAATCTTTTGTAAACAGCTTTTGTTTGTGCAGTGATAACTTTAGAGGGTGACACGAAAAGACAAATTGTTACCAAATCATAAGAGTTTTCTTACTTACTTTCTTTCATACTTGCTTATCAAGCACTGCAGTAATTTTGAAGGACTAAACATCATTAAAAGAAAAATCTTTCTGTTTTGCATACCACATATCCATAAAGTGTGCATAGGAATGAATGATAGCTTACTGAATTTAAATTAACAAAATCCAAACTTACTTTGACAAGTTTGGTGAAATACTTTAATCTGTCAATAATAGTTGTTTGTCACTGTCATTTTTGCAGCACACTTGCAATATTTAACAGTTATACAAGTGCTAAAATCTTCTGATGCTTTCCAAAAATGCCTGCACAGCAATAAACCCCTTAATATCCTCACTTACTTGGGATTTTGGACAATAAGCTAGTCTGGCATGTATTTGACAGTGTGATAAAGCTGCTATAGACTTAGCTGCCTAAATTGAACAGCAAAAGACCAGCAAAACCCTCATGAGTTCACCTTTCCTGATAGGGGAGTTGGCTGGAGGGGCGATCATTTCAGCTAAACCAGAGTTAAAAAGGCGATAGGGAGTCCACTGTGGTTGGCACAGTCCTGGCTTACTTTCTATTATTTCTGATATGTCTCTGCAATTCAACTGATTTCTGAAGCTGAATTAATCACCTTAACAAGCATTCCCATGTTTGGACAGAAGTGTGAAGCTACTCAGGGCAAATTCCAATGCTTTTCATTTGGGTCTGATATTTTCTAGTTGATCCTAATATACTGCACTTGTTCGTGAGCTAAATTCTTTACCTGATGTATCCTCACAAGATATTATTACTTATATCAGGTTTCATATGATGTTTTCCAAGGAGATATAAAAGGTGATAATATGTATTCTATGGCCATCAAACACCAAGATGGGTGATGGTTTAAGAGCCCACTCGGGGGGCAGCAAGCAGTGCTATTGATTCAGTTGGAATGATGCTCAGCTCCTGAACAGTGTCAGAAGATGGTTATTTCCATGACTAATAAAAAAAAAAGCAAATCACCAGGTGTTATGATGTGGTTTACAGAGATTGTTAGAGTTACAGTAAAGTTTTCTGAAGAGCGAGTTTTATTATTGGATCAATAAATGTGCTCTAACTTAAGCCA
This sequence comes from Chiroxiphia lanceolata, assembly GCF_009829145.1. Classification (NCBI taxonomy): domain Eukaryota; kingdom Metazoa; phylum Chordata; class Aves; order Passeriformes; family Pipridae; genus Chiroxiphia; species Chiroxiphia lanceolata. Next base: position 28,984,851 of record NC_045644.1, read on the forward strand.
TTCGGCTTCACCCAGGAGATGAAGTTTAATGATGAAAGTGTGAGAAATGAATGTGAGAAAAGATGCTTCAATACTTTCTTGAAAAAGTTTTACATGTTTCCCATAAAATTAAGGGCTCGTAATAACATGGCACAGCTGTGATCAAGTCACTGTTAGTTTTGAGAGCAACCCGGTGCAATATAAACTTTGACCTTGTTCTAAATTTCACAACAAAATAAAAACTCAGACATTTATTACAGAAAAATGCTGAGAATCAGGAAAAAAGAATACAGTTCAAACAAGCAGCTTTCAGCATGAACATAATATGAAATGTGTTCCTCCATGTGGATGCCCTAGAATGTGATTAAGGAAATATGTTTTTTTCAGTCATCCTGAAGTTGAGGCATAGAGCTCAAAGAAACATGTTCTGAATGGGCTTGTTTGCATGATTTCTCTTCTAATAGACTGAGGGTTTGTGTACTATTTCATGGGCTTGCAGGTAAATGGTAAACCTCTGTTTAGGTAGGTTATTTATAGGACAAGAAAAAAACAGGGATGTCAAAAGGGGGGCTGTGTATGTTCTGGATATGGTAATTTTTTCTTGAAAAAAGCAGGAATATGAGGTTGTGGTAGAATAAGAGAAGTTTAGGGGTGAGTGATCTATCCTCTGTGTATTTATCTGCTCCTGGTTTTCTGCATTTGGACCATTATGTTGTTGGGGTGGGACTGTCTTTTTGTTTGTGCAGTGTTAAGCCTTGTGGCCTTGAGCTTCTGGGGAGGTTTGCATAGCCACCCAAATCCATGAACTGGGTCTTGCTCAGAGTCATTCACAGATAACTGGGGAAAGGTAATTGATGGAGTTTCCCCCTTGGCATTGATTATGAAAGGGAGGCATGGAAGATGGTGGTGTGGAATACTCTTCTTCTGATAGCATTGCAGGAAAAAAGTAAAAAAGTTTTTTCCGCCTAATTAATAATGCTTGCCACCTAATTAGTGATGCTTGTCTAACTGATGAAGGTTGATGCAGTGGCTTTTTTCTTTTCTCTTTTTTTTTTTTTCCTCCGTCTGTGTTACAGATATACGCGGGCTGCAGGGATTTCTCGATCAGGCCTCAAGACTGGGACTTGATGTATCGTTACAAAAAGTGGACAGGAACATCAGCAGAGTGTTTTCCAACCTTTTTACTACCATGAAAACAGAAGAGCTGAACCGCTATCGGGACACGTTGCGGAGAGCTATCTTACTGCTGAGCCCACGGGGAGCCCAGACTTTTATTAATGAGGTCAGTGCAGAGTTGTTTTTATCATCAATATTTTAGAAACATGTATTATGACTTATTGTGACTTATTATGTGATACCTTGCTGTGTTTTGCCATTTTGACAGTGCTGTTTGTTAAATGTCGGATGGGATTGCGAGGCTCTGGTGCCAGAGAATTGAAAGATCACATGCTTCATGGAATGCATACTTTGTGGTTGATGCAAATGGGGCAGCATGGGCTAGATGGGCACTTTCAGTATAATATACAGCTCTCTGGAGTAATTATTTTTTTATTTGATTGTCTTCCGTATCAATAATTTTGTCCTGGATTTCAACCGCTGTTGACAAGTGACCAGAAAATCTAAAATAGTCCATTAGAAATGAAACATAATGTGCCTAGAGAGATGCTTTTGTTGTGGAAATGTCCAAATTCATGTTAAAAGGGCACATTATGGATATTTGAAAGTTGAATCAAGGAGATTTTATCAAATATGAGGTGGGAATTAGATGTTTGTCTTTTTTTTCTTAGTGGTTTCTTGAAATCAATGAGGCTAATTAGGACAGGGAGGTAGCTGTTGGGCAAACTTTAATTAGTGTGCTGTGGGCTAATTTTTGGCATTAATTAGTTTTATCCAGATTTCTTAATATTAAATAATGAATTATTTTACAGTGTTTTATATGTCAGAATTGAGAATGAGAGTTGAAGCCTCAGTATAAGTTTGTGTATTCATTAGCTAAGAATTTGGCAATGAAGTAGGGGTTTTAATTTATTTTTTTTTAGTTAACCAGGCATAAGACTGAACCAAGAAATTAAAATGTGGGTGAGAACTGTTTCCAATTATCAGTTTAGCTGCATCAAAGCCTTCTCAATTAAAAAAAAAGTCAACTCAAATTAGTTTATTAAGGTTTTTTTACCATAACGGCATTAGTAAATTATCCACATTTTATGTTCATCAGTGGTTTTTAAATTAATAAGGTAAAGTTTATCAGAAATAAATGAGGCAAATAGTTAGCTTGGAAAAGACTAAGCACAGGGATAAACTCTACTAGTGTTTGTGCATACACAGGGATTTCCTGCAGAAGAATGAGGGAGCAGATGCCCTCAAAGTGTAGTAAGCTCTATGCAGCTCAGTGGGCTGTTTTATTTGCTTCGTAGCAGACCTCCAGCAGAAATACACATTGCTTAACTTTCCAGTGAGTCCTAACAAAGCATCCAAACCAGGTATGAAAAAGAAATAAACATGTGTGTTTTATTCAGACTCAAACTGGGTGGAAAGTGTGTCCCCCTTCAGTGCTCAAGGCTCCAGATTTCTTTGTTAAGAGTTAGATGAGTGCACTGTCAGGACCCTGAGGTGTCTGGAGTGTAAAGGCTCGTGTATTAAACTGCTTTACTACTCACTTCACCTTAAAGCACTGTGTATTATAGGCATTAAGACTAATGACCCTGATATATTTCCAGCTCCCTACAGAAGTTTAACAGTGGGCAGAAATGAAGAGTAATTTATTTGGCAATCTTCCTATATTGAATCTTGATTGATTCAGAAAAGCTTTATAAAAGAAAATTTAAATCTTAGAAAGGAACTCTAAAAAAGCTTGAGTTGTGAGGTACACGGTGTAGGGGAGAATCTTTCTCTGGCAGAGGCTGGGCTTACATTTTGTGGAGTTAGCAAATAACTGCAATTCTTTAAGATCTCAGTCAATAAGTGGAACTAATTATCTGCAGCACATTTTCAGGGAGTCTAGAATAACAGCTTTCAACTTAAATGAAATATGCATTCGTATGTAATTTACAGAAATGCATCACTCACTGTGTGTGGCAATAAGTGCCTTCGAAGGGTTTACTTATTTCTGCAGTAACTATTTCATGCTATAGATAACTTACAGCTCTATACTAGTAGTATTGTTACCAGTCTGGCTCTGCACCTTGAAAATTGTTTGAGATTCTGAAACAATTTCTCTCTTCAGTTTTGGGAGGAAAATTAGCTCTACAAAAAGAATCTAAATAGTAGCATTAGAAAAAAATGCAAAGATATCGTTTTTATATTTTGCACATATTTATTTTCTTTTTTTTTCTGTAACTCAAGTTAGAAATAAAAGCTCAAAAACAAAGAGAAGAAATTGGATTTAACGTTTTGTTTCCACAAACTTGTGGAAATGGAAAATTTCATGTGAAAAAGAGGTTCCTTGTTAAGTTTTTCAGTTTTGCTGAGTTGGTATTTTGTAGCAGGGGGAAAATGTCTGAAAAGCTTCAACTACATTTTAAGGTGTATTGGCTAATAACATTTCTTCATAAAAAACAGGTGTTGCACACAGACCCTCCAGTGGAAGGCAGAACAGAAATAAGAACAGTGTTTGGACTATGAACCCTGATATGAACAGTTTTAACAAATTTTTCTTAGCACAAGTCACAGACATCAGCCATTGGAAGCTGGTACAAGATTTATTTTGCCTGGTTTGATATCGCAAGTGATACATCTTTTCTGCTAAAAAATATGGATCCAGTTTTCAGCCTCACTTATCATTTCTTGGGTGGGCGAGAGAGATCTCATCTGACTTTGAATGCACAAAGTTAGGGGATTCTGCCATATCATACATGAAGAAGCTTTGAATGCTAGAAGAACTCAATTTTAGGATTATTTCTTTAATTTTCATTTAACTCTCTTAATAGCTCAGTACCTGGTTCTGTCATGTGTCAAAGTTACTGCAGCAGGAGTCACTGACATTTCATAAGTTTTCAAGATTTATTATTTTACTATAAAAGCTGCTTTGACTGAAAGAACAGAGAGGAAGAAAGGAAAAATATCTTTTCAATGATATAGGTATAAACACGGAATCAGCTGTTATTCAGAAAAGAAAAGGTAAATGCATTTATAAAATGTTAACTAACCCAGATTTTGCACTAAAAGGTCACCTTGGGACTGAAGCAAACCTAATGTAAAGAGTGTTCCTCTTAATCAGTTGAGAAAAATGTTCCATTCTTCACCTGCAAAAATCCTGGATATATTTGTCTCAATTGGTACAGATGTACATGTACCAGCAAACACAATTTTGTAGTTTGAAGGCCATACCATCCTCTTGCAAGGCAATATATAGAAAGAAAAGAAGAAAAACTAACAATTCAGAAATAGGGATATTTGTCACTTTTAGCTGTTCTGTTAGTTTCTTTGGCCCTGACACAGGAATCTGAGATTCCAAAGGCTCCCTCTTTGTGGCAGCCAGGTTTCACCTCTCTCTTTCACTTACCAATCGATAGGTTTTTTTGGTTGCAAGTAGAGGTAAATTTGTATGGATTGCTTTTATCATTAAGGGCTGTACAGTGAAATGAATAAATGGAAAAATAGTTCAAAGAGGTGACAAAAATGATAAAAGAGTGGGAGAGTATGACCTGTGAAGAGAGGTCTCAGGAACACGCTATACACAGCCTGCCTAGGAGAATACCACTGACAAATACCTGAGAAGGAACATGAGAGGAGAAGGAGGAATTATTAAAGGTGATCATGGGTTGTCTAACAGGAAGTAATGACCTGAAGCTAAACGGGGAATGCTTTCTAGCAGGGAGGTCAGTCGGACAACGGGAGTGCTTGGCAAGAGGGTTCAGTGAGGCGTCATTCTTCAAGGTGTTCAAGAGTTCACTAGATAAAAACACTCTGGTAAATTAGGCTAGCAGGCGTTCCTGAATTGGTTTGAAGGATGTTCTAGACGATCCAGGAGCTCTTCTGAAGACTTACCTTGAAACATTTGTTGCGTGAATAAGTTTAGACGTTGTACTTTTTAGACAAGACATATCTGAAGAGGAGGAAAAAGTCTTGTAATTTAGTGCTTCTGAAGTTTCCTGTGGCAGGTGTGTGGTACCTGGTGGCTGTGGTTTGGTTTTTTAATTCTTCACAGAAGATGGATTTTAATGAGATTTTTCTTTATAACCATAGATGATATCAATTCTTTAATCTTCCTTCTTTTCATTATATATATATAAACTTTACTTTTTAAAACCAGTAAAATAGAGGCCGTAACCCACTTGCATGTAATTGTTGACTTGTAAGGAAAAGACATTATTGGCTTTACAAAACCTTTAACTCAGCATTACTTGTATTTTTGGCATCTTCATTGAAGCGAAAAATGTTTCTGTTGAGGTGGATCTTTGAAAATGCTGTAGTTACTTGTGAGCCTGCCTTACCTCTAAGCTAGTAAGCTTACTGCAGTAAGGTTCCTTGTATATATGCATGTCCCTGCAGCAAACCAGCCAAAAGCAGAACTCTTTGCATGCCTAGGATAGTAAATAAGTTGAAAAAAAAAGGTAATAAAAGAGAGCAGATTAATTGCTTTAAAAATTAATACAAACCCCCTGTATCAATGCAACAAAGTTATGTGAATCACTACAATACCAATTTGAGCTGAAGCTAAAAACTTCCAGAATAACTCTGTGTTAAACAGCTGTAATTTATCTCTGCCCTGTTTATGTAGTAACCTCTGTGTCCCCACTGGAGAGCAAAGATTGCTCTCTCTTTCTCTTTTACCCTAGTTCATACTTGTCGGGGTCGACAGAGAACCTGTCAGCAGCCTGGCAATTAGTGATGAGGAATTTAAACAACTTTTAGGAAATATTTACTGTAATGGTGGACGGAACAAACATAATGCAGCCCAGACCAAAGGTCACCAATCAAAATGTGCATAGTGTCACCAATAGCATGTCACAGCATGCACAGTGTCTTCAGTGTCACCAATAAGAGTGTGTGCAGTGTCTTATGCTTGAGACTTTTGACCAATTGTGTTGTGACACGATAGTGTACAAAGAATATAAAAGAAACACTTGAGAGTAATAAACAGCTTCCTGATCACCTTGCACCTGGACTATGTCTGACTCTGATATTTATGTCGCATTGGCCGTTCCGACTTTATCAGCGACATATGGAGACGCCGACGTGATTACAGCGTTGAAGAAGGATTTATCTCCAACTCCGAGAAAGAGTTTGGAGGGATTCCTCTCCGAGAGAGAGGGGCTGCCGTGACTTCCCTCCTAGAGGGGGAAAGAGCAGAGGATTTTCTCTCCTAGAGAGAGATTGGACCTGTGGGGCGAGGCACAGGGGGAACGGAGCCCGGTGAAGCTTGAGAGCGGGTGGCTTCCCGCCAAACGGTCCGGACCTGAACTTTTTGAACCCTCATTAGGTAAGCTAACGGGGGTGCCACCGGGGACTATATTTTAACGACGGGTCAGCATATAACGAAGGAGGAAAGTGTAGTTCTATCTACGTGGAAATCCCTCCTTAATTGAAAGAATGTCAAGGTTGCTGAATTTAATTTACGACGTGTGCTGTTATAGTACTGAAAATAAGGCTTTGAAGCTACTACGTTAAGTTGCATTTCGTGTGTTTGCCTGACACTTGCTCCGTGAGATTCTGAAAGATTTAGAAGCGTACGGGAGGCAACAATCTATGCAATAACTCATATAAGAACTAAAACTCTGAAACGCAGTTGCCCAGAAAGATAAGCAGGTTGCCGATGTAACAAATTGTCCTTGAACTATACCTCCAAGCAAAAAAATGCAGAAAAATTTAATAATTCACTCCCGGAGACAGAAAAGAAGTAAGGACCCCCCCTCTCCATTGCCACCGCTGCAGAAAAAGCAGTTTTTCCACCAGATAACTCCACTGAGAAAACAACTAAGAAAAGAAATTCAAGTTAAGATATATAAGCAAATGGAGAGGGACAGAGATAAATTAGAACAGTGGGGGCTGGGCAGAAAACAAGACAGCAAGGCCCATCCCTGTATAAGCCTTTGAACTTCTTCGCAGCCTGAGTTACTTATTTTTTGTTCATGTACTAATTGGCTGTTTCAGTCTCACAATATGTGTAAGATAAAACACAGAAAAATATGCAACAAATCAAGTTTGGTGTCATGGAAGCCTGAAGACGACGATCCCTACCGGGGAGAAAAGGGGGGCAAAAACTGCCTTCTGATATTTCTGTTAATTCTTGTGTTAACTGTAGTGTCTGTTGAATGTTTTTGTGAGCTCACAATATTATTGTTACTGTGTGTGTGTATGTGAAGAAACAAAGTTCTTTGCCAGGACAAAAAAGGAAAAAAGAAAAGTAAAAAGCCCTCCCTTGAAAAGATTCAGCCTTGCCAGGGAGAAAAAACAGTGTGTATTTCTCATGATAGAGAAGGTCTGTTGCTTGGTAACTAAGCAGGAGTGAAACTCTCCTACTTTGTAAAAATTGCAACTTTGTAACCTTCTGATTGGAGAAAGAAATTGTCTTACAATTTCATAACATGGTCTTACTAACTGTTTTCTGAAGTTGTTCATTAAAATAACCAAAATTGTTTTAAAATACATACATAAATGTAATGGAGAAATAGACTTTTTAAAGTAACTGCTGACAACTGCCTGTGATAAGAAAATTCCAAAGCGTGTGGGGGGAACGATTCTCAAGCAGAGCTGCTGGGCACAGCTGCTCTACCTTCCTTCTCCACCCCCTGCTTAAACAGCTCTGTAAACATTCTTTTGTTGCTTCTGTATTTTACAGATAGGTTTTTTGAGATTGTTGAGGAAGCTTTAAGGTAGACTTATTTGGTGGAATACCTAGCTCAAAAATATCTTATTTGACAGGGGCAGTTTTTGCCAGAGAAAAAAGGAAAAATAAATAAACTGTTTCTAGCTGGAAGTTTCCACCTTTGTGGAAAGAGAGATGAAATCTAAGGATATAATACAGGAAACTGCCTAACAACAGACAGCGTTTCAAGTTTAAACTGCATCTGTCCTAGTCTCTGTGCTAAGCAGCAGAGGTGTGTCCCTGTTATCAGGTGACAAACCAGAACTGTTGCTGCTTTGCAGGTGTGCATTCTGGATCCCCTGGTATACTCTTATGAGCAAAACCCTCCTTTAAAGCAGCCTGAGTGAGTTTTACTATGGCTTTATGTAAATTGCTAAAGTTGAAAGCTACTTTACAAGTGTTAACTTCTTAAATACACTGATGTAAGTTAAACTGTTACACCTATTTTGTTTAAATAAGATGTTTAAAGTTTTCATGCATATCCCAGACAAATGTATAAATATCAGCAAAAATTCAGAATTAGCTGCTTATAAATCCTAGCTGATCATATCATTTCAGAGGCTGGGTGAGACTGCTTAAGTTGTAAAAGGACGTGACTGTTCTCCAGTTTCATTTTTTACATTCAGAGAGGCAGGAATCTGCCCTATGAATTTGTGAATCCTGTTCAAATCCCAAGCCATGTGTGGCTTGATAAAAGAAAAGTAAAAGATGCAAAACTATATTTAATCCAATTATGCAACTAAACCCCTTATCAAAATCAGTAATTCCATCCTCTGAAAGATTTCCATATGCTGAGATTTTGAACAGCCAATTGTTTCTTCATAATGAAAGCTGTTATTTGCTTTTATTGAAGTTACAGTGACCTTCCTGAAATTCAGTGTGTTTTACTTTACTATAGGAGAGAATTTTTCTGCAGTACAACATGATAAAATGCTGCTCAAAATGATAAAAGCAAAGTAAAAGGAAATACAGAAGTTAGAGACCTAAAAAGATGAGTTAAAATTAAATGTGATTGTTCTAACCAATGTTATTTGAGAAGCAGGATTGAAGAATGCTCCAGGAAAATTCAAGGAACCAAACCATGGAACCTATCTCCAACAGAGAGGATTACACTGCAAAGAATCATCACTAGACCTTCAGCTTCAAAGAAAAACTGCAAAATTACCCACAATACCCACTTAAAAGTGACTGAACTATTAATAACAAATTTGTGAGTTTTGTATTGAAGGTGAAGAACAACTACAAGAAGCAGATGAACAAGAGCCGAGAGTTAATTACGTCCCAGACATCAGAGACAACTTGGACTGACTTCTCACAGAAGACACTGAATTTCAAGCTGTATTAGCAGACTGTAATAGTGATTTATCTATTCATTTTTCTAAGTACTGACTATAGACAGAAATCATGTGTTGCTGCCAATCACACATTACTCACGTAACTCAGACATTGGTTTAACTTCTCCACAATTTAGGAAGTTTTGAAAAACTGTAAGGACAAGTAATGTTGTAATTTGCTGGTTTTTCAGAACTAAAACAATTCTTGCAGGTTAGAGTGCATGTCACACTGCAGACATCCAGCATAAATCTCTAAAAGTTACATTGTACTCAGTGTGAGAGGACATGAACCTCTTTAACAGAATTATTTGCAATGTACTGCATGAATTCTAATACTTGTTTTATTTTCCTTTAGTGACTACTGCTGTGAAGCTTCTCTTAGTATACCTAATGTAAACATTCAGAAATTCTTTTTCAGTATTAACACTGTTGAGTAGATGATCCCATGATAAAGTATTGTACAGGTTAATTTAATCCATATTTGATACAATATTCCTTCAGTTCAATCAAGATGCGAATTATGAGTAACTAAATTCAAAAAGTAAAATACCATTTGTATTAATTTACAGCTCTTACAGCATGTTGCTAAAGGATGAACAAAAATATAGAATTAGATGATGTGCTAATAAAATAACATAACCCTGAATTTTACCCATCAAATGAACATTTTAAAATATAAAAAGGGGGGAAAGAGACTATGCAGGCGCACAAACAGATGCTAAATCAGAATAGATCTCATTTAAATTTTTTAGGCCTTATATTCCTTGTATGTATTCCTTTTCAAGCCAGGTACAGTTGTTAGACATGAATGCCAAAGATGACAAACTGAGAAGTACTCAGCCAATAACTACTTAAAATGTAAACTGTGTAATTAAAATGTAAAAGTATAATAGAAATTCCAGCTATGTGTGAGTGAAGAGTGACTGAGGTGGCCACCAATGAATGACTGAAGAGAGATTGTGTGAGAGAGAGAGACTATGTAGATATATATGTGTGACAATATCTGTGTGTGCAAACTTAACAATGCTTTTGTATTGGAGTGTTGAGACTTAGGGGTAATGTATTACACAGATCTCTCGGACTGTAGTGGATCCTTGTTTTGAATAGTGGATGAGCTCTCTGGATTCTTTCTTGGTGAGATGTTGCTGTGTTTCTTTTTAGCTTTGGATCAGGGGTTGCCAATGCTGATGCCTTGCTTGATCAGCCTGTTGCAAAGGGCCCTGCAACAGACTGTCAAAGCCATCTTTGTGGCATAAAATAAAAAAAAGAGGGGGAATTGTCGGGGTCGACAGAGAACCTGTCAGCAGCCTGGCAATTAGTGATGAGGAATTTAAACAACTTTTAGGAAATATTTACTGTAATGGTGGACGGAACAAACATAATGCAGCCCAGACCAAAGGTCACCAATCAAAATGTGCATAGTGTCACCAATAGCATGTCACAGCATGCACAGTGTCTTCAGTGTCACCAATAAGAGTGTGTGCAGTGTCTTATGCTTGAGACTTTTGACCAATTGTGTTGTGACACGATAGTGTACAAAGAATATAAAAGAAACACTTGAGAGTAATAAACAGCTTCCTGATCACCTTGCACCTGGACTATGTCTGACTCTGATATTTATGTCGCATTGGCCGTTCCGACTTTATCAGCGACACATACTAAGTGTTCTGCCTGATTCTTTAAAATAAAAAGAGATATCCTGCTTTTGATTTGGGCTTTTGGGATCATTTCACAGTGATTTCTGGCCTTCCTTCATTCCTGGTCATTGAGAAAGCTGAATACCTTGCTCCCAGAGCACTCTCAGTTGGCACTTGTTAGTGAACAGTGCTCCAGATTTCTCTTTTTCCCTTCTGCAGCTGGTGACATGTTATTACTTGACTGGAGCTGAATGAATTATTTATGGCATCTTGAACAGTTTGCACCCACAAGCAATTGTATGAAATGGTTTTTCTCAGAAAACAGGGATCTTCAGTTTTCAAAATTTAACTGGAAAAAGTTCAGTACTAATTTTCTGGCACTTAACATTTCATATTGGCATACATGTCTCTCTTTTTTTTTTTTTTTTAATGTTGCAGACATTCAGCATATTAGTCCATATCTCTGTTTTCTCTGCAGCATATAAACATCTTCAAATATTGGTGAATAATTTTGGGAAAAAATATTATGCCTCTTCTGTTTTTAGAAGGCAATTTGTATGTTGAAAGAGCTGGTAGTGATTTGTGAGTGCTGGTTACAGACCTGTAGAAATAATACATTCTTCTTTCAATGGTTCAAGTTAAATTATGCCCGCCTTATTTCTCCTAAATCCTCCTGTGGTATTCTATTTCTTCCTTAGAGCTAAAATCTTGTCTGCTATTGTTGACATTTTCAATACGCTGAGACTCTTTATGCTTATAGAGAATAATAATTATAGTTAAAACCCAAGCAAATCTCATTGAACTGCTAAAACTGAAGTGAAAACAAAACCCTCCCATTTTGGGATAAATTAGCCTTGAAGCAACTTTCTTTCCACTGGACCAAAAAAAACCCCAAAACACAAACCCTCCTACATTTTGTTTCACTGTGATTAATCCAAGGGGTGGGATTATTTTCACAGGGATCCTGATCTATTGGATCCCCGTGTGAATATGTTTAGAATGATCAATTACACGGATTTGTAGACACTGTGAAGAGGGGGGAAAAATGATGAATAATTAACTTTATGAATTGCTTACCTAGTTTCATTTGAATGGTATTCCTTTTGCCATTACTGGTATATTTAAGTGAGATTTTTAAATCTTTTTTTTTTACTCCATTAGAATGTTACATGAGACGTTGAACCTGAATGTTGAAAGGATGGGAAACATGAGGCTCCCATCCAATTTTGTGCATCTCTAACAATAGCTGATAGGAGTTTTGTGAGGCTTTGTGGGTCAGTTGAGAAAAATGGCAAGAGACACACAAAGTCCCTATGAGTCTAGAACCTGCTTTACTATCAGTCTTACTAAGTTTCTGGATGCCAGTAATGATATGGCAGCTCTGAAGGAACCAGATTTCCCAGCTCATATTTTGAGTCTGAGGACCGATGCATAAGGGATCATGTATTTTTAAATGTCATTAAATCTGTATGTATAGAAACCAGGCCTTCCTCTTGCTCGAAATGCTTAATATCCAGTGTACTTTTGGGTCCTTGTTTTATTGCAGATGTTCAGTTGCTAAAACACGATTCACTTCAAAATTTTCCTGCTGTCCATATGTAAGGATGTCAGGTCTAAAGGAAACTGTGCCAAACATCTGGCTGACAAAGTTATAATAATATCTGAAATTAACTTTTGTCTCATGAGCTTCATTATTTTTTTTGAACTAACCAATTTTTTAGCTAATTATTTTTGGTTATTTTTTTATTTGTTAATCCAGATCTCTGAAGAGATTTAACCTCAAAAAGAGGGGAGAGAGGCTGCATTTATGGTTTGGTGGGTTTTTTTTGAAGGAATAGGAGCTATTAATGACTTGGAAACACACAAATATTGTATTGGGTCACAGGCAATGCACCTTCTTTAGTACTGTCTTAGTGCTGGTTTTTGCAAGAGCTGAGACAGGACAAGTCTAGTGGGCACTAAAAAAAAAGGCTATCAAAAACTAACCCCACCTCCACCTACTCCTTCATGGCTCTGTTTTCCAAATCATTTTACTTCAGGTTGTTTGGCTGACTCCTTGATTAATGTGCAATTTAAAAATAAAAATTATATGTATTTTTAAGGTAGTGAAAAGTGAGATTGAATACTCTAACATATCTGTGGTCACTATGCAAAATGTTTCTCTGAAATGCTGCAAATTTGTAGATGACTTTATCATTCCCAGCAAGGATAATTTTCTGCAATTTAGGTATAATTTACCAGAAAGGAGAAATTAGTAATTAATTATGGATGATTAATTTTAAATATGTTCCTGCATTTGCATTTCATCCCTATGCTAGCATTTACCTATTGTAAGGCACTGGCAGAAGCAGTATAGGTACATGAGAAAAGGTCTTTGCCTCACAAAAATCAGAAAAAAAGTAATGGTAATAAAATGCTATTTATCATCTTCTGGTTTTACTTTTTCATATAAATTTAGTGAATTGTTCAGCTGACTGTTCTAGGGAAGCTTGACTTTAAATGTTATAAAATACATACTGTAATTATTCTGTATTGAACTTTTGAACCTCCAACACCAGTGTTTACACACTGTAGCTACAGGTTGATTTTTTCCATGTCTCTAAGCACAGGAATTGGCTTGGAGTACAGGACTCTGAACAACCATCTCTCCCCTAAAATAAACTTCTAGACCTGCTGTGCTGGATTGAGAAAACCACTGATTCATTTCGTTAGTTATTCCAGAGGTTATAGAAGAAGGCCATTATCCTTAGAAGGGATGAGTAATTATTGCTGATAATAATTTGCACCTGCTTCAAAAATCAGCTCCTTTTCACAGAAGGGTTTTAATCACTTCCAGTAGGTGAAATGAAATTATATTTACCCAAGACTTTATTTTTAGTTTCAAACTAATTTGAAAAATTACTTAAGCCTTTACTAATTACTCGTAGCACCCAGGATAATGCTATCTGTGTATGAGATAAAAGCTTGGGTGAGATTTACCATGATTTGAGAAGACTAATCCCAATCAAGGTGTCCTAGGACTGGTGCTCTGTTCCTCTTAAAGTTATTTTGTGTCTGGCAGGCAGCACACAGTGTGAAGGTGCGAGACAACACTGAATTTTATGCCTGTTTCTTCACAGTTGAAAGTTTAGAGTTCCTAAAAAAATCAAAAATGAAGGGTCAAGGGAGCTCTCTAGAAATACAAGGAAAGAAATATCTGGAAACTTTGTTCATCAAGGACAAGCAGTTAGATCTGATTCAATTCAGCTTATAACTTGAGACAGTGTGGTAACTGTGTAAGAAGATTGTCGGGCAAAGAGTGTTCTGTGTCAAAGGAATAGAGCGGTGTATCATCAGCATAAAGCATGATGTGTCAGTTCATTTACCTTTGTACCTTGGAGGATGGCAAATACTGCAAAATTAGCAAGGGTTTGAGAGTTGTTTTGGAAAGAAAGTATAGTCCTATACTAATAATTATTTTTCCTACTGCTACTGTTAGTACTGCTGGTGCTATTACAACTAGTATGTTTGCTGTACTTGAGTGGCTTGTTATAATTTGGGATGTTGTTTTACTGGGTGCTGTATTTGTGTCCCCAAAGAATTTACAGCATTCAGGAGGTGACAGATAGAGGTATCTGGGGGGTAAAATGAATTGATGATGAATGCTGTTCTGTGACACCAATAGTGTCATCATTCCAGGATCTTAGAAGCTAGCATTTTGAAAATAAAATAAAAAGGATTTTAAGATATTTGTGGAAATGTTTTCATACATAAGAATACATGAAAAGGGTTGAAACCAAGACCAGAATCTTCATGATGAATTAGAGGTAACCTGAAAGATTGGAATAAAAAGTATACAGTATTGAAAGTGAAGATAGTTAGCATATCTTTGATGTGACAGGTAACAAGGGAGCTATTGAAGCAATGTGAAGAGATGGGTGAAATGATCAAAGCAAGGGGTTAGAGATCCTCTTTGTAGCAGAAGTTTTAGTGACATATGAGGAGAGCTTGCAATTCTTAAGGTCAGAAAGATGAACTTGGAAGTAATCAATATGTAATATCATCAGAGCTCGGAAAGGAATTTTAGCATTACATATGGGTAAAAAGAACTGTTTATTAGAAAGATTATGTCTAAGGAATCTGTGAGATTTGGGGCTTATCCTGGATGAGAAGCTTTGAAAGTAGTGAGAGTCAAGGATGACACTTGTGTTGTAGCCCAAATTGGCAGGTCTGATGTTCTGGCTGTTCATTTTGACTGAGAAAAAAGATTTTCTTTCCCTAAAGGGAGAGGTCTGAGAAATCTCATTATCCACATGAAGCTTGTGAGGGTATCCAGAAAGCAGGCTATCAATTTAGACTAAACAGAATATGAAAAATGTGTCACAGAGAAGTAGATAAAGACTCATCAGCATGTGAATGACCATGGATTTTTTTTGCTAGTTTGTTCGCTGGATGAAGTTAATGTAAACAAAGAAGATTACAGAGTGAAAGGGTGTGGAACTCTCCTTGGGAACTTGGACAATATCACAGAAAGTATCCCCAAGAGGGGGGCCCTCTGGTGGTCTAGTGGTTAGGATGCGGCGCTTTCACCGCCGCGGCCCGGGGTTCGATTCCCGGTCAGAGAAAAAGTCCCCCGGGTAGATGGAGCTCGTCAGCCCTATAAGGCCATCCATCTAAGAGAAGGTCACTCTAAACAAACCTACGTCCTGAGGACCTCACTGCCACCGTCCAAGCTCGCTCGGCCCCGGCAGATGAACCTCAGGATTAAAGGGTGGGCTCAGCTCAGCGCACACTGTGTCTCACCTAAAAAAATCCACTGCGCAGGCTCGAAGGGTAAAGACCCTTCCCAAATCTTCGTTCGCGAAGACTGGCCATACTACATATACTACATCCCCAAGAGAGACTGTGCTGGAGTGTCAGAGGAGGAAACCCATGAGAGAGGTGCTGAGAAGAGGAAGTTTATCAAGAAGAAATGTGATTAGCTCTATTAAAAATATCTGGCACGTCAAACAGGAGACAGTAACAATTTTAGAGTGTGGCTAAGAAAAGTGAATGATCGTAGGAACAGTTTCAGTGTTGTTAAAGGGCCTGCAAGTAGAAGAGAGAGGAAGAATGGGGTGAAGAGACAGGCTGGCAGTGGGAGCAGTTTGTGTGGGCTGGGGCTTTCATCTTCTCTTTGGATGGGCAATGTGTGGTCTGTCAGCTCTGCTTGTCTTTGCAGTTCTTACCAGGTGTGCAGTTGTTTTGTGTGCTGTTCTCCAATCATTGGGAAGTTGTGTATTCATAGACAGTAGAGATTATACTCTCCATTCTTGTTGCTGGTTGTTCTGCTGTGTGCAGAATTCCTTCGTATTAATCTTATTGGGAAAGGAGACAATTTTTCAGGTTTTGGATAATTTCCTTTGCAGTGTGATGACTAAGGGAATAAAAGCAGATCTGACAGTATCCTCTCTGGGAAAGGACATACACTTTGTGTCCTAAGGACATTTTCTGATGGAGCTTTGGTTTTCAGTAATGTCTCTTTACTGGAAAAGTTGTCATGCTGAAATTTTCATAGAAGGAAATATAATCAGGTTTCTATACCCAGATTTGCTGGTTTTGTCATTGTTTTTGTTCACTGCATGTTCAGGGTTTTGTTAAGATACATTTTCAAAGCTTTTATTGAAAGATCAATTTTCAAGGTTGATTTCTTCCTATTGAAACTGGTACCTAATGATTATCCTTACAGAACATAAAATGTGGAGGTAAAGGGCTATTAGTCCCTTTTTTACCAGCTGAGGCATTGAGATTATAAAGAAAGTAGGCAATTTACTGAGTTCACCTGAAGCAGGGTCTGAAGTTCTAAATGTCAAACCAAGAACTTGCCCAGAAGGTCATCCTTTCATTTGACACTGCCAGGTGTGTCTTTGTCACCATTGACCCCTGGTTGTTTCATTTGACAGAACTGATTGTCCTGTCACTCCAGTGATCCTTTTGTCAGATATGCAGCCTTTAACCCATACATGCTGTGTCAAATATTAAAACCCTCTTTGAATAGTGGATGTTGGCTTTAGTTTCAGATAAATAATGCTGCTTGCACATGCAACCCTACAGAGCATTTAGAGATGTTTAGATAACTTTAAAAATCTGTATTTTATTTATTGAATTGAGTCCTTTCACTGTAATGGAGTTATAGTTTGCTGTAGACCATGCACTGTGAAAGAGATCAATTTGTTTGGCACTGACCCATCCATTCAACTTGAAGCAATCAGATTTAAAAGCTTTGCACTTTATTAATGTGTGTGCAAATAGCAACTGGGTTCCAAGGACACTCTTTAGGAAAGCACCTTGAGTGATTGGTCTTGATATATAATTCATATTTTGCTTCCAACCTTCCAAAGGAAAAATCATGTTAAAATTATTTTTAGATAATATTGAAAGGGGAAAAAACTCAAACCTTGAAGGATGATAGTGACTTTGTGTGTTTAATAGAAGTATATTGACTTGAAAATATTACAAGTTCCCCAATGTGTTTTCCCATAAAATTATTAAAGAGTATAGAGAATATTTTGAGATGTACATCAACACATAAACTCACCAAACAAAAACCCATTACACCATAGTGTTCATTTTCTAAACTATACTAACATTCAATCTATTTTAAAAATCAATTTCAGTTCTGAATGCATCTTGATTGAAAGTAAGAACAACCTAGCAAATAGAGCACTTCAACCAGGATACAGTTATGAATACTTAATAAAAGTACACAGTTCAAGACAGACTCATCCCTGATGGCTCCCATAACCAAGAGGCCCCTCAACACTGGAAATGTCACTGTGTAAATAAGATGGTTACAGCATCCAGGGCAAATAAGCAGTGGAAGTGTCTGTAGTGGTTTGGATTTTGTTTTCCCCCAGAGGCTAAGAAAGTGGTAGCCCCCAAGGGGTGGAAACCCCTGGAAGTTTTGAAATTCTGCCCAATAGGCGCTCCTGCAAAAATGTAAACATATCACAACCAGACCGGAAGAGAAGAGTTGTAGTTTTTGGTTGCTGGAAGAGGTAGCCATGTTGTAGAGCCACGAAGAAGGGGCTCTGAGCCCCTCGGGGCCTCTGGGCCCCCCCCAGCCCCGGCTGGGGGCTACAGGGACGTGGAACAGTGTTAAGCTGGACTATATATCTGTAGCTATGAACTGGGGAATGGTTCTTCAATATGAGCAGAGACAGCAGCAGCAGACGTAGCGTCCGGAGACTCTGGCTAAGAGCCAGGACAGATAAGAACTGAACCGGAGAAGCAGCAGAAGCCAGTAGCTGAGTTCTACAGAGTTCTTGGGGGTAAGAACTGATACCAGACCCCCAAACTCCTTTGAGACCTCGGAGAAGGAGGAATACATGGACTCCTATTTGAGAGGAGCCTTGAAGTACGTGCAGCAGCGGAGAGAGAGAGGAGCTGAGAAGCTCAGTCGTCCTGAGAGCTGAGCAAGGATGGTGTGGGAGGTTGGCCTTGGGGGCCCTCCCTTGCTGTAAGCTACAAAGAAACTCGCAGCCTGAGACAGGGCACAGAGGCCCTGCAAGGAGCTTGAATCTCCTGGAGATACCAGACCGTCACAAAGACCCCCTGTGTCTTGTGATATGACCGTGGTGGAACGACCTTGTCTGGGGTTACGAAGCCCACGGAAGACCCCTTTGCCTGCGTCAAGGGGCCGAGGGAGCTTGGATATCTCCCTCGTGAGTGCTGGCAGAGATCCAGCTATCAGCTGCATGCATGAGATGAGGAGAACCTACTGCCTTAGAAGAAACTGCTGCCCTGAGAGACTGGAAGGGATCTGTCCTTCTTTCCCTCCTGGACTTTTATTTGGAGGGGAGAAGAGATCTGATCCATTATAAATACTATATGTCATGGTAGAGATAGTTGTGATCCTGTGTATAGTGTGTTATAGTATTTATTTGTACAGTCATTGTAATATATTCCCTTTTCCCCCATTCTGAGTCTGGTTGTGTTTTGTCTGGAAAACCCCATCTCACATTAGGTTGAGATGTGGGAGGGGGAATGGAGCTAGGGAATTGGATTTTGGGGCTATCTCAAACCATGACAGTGTCTAATTTGAAAAACCTGTGGAATGCAGAAGTGCTAAAAATAATACCAAGGAAATAAAATTGCAATAAAAGGAGGACCATAAAAATACATAAAAACTAAGGATAATTAATTACTTAATAGAACCAATTAATAACTATTATATTTTATGCCAACCATGTTTGAGTAAAATATATATGCTTATGTATGATATATATTAGATAATGTGAAATATATATGCTTATATATGATATATATTATAAAATATAGAAATATATATGTGCCGTATGTATTTTTTATATATATATACACACACCTCCACATACACCTTGTGTATTATACCATGCCCAGGTCAGTCACTTGAGGAGGAATTTGTGTATGTGGAAATATGAAAGAAAAAAGTTTAAATGTTTGTGTTCTGTGCAGCTGGAACAGAAAAATAGATATTGGAGCAGAAATGAACAAAAGAGTAAAGAGTGCAAGCTCTTCAGAGCTGATCTGTTTCAGCTCATTAAGAACATTCACATTTCTGATGTGCTCTACAGATATTTGCCAATAGTGTTGACATCTTTCAGCGTAAACTAGGTGAAGGACTGCATTTTTAAAAGCCTGTTGGAAATGGTTATTATTTCATGCAGGGGGCTTGCAACGCTGACCAAATGAAACAGAAACAGCGTAGAAAAACTACCTCACTGAGGCTCATTGGCTCTGAGATTTCTGTGAACAATGAAGACACAAAAAGTAAAATTAAAGGTCAAAGCCTGAATACGAGTGAGCAGGGAAAAGCTGTGCCAGTGCTGGCTTCCTCACAAAGCACAGAGGTCTCTTAGGGGACGTGAGGAATGCTTCAGTGTGAGTGACAATGTCAACCAGGTATTGGTCCCAAAAGACTCTACAGTTTGATGGTGAATTGTGCAGAAACTGTTATTTGTGATTTCTAAATGAAATTTGTGGAACGTTGCAGTCACAGATGTAAAGGAAAACAATCCTGAATGAAATGGTTGAGTGGAAGTGTCAAAACATCAACAAATGAGGCTGAAGAGTCAGTTTTACCATTTCAAGGCTCGTTGTCCTGGCATCTGAAGAGGAAAGGCCCGGTTGGCTACTTTTAATTAGTAGTTACTGTGAATATAAGAGGGAGTGTTGAACTCTATAGTCTTTGAAATAGAAAAATTTATGAGTGTGTTTATATCAAGCTGGCTGCACTGTACAGCTTGGGTTGCTGATAACAGCTGCCTTGTATGTCAGGAGTATTAGTAGTCACATTGATGTGACCACAACATGGTGTACATAAACTTTATCTCTGGTCTGGTTTTTGCTACTTTGAAAAATTAAATTCAGCTTTTCTAGCCAGAGAATTTGTCTTTCTCTTGTTCTCTTTATTTCACAGCCCCTTCCAATGGTTCCCTTTGTCATAGATTTAACTCACTCTTTGTGATAAATAAAGAGTTCCAGAGATCCTTACAGTAAATAACAGTGCTGCTCACGTTAAAATGATCTACATGGGCACTTAATGAGATATGTTTGCACTGCTGCAATTGCTAATCTAAAATTAGAATTAAGAGTACATATAAATCTTTGTAGAGAGGTAATGACCCAGTTAAACAATTGTTGTGTCCAGGAATTTTGCTTACGTATTTCTCGTCACCTTGACAAAAATTTGTCAACCTCCCCCCCAAAAAAACAAAACCGCACAAACCGACGCCTGTGAACTACTGAAGCTTTCTTGTTGACTGCTGTAATTAGAAGTGAACACTTAGGTCCTACCTAAGTGGTTTCACCATAGCACTGGAGCTGTGAACACTGTCAGTGGTGGTGGGCAAACAGTTAAATCAAGAGGCCACTGGGCTGCTCTAGAGCATAATGGCACCCTTTATTTCCCACTCAACTCATTGGTATTGATTTGCAAATGAATATGCCTATTTGTTTATTGGAATTATCATTACTTCAGCAAAGTGTTCTAGCCAAGATGCAGCAGCTTTCCAAGGACTCTGGATTTCATTATCACTGTCGCTTGTGGAAGGTTAGGCAACCTAGCCACACAGGGACTTGTAATGACAAAAAATACAGTTGGCCAAATAAAGAACAAAAAAGTACATGCTAGAAAAGTACTTTGGTACTCAAGTTTTTAAAATAACTAGATGAAGTTTAAAGAATAAGGATGCAGTGATGTTTTAGCTGCTTTAATAAAGACAATGTAGTGTGGGGAATCATATAGCATGCATGCCACTGCTTTTGCTAATGGTCATTATTTACTTGTTAATATAAGCAGTCCTAAAACTGTTGCTAGTCTTCTAGATCAGGGATATGGAGCCTCTATTTGCAGTAGATGTGTAACTATATCAATATTTCAGGGACCACTTTTTCCTATCACTGGAAAAGTGTGAGGGTAAAATCCGTTGATGGTCATAAGACACCAGAGAGTGAAGTAAAGAGAACAAGACAAGCTAAGGGGATGGGTATCAGTTTCTTGGGTTTGAAATGTTCATATAATGAGTGTTTGAGAATGCTTTGAAAACCTTTATGTTAACCAACAATTTCTTCAGTTATCAAGAATGACCTGTTCCCATACAGTGCGTTAATGCTGGGAGAAAAAGTAATGATTCTGAAGCACTGCCCTTCTCCTGAACCTACCTCTTTGTTTTGTACGTTGTCCCTCAGTCTTGTGTTACTCCCCCTTGGTCATGCACAAGAATGAAGGCAAGGGAAAAGGGTTTGTCTTTTAAGAAGCTGGGCAAACTAACATCGTCTGCATGTGAGACAAGAGCAAGAGAGAGTGGCATAGCTGAGTGCCACATTTATCTTGCCCTCATTCAAATAGGGAATTTCTTATCATTGGCTGAATCGCCTAAAGAATATCAAAATGTTATTGAGAAAAATCCCATGCAATCTCTCTCTAGTTCTTCGTTGATCTTGACAAGGGTAATGAAGTTCTCTCACATGCAAGAGAACTGTATCAAAATGACCGGTTTTGTGCATTTTCTGCTGCTTTATATTGGCAGGATGGCATCTGGAAAGGTTAAAGTAGAGTCTATTCATCCACAATTCTGGCAGCAAAAGTAGCCAGAGACATGGTGCCAGTCCCCTCATTTGAGTTTGACCTTGTTTTCCTTTTCGTGCTCTCTTCATACTCTGCCTCTGTAAAACTCCTTTGTTCTAACACCAGAAATATTCTTGGTGAGAATCCTGGATTCAGCAGAGTTTGTATTGAGAACTCAGCCACCTCTGCAATTCTGTGCTTTACCTTTTGAGATTATATAATGCTGGAGGAGAAACACATGATTTCTTTTTTCCCCTGTGGTAAGGTCCTAGAATCGGTGATGTCAGAATTATGTTTTTGTTTTTAAATACACAGAATTTTTAAGTTATTTAAAGAATAATCTATTGTACTTTCTTGACCGCAAGCAGTGACTAACTCATGAGAAAAATTTAGATATATTTGCTTTGTTTTCACTGATCAGTCTTATAAGCCATTTGTTATGAATATCCAACAGAGTAACACAAAATATCACTATTTCTCTTCATTTGTCTAACAGGCAAAACAAGTTGCAGACGTTTTGTGAAAATATGGAACAGCTTCAGTGCTTTCAATGACAGTGAAAATTTCAATTCTTGACATTTTTGAGTGATGTCATAATGACATAAACCATTAAGAAATTTAAATAAGCACATATTTTACACTTCTGATACAATGCAACTTAATCTATTGATTTGAGACAATGAGCAATGTTAGATCCCCCATACTGTGACTCTACAATATACAATGAAATCCTGCCATATATTGTCATAGGGAAAATCCTCTTTTTGATACTGTTTCATATCAAATGATCACAGACTTCAGATCTCTTTTACCTAGAGAAAACTTTTAAATGTCAGTGTGGTTCAACCAGATTACGACTGAGTACAGTATTTCCACTGTGTTGTGTAGTATTCTTTGCCTTCATTGAAGAAACTCTTACGAAATGTATGAACTCTTACTTTCATTGGATTGCTTCAAATAATTTGCTTCCACAACTGGTCCTGGTGTAGGCTCTGATGCATTGTCGCTGACTTTTGAGATAGAAAGCAAATTTTAGATGATAGGTTGGGTTGTTCACAGCAACATTCTGCTGCTGATAACAGAGCCATGTTCTGGTATTTCCGTCTTTTTTATTGTAGTAGTGTGGGTAGTGTGCGTGTATATATATTTAAAAATTACTTGAAATCATTATTATGAATGAAAACGGTGATCTGGTGGTGACTTGACAATGGACAATTGCTACTACTGCCTGTCTGCTGAATTGCCAGCCATTTTCACCATGGGTATTTTAAGTCTCTGAAGGTACCTGTGCTCACTGTTCATCCCTTAGGTTCCTATGTTAGTAGACTACATGTTCCTCTGTTCAACACCTTTGCCCAAGTAGAGGAGCCCATGGAGTACCTGTCTCCATGACCAGGTTCACTCTTCCCAGGTTCATAATCAGCATAAGAAATTCCTGTACCTAATCCCATCAAAAAAGGAGTTTTCAATTTTACAGTTTTATTTTTTTAAAGGTGGGTTTGGGGATGAAATTGAATTAAAAACCACCCAAAATCAGATAGAAAAGCACCCTTCTTCCCTCGAGATGTTTCCAAACCTTTAGCAGTGTGTCCCTGCTCGGTCTCCAGCAGCACACGCATGTTCAGCAAAGCAGCTCCACCACAGCACATCAACAGGCTCCTGGTGTCAAGGACCACAGTTAGGCTGAACAAGGCATAGAATGGCAGCAAATTCCTCAGAGTATCCATGGAAAGTGGAAATTGCCACTTTTTCACCCCGTCTATATTAGGCTTTTGAAGTGCTCTCTGTCACTCTCTTTTCTGAGTGCAACCCTATTACCCAGTGCCAAAACAAGAGCTCTGTAGGCTGGGGTACAGGTGAGGGCTCTCCCAGTCTTTTCCTTCTAAGATTAGAAGAATGTCTGGTCAAAGAGAACTCTTAGGCATCTATGCAAAGAACTGTCTGGTTGTGTATTTATTGCATTTTTCTTCAAAACAAGAGCAGCTTTTTTTCTGAGAGCAAGAAAGGAGCTATTTTTTCTCTTATACTCTTGAAACTCTTCCAGATCATTTGGGAGAAAATATTTGAAAAAAACTGACTGTGCATCAAAGACAAAATCACACCTCATGGGACAGTAGCAAAAGAGAAAGTATAAAGATGAGAATTCAGAATGTGTTGCTGAGGGTGCTTGTTGGTGCCTAAAGAATAGTTTGAAAACAGGCGAGGAGCATCAAGAAGGGGCTGCAGGGTCACAGGATTTTGTTAGATTTTGGGGAAATGCCTTTTGGAATCAGGAAACACCATCTGCAGATTCATGATGTTAATATTCATGTTGTATCTCTCTTCAGGAGGTCAGCAGGATTAAATGGGAGGCTAACTATGTAAAAAAGGATGAATTTCACCCTTAAGCCCTCAAAGATCAAAAGAAATCCTAAACTGTTGAGACAGAAAATTGAGGACTTCTGTTTTGTGAAGAAGACAGTAACACTAATAAAGATAAATGAATATTTTGAGACATCCACTGATGTCTAAGAACAGTTGTGTGATGGAAGGACAGGGTTCAACAATCATCTTGAATTTCCCTAACTTCTGCTTGTCTCATAATTTGAATGTTGCTTGCACTATTGTTTGGCTACTATATATAGATATATATATTTATACATATATGTATATATATATAATATAACCCTAAAGCATTGAGAAGGCAAACTTATGATGAAAAGCAAATGCTAGGTTTGGAGAGAGCATGCAGGGACTTGTATCTGTGTTTTGGGGGTCTTTTTGATTTGCCTTGCAAAAATCCTGTTTGTATTTAATTTAAATATTTATGAGCAAATAGCGAATTTTAAATATGATTCAGTGAGAAGGGTTTGAGTTAGCTGCTCGTTCTGCCAGTAAATAGTAAATTCCCTTTAAGATTACCAAATGAAGTATGATATAAGCTATTAAAAATACTACTGATAGAAATCTGGTTCATTAACTGTGTTGTTAAGGTTATAAACGAGTTTCTTCAAATTCATAAGCAACTTTTATATACATGTTTATGTAGACCTGAACGTTTACTTTTGCATATTTGTTATACCAGATATGATGAAAGTAATGTATATTAACTTATTTGTAGTTGTAAGGTATGAGTATAGTTATATAGTATGAATTTATACGCATAGACTATAATATTTATATATTTTTAACATGCAATTACAGCCGGACTCATAATTTGGTGACATATAACTACCCTCTTCGTATCTGAATACTTTATTGTGCATTTAGACACTTTATCAGTGTTGTTAGAAAGTTGTACCAACTGTCCGGTATACAATTTTCAGTGCCATTTGAAAGATAATCTCTGTGTTTGAGTTTTGGGTAGAATGTCAACTTGTCAACAAATAAGCAACATTTCTAGATGTCTTCAGTGTGTGGCATCTTGCATGTCCAACCGAGAAGGCAAAAAATCATATTAATATTTACTAAAATCTGGGATTGCAAGGGGTAAGATAGAAGAGGAGAGTTCTGGCTGAGAAAGGTAATGGGTTTGTTGCAGGGTTTACTTGGGTGTGTATCTGTTATTACATGTCTCTGGTGGTTCCAGATTCCCTTGGTCTTTGTCTAGGGACCTTGTTATTTGTTTTCTTGATTTAATTTTCTTTGCATTGCCTGACCTGGAGACTTCCCAAGCCCATCTCTCTCTGCTTGTACTTTTCTAGTGAACTTTGATTTTTCCATGCAACCACATAGTTTTAAGAAAATCTTTTAATTTAGGGGTTTGATAGAGAAATCAATAAATGCAGCCAGTAAAGTGCTCTGTCCAATAAAATATATGAGTTTTGTTAATGGCACTATTTTATTTTCCTCTGAAATTTGGGTTCTACTTTATGGTTTTAGCCTACAGTTATACCCTCTCTGAATTCATTCCAGTGTTCCTCATTTCCCAGACTCTGCAGTTCTCAATAGCTCTTGCTTTGAAATAATACATTGAAAAAGTATAACAGATTTCCATGTTTCATTTATCTGACTGGGTCTCAAAATTGGTTGGATGATCCTCATTTTTAGGATACAGAATGGTTTTAGCCATGCAAATGTTCCTTTCGAGATAAGTAGACAATTGGAAAATACCAGGAGCTCTACTTAATGGTATTGCCTCTCTTAGACAAAATTGATAATAAGAATTTAAGTTGATAATAATTTATGAATGATTTAAGTTGTACTTAATGTCAGATCACACTTTCTGCCATTAGATGTCATAAAAACAAGCAGCCAATACAAACTTGTCATATCTACAGAATGTGTGCAGAGAGTGCCAGAGGCATTTGACAGATTTTATTTTACTGTCTTAATTCAGTGTTTTATCACAGAGTGTTTTTTCCTAATGAGAAAGTTGATAGCTACGTTATACTAAATTAACCAATCTCTGATTTAACCTTATGGCTTGTTATTTCAATTTCTTCACGAATCATTAGTTGTCCTGCCTGCCCGCAAGAGCTTGGCTGGGTCTTGGGAGAAACAGATCAATAGAAAATACTTAAATGCACAGTTGTTTACAGATGCAGCTGTCTCACATACATGCAGTTTTGAACATTAGGGTATTTCAGGCCTTTCTATCCCTTGCTTGATTCGTAGTAGGGCTATCATTATTGCGTGGTCCTTCAAAACTAAAGTACAGCTCAGATGCCCTGTCTCTTTGTCATTGAATGTCACAGGCTGTGCACTGTATTGTTGCTCCTAAGAAATCAAGGAGCTGAACTGTTGACGTAAGTCAGCTAGAAATGGGTTTGTTTTGTGATGCAAACCCACGTGTTTACTGTGTAAGAGAAACTAGAGGAAATGGAGCCCTCTATTAATAAAGCAGAAGACTATAATGGAGTTACTTCAGTTCATCTTCATGTGCTGAATTGTTCTTTAGGGAATTGTAGCACAAGCCTAGGTCGTATATCAGCTTGAAGATTGGTTAGAGCTGATTCCATGGCACTTAAAATCAACAGAGTTCATCAATCAGAGATAAATGCCATTGGAATAAAACTCAAGGAAATCTTAGATGAGGGGGAAATTCAGATGCCAGAATGACATTGGGACCTTGTATAGAAGAGCAACATCCCAAAGACTTTCTTTTTGTCATGTGTAGAAAAGAAGGAATGGTTATGAGAGTGTGTATGGATGAACTCCTAGCACTCTGGAGTGGAATACCTTCTGAAGTAGCACTATTAATTTCTGTGAAAAACAAAGTTTTTCCTCTGCTGATACCAATGTATCCAGGGTTGCAGGTTATAAAAATGTGTATTCAGAAAGGGCTCAGGGGAATTCCTATTGTCACTTCACTCTTCCAGGCTGACTGCAGGCTCAGGGGAGTGCTGTGACATCTCTTACCCTTGGCTCACATACTGAAAGCTTGTTTTTTTGTCACAACTGGTAGAACTAAAAATTTGCTTTGACTGAAATACAGGGTTGAATTCTTTTTGGTCCTCAGACCCTGAACACTTGAAGAAACTAGGACTTTCTGCTTCAGGACATAGGAAATTCTTCTTCTCCAGTCTCAGGTCTGTATCTTCACATCTACGTGAGTTCGAGTCTGAGACAGATTTTGCTGTGTCGGATTACATTCATTTTCCAGGGTTAAGTTTTCATTCTAAAAACAGGAGTTCAAATTGGAGGCCGTGAAAATCCTCCTCTTGATTCTTTCCTTGGCTTTTCTTTCCTCATGGCTGCTCTCAGGCTTCCTTGCTGGTGGTCTCAGTCCCCTCAGAAAGCAAATTTCTAGCAGTAGTGTGGTGGGGGCAGTGTTCCTTCCCTAACAATGGGCCAATAAGGTAACCACTTATTGTTTTTAGGTAAGCACTTGCCAGACTGCAGCAAATAAGTTGGTATTGACCAAAAGTAATTACCTCCTGAGAGATGTTCAATGTGGCAGGCTGCTTGTACCTCTGAAATCACCCTCGCGTTCCCTGGAGTGCATACAACGATTGCTAAGACCCAAGAAATGAATCATTATGATCTCAGTCATCCATTCCTGATGGCCTCAGTTGTCCTGGGGTGGTGAATTGATACTTCTGGCTCTGAAGCATTGCAGTGTAGCAATGGCCTGGCCACAACAGATCTTAGAGATGCATTATGTAAAATCAAGTTATTTTGGTGCCTGGAATCATGTAGGCTGGAGAAAATCACGAAAACTCTGGCACAGGTAAGGTCACTTGCTAAAGTTACTGATACTCTTTGATCAAGGACTTGTAACATTAGATTTGCAACTAGTTCCAAAATATTTATTATAATTAATTTTATTAATTCTACATGTATCTTATGTCTGGTTTAGGGCCAGTTGTTTTTAAAGCTCACTAAATTCTTGATCTTGGTGATTTCTGTAATAAAATTTTAGTTTATTTAATATTACGTGAGAAAAATGTTCTATTATTGTGCCATGAGGCAAACAAAACAGCTCAAAGGCTGCTCAGAGTATTTTTATTACGTTCCCTTTTATTAACCATCTTGCTGAACACAATTCCATCATTTGCATTCTTCTTGCTACTAGTTTTCCTTGGCTTTTGAGAATTTTTCTCACTTTGATCTCTTCAAGTTATTTTACCTAACTTAGAAGTATTGTGGTTTTGTCTGTATTGTTCTACAAACTTTCTGAATTGGTGAGCTCTAGAGAAGCCTTTTTTTAATATGTATATGTACCAGGACATCGAAAAAAGGGAGGATAAAGTATGTCTGCAACTTATCTAATCGTAAAGTGATGAAGCAAAGTGGGCTACAGTGCAAAATAATATTACTGGATGGAAATTACCAGATGGAAAGTGGTGTAGGACAGAGATGACCTCAGATAACTTTCTTAAGCTTTCATCTAGTTTGAACTGGGAACAGCCTGCATTAACCAACCAAAGACAAATTCAAACTTTTAATAAATACTGTGGCTCTGTTTTAAATAACTCTGTAAAGACTGATGGACTCATTCAGATGTACTATTTGTCTTTGGACCTTCTATCAGTGAATCAATGTCCTTTATTTGACTGGCAGACACATATTTAATTTGGTGTAATATATGATACATGGAAAATGCCTTTCAGTTTGAAACATTAATGACTGATAGTTGCCATCACTCAAGTTCTGCCTGTTACAACTTATTTTTTTTCTATACTCATCAAGTTTACTAATAATGATTAAAGATTTTCTTAGTTACATTGTCTTTGACAACACTGATGATTAAAGACATGGGCAACTTGTAGTATGGAACAGCTCACTTCTGTCCATCATTGATCTTCCTTTCCATATTATCTGCCAGTTAGACCTAAGCGAAAGTATAGAAAAGCAAGGTTGTTCAGCACATTTGAATGAGTTATTGATGAGTAGACATCAGTCAACCCAATAAAATATATATTTTAAAACCTGTAATCAAGAGAATGATATTTCATGCTTATGAGAATATTGGCATTACATTGGAAATTAGATACTTGCAATTAGGATGAATAATGTAATATATAATTCAATGGTAGTACATGAGTTTCAAATAATTAAAACTTATACTTCATTTGAAGTTTCAGACTTTTTTTTTGTGAATTCTCTACCTGATTACTCAGATATCCCACCTTTTTATATGTTTGGGGGGGGGGGTGAGAAAGACATGCTACTGTTTCTTAAATATAAAGACTTGAAAAAAAAATCTGTAGATAAGAAAAAAAACCCAAACGTTGAACATGGCACACATGACTTATCTGGAGTTTTATTTCAGCACTGTATGCCCTTGGTAAGCATAGATGTTGGGCTCATGACTATATTGAGCTGTCTGGATTTCACTTCCCAGCTCTGTCTCTTGCTTGCTGGTTGACCTTGGACTTCGGCAAGCCATCACTGTGCTGCCTGCCTTAGTTTCCACTTTGTAAGAATAATCTTAATGATATTGACCTCCTCCTTAAAACATATCCAAAATCAAACATATTCCTATGGACAACCACAAGCAACAGTTGGTCTTTGCACCTCTATTTAAAAGGAGACTGACGCGATTCATCTTCACACGGGAAGAGTTTCCTGGTTGATCACAGATACAGAAAGCAGTGCTTTCTGTTCCAGGCTGTGACAGAAGGTCTGACTTCAGGAAATTACTTTATCTTGCTTCTGTTTCTTCTTTTCCCGTCTGTCAAATAGGGATCATCACCTTTTTAAAGTGGTTTTGAACCTATAGGAAAAAAATGGTGTACAAGAGATACAATTTACTTGTGCTATGCTTTAAACTTCGTGCCCTACATGGCCTGAGGATGCCAATATTTGAGGAGGCTTCTGTAAGGATTTCAGTTGTAAAGGAGTAATTGGATACAAATGTTAAATCTTAATGTGTAAATGAAATTCTACACCATTTTTTCCTTACTTTTTTTGCCACTTTGTAATGATAAGTTTCAGAATCCTCCATCAGTTAGTACTTCTAATCCATCATTAATACTTCTAGTTCAATAGTTTCAGAGTGAGAAGTGTGGCTTTCTGGTTAATGATTTATATCCAGTTTCATGTCTTAAAAATCTATCTTATTTTTGTAAATATGCTTTCTAGCAAAATTGAATAATAAATCAGAATGATTTAAGGACTATTTATCTTAACTATTTATGTGTTTAATGCATTTGGATATCATCCATCATTTTCTTATAGATATTTGATCATAATTTTATATATATATATATATGTGCTATGATATATGCATAAGAAAAAATAGTTTAAAACTTATTATATTCTTAAATGTAATATTTTCATATTACATATACATACTGAATATTTAAAAATTCTGTTGGATATCATGTACTTAAATAATGTGTATTTTTCCATATATTTACTTACTGAATTATATAAAAAATTGCATTTAGAAGAGACCTAACCACACAGACTTTAGATTCCTGTGAAGGAAATAGGTAAAGATTAGCAAATACACCTGTGTATTATTACTTTAGGCATACATAGCAATCTTTGTTCCTTTTGTTTAAATTGACTGTAATTTGACAGAGTGAGCTCTAAAGTCATAGTACAAGGACATGAGTGCATTCTGTGCATGAAAATATTTATTAGACAAGCATATCTTCCAGATGAGAATGTAGAATTATTCTCTTGCCTTGAGTAGAACTTCAAGCTTGAATTCAGAAATTCTCTCTAACCTCTTCCTAGAGGCTCACCAGATCTTGCCAAGTTGTAGAGTATATGATGATGGCTTAATTTTCTGTCACTGTTATTTGGTTCCCTGATGTTGTGTGCATGTGTATGTCTGAGTCTATCACATAAGGCTGAATTCAAATGGGTCTTTTTACAGAATATTCACCTCTTGAGTAGCCAAGTGCTAGGTTGTTACTTGCATTGTGTTGGCTTGCATGCTTCAGCTGCAGTTCTGACTTTGACCATGTAATGCTTTGTATGATATGTAGGCATTTCATAATTTTTAAACCTGTGGAATCATACTCCTTGCAATCTGACTGCAAAGAAGTAACCCCAGTCCTAAAATATTCTTTCTTTAGTTTGCAGTCCTGCACACAGTTTGTCACAGCACTGGACACTCAGGTAGGAGGGTGGTGCTTTAGCAGTAAACATGATCTTTACATGGAGGAAGTAAAATGGCTCATTAAGATAAGACAGAAAAACAAAAGGAAGTGGTTTTTATTAAAAAATAAGTTATTTTGTAGACTAGAAAGTTTTACTACAACTGGGAAGAAAAGTTAGAGATAGTGATCAAGTTGAGGTAAAATAAATGACTGAGCTCAAAAATGTGTTGTCAGAGAAACAACAATAACAACAACTTCCCTGCTGGGTCATACCAGGGTTCCCTCCCTCTGATGGTGGCAGGGTAAAATAGACAAACCTGGCTGCCCTATACGGCTCAACATCTCCTCAGCATCCATTTATTGGATTAGAAATATTAAAGAGAAAAGGAAGGATACTAATTTTTTTCCCCCTGTTGCTTATTAATTTGAACCTGTTGGAAATATTTGCGTCCACAGACTTCTGTAACAACAAATTCCAGTTTCTGACCCAAGAAGTAAAGTTCCTAAGAGTAAGAGAAGATGTGTTAAAAGCGTTTGGGTATATGATCTCAGCTGTCTGATCCCGATGGCATAAGACCCAGCAGAAGGATCTGAGTCAATGGTTGTGGACAAAAACGAAATAGAAATATTAAAAGGGGGTGTCAACCTGCAGGGTCAAAGTTGTTTGGGTTTTGGAAATAAGTGGATTCAGAAAATTAAGACTAAAGCCCAAGCACAAGTTAATGATGCAGACATAAAGTGGATTTCAGCAATTTTCTGCCAAACATTGAATAAGGGCATGTTCAACTGTGAAAATTAATTGAGTTTGCCTGTAATTTGTAATAAATGTGCTTTGTGAAGATGACGTCACATGCTGCTGTTTGTCTGTCTCAGCTACTGCTTTTAAAAGTGTATGGCCAGCTCAAGATAATGAAAAGTAGAGAGGCTGAGGGGTAAAGGAAGGGTTTGGCCTCTGGGATTTTGGTATCTGTGGGAAGATTTTGAAATGCCAACTTTCTCGATGAATGGAGCTACAAGTTGTTATCCTCATCTAAGACAATTAACAAAGCTCTTTGGGAAAATGGTGCCCCCCCCTTGATCACTGGTTACTTGGCCAACCTCAAAACAACTCCTAGGTTGATTTACAGGATGAAACTGTATTTCCCAGAAAATTTAAAAAAACCCCAAATATCCCTATTGTACAGCTCAGCCTACTGCCATGAGTAAACTGTATGACATTCCTGCTTTAATCCCTGATTTGTCTTTACTAACCTTTTCAAGGTGGTCTCTCTGTGTAGTTTAGTTCTTTGTTCTTATATTTCTTTCAGTTGTTGATGCATTTGAGGCATGTAATTTTCTAAAAATGGGATGATGCATGTCAGTTAATTAGGCTAGCAAAACCCTTGTGAGGAAAAAAAGGAGAACAAAGAGAGTGTAGTTGGAGACTCCTTTCATTGCTTTTAACAGGCTTTGAGGAAAACAGATGTTCATTTGAAGATTTTAGAAGAAAAACACAAATGTTTTTAATTCAGCTTTAAACTGGGAATAATACTTGACCAAATTAATATGAAGTGATAAGGAACAAATTTATCTTTTGAAACTAAGTCAATAATTTGTTTATGTTGAAGTACACCTCCCTGCGCTAGTGAGGCATTTAGACATTTTTTTCTAATTGACATTCCTTCTCATACCTGATGCCCAGAAGTAAGATATGTGGATTTTTTTTAATTTTTTTTTTTTCAAATCTTCTTCCTTATGAATTCATGCTCTCCCTAGGAAACTTGTGAAATGAGAACAATGAAACCAACAGTGGTTAATAACTTTCTTACTTTTTGCAGATAAACACATTTCAGGACTGGGACCTGGCTACTCCCAGCTGTGTTTCAGCTATAGCTGCTTGTCTGCTAATGTTTAACTTGTTCAACTGTAAAGTGTTTTTAGATAACCAAGATAGGAATGACTGTATGGAAAAGAAAAAATTCCATCTGTCCATCTTCTGTCTAAATAATGGTCAAAATATTTACTCTGTTGGGCTATTTCTGTGTTGTTCTGTAGTAAAGATGAGGTACAGAGCTACAATTATATATGCTGCAATAATTATATGGAGTTAAGGGCTTTCTTCTCTTCCCCTGGTTACTTTTGTGGAAAATTCTTCTGAAAATATGTCATGCTGATGATATCCAGTGAGAGACTGTCTATAGCCCTTCCAAATGTACAAGCCTTTTTGTAGAATAAATGCAGTTGTAAAGGGACTGATCATTCACTGAAGTACTGGGATGGGTTAGTTTATTGTAGGGACACAATAATGGGGTTCTCTGCCAATAAGTGGCATTGTTTAGGAGTTCATCTACAGCAGCAATGAAACAAAAAGGCACGTTATTTTCCAGGCTGTAAATTTCCTTATTGCTATTTCTATATTTCAGTTGCAGGCTCTGCACTCTACGCTCTGTACACTCTAAAAAAGGACCACTGGGGCTTTTGTTACATCACAAGTCTCATGAAAAATTGTAAACCCCTCTGCTCAGAAATCGGGGAGAATGCAATAGTCAAAATGAAGTTATATTGTGAGTCTTATCAAGGCATTTCAAATCTGGGTTTGTAGCACTGATGTAACATGGTTTGGTTTCAGTTCAGGGTGCAGGTAGTCATTGTCAGCACTGATTTTATCACTGGTTTCGGCTGGGCCTGCAAAATGCTCAGCCAAATGCTCCAAATTTTGGGAAGGGAATAAAAAATAAAAGTATTACAGGATGTCACACATGTGTATAAATATACACATATATATATATGTATGTATGTATATATGCTGATATTTTAGGTGATCATGATCCATACTTCCTTCTTGATTAAGTCTTCTTTTGTAAGAATGTTTGATGTCAACAGCCTCACAATGACCATGTTCTAGCTTTCCAAACTAAGCTTTCTTCCTCGGTGTGGTGTTTCTTCTCTGGAAGTTTTACTTTACCTGGAAGGATGTGAGGATAAATGCTGTTCAAAAGGCACAGGAACTCACGGGTAGGCAGGAGTGTTTCTCAGACTGAACAGTGAGTTGTCCAACACTCACAGAATCGGCTCTAAACTGTTTCATCTCAGCCCAATCCAGTAACTGCTAGATTCCCTTGCCTTGTCAAAGAAACCTTTGCTAATTATATTAGAGCTCTTGGCAGACTTCGGAGATTTGACAAAAAGGATTTGTTTACTCTTTCCTAGAAGTGGTTACCATGGCTTTCAGTGGGTATGTTTCTTTTCCTGACAGGTCATGAAAGCTGCTACTGAGATAGTATTCTTCAGGCACCAATGTATGTTCTTTTAAGTCCTGTTTTTGATGCTGATAATGGAATAATCATCTCTGTTATAACTATCCTCTGAAAAACGATCTGGTTCCCACAGCACTCTTGTCAATGGAATTGTACATTTTCCTGAAGGGAAGGAAGCAAAGCATACATGCAGAAGTGACAGATATGTAAACCTAGAAAATGTTAAATACCTCACTCTTTTCAGATCATTTAAGACTGAATATTATGTGCTAGGACAAACTCCAACAGTTTAATACTATCTTTTCTGCGGGCTCTGCACAGGCATAGGAACTTCTGTGGTATTTACCTGTGACAGTACATGTCTTACCATGCAATTTGTGTGTGTCTCCATCATGGAAACTCACTCACTCATTTATGTTCGTTTTTGGCTTTATTGAAAGGCTTAAGGTGTCATGGAGTTTGATGAAAGACTGAAATGAGTAAATGGGGAAAATAGTAAATATAGTTTAGTTTTTGCAATGTAAAATTACCCCAGGGTTTTGGCTCAATGCCCTTCACTCGAGCAAAATATGATGTGTGGATCCTTGCTTTTTACATCAATTATTTGTTTGATGCACACTGAGGTTTGAGAGATTGCCTTTGATGTTCAGTGGTAGCTGTGTCTAGTGTGACCCTTGATGCTTCTTCATGGGTGGAAAGAAGTTGGTTGTGAAAAGATAGATAAAACCCCATTTAAGCTCATTATGATTCTATTGAATTTTATGCTGTGCTTCTGCATATGGTCATTTGTCTTATAGGAATAACAACACAAGAAAGCTGAACATATTTGCATTTCTTTCTTCCTTTTGTGAACTCTTGACTCTTTCACCTTGGTTTAGTCTCTTCTTTACACCCAGCAGCATCTTTATGGGGTTGTATCAATTGACATTAATAAACTGTCTTGAAAGTTTTGGGGACATCACAGGTTTTAAGAATTGATTTTTGTATCTTTGAAGTAAATTTGCATTTTGTATTGACCTCAGCAGATGAATATTCCTAGCTGAAGACAGCAATGTTTGTAACATGGCATAAAGCTTTGCATGAGGAAATGGTAACTAGTTTCCATTCATCTGCCTTGCTATTAGATTAATATTTTTAAATGAAGCTATAAATTAAACATTTACCAGTATTAAATTTTTCTGGGTAATAAATCTGTGTTGAAGCATGTTGAACAATGCTGACACTGGTGCCAGATGTTGTACAAAGACAGCATTACAAATAGTTGCAATTTCAGCCTTGTAATGAGGTAGCCACAAGTAGCAAAAGCCTTCCTGCCTCTCCCCCCAAATCCTCATTCCATTTCAATATGTCCTTGTAAAAATTATTTTCTCATAATAAAGACCAAACTGCCAACTTTCAAAGCTCAGTGTGAATATAATTGAAAAGGATGCATAGTTTTAGTGAATGCACCTGT
This sequence comes from Chiroxiphia lanceolata, assembly GCF_009829145.1. Taxonomy (NCBI): domain Eukaryota; kingdom Metazoa; phylum Chordata; class Aves; order Passeriformes; family Pipridae; genus Chiroxiphia; species Chiroxiphia lanceolata. The sequence goes on from NC_045644.1 coordinate 29,020,844, forward strand.
AATTGCCTCCCATCCTTTCAGACAATAGTGGGGGAAATAAAATTAGCTGCAAATAACAGATCCAGAAAATCTGGATGGAAAAAAAAGATAATAAGCACTTTCATGGAATTTAATTTATATCATGGATTTGTAAGCAGAACAGCAGAAGCCAGCCAATGGACAACATTCAGGGTGTGAATCCCCTGGTATATTTAAAATTTGACAGCCTTATCTTGCAGCATTCATGAGCTGTATATTGGAAAGTTGAAAATAGAGAATAAACATCACAACTTCAGATCTGGACATCCTTAGGAGCTCAGACAGTAGCTGATTGAGTCTGTCAGGAACAAGACATTGGACGAACAGTTGTCGAGTTCACTTAAAACCTCTTTACGGTTTCTTTGAACTGCTGGTTCAGTTAACCTTGCTGTTATTTGCAAGTGTTTACATGTAGTGCCTGCCACTGCAAAGACTGGGTTACAGGAAAGTTTAGCTACACATAGTTTTTTAATGGCCAATTTATTATCCTCAGTTTTTGAATATACCTTTTGTCTTTACAGATGATTTTCTTCCTCTTACGTTGAACTGAGGTTATGGTGATGCAGTGAAACTGTTTTGATGCCACAGCCACATTAGTCACAAGCAGTGATGTGGAAACTGGCTTACTCCATTGCTCAGGGTGTACTTTAATAAGAAATTAGTCTGCAGCCAACCCCTATAGATTGCAAATTTGGATATTTATTTGGATGGAACTTCTCTAGGGAGAACTCAGGTACACTCAGGTAGCTATATTCAACAGATGTCAATGGGAGTGAAAGGAGACCTGCTGAACTGAGTGCATGTCTGGTATATGATATGAAATTTTCCATGTGACATTTCTTACAAATGTTAAGACTTCAGTCTTACATTGGCTAAATTCCAGTTAGGAACCCTTCAACCCTAGCACTAACACTTCTACAGTGTTAATTTGAGTTTGTCTTTATCAGACTTCTCTCTTCAGCAATTGCTCAGTTGTATGCAGGTCTCCTGGAATACAAAAGCTCCAGAGAATATGAATTCCTCTGTCACAGGAATGGATTGTTACACTGGTCTTTTTACATATTCCTGTTCCAGAGAAGGGGGGATGTCGTGATGTCCTGTGGTGCTCAACAGCCACTTGTGCCTGGGCTGACCCATGTATTCATCATTGCAGGCTGAAGTACAGAGCAGACATACCAGAGCAGGGGGGATAGCCTGAATATTGCATGGTATGGCATAGCTGAGGTGCCTAAAGGGGCTAAATGTCCTCATAAAGGGGCTTTCACATCCAAGGTAAAGCTCTCTGCTCCTATATCCTCAACATTTTTAACCTGACACTTGAAAAATACCACCTCAGTGTTTTGTGCAACCCCGTAGCCAAGCAAGCTCAGGGCATGTGGATGGATATCCAGCAAGATCTGGGATAGGGTTGTAGAACAAACAGTGCATCTATTAGGAAATAGTTAAGAATCCCAAGGAAACTCTAATTTCCTTGATTGTCTGGAATTGTTTTAATCTTCCCTTGTGAGACAGAGGTAGTGTAAGTTTTGATAGAGTAACAGAGTGCATGTGGTCTACACAGATGACATTCTTATCTTGGGAAACTGCAGTAGAAATATGTGACTAGTAACATGCAGCAATTTTAAATATAGTTTGAATAGTGAGCTAAGACAAACACCCCCCTCCACAAAACAAAAATCAAATAAAAGGCAGATGCATCTTAGACAAAATGCAGTGGAAGGAGAAACCACCTGTAAAATACTGTCCCAAGGGACAAAAAAGAGGCTCATTGCAACTGTGAACTGTTTAGAGAAATTTGGCTAATCTACCTGTCCATCTAGTCTGAATCCACTACAGGGCACAAATATAAGGTGAACACAAGGTATGAATCTCAATAAAGGATTTGAAAATCTGAAGAGTTCAAAGGCATCCCTGCTACCTTTCCTTATTTGGCTCCGTAGAGATATCTTTACTCGAGTGCAGAGACTATCTGCAGGGAGGATGTGCTTGAATTGAATATCCTCCAGTGTACACACAGCTAGTTCTGGGACAGAAATATCTCTACATATAATAAATATTTTCATATGCATTTTAAGGTTTTTCTGACTGGGGAACCAGGAGTGGGATAAGAGTTCTACCAGAGGACTGAATTTAGTGAGGATAAAAATGCAAAAAGTAGAGTATTGAAAAGGCAATAACTGCTTCCAGAGCAATATAGTTTTAGGAGATCCTCAGTTAAGTACAGAGCTTATTAACTGTTGTCTTTTACTAAAAGTGGCTCTCTTTGATAACTTTTTTCCTGCTGTTCTTTCTGAAGAGCTCATGCCATATTTATTATTATCATAGTGGGGTGAAAAGGTTACAAATGCTCTGTTATGCAACTGATTTTGCATTCACTGGACTGGATTTGAGTGCGTGAAAAAGTGCGTGTATGTGTTTACATTTATACTTGAAGCTTACCTAGGACATAACCTTTTCGGAAAACAAAACATCCTGAAAATGACATTTGTTTCCTCACATTAATTGGAAAGAAACTTGTGTATAACATGATGCCAGATGCTCCCTACCATCACAAATCACTCCCGAAATAAAAAATGCAGGCATAATTATCTAAGGAAATAATGAAGCTAGAAGTCTGGGGGAGTAATTTGTCAGGTAAATGAATCTCAACATGAACTGTATGAGCATGGACTGACACCTTATTTATCAGAAAGCTGTTACCTATTGAGGAGGACAACTGCTTCATTGCTCTGTTTCTTTACCTCTCTTCCTGGTTTTCCCTTATGCTCTTCCTTACCCAAAACACACCGTTTAGAAGTAAACAGTAAAAGTCTGAACATCCCAAGTGACAGGGGTGAAAAACTCTGTATGTCACTGAAATAAATACTGAAGAAGAATGAAACTCAGACTATTATAGCATTACAAAGACTCTGTTTCTAACTGTTGAAGAGGATAATGCAGTCAAAGCATATTGCTTCTGTTATTATTGCTGAAAAATTACTCCTGAGTAGATTTTTAAAAATGCCAACCTCACCTGAAAACCCATTGTTTGCAGCTTTATTTCAGGTTCAACATACAGTTGAACATCTGACAGGGGAATTCTCGATCTGCACCCTGAAAGTCAGATACAGAATTACTTCAGATTGCATCAAAGCTTTTTTTTTTTAATTTTGATAGAAAAAAAAATCAGTCCAAATAAATGATTGTGGTTTGCCCAAAATAAAATGTTTTCATCTAAGGTAACTCCACACTTTTATTTAAGATTTTAAATGGTAACACCACCTCTCCACACCACCACTTTCCCCCTGTTCTCTCCCAACTTTTTAAAATACTAAACAATCAGAAGGAAGTGAGAATATGTGATGAAATGATGTGGGACTTATAAATCTAGAAATTTGAACTTGTTGACCTATTTTAGGCAGATTTGATGTGGAAGTAGAAACATCAGAGTTGCTACTTTTCCAACATGCCTTCTGGGAGGGAGGAGGGAGCAGGGGCATAGACCTGGCCCTTCATTTCAAAAGTTAAAGCCAGAACAAATACATCACTTAAAAAATATTATTTACTTTTTAGAATAAATGAACAAATCAATCCAGTGCTGAGGCTACAGAAACATAATGCACTTCCTCTAAATAGAACACTGAATACAATTAATCAAAATCTTCATCTTGGATGAATCAAATCATGTTGGCTTAAAAACATAAATTGTTCATTTGTGTCAGCCTCCTGGTTTCCAGGAATTCAGACTCTGGGAATAGCATCAACATGTCAGTTAAGCTGCTCAGGAACATATTTGAGTTTTAAGTGACTTCCTGACATTTACCTCTTATGTAAGTTATTATGTAAATAGGAAAAGGTTATTTTAATGTACTCATGATGTATGATGTTCATGCCTGTGCGTGCGCACATGAGCCACGTTCTTTGGTCCAACTGCCTTGAACTCTGGTTTTGGCGCTTCTTATGGAAGGGTGCTGCTGCTTTTAGGGTCTTGTTGGGCTTTTCATACTGTTATGCTGTGTCTTAGTGCATAATTACATGCTGTTGTATCTCAGTCAGTTCCTCTCAACCAAAGCAAAGGTTGACCATGTTGGGTTCCTAACTGTGGGTACTGCTGCTGCTCTGCTGGTAAACAGCAATCGTGTTTTCCCTTGATTTCCCTAATAATAAAATGAATGCGTGTGTATGGACATGCTTTTGCAAGGAGAAAATGTGGATTTGAGATAAAACAAGCTGGGATGAATAGTTAGATCTGTGGGTCCAAATATTTTGTAATTAAAAAGGATAAATACACCATTTCTCACTTTCACCAAACCTCAGAAGTCATTGGAGCAAGTCTTAAGGAAACAGTGACAGGTGTGAATATAGGTGGAGCAGAAATGGTGTATGGAGAGAGGGGTACAGCACCAGTTCTTCTGGAGATTGCCAAGCATAGAAGATTTTTGCAAAATAGAAAAATGTAATTTTGAGAAATAAGGATGTAATGGAAGGTATTTTGTATTATATGATACCCATTACTGGAAACAGTGTTTCCTATTTTTCTTTTTAAATTCCATAAATTTATTTGTTAAGAACAAATGACAATATTAAACAACAAATAGAGCAAAATTATGCATGCACTTGTATTTATAGTGTGTTTATTAACTGTTAAATATTAGATTGATGGTAAGATATTCTCAATTTCTAATGCCACGAGACATAACGTTGGGTGTAACTTCTTTTGGTAGCATGCAGACAGTCACTGGTGAGAAAAAAATGAGTCAGGAAAGAATCATAATTGGGAAAAGAGAACAAAAGTTTTCAGAATGATATAGTTAATTAGCTTTAGTAGAATGAGGATGGGAAGGAGGACACAATCCACTTCAAAAAAAGAAAAGGGGTGAAGCTGTTGCAAAAGAAGGGATGAACTCACCTGGGATCCAAATATTTTGAAACTTAAAAGGATTTCTTTTCTTTTGAGGTTTGCTCAAAACAGTCTCCAGTGTATTTTAAAACCATATTGCTAATTGTTTCTCCCACAATGCCTGACAGTCAGAGAGACTTTTAAATACTCTTTCCAATTACTACCACAAATCTCTTTGTCTTGCATCAGTACAGTGAATCAGTTTTACTGCACCTTGCTATGATGTAGAAAATGACATTACTGCATTTTCTACTGTCCTGTGTTCTGCCATTGAGAGACCCTCCATCAGCTACTCAAACGATATTTTGTATAAGCCAAGAATCAGCCTTCAGGTCAGTGGGTGACTTGTGGACACATAGAACTGCAGAGGCTCCAGGATGTCACCAGTGAAACCAATATAGCTGCAATCTCTTGGGAATAAGGGGGAAAGGATTGGCGTGTCTTTCTGTACTCTTCTCCTGCTCTCCCTTCATGTGGAGGCACGAGTGTTTCGGGCACAATGTGGGGCTGACTGCAAGCCATTACAGCTGCTCTTGCTGCACCAACTCTCTTTGAAGTGAAACTTTCCCGTTATAAATCTGGGAGATGTCTGACCTGGCATTCTTGGGGGAGCTCTCCATGGCGTGGTTGGTTAGTGCTGCAGGGAGCAATGAGGGAGCAGGGACCCATGGGAGCAAGCGCAGTCAAAAGACATAAACCAATCTCACATAAAGACTCACATCTTTCTTAATTTAGTATTTTGACCATGTAGCAAAGACCTCAAAATTGAAGAATGAAATTAATGATGGTATAGTAAAATAATTAAGCCTCGTTGTGTGTTCCCAGGAGGAGATCATGAAGTTACTGGTCAACAGAGAAATCTAATCATTGCCATGTTCAAAAATAAAGAAATCAAATATGTTCTTTGTCCTCTCATGAGTTCAAGGAAGCCTAGGAATTGGTGTTCATGGAGAATATTGATTAGATTTTGATTTAGCTTCCTCCTTATTCTTCTGTTGGTTAGGGAAGGCAAGAGCAACTGTCGATTCAGACTTCCTATCTGGTTTTTTCATCAGTTTATTGCAAAGGCATCTGACACTTAGCCCTGGGTATTTTTTTTTTCCAGATTTTAGTGTATGCTGCAAGAAATTATTCAAATACAGGATTAAATGAGATGCAGAGCACTTTGGAGTGGGTGCTTTGAATGTTAGAGACATTTGAGAGTTGATGAACAAAGGCAATTGGAGTCTCTTCTGTGCTTCTCAAGAAAGGTGGGAGGGAAAAATGACCATTCTGAGCCTAAAAAATGCATGTGAGCACAGAAAATATGAAATGCCCAAGATGATAAGGCATGCTCTAAACAGCTCTAAAACATCCAAAGCTGGTTCCTTGAACACATAGACCCTTTCTCACATTATATTAGCAAGCACTATTTTTATCTGATAAAAATATAATCCAATCAAATAATGTGCAAGATGTCATGCAAGGGATATCTGTTGTTGCCTAGTACATGCTAACATCTGTTTAACCCATATGGAAAGTTTTAGAGCAGCCTATATAGAAACAATTTTGGTAACTGAACATATTTTGTTTCTCCTGACTCATTATTTATTTTAAGAACTCCTGTTTGGTATAGCAGCTCTTTCTTTCTCAAGAGCTTCTTCCCTTATTGTAGTTAATATTTATCTATATTTTGCTTTAATTTGTGTGCTATTCTTGTTCCTACAAAAGTTTAACTGTGCTGGAGAGTGGCAGCTTCAGGTGAGAAACAGGAAATGGAAAGAGTCGAACATCTGATCATGTGAATGGCTAACGGCATGGGGCCATTCCAAGGGCTGGATTGGAGGCAGACTGTGCAGGGAATGTAAAATATGTTGTGGAAACTGAGATTTGTTTACTTTGAATCACCTGTCTCAGCACTGTCCTTGGCTGTGATGGCAATAAGCGTGTTATAAAACTTGTTCGTTGCTGCCAGACCTTGTGCTTGAGGGACTTTCACCCCTAACAAGGTCTTACACTTAAAGCAGTGGAGCAGTAGAAGGATCATAGCACAGAGGGAATTTCGTTCTAAGCCTGATTGTGTTTTGTGTTAGACATTTGTCTACATGAGGAGTAAACAGAAAAAAAAGCCTAACAGAACTGCCAGGAAGCAGGAGTGGAGTCCCCAGCAGGTCCCTGGCCCGCGATGCTCCGCTCAGGCACGCGACACCCCATTTGCTGTGTCTCGAACCATCTGCTCTGGTGTGTTCCCTGCCTGCTGTGAGCCTCGGTCGAGGGCCCACAGCCCATGGCAGCAGACACTTGTTCTGCAGGCACAGGGTCGTGCCAGGCCAGGGCCCCTCACAGGCTGTCCCAGGTGTCCTGGGAACATGGGAGCTGCTGTCAATGGGGACCCTGCTCTTGTCATCACTGCTCCACCGCTGAGAAGGGTGGTTTGTGTTTATGGAGCAGCATTTCTTCCTTCATTCTATTCTGGCACTTTTTCTTTCTTTTTTCATGAATTGACACATGACGCCCCATAGCCCTCTTGTAGCAATTTTCCATGCACTCATACAGCTGAATGCTCATATTTATGATTTATAGATGCTTTTTCAAGATCCTTCTCTGTACGTTTCCATGTGCACTCTATAAAAAGAAATTCTAAAACTCCACTGAATGTCTTATTAATTCTTAAAAAAAACCCCCAACACACAAAATAAAGACAAAACATATTTTTCTTTGCAAATCCAACTTTTGTCTCCTGTTGCCTCTTCATTATAGCATACAGCTTCGACTTACGTACAGATGATCCTCTTGTAATCTCTGATCATTTTACATAAATATTAGAGAACGCTGACCTTGAAGTGGTGACTGCTGTATTTACAAATGGAAAAAAGACTCTGTTTATAAAAGATTTGAGAAGATCTTTTTTTGTAAAGTGTTAGTCTAAAGGAAAAAGAAAGAAAAAATTACCACAGCAGTACTCCATAAAAATGCAAATACTGCTCTTTCAAGGAATAAATTAATTTGGAATATTAAAAAAACATAACTGGAACAAAATATATAAAAATATAAAGCATTTCAGCTGAAAGGTAGGTGTTCTATAATGAAGAGCCAATGGAAGGTCTTTTGCCAGCTTTTTTATTGCTTATATTTTAATTAAGTTGCTCCCTAATACAATATACTTTTTGTAAGAACACTTTAAGATGTAAGCAATCATATCTCAAAACTTTTAGCTGAGTAATTATATATATTTTAATTTTAACTCTGGGGAAGTTTGAGGACTGCTCTTTGGCTAATACATTCCTTGCTAATTGCTGACTGGAAATGCTATTGTGTCAACCACAATACAATAGAAACTAAAGGAAACAAGAAATGCCAGCTTTCCAGAAAAACAATTTTTTAATTGAGGTGAACTTGCATCAATTCTGTGTAATATAACTGGGAGTTACTGTTGTGTGGGTGGGAAGATACTGCAAAGAATGAATAGGAGAGTAGTTTTGTGTGACTTGAGCAGAGGAATGAACGCAAGGAGGACTTTTGCCGTAAAGGTGCACACTTAGACAGTATATTTCACTTCATTGCTCTCATTTTTATTGTTCTGCTGTTACCAAATAATTAGGAGGCTCTCAGCAGTTCTGTACACAGTGTGGGGCCAAACTTGGAAATTTCTGCTCAGTGTTTTCTGTGTTATACTCAGAGTACTTTTACATTTTGGAATTCATTGAAGTATTTCAAGTACTGTTTATCAAATATTTGTGACATGATTTGTTCAAGGTTCTTCTTTTTATTGGAGTGATAGATTTTGGTAGGATTTTAGTAAAATTTAAATCAGCCCTCAAGAATTTTAGTAGATTATTTTTTTAATTCTAATGTTTGCCCCCCAACTTGTTTGTTAAACTTTGATTTCAGTGAGGATCTAACTTGTATTTCCCACCCTAAAAAAATCACAATTTAGAAAAGCTGAGGGTAAAAATATGTTTGCCTCATTGCCCCTGTCTGCATTTTTTTCCTCATAATTTCATCTGAGAGCTTGCTCTCCTAGTCTGAAACCTTGCTGCAGGACCTAGTTTATCTGTCTATGACTGCTGGCTTTGAAGGCTGCACTGATCAATTGTATAATATCAGAGAATGTTCTTAGCATCTCTGGCTGAGTATTTTGCCTTGGGAAAATATCGGAACATCAGCCCAGGGAAAACAGGTAACCCACCTTATAGCAGAGTTTGAACATATTTGCATTTGTAAGTGGATCAAAGGCATTTTTATTTTGTGGCAGCAAGTAATGTTCTTCAGTGGTTCTGCTTTAATTAATGCCATAGGTGGAAGACAGAAGATGTGGAACAAATGTATAAGTATTCATATGCAAGTCTAGCTGTGGGGGATTTGCCTGGTGCAGGACTGGCCTGGGTGTTGGAGCCCTTCATGGGCAGCACAGTGAATGGGACAGTCCCTGACTGGTCCACAGTGCATAAGAGTGATTAAAGTGTGGAAGGGGGTGCACAGAGCCCTTGTGGTAAAATAGAAATTACTGTAGAGTCATGAGTTAGAAGGGACACACAAGGATCATCGAAGTCCAACTCCTGGCCCGTCACAGGACAACCCCAAGAATCACACCATGCGTCCAGAAGCTTCTTGAACTCTCTCAGGCTTGGTGCTGGGACTGCTTCCCCGGGGAACCTGTTCAAGTGCCTAGCTACCCTCTGAGGGAAGAACCTTTTCCTAATATCTGACATAAAACATCCCTGACATAACTTCATGCCGTTCCCTTGAGTTCTGCCACTGGTCAGCAGAGAGAGGAAATCAGTTGCTGCCTTTCTGCTTACCCTCCAGAGGAAGTTGTAGAACGCATTAACATCTCCCCTCAGTTTCTTCCAGGCTGAACAGACCAAGTCCCCTCAGCTACTCCTCATATACCTTCCCCTCTAGGCCCTTCCCCATCTTTGTAGCCCACCTTTGGATTTTCTCTAATAGTTTTATATCTTTTTTACACTGTAAAGCCCAAAACTGCACCTAGTTCTGGAGATGAGGCCCCACCAGTTCAGAGCAGAGTGGGACAATCACCAGCTTGATTGGCTGGTGATGCTATGTCTTATATACCCTGAGACAGGGTTGGCCCTCCTGTCTGCCAGGGCACACTGAGATTGACAAGGTTTGGGAGGGAAGAGATGGCACAAGAAAGATGTGCATACATGTAGAAACCCCTTGAAGAGGGGGAGTTAGGCATCATTAGATGACTGAGGAGGGAGAACTTAAAGCTCACATAGGATTCTGTAGAATGGAGAGGAAGGGGCACAGCAGGTCCTGCTGAGGGATATTTAAAGAAACCTTGTTTTCGAGGGAAGGTTGATTGATAGTGTTGGGAAGTGAAGGGTCAGTGCAGGACCTGTGATTAGAGGGAGAATGAGAATTAGAAGTCATACACAGTCTGAACATTGTAGGTTTTTGGAGGGGGACCCCTGTCAGGGAAGGGGTAGCCTGATGGTGTGGGATCTATCATGTGTAACACATCTGGTCATGTGGTGCTTCATGTTTCTTTATTGTATTTCCCCTGTTGTCTGGCTTCATACCTCCCTCCATATTTTCTACTTAATGCTCTGTCCTGCAGCGACAGAGCACCTTGTGCATTTGGCTGCTGGTGGCTTGCTTAACTCTGTCTCTAGAAGGTCCCTTGTTCTTGTGCCTCTTTGTAGACTGTGTATGCCTGTCACAGGGCGGCACAGCAGAGACTGGCCCGGAAGGTCAGTGTTAAATGGTCTCTCCAATAAAGCTGTAGGTGGGTGAGGTGGCTGTGTTTTTTTCGTCTCTCTGTTTGGCCTCAAACACTTGCTATCTAATTACTGAGCACCTTGTGCAGTGAACCATACAACTGGCCTTTTCACTGAGCTTGTAATTCAGTCACCGTATCATACTGACCCTCCTTTTTATCCTCTTTCTTATGTATTTATAAACTTGCTACCTGTGCCTGAGACAGCAAAAGTTATTTTATAATCCGAACTTCAAAGACAATGAGAAAATTCAATTCTCAATGATTTTCTTGTGTTCTCTGCAGAAGTAAAGCTCATCTACAATTCTGCTTTGTTCTACTGCATCACAATAGTGTTGGATAGGAACTGAGAGGAGGACGAAACTTGCTTAATAATCTCCTGATTTAAAGCGGAGCTAAACTTTAAAATTCGCTATTTATGCGAAGATATGAGAAAATGTATTATGCAGGCAAGTGGTATAGCAAAGCAGCACCTGTCAGCATTTATCTTGCAGGTGTACGTGCCAGCTTTTTGTGTCAGGCACCATGCAATGTGAGATCCACGAACTCAGCAGTGTAGGTGCTAAACCCAGAAGCACCAGATAAAATGCTTGGTTTCAGAACACTACTTTTAGTCAGGGTGTTGCCTAAATATGTGACATCACCTCCTTGTGGGTGCTAACTATATAAGTGATTTTCCCCTGCATATTAAGCCTTGGGATTGTTCATTCCCAATTCCCCTTCTCTGGCTCTTTGCCTGTCACCAATGAACTTCATGGGCAATTGAAAAGTTCTGCCTGTTTGGAAGCCTTTTCCACTTAATTACAAGCACAAATAATATAAAGCTTAAAAATCCTTCTATTTCACTCAACCCAGCAGTCAAAGACTTGGAGCTTGTCTCAATGAAGAACATTTGGAGTGTACTTAAACTACACTTATGATGTTCTGGTCAGCTGGTGCTATCAATCATCAGCTTCTAATGGGAGTAATGCTCAAAATAGGCATTGCTAATTTTTTTTCAGCATTACCAATCTTTTTTCTGCATTACCTTGTTCCCCTACAAAGCCATTGAGAAGTTACTTCTCATCTACTTTTTATGTGTTTGCTCTGTTAGATGATAAAGTGCATTTTTGTGCTCTAGTGACTAGAGTGGTATGTATTATAAAAAACACCCAGTACTGTCAGCCTTTTGCTCACAATGCTGGTTTTTGGTTGCATAGAAACAAGGCAGATTAAAAAAAAGATCTGGAAGTTTTCTGCTGTATTTTGGAACATGATATAGGCATTCTCGTGTTTCAGAAGATCTCACAAAATAGACATCCTTGAGGTGAGGGGAAGGGAGGAAATCTCTAAAACTAGAAGACTGCTTCTATTCCCAGATATTTTGTAAAATGGTATTCTTGGAAATATATCAACAAATGTATAGAAAAATATTGTGATTCCAAAATGTTCCCGATTCATTTACTTTATGATTGTTTTCTAACAGTGATTTCCTCCATCATTTGTGTTTCCTTCTTCAGTCCTATTATTAGCCTGTGTTTAAGTGTACTCTTCTTCCTTGAGCTCTCTCAAGAAGGTATTCAGCAGTGCAAGTTTGGACAGTTCATTATTTTGTCTCTAGTAGTTGATTAGAAAGTATGGTTTACTTTTTTAAAAAAAAATGAAGAACTTAAAGTATTTTAAAGTGTATGTACTCAAACATGACAATATTATACTAATGGCATCTGCTGTGGGTTGGACCCTTCAGGTTAAGAATGAGAGAAGGTTGCTTACAATGCCACATCAGATGATGCTTTCTACCTTTTTATCACAGCATCCATCCTTTCTCCTATAGGCATCTGCTACTCCCACCTACACAGTGTTTTCCCTTTCAGGAAGGGGCACCACAGTCTGTTTTGACCTAGAAGGCTCATGATGCTAATGTGTTTCTGTTCAAGTGTCAGGTGCTGCATGTGCTTATTGCTCCTAAGTGAAGTCTTGGTCTTCCTTGGTTGTCTTCAGTGTTTCTACATGGCACCTTTCTCTGTGAGAAGACATCCTCTAAAGATGACGCTGAGCAGTGACCCTTCTCCTTTCCTAGTTTTAATATCATCTCATTCTTTTGCTGCAGACCTCAGAGCTTTCTCTGATACGTTTTCAGACTCTTGGGAAAAAAGTGTGTGCTTCAATCCCCACTGCGGGTACCACTGTTCGTCATGGGCTGGTGGGTGTCTGTCATAGAATGCAAGGAAAGGGTTTGTTGGCATTACCTGTGAGGCTTGTAAGCATGTTTTTTTTGTAGCTTACAATGATAATTCAAGAATTCCTCTTTGCCAAGGGGTCAGAATATCTCCCACTGTCATTATGGCCTAAGAACACAAGTTAGTTTGACTTTTCCATGAGCTGTTTGCGTGATTTCTGGACATAAAAGCAGAAACCAAGGTTTTACCAACATTCTCAGCACATTTCCAGGCTGCTGGTGGCTTTGAAGGGTTGGCCTGACTGGCAGGGGGAGCTGCAGACTGCACAAAGGACACAGTTTAGGCTGGGTAGTTGCTATAGTAGCTACTACCTCTGCTGGGGTTTGCAGACTGGCAGAAAGGGACTTGGAAGGACACTGAACTGCATTATATGAAGCAATATGTAGATGTTTTATTTCCAAGGTTTATATTATGAATCACTCCCTTGTTTTGCATCCTAATAATCTGATTTATACGCATTTGTTGTTTACTTCTGTTTATATATAATCTGTTGTCTGATTCTGGTTATCTTCTCTTAGGGCTAAGAGAGGATAATAAAGTTGTGATGCAAAAAAAACAAATGCTTAATTTTTCAAAGTGACCATTTTTCATGCATTGCAATGGATAGAATAGATTAATGCAATAAATTATGAGAGCCCAAATGGTTGTAATTCTTCACTTTTCATTTAATCATAAAAATTACAATATTCTTAGTTTATTTAATATTTTCCATTAAAATGGAGATTTTCCCTATGAAGCAGTACTGGACTCTTTAAAAAGGAACCTCTAATAATACTCTTTAAGTGATCAGTTAATAATATTCATGCTCTAAAACTTTTAAAATCAGTTATTCCTCACGTTTCTTCTGGGTGATGTGTGGATAAATATATTAAGTTTATGTAATTATTATGAAATGCCATTAATTGGAGCTGAATAAATGAAAAAAGTTAGTTTTTTCTAGTAATATGTAAAAGATGAAATTTTAAAACATATTTTGTGTAAGGAGATAAAAAAATATATATTAAACAAAACATGTCCTTCAGTCCTAACTATGATTTTCAAACTAGATTTTAAGCAAACTGTTTTCAGTTTGGTTTCATGTAATTCTGAAGTCATCACAAATGAGTTAAATGATCACCAGTCTGCTACTCAAGGGGGGGCAATGCTGGTCCGAGCGGACATGCTGGTACAGCATATTAAGTTATTCTATGTAAAGAGCTACCTAGATATCTCTGTATCCACCTGAAATACTTCTCTGTCTTATTTTTATGATTTAATTTTTTTTAAAAAAATCGTATTCTCCCACATAAAACATAGAAAGTTTTTATGTTCTGCCTGAACAAATAACAGGGATCTGACAAAATAATTTTTTTCACCACCTTGTTAGAATCTTCATGTCAGTAAAACAACCAGGAAAATGAAAAGAGAGGCTCACATCTCCATTCACAGAAACCTTTCCTTGCAGTACAGCATGAAATCTGGCTTGGAAAACTTAGGTTTGGTCTAACTTGCACCAAACTCTCAGCACAAATTGTCTGTATTGTATTAGACCTGGTACAAGGGGCTGAGGACCATTTGCACCTGGCAAATTATAATGTCCTGACTTTGACTTCTGAAAGAAGAATCAAATAAATCTCTATAATCCAAGTAAATACTTTCCATTCTCAAAGGTTTGTTGGAAATGTTGAGTCCTGGGAATTGCATACTCAGTTGTGCACATACCAAATATTTTCTGAGTGCCACCTTTCTACCCTTAAAGTTTCTCCTTTTCTTTAAACTGGACAAGCTGATTAACCAAATCTTTGGCAGAACATTGAAAAGAGTTTATAATGGCCTGTACGCAATTCATAGCACAGAAGTGTCCAGCTTCCTGTACTATATAACTGTCACAGTGTGAGTTTTTTAGTGCTTTTGTGGTTTTAGGTTTGTTTTTTTTTTTTTAAGACAAAACAGTTGAGTAGAGAGGATTGTGGGAGGATGTAAAGAGGAGTTAAACTGTATAAGCAGTGAGAATGGTTAATGAGAAAACAGGACATAAGAGGAATCCATGGACCTGTTCAGGGTCCTGATTGAGCCTTTAAGAACCATTTTTCTTTACAGTCACTTTGGTTCCAGGCAGCTAGAAGGCTCTCTCTTACTCTTAAAATCAGAGCTATGTGAAAAAAACCCCTTTATTGTCTTCCTTAATGACTGGTTGCAGAAGCACCTCCTTTGAATTAAAAAAAAAACAAAACAAAAAAAAACCCACAAAAAAACCCCCAAAAGAAGTTAAAAATCAGTCTTGGGAAGAATCTTTGGGGAGCTGAGTTGTTTATCTCTAAGAGGGGACAGACCCTGGGTGCACATGCCCTCCACAGTGTCAAGGTAGCTGTCATGCATTTCAAGCAACATTGTTTTTTTTCTCACTTTGTCACTTCTAATGTGTCTATTTGCAAGTACTGCTGACCAGGTGACATCAAGTTGGAAATAAATGCCTTTTTATCTTTCTGTAGAGGAAGAAAATTGATTTTATAGGAGATTTTTTGATAAAGTTAAGTGTATAGACATGGAATTGATTTTTAATAAAGTACGGTGGAGTAGAGTCCTTGGAGTAGGATATTCCAGCCTAGCTCTCCTGAAACTTGAACAATTTGCCTCTGAGAGACTTCACACAACTAATACCAAACCAGCTGATGTACCTCCCTTTGCTCCTTGTGTCTGAGTCCCTTTAGGATGGAGAAGCATCCTTCCTCAGTGATAGGTCCAGCAGAAAGCCTGAGTGATGAATTGTCAGTTGTCTTGAATTATTCTCCACCCTGAGAAAATGCTGTGCTTTATCATTGTGGAATAATACTGAGAGGGAAGCAAAAAGGGAAGGAGGAGAGAGAAAAGCGAGAGGAGATATTTTGTATTGGTGTTATCATTGGAACTATAAAATTACTGATGGTATTGAGGGTTCTTTCATTTACACTACCTTTACAAATACTCAATTAACTCTAAATGGTGTGAGTGTTGCCTCACTGAGCCTTTATATGCTGAGTTTCTGTCCAGAGCAGATTTTTCTGATTCTTATAAGTCCTTAATAAAAAAGCTTCTGCAAGAAATGTCAGAGATCTGACTGGAACATCATGAATAAAGTTATGTAGGAAAGTGTGTTGAATAGAAAGCCAATGCTATGAAGCTTGTATTGTGTGGAGTAATTCCCCCAATATTCCTACAGTAATAATACAATTAAAAATCAGTGCCTCATAAAAAAAGTTGGTGTATATGGTCTGCTGGGCAGCTGTAAGACAAAGGTGCATTTGTGCTGATTATATTCCACTCAGCACCCATAACCCATATTGTTCACAAGCTTTAGCAACAGCCATGTCCTGCTTAGGATTCAGTTCACATTCCTCTGCCACATTCTGCAGCCATCACATCATCTGCAGAGGCAGGAGTGACTACAAAATAGTACCAGAATGAAGAAGCCCAATGACTGACCTGGGAAACAGCAGCTGTTTGCTGAAATGATTAAAAGAAAAGAGTGCTCACAGCCCCCCAGACATCTCCCCAAGAAACATATAAATTTGGCAAGTTTCTGTCCTCTTCTGCAGAAAATTATCATCGCAAATCAAGAAGAGAGAAAAGTGTGGGGAGATAGTGTGTTGCATCATTTGTATTTCTGTTCTTGCACTCTTTGGAATGAAGGATAGGTGAATGTGCTCCATATGTTCCAAAAGAGTAACAAGCAATGATTTTCTATATAGGCATGGCATAAAAGGGGATTTTTTTCAGATTCACTCACATAGTTGACAATTGCTAACTCTTTTTCATGGTTAACACAGGATGGTTACTGTTGCTATTATTAATGCTGTGTCTGATATGCTGAGTTCCACTTTATTGATTTTATTTTGATTGGAATAAGACTGATTGCTACCTTGGAAAACAAAGTTGTCCTTGAATGACACTATATAAGTATTACATTCCTCTAAACATTCATTAAAGCTCATGTTTTAATTAAACTAAAGTATTACCAGTAAGTGTTGGAGGTGCTAAAATAGAAACAGCAGTAACTGGACAAACCTGAGGGCCTTTTTTCTCCCCCTTCTCTCTAGAAAATGTCTGAATTGCTGGGGAAGAAAGTAAAAGCAGCCAGTGAGGGTTTTTTTGAGATCGACAATGTTAAAATGTAAATTTTTTCCCCTGTGTTTGTTCTTATGGTTCATAAAACAATTTTTACTACCTAGACAGAAAATCTCTTTTATATGTGTATTCATGTCTTTTGATTTTGTATTCTTTTAAGGATTCTGTGAAAGCTAATGAGCTTTTGGGTAAAGAAGGAAAGCAGTCTGGTAAGCTCTAGTTCTAGGTTCATAATATCTAGCGTCTGTTTTTCTTACTTACCTGTTGTATGATATTGGACAAATAATCTTTTTTTTCCTTGTATTTCCTCTCCTGCCTGTTTAGCTGCAGTCTTAGTCGTTTGTTTGTTTGTTTGTTTGTTTGTTTTATGAGAACCTTGCCAGGTTTGATTAAGTTTATTTATCACTGTTTTCTTCCTTGCTGTTTTTACAAACCATTGCATTTGTGTTAACTTCTCTAGCAGTTTTACCATGTCCCACATACCCCTGTCAGTCACCGCAGTGCCACTTCTCACCTGTCAGTGAAGATCCACTTCTCTTGGCTCCGCCACACTGCTCTCAACCAGTATTCTGCTCCTGTGCAGAAAGAGCTAAAAATACTGTTTCATTTTTTTTTTGTATGTGTATGTAGGGCTTTTTAATCTGCAGATCTAGAGTTGTTTAACAGTTCCCACCTCTGTTTCCCGGTGTTGTTACAGTGGTGCAGAGAACACAGGCTGATTTCCCAGGGTCACCCAGCCAAACTAACAGCAGAATAAAATGCTAGAAGCAATCATATGGCCTGTCCTGCTTATGAAAAAGTCTGTGTAAAGGCAGGTACCTTTATGTTTTACACAGCTCACGTTCCGTAGTATAAACAGGACTATTTAATAAGAATGCATTTACTTCTATCTTTGCACTTATATCATAATCGTAAAGTATTTTGCTAATATTTTCTGCATGACACATCTGTGCCTACTTAGGAATTTATCCATTCTACAGAAAAATAGCTGCTGTTGAGTCAGCAGTTTCCTAATACGATGTAATAATAAAGAATGTAAGAGATTTTGGCAAAAGAATTTGCTTAGTGTGTGCTATTTTATGATTAGAAGTGGCACTTGGGCTTTCAGGTAAAGCGCTTAAAGAATTTAGATAATAAAATACTGTATTTTGTGCACTTTTGCCTCCTAAAAAGTGACATGTACTTGTTAGAAATAAAATAGAGAACTTAAACAACTACAAATTTGTTTTGGTCCGGTGAACTCTGGAAAAAGCAGGGAGATTGTGTCTGTTGCCTTTTATTACTTATCATTGCTCACTCAGGTGAGCAGACTCAAACCGCACTTTTGGCGTTTAATTTACCAACGTTGCTATCTGTAGGATGTTTAACAAAATACATAATGAGACAGACATAATCAGAATTTGCCAAGGTTTATTAATGCCTTATCAGGACTTTGGAAGGTTCAGCACACATACACTCTTCATTTCCTTTATCTCACTTCATGGAATTTGTAAACAACCTAAGCTAAGATGTTCTCCAAGGC
This sequence comes from Chiroxiphia lanceolata, assembly GCF_009829145.1. Lineage (NCBI taxonomy): Eukaryota > Metazoa > Chordata > Aves > Passeriformes > Pipridae > Chiroxiphia > Chiroxiphia lanceolata. The sequence goes on from NC_045644.1 coordinate 29,039,287, forward strand.
TCATTAGCTCCTCAGAGCTTTGACAGAGAAGCATTGGTCAGATAAATCAACAACATGAAATGTTAACAAAAAATGAGATTTAGTTTTAATTGTGTACTTGAAGCCAGGGATGGGTGCAAAAGCAATGTCATGGCTGCAGAGGCAATCCACGTTTACAGAATTATTCCTGGGTAATGGCAATTACTGTGTGGAGGCCAAAAGGTCTATATTTTTTTCCAATGAAGTCAAAATATGAAAAATAAAATTCCATGTATTATTTTGTAGTAATAATTGAAACTGAATGCTATGTTAACCACTGTTTAAATCTGGTTCTTAAAAGACATCAGCAGACTTAGCCTAGTGTAATTTGAAACAGTTATGGTGCTAACACGTAAAATCCCTTGTAATTTATGACAGTGTCTATTGGTACAAGAATTCTGGTGTATACAGAATAGACCAAATTAGTTAAGACGATGAGGCCTTATGTTACCTCCTTAGGCTATGATAGACGAGTGTGTTTCTAATGGAAATATCCATGTCCCAGGAAGAGAGCGTGGCCTTTGAATATCACAGGCTGAGAAATTTTGGGGGTCAGCGGACAGAGTGGATTTGGGTTTGGATCACTTGGGCCCAACCAGGTCTGCTGCTTTATTTGCAGATGAAATCCAAATCCTGACTGAATCGGGTCTCTCCTACTGACATACCTACATTTCTAGGAAATTTAATCTCTCTAGTACATTTAAACAATTTTGACCATATAATCTAGTCCATCCACCTTGACCTGTGAGCAAGCCATGGTGTGTGCTTACTGTAGATTGGAAAGGACTATAGGTGGCTTCAAATGGTGTTGCAATTGCACCCTCCAGGTTGGATTATTCTCATGTTACTGAGCTGGAGTTTCCATCTCTGTTAGCTTGGCATCTATTGTGCAGCATAGACTTGCCCTTGATTCCCTATTTGCACGGTAGGATTCTCTGTATTAAAACTCGTCGTTCAGAATTGAAACATATCACATAAACTTCCAAATGATTTTCATCTACCAAAGATCAATTCAGTCAATTTTCCTAATACAAGGGTTCCTTATTTTGTTTCTTCTAATAGCCACCCTTACCTAGCAGTCACTAGGTAAAGTGACTAGGCCAGAGCTGCTGGCAGTTTTAATATTACAGAGTGCCCCCTGCATCCCACCCAGCCACTGCTGGCTGCTCTGCAATCTAAATTCAACCTTCTTGGGATAATGGATTAGCCAATATTGCCCAGAAACCAGGATCATCCCAATGCTGTTTTTGTCATAAAGGGTTCATTTTTCAGGGCAGTGGGAGAACATTGTGGGTACTATGCCTATCTGGTGCCCAGTGCTGTCCCCCTACAGAGATATCTTCCTTAGATATTACCTCATCTGTGTATGTAGAAGTGTTTTATTCAGACATTTGTTAGTCTTTTGTGGATTGCTCCTCCCCCTCCTTCTCCATTTGTGACATTTGTGTCTACAGAGTTGTTTCTCTCACGTATTCTCACTCCTCTCTCCATCTGCAATTGTACAGTTTTTCCCCCTCCCTAGCTCTGTTATCCCAGTGGTGCTGCCACCATTGCTCACGGGCTCAGTTCATCTCTGAGCCAGCTGACATTGGCTCTGCTGGACATGGGGAAAACTTCTAGAAGGTTCTCATAGAGGCTACCCCTCTAGGTCCTCAGACTTCTTTTCCCCCCAACCTCGCCACACAAACCCAATACTCCTTTCTATCAGAGAAGACCTGAGGCTTTGATTCAAGCCATACAGTGTATACTTTATAGGTGAACAAACCCACCATCTACTGTGTATTCCCAGGCTACCTTGTTAGTCTTATAAGGTGTTTTTCTCTGTAAGTCTGATTTGGAGCCTTAAGAGTTGTTTGTTTATCCTTTTACTTACTCGTTGCTCTCACCCTTAACTATGATTCCTGTGTGTGCTCATAACATGACTCTGACTCGTCTCTCCAAGACAGATGCTGGGCCTGTGTTCCTTGTAATATCTCAGTTTTACCCTATGACATTAGCTAGATCCTGTAAGAACTGCCACTGAGAATTTTGGAAGCTTGACAGTAGATTCAGCTGTGCTTAAACCTGAAACTAAGAACAGATATTTACCTAATTTGAATGCTACATTGACAGCTTAGCATATCTGTGGCCAGTCTTGAGAGAAATTTCAATACAAAAGATTTTCATTATCAAACCAGTGGGAAGGGATTAAGTCAGTAATTTTGAAGTATTAATGTTAACTACAGTCACCGATAATCAAATAGTAATTTGCTCTCTGCCTTTCAATCTTCTAGTTTTCTATTTCGAAGTACTATAGTTTTCCAAAATCATGTTTTGAGACTGAAGTGAAACTTGGCATTAAATTTAATAAAGTGCATTGACTTTACAGGAGCAAATAGAGTTCAGCCTCCATAGGTGTGCACAGCTTCGTGGCTACCATTGTGCTGGGTGGCACAGAACACTTCGGATGCTTCACAGATGGAGAAAGAGGAGCCAAAGCAGAAGCAGAGTCTTTGTCCACACCTTAAAATATAATAGATTTAATCTTTTTTTTCAGACGTGTTGCTTCACATCTGAAATTGTGTCTTTCCTAATCAGGTAAACCAAATTCCATGTGTGTCTTTTCCTCGCAATTCCTGGCCATTTATTACTGTTAAGAGTCTCTTGGTCTCCTTTGGCCTGCATATGGTGATTGTATGGACTTAGCTGTTCAGCCTGATGCCCACCATAATCCAAAGATCCTTTTCAGGAGAGATACTACCCATCCAGTCCTGGCCTGTACCACTGTATGAAGGACCCTGCACTTCCCTCTTACCTTCCTCTGCCAGGCATCATGTCAGGTTCTCCTTGTACTTTGATGCTACCTGCAAACCTGCTGAGAGTGCTGCTGTGTCATCATCCAGGTAGATGAGGAAGATAATGAAACAAGAGTCCTGTCACCAACCTCTAGGGTCCTTTGCCCACTACAAGCCAGAGTCAACAACCAGTGCTGTACTCTCAGCTTGTTGCCTTTGGAACTCTCAGTTGTTGCCTTTGGAACCTGTCGGTTCAGCAATTTTCCAACCTATAACACTGCCTGTTCATCCAGGCCATGCTTCTCCACCTACCAAAAGAATCTACTGTGTGAGACAGTCCAAGATAAGGTTCAGTTTCAAAGTGGAACAAACTTCAACTTTTTAGAGAGCTGTCAGAACATCAGAGTGCCATTGCATAAATATTATTTTTTCTCATGAACTTAAAATATTATCACGACGTACAATATAAAAAACATCTCTTCCTGAAATTTTTAGATGGACAGTCTGAATTATATGAGAAAGTGTAGGCAAGGGAACCTTACAATTTTTAACTAATCATTAAAGTTGGAACATTTCATTACAGTAACATCTTACACTTACGTATATAACCCAACACAGCTAAATGTGAATATTTTCCGCTGTGAGTTAATACTTTTTAGTCTTAAGTTTTGTTTAAAGGATTGCACAATTTCATGCTTCTAAAACTTTTTAAACTATCTTTTCAAAATATTCTGTCAGTTATAAAATGTTGTCAGTTGAAATGATTGCTGAAGAAAAATCTACATTACTTCTCCAGCTCTAGAAGAATCTGAACTCAAGAAAAGAAATTACCTCTATTGTTTAGACTGAATTTCACTAGTCAGAACTCAAGTATTACATACATTGTTTAAATAGTTAGGTAATATTTGGAGAGGGTTTCAAGGATATTTGACAGGCTTGACTGCACAAGAGTAAATCAAATCAACTTAATCATCATTTGTACAGTGGAACAACTCATTTTGGAGTTTGGTAGGGGTGGATTGGCTTCCACTTGTAAACATCAATTTCTTTGTGATAGCTGGAGGACAACAGCTACCTCTCTCTTTGACAAGCTCTTGATGAACTCTCAGCAGATCTGATGTACAACTTCAGCACAGTACCAGAGGGAAGATAGAACCTCTGATCTGCCACCAAAGCTGTGTCCATTCCGTCACACTTGTGCAGTATAACAAAACTGATAGCAACTAGGCTGTACACTTAAAGATATGCTCCCTTTCATTACTGATGGCTTTGAACCTGGCTTGTTCATCATTCTATAATCTTTCGGGAATCACTGTGTTTGGGTATTTGGTGCATTCTCTTTTTTTTGCTCTCCCATTACTGTTAAATTAGTGATAAATAATTCTGACAAGAAAAGAATGGAAGAAAATTAGTTTCTTCTTCCGTTCTCTGTTCTTATTTCATCTGAAATAAACCCAAAATTTTCCATGCTTTGATGATTGTGACTGAATGGATTTTCTGCAAACTTGTAAACCAGATTTTGCCTATAAGCAGCCTAAGTAACCAGGCAAAAAGATATTCAGCATAAATTTTGTCCATAGCATAATAAGCTTTAAGACATATGCTTTTTCTGACAAAAATTACTTTCCAACAATTAGCCTAATGGCATGATTAACTTTGAGGAACTCAGTAAAATTAGAAAGTTTCATCAGGGTTTTGGGGGTTTTCTTTGACATGGCTTACTTAACGCTTTGATCTTTAGAATAGCCTTTTGCTTATTACTGATTTTAAACATTTATATGTATACTTATGTCTTGCAAGAAAAGGAAAGCTCATTGAGTGTGTTCATAATGCAAATTCAGGTACTGATCGTGTGCTTTTAACACCACTCAGAAAATGTAAAAAGACTGGTATCTTGTGGAGATAGTTTTGAAAAAAGATGGGGATGGGAAGATTCTGGGATATTCTCAGCTTTGGGTTCTTTCCTCTGCCTTCTCCCACACTGAACTTAAGTGCTTTCTAAGACACACGTCGCTGCTGTGCCTTCATCCTCCTCTGCAGACACTGAGGCAGTAGTTGAATGTGCTGCCATTCACAGATAACAATTGATTCAACCTTCCTTTTTATGACTCTGAGTGGTGCAAATGCTTAATCTTTAATGTATTGCTTATTTGAGATCTCAGTGCTCTAGGCTAAGGATATAATAAGTTGATGGTTAATGTCTGCATAGATCACAAGTGGTTATTAAATAAGTAAATATTTTGTATTTGAAATGATTCTGTATTAATATAGAAGACATCTTTTTTCCTTACCACACTGAGTTTGTAGAATTACTTGTGTTCACTTACATATACAGCACACTATTGAATTTGAAATGCAATTTAGAGTTTTTTGCCCTGAGACTTACCACAGCATTTGTATTTGGTAGATAGAAAGAAAGGTAATTGGGTAAGCCTTTGAAGAGTGAGAGATAGCAGACTATAAAATAAAAAGTTAATAATATTAGGCTGAAAAATAAATTATGGAAGTCATGCCAGGAAGAGTAGAAAAACCTGTAGTCACTGTCAAAGGGAGAATTAAGAAACCTACAGAGTCTTTTCTATCTAATTTCCATAATGTTGTTAAGTTTTGGGTGTTTGAAGATTGTGAGGGTTGGTTTGAGGTGGTTAAAAGATTTTAAATGACAACCACTTTTAATTAATGTGGGTTAGTCAATTTATTAATTGCAATTTACTCTGTAACAATGGAAATATTGGAAAATTAGTGAGACTAAGAATAGTGTTTAGAAATGTAATGAAACCATTCACTGAGAGTCTTAATTAAGCACCAGACTGTGTGCACTGCCCTTTAGTCGCAAGTCTTTTTAACTTCATTCTTCAAAAGAAGTAATTGCATCGTTTCTCAGGGCTGCTGCAATACTGTAGCAAAGGGCCAAAATCATTAATCACAATAATGCAGCATAAGTGATTTCAGGCTTGTGTTTTTATGATCTGTGCTCAGCTCACTGAATATGAACCTTCTGCTTCACTTATTCCCATAGGTTTGTATAGTAACGTATCCGCAAGTTAATTTAGATTTGTGAACTTTAATGTGCCGAGGTGCAGTGATGGCAGTGAGCCATTTTCCAGAGCTCTCTACATGTCAAGGTGTTTATCTGCACCCAGGAAATTATTTAGTTGATAAAACAGTTTTGTGTGTTCCTGTTCCGATAGAAAATGTTCCTGTGTATTCCACAAAGCTCAGTTGATGTTGATAGTGAATAGCTGCAGTCAATCATTTGTTCTGAAGCTGAAAGATTTGGACTCAAAATCTAAGTTAATGTGACTGTATGTTAGCCAAAGGATGGCTGATGGTACACCCAGAGTGTTGCTCATAGCTCTGATATTCAGTCCAAATTTTGGAACATTTGTGGCTAATTTGTTTTCAGACAAATATTTACACTGCTTTTCCAGAACAGGAGATGAAGTTCCGAATACCATAAGAGAAACTTGTGTAAAGAGAGTAGACTTTTTACAATAACTTGTTTATGATTATCTATATCTAAAACTATATTAAAAATGTTAATTAAACAGCCTGTTGAATCTAAGCACACGAGCCAATGCAATTTGAGTGTTGTACAGATTCCCTCCATGCAATATTTTTATGAAAGTCTGAAAGTGCAGTTGTGTATTTTTATCATTACAGCTTCCTCTAATGTCTTCTTTTCTTTGTTCACATCTGCTGCTCAACTTTCAGTACTGACTAAACGGCAACACTCGTTTTGCTGTAATCAAATTAGTCAGTAAGTCCTGCCGTAATGAATTAAAAAATAAAAAATGAAAAGCTAAACCAGTTTTGTTATAAAAATGAATAAATGAATAATCAAATAGCTAATGGCCTGGTTTTGTGTGAACACTATTTATCTGTGCACAAGTGTGGATCAGAACTTGCAAAATTGCAGTGCAGTATTTTGTATGTATTTATAAGTTAGTGTGGATAAGAATATTCTGTGCAACTGCTCGAAGAAGTGCAGATATTATATTATTTCTTTGTATAATTTTTATCCTCTTGGTTAACCAGTGCCTCTAAGCAGATAATAATCCCTGGTTGAGGAAGCATTGTTTCTCTTTTACAAAGCAAACTGAAGCAGAAGTAAAATAATTTTTCCTGGTGTTTTATATGAATTCTCTTGTACTGGTGGAATTAAGTAAATTCATTACTATCGTTAGATGTAAAAAATGGACTTCATTCTACAAGGCTAAATACAGCAGCATTTTTCTCTTTATATACTTGAACTTTATCTGTGCTGGTGAATTGCTCTTTAATAATGCAATATCTTCCCCCCTTCCCCAGCCCCCCCCCTCAACTAGCTCTGTTCCATTGCCTCATTTTGTTGCATATATGAAGGTGTTTTGTACCAGGATCTTAATGTAATGCTTAAAGTAAGCACATGCAGATCTATGTTGAGGTCAGAGAACTATTCCCATAGGATGAATACAAGCAAGGGAGAAATTTAAATGTATGGCAAAAAACCCTTTATGGCAGAGATATATTAGATTGTGAAAGAGTCATCTTAGGAAAATGTTAGAAACCCATTCACTTGAGATTTTTATAACTGGAATTGTCAAAGCACTAGAAAATGGTCCGTAGAGTGAAAGCTGTACAGTGCAGAGCACTAGATGAAATAGGAAAATTGAGCTTTTCAATCTTGAAATTCAATGATTTTGGGACAGTGAGACAAATCACCCCTGTGGTATAAACTTCAGGCTTCACGTGTTATCAACACTATCTAAAAATTGACCCGTTTAAACACTGAATATCTAACTTGCTTTCCTTGTTCTCCCTTGATAGCTAGCTTGAAAGAAATAGTTTGGGTAATGGTAGCCTACTCCATTTGTAACACGTGATGGTGCATTAAAGAAAGATTTGTGAAAAGTATTCTTGAATCAATCCTGGTCTTGATAGATTTCTGGGTTTTATTGTGGTTTTTTTTTTTTGTTTGGTTGGTTTGGTTTCTTTGCGTTTTTACAGTAGTGTTAAACTGCCTGTTGCAGTTCTCTGTCTTGAAGTCTTTTTTTTGTGTCAAAGTAGGAAAACCTGATAATTTTTGATAGCTGGAATTACTCAATCTTAATGAACTACAGAGTTTTTTGTAGTTGTATTTCCCTTACTATTCAAAGTTACACAATTAAATGGTTGACATTCCCTACCAACTTTTTGCCATCAGAATTTTCTATATTTGTTTTATCTGCAGAGAAACTTAAGATCCCAGCCATTAATTAAAAAGATCCTTTTTTTTAAAATTACTTTTAAAAATTATTCAAATTATTTCTGTGGTGCTAAATTAGCTTTTTTTTGTTTGTTTGTTTGTTTCAAAGAAAGAAGAAATTAGGATTGTTCAGAAACTCACAGTTTCAGCTCTCTTAAGAGCCACTGCAGCAGTGATCAAAAGTCATTGCCATCTGCAGGAATTTGATAGGTTTGTTGCTAAATTTACACAAAAATTTTAGGAAATCGTTGTAGAAGTTGTGAAGTTACTTTAAGCTAAGTTTTGAGATCTAAATGCTATTAAGGAATTTAAGGAAAACTGGATGTGTAATATAAACATAATTTGTCTTTATAAGCTTTTAAAATGAACATCCTGAAAGATGTTCTCATTAATTGTACTTTAGTCTTTAAGGTCACTTTAATGAAAACCTAATTTAGAACATTTTTAAGCTGGTGCTATTTTAGTACAAAAACCATGGAATTTTGCCTTAAGTTAAAAAATTACAAAAAAAGACTCATTTGACTATCTGTTCTACTTATATTTTCTTTTGATCCCTACAGACTTTTCTTGTGTGGAACTTTAATTTGCTGCATTTGGTTTTATCTGATTAAGATATGGGGTCAAGTTCCGATACTACAAATCCAGAAATAGTGCTAAAACCTAAGATAATGTTATTCTGGTAATAGTTGAATAACAGTAAACTTGCAACCTGAAAGTGCTTCCCAATTAAAAGTCAATGGGATTTCAAGAGGTGGAGATGGTGGTTGAATCAGAAACTAATGGACTGTGGCTAAATTACCAATATGTTCCTCTGGAACATGTACCCTCATACTGGAAAAGCAGATGTTGTTAGAATCAGACGTGGTTTATGTGTTGGATTAGAAATTTAATTGGGGCTGAAGTGTGGATTTGCATTCCTATGTGGTGATCGAAATCTCCCATGATGCTGGGAGATTTCTTGCTTAAGATCATGGAAATTGCATGTGAATGAGGTCTGGGAAACAATGTTTTTCTTCTGTGGTTATAAAGTGAAGTAGGATTGAATTTAATATTTGGGAATGGTTTTCCAAACCTACAGAGATTTTGAAGAAAGCTCACTTTGGCATGTTAACATGTCCATGTTAAGATTTCCCAAAGAGGATGTAACCAGGAATAATCTGTTAAGTCAAGGTGGTTTTCCCACTCTCATGCACGCTTTGGAAAATTTTCACTTTTTACTAGCTAATAGAATTTAAATGAGGACTTGAAGTTCTCTTTAAAAGGTCAGTAACTTATATGAACAAAAATTCCCAAGCCCCAGAGTTTGGTCAAAAGTTTCCAAAGAACCTTAATGCTGATAATTTTCCGTGTTGGAAAGGTAAAACAGCGTTTTAGTAACTGAACTGTTGGTTACTACAATGTCTATGCTTCCTATGAATTGCTATGAGCCATTGCTACCACCATATCAACTTTTGTGTGCTCAAATCTCTCCTTAATATTCTGCAGAAATTTTCATTCTTTATCTGCTTCACGAGTTTTGTCCACAGTGATTCTGGGCTAAAAGCAACAAAGTCCTGAATTGTGTTGTACATAACCTGTTTTGTTTATTTTAGGAGTGCTTGTCATAGGAAAATATTCTCTCAAAGCAAAATATTGTAGGTACAATTTCTCAAATGTCTCTGCATAATACTATGAATTACCTCATCAATTAGTGACTAATTATAAAATGTAATTCGTTACATGCATTCAAGTTGAAAAGAGTATGTCTAAAAATATTTCTTTTCCTGAATACTGTGCTGAACTAATTGTACCTTGTGAGCATCATGGTTAATGGGAAATAATTTGTGAAAGGACTGCACTCCTGTTGTCAAATCAGTGGTTTACATGTAAGAGGGTGCGTGTGTGCTCATGCAAGTAGTGACAATTTGTAATTTCATATTGATCTTTTCACCATCAGAGACTTACAGTTGCGTTATAATCTTACAGTTATAATGCAAAATTGATGGCTTTGAAAGTTAGGCTGTCAGATATAAATGTTTCAAATATTGCACTCCCCTCAATCACATGCAGAACATTTGTCCAGAAATCATTCTGCTGCAGGAGATTTTGAAATTGTGAGATTTTTCTCCTGTTATGATGCCTGTGCAGTTCCACAGGCAATAAGACGAGTTGGCTCTATCAAATTAGTGAAGCAGAAAGATACCTTTTAGATTTCTATATAGTTTATTGTCTTCACTATTTGCTTTAAAGCACACTGATGAATAATATGGTCGATATCAAACTTGTGGAAGCTGAAAACTTTGAGACTTATTTAATCAGTTATGTAATGTTCTGCCAGATATCAATAACTTTTGAAAACAAGCATCCTGTTGATAAAAAATTTAGTATTTGTAGATTTGGACGGCAGAACTGATACTTCACTGGCAGCACTTTGCATCTGTTCCCAACTTTTGAAAGCAGCAGTTTGAAATGTGCCATCTGTAATCACCAACTGCTTAAAAAGAGGATAGTGTCTGTTTGCTATTAGCTATTACCATGGATCAAGACACTCAAAAGATCTTTGTGAGCCAAGCTGTGTCAAATTTCAAGTAATACTCCAGTCTTTACTGGGAATGTTCTGTAGGTACTGACTGCATCACCAGTCCCATTCATTGCATCCTCTCTTTCCTACAGCATGAAGAAAGCAAAATAGAATATTTTCTTTGTTTTGGATGACCTGAGACCCTGCTGGATTAATTAGTGTTCATTCGCTTTTTGGTGTTTCTTTTTTGGTTACCTTACCCTGTGTTTCTTGCTGGTCTGTTTATTCTTCTGATGGCATTACCCAAGGCATTTGTGTGATCTTGTTTGACCTCTTCTCTCATCATTGAGTAGCAACTCTGCCTCTTCTTCAAAATTATCTGCTGCTGGTGGTGTTAACTTGCAGTATTACTTGTACAATTGGGAAACAGGCCAAAACAATATTCTCCATAATAGAAAATAAGCTAATAATGTGAAAAAATATTGTCCTTAGCTGGAAGTTTCTCTAGAGGTTTAAATTCCCATCTTCCTTAATCAAGGAAGGCCTCCTGAGTTTTTTGGTGACAGAGGTTTGTGAACATCAGTTTACTAGACATCAGAACTCAGCAGTGAAAGGTGTGTTTAGGTCTCCAAGTCACCTTTGTGATTTCAGCACTAAGTATTTAATTTCTGCAGAATAAACAAACGTGAAAAATCAGCAGCTTCCCACTGGGGTATACAAGAGCTTTCACCAATAAACTCTTTTAATTTCCTGCATTTTAATGAAAGTACATTCTGTGAGGGAGATTTTAAAAATTAGCAAGCTATTAAGTGGTTGGTGCAGTTACAACAGTGGTGGGAATTTATCATTTTGGCTTAACAGAGGTAGGACACCTTTTGAATTTCACCGCCTTGTGTAAGGCTGTATCTTCGAAAATTTCATTTATGTGCAAATATTTTGGAAAGCAATGCATACATGACCTATCTGTGGTAAAATGTATGTGAATCTTGTGGCCAAGGTGGATTTTTTTTTCCATAATTTTAGTTGCTACAGGAATTCATAATAGGTTAAGGAAGAAATAAACTCAAGCTGAAAGCTGAAGACGTACATGACAGGGAGGCTAAAGTCAAAGGAATTTATTAGGAAAGACTTGAAGGAGGTCAATATTTACATAGTTCCCAGTATAAATCTGCAAAAATAACTCACATGCAGAAAAATTTGACTCACACATGAAGATTCATATCACATAAATATTAGGGCTTAAAAATAAATGTATAAAACTAGTTCATGTTTAAAGGTAGTGTCTGCAGGTATTTGGCTGATGCATCATCACACAGTGTGTGTATGGGAAGCACCTTTTCTCACAGGTTAATTCCAATTATATAAAAGACAACTGTGTATCTAAATGGATTGCCTTGGTTGAATTTTAAAGTGTAGCACAGTAATGCCTGTAGGATGGCAGTCAGTAATAGATGCAGTATAAGTATGTAAACAAAGTTGGATTTATATACCAAGAGATAAACAAAGGGAAAAATTGTGCTATAAAGAAATAAGGGAAATTTTAAAGACAATTTTGAAGGGAACTCCAGAATAATATTATGAGGCTTTTAAATGACTAGGAGAAGTCTGGAAAAACAGTTTTGATAGCCAGTAAATTTCTTGGACTTTTCACTGGGAGCCTGAGCAGCAAAATGCAGTACTGTGGTTGCCTATCTCTTTATTTTGTAACTCTTCCTTTGGTTTAGGGTTTCTTTGGGGGAAGTGGGTATTATTAATAACAGAAAAGTCCTGGAGAAAATCAACATTGTTTTAAAAATCTAGAGAAGGGTGGTTTACAGTGACTGCTGAGGGAACATGCATCAGATGAGAAAGTATATATTAAAAATCTGGCGTGTTCCACCTGGCTATTTTTAACACACTGCAGAAAATGTGCCTCATTCCCCTATCTGCTCCCACTTTTCTCTTTGAGCACTAGCTGTCATATTCCCATCGCATGCACCACATCTTTCAATAGGTTGTCTCTTTTTCAGTCTATGTCTCCTCTTATTACTCCATTATGAAGATTATAAATATATGAAATTGATCTCAAAATAGAATTACCTACTCCTATTAACTTTGCTGACTAAGAGAGGCATGTAAAGCTTTTCATTTTCATGTTGTAATTTTGGATTTGATCCCGTATTTGTAGTTGTGGGGCTTTTTTTATTTTTGACTCTTTAAGGTTGGTCGGCTAGTTGTTTGGAGTTTATTTCGTATGAGACTAGTTCTGACTCTGAATGTTTTCTGGTGAAAAATATTGACAAACATAGAAGTAAACTGGTTTGACTTGTTTTTCCTTTTCATTATGCAGAAAATATTTCCATTTTTTTTTAGACTAACTCAGAGTCCTAGTCTTTAGCTGAGGAACAGTGTTTGGTTTGTTTGTTTGTTTTGGCAGATCATTTATGAAATAGCCATTTGGACAAGTAACAATCATTGTCATATAGAAAAGGTATGTTGACTATGTTTATTATGGGTTCTGGAAAATAGAAGATGTTTCCTTATGTTACAAGTAATAGGTTGAAATACCCATTGGTTAGCTTTTTGTATTTAATCAAAAATATATTTAATAGCTTCATTCATCATCATACGTGAAATGAAAATAATATTTGTGTTTTTTCAATTTCATTTCAACATTTATAAAACTCAAAGCCGTTGGGTTTTTTTCCAGACTGATTTTTTGAAATAAATGGTAGCAGGAGAACTGTTTCTCCTTAGGTAGGCTTGGCTCTTTTCTCCATACTAATTAGCTGCTATTGATTAGGACAGCATACTGAAAATATATAATGTGTCAAAATCTGAGCAAGTCTCATTTATCTATACAAACATTTCTATTTCTTTAATTTTCATCAAGATTCAGTTTCACTCGAGAAACACTATTATCTGGCTTTAGCTATGATGAGCTATATCTGCAAATATTTTAAAGCATGGGATAACAAACTCATTAATGTCGATGGAACGGACTTTTCTGTTGGCTTTAACAAGCTTTAGTTTAGGTACAGAATATACTGGAACTACTGAAAAATATCTCATTGCACCAAGATACTGAACTAGGCTGTGACCTGGTGGTGTTTCGAAAGTATAGAAATGCTGCTCTACCTGGAGTGGAGAACCACTGCAGCAGGGAGGCTGATTCCAAGTCAGGGACCATCTCCTTGTCCAAGAAGGCAGGGCTGTGGTCAGGGAAGGGCAGTGGCTGCTCGCCAGCCTGCAGTAGGAAAAACAACCCCTTTGTGGCTATTAATATACAGGCCACTTAGAGCTACCCTTAGAATTGGAGTTTTAAAATTAGATTTTATCTTTAAATAACTATCAATACCATAATAATAGTAACAAAATCTCTGCAGTATTACTTTTGCCCTCTATTGTTTTCCATTATTCACTAGCAGAGAGCTAAAAGCTTTGCTTGCTAAAAAGAGCACTTGGTAACTTCTTTGTATTGGATGAATGTTTTACAGTCAAAAAGAATTTACAGAAGCAGTGTTCTGAGTTGATTATTGACCACTGGTCTTCATTGGGGAAGGCACGATCCATAGAAAAAAACCTATATAATGCTTGTGATGTTATGAAACACTTTTTAAATAAGCATAATCTATAAAAGAGTACAGAGTCTCAGAATTATTGTATATGTCAGCAATTCTTTAAAATTATTTGAAGGAAAAATATTATACAGCCACCAGCTGAAGCAAGCAGGGACCTATATTAGTTTAATGTGTATCAGCAACTCAGAAATATTCAGTAGTTTTAGAAAACCTGACTTTAGGCCAATCATATTCTGGTGGGTAATGCAGCTTGAACCAGAATAATGTCTTACATACTTTTATTTCCTTTTAATTCATTTAAACAATGGTGTTTTAAAGCAATGAAGATTGAAGTGGAATCATCCAGTGAAATGAGTATGGTTACGTTTAAGTGAAATCACTGTTTTGATTTCAGATCTATGTTAGGATGCAAATGACAAAACTATAAATTAAAAAACAATTATGTTGAAGTTCAAAGAGAAGGTGGAATGCTCTCAGTAAAGAGACCTCTGAGACAAGAAGTCAAAATGGGAGTGTGATGGCGTTCACTGACTGGATTTTAAAATATGTGGTCTCATTTGCTCCCTGGTCAATACAGTTGTGATCACAGTACTTTTGTTCAGGGGATAGCAATCTTAACAGACAAGAAAAACAAAATGAAAACAATCATATTGAGGTGTGTCACCACTCCCTCTCACATCTGTAACATTTTTTGTAGACATAATTCCCATCCACACACAGATTCCTTTGGAAGGATCTTGGTACTGTCCAGGGAAATGTTTCTGAGCAGTGTTGCCCTCTGTGGACACTGTCTGCAGACATGGTGGAGCTGAAGGCTGAGATTTAAGTTGGCTACAGCACTTCAACATCCCTAAGTGTTTGAGTTGCTTGGGCAGTTTTGACATCTTCAGCTAGAAAGTTCAGAATATTGAACTTTCTGTTCTCCCAGCTCCTGCACGATACAAGCCCAGCACACAGCACCACTGCACCATCAGAGATATCTCCTTCCTGCTTCCAAATACTTCGCAGACTGGTCTTTGAGCATTATCAGAGATGTAATTTCGACAGACTGACTTGGACCATCCTAGACCAGTTCTCAGGTGTGGACAGCTGAAGACATATGTCCTCTTCCTTCCATACCCATTATTCAGATTTGGGACATGACGGGGATTTTGAGGTGCTGGCTGAGGCAAAGTGAGCCAGCTGGTCACTGTTAATGTGTCTGCAGTGTGTGCCAGGAGTAAGGCCAGCTGTGCCCTACCTTGAAGGGCCATGGCAAGAGGGAAACACTGAGGGAGCAGTTGGGGTCTGCAGTGTGGATGGCAACAGAATGGGGTTGGCCTCAGTGAGCGCAGTCTCATGGGGAAGTTTGTAGCTGACTGAGTAGGCTGAGAAGATCATAACTTCCCACATCTTTTTTTTTCCTGAAATGCTCTATAAAATGACAAATTATGATGATAATCTGAAGATTCTTAGGATAACAGAGACTCCTAAAATGCATTATTTTTCCCACAGCTGCATATTTTCTAACAGTCAACCTGCTGAGTGGAGAGACAATACATATCATCCCATATTTGTGTCAGAACCTGAAAGAGAAGTATCTTTTGGCAAAGTTATACATGAAAAACAATAAAATTCTTATTTTCCGGGGATGCAAAACTAGGGAGTTAATCTTTCTTTTCAATATGTGTGGCAGATAGATTAAAAATATTCATATCTTGAATTCAGGTACTCATAACAAAGAAATAGCCTTTTTGTTGTTCATTTCTTGCTGTAAATGCCTCAAAATGTGTGATGTATTTCAAGAAATGCTTTAGTTATGTATGTTTCCCCATTGTGTAGTATGTGTTATTGCTAATTGAATATTGCCTCCAAATCTTGATTGATTCTCCTTACTCTCTAAACTCATTTTAGTAAGTATTTTATACTCACATTTTGAATTTATCTATCTATCTACCTATCTAAATATATAGTTAAATAAATATATAAATATACGCATGTATAACATTCTGAATTTTCTGGAAAGAGCTGAGTTCAATACAACTCTCAGGGTGGGGGTAATCTATCTAATTATTGCATGGGAGCAAAAAGGGAAATGTGTTCAAGGGACTTAGAAAGATAGAGATCTAGGCTGTATTTTTCTTATAGAAACTCCTGAGGCCACTTGGTTTCTGTGCAGAAAAGAAATCCACATGGATAAGACAATTTTTTCTTTTGAGTTGGTTCTTTATATTTCTCTGAAGATGCTGCTACCAACACCAACTCTTTATTGCTTATGTTCATTTGTTGTATAAAATTCTCTTATTTAGAAGATCTGTACTAGGCAACTCAGGGGTTTTAAAGTGAGGTTCAGCTTTTAGGAGAAAGACTGATTTATCCCTTTTCTTTTAGAAATCCTGTAGTTTGATGGTAATGTTGACTTTTCATTGTGCATGTTGTTTTCTGGTCTGTCTTTATGCTTAGGTCTAGGAGAATGAATGCATAAATAAAAATCCACTGTTCCTCTGCTGCTCTGCTGCCATTTTAAACCCTATTTATCTCACTCTAGGATGCCAGAGAGGAAATTTAATGTTGAGTATTGGTTCAATAAATGTCAGGGAGGGCAGGCAGTTTATATCCTCTTTTGCAATGAACATTTAGTTCTCCTGACAAAGACAGCATTAGAATATCAGGAGGGAAAAGCTGCTCTAGTGGCCTCTGCTTCTTTCAGCAGCTGAAAATATGAAGTGGTCCTGGTGACCAAGCACACAAACCTGAACCTTCAGAAGTGGTAGATATGCTGTTAGGGATTCAGATGCTTTCCTGATAAAAGTAAATATTCCTTGTTTAAGAAATTGAACTACATGAGACTTGGTCTGGCGAAAAGTGGAATTTTCATCTCATCTGTAACTGTTTTGTAGGGATAAACTTTTAAAGAACATAGTGTATGCTTTGTTTATATTAAAATGAGAGACAATTTCATGTCTTACCACCAGGTTACCAAATAGCATTAGACTTATTAAGCTAAATTTTTTTGTATTATAATGCAAGGTGGTTGTTATTTAGGGAAAAGCAGAAGTACTCATTTAGAAAACATCATGCAAATTATCTAAGCATTTTTACTGTGTTAGGTGAGTTAAGATGACAGGTTAAATAATTTACTATGCAATTATTTGTTTTATGCACAGTTAATATATGTCCTGTGTATTGTACAGCGAGGAAAATAAGGTAAAATGGAAATGAGGAAAGTTTTTCTAAAATTAAATGCCTATCAATTAGAAGTACTGAAGTTATATCTCTTGAGTACGAGATAATTACCATACCTATGATTTCCTTCTGCATTCGTCAACAGACTATGCTTAATTTCTGAGGGAGCTTTGCTAAGGTGATGAAGTGGTGTTGAGAATAGACATCTGAACAACAGCTGTAATAGTTGGAAAAATGTAACAATAACAGGTTTATAACATTTTTTGAATCAACTATTATATCACATACATAAAAATATAAAATACCTGATGTATAATATTGTATACATACCCATTTTATATGTGTTGTGTGTACATAATTTTCTATATATACATATCATACACTGATACACTGTTTTATGTTCTTTGCCAATACCAGCAATCCTTATCAATGTGCTTTTCAAATACATATAATTAAAAATTCTCCTCAATCTTCAAATTTAATATTTCTCATCTTCACATATCCCCATGACTGATATTTTAAGAGTCTTTGCATTTCTTTCAAAGCTTTCTTATGACATTTCTGCTTTTGCTTTAAGCTATGTTTAAAAACAGGAGAAGAACTCAAAATGAAGGTTGCACTTTGAATAAAGGATAGAATTAGAAATATACTTCAGAGACAGAGTTTCATCCCTAAGTGTTGTGAGTCCTTTATGCCAAAGCTCTTCTGTTTAAGGTGTTTCAGCTACTTGCTAATCAAATTAAAAACTACTTAGGGAGTAAGAATTTCAGTCCTTCTCTCCTTGATAAAATGCACAAGGGTAAGCAGATGGCTGACATGACTAAAACCATTGACAAAACGTATCTTTTAGCCTAGAAGAAGAGGGACAGAGAAAATCTTGAAAAACTGTCTCTTTAAACTACTCCTAGGCACTTAACTTCAGGCTGGGTGAAATCCCTGACCATCAGTTTATTTGTTTCACTTTGGCAAATACCAAAGCACAAGAGAGCTGGCAAGAGGGGTGTGTAGCACTGGTATGTCTCAATCAGCTTTAGCCTGGTTTTAGAAAGAGGTAAAAACCACTGAGACCAAGAGACACCAGGTCAGTGGGAAGGGATTTGATGCTCCTAAAAATGCCATACAAACTGAAACCTACCATTGCAAGAGCTGGTGTATTAGACTGGGAATTATTGACAGCAGTGTCACCTGCAAGACTTGATGAGCAAGTGTTCATCCCCTCAGTGCTGCTCAGCACTGGTGACACCTCAGCTCAGGCACTGCAGTGCCCCACTGCATGAGCATGGCCTTGGGTGGGGCAGTAAGAGCAGGCTCATCCAGAGCACACCACCCTTGAAGTAAAGACTGATCCAGTGGGAGTTATCAGCCTGGACACAGGAGGTCCAGAGAAGTAGAAGGACTGGGGTATAGCATCCGAGCATGTTAATACCTCTTGCAAAGAAAAGGTCCTAGAGAAAAGGAGGGGAATGGTATGACCAGGCATTGACACAAAGTCAAGTATGGCCATGATTCTGGCTGGAGACTCCTTCTTGGGCTGTGTTAAGCAGGCTCTGGCAGACTCAAACAGCCAAGCAACTGGTTCCAGGACCTGGATTTAGCTAGGACAGGAATGGCACATCAAAATTGTCCTGAATAGATATAAAATTTCAAAGTATGGAGAAGCATGATGGCTGTGGACTGTGGCTGCTGAGTGCCCTCGGCTGCCACAGGGCTTGAGTCAGGCTGCTGTGCTTGCAGATTGTGGCTCTGTCTTCTCTCTCTGTGGTGCTCTGTATTCATCGGGCGTTCTTGGATCCGGCCCCAAGCTTTCAGCCGACAGCAGCCATGTCCTGCAAGTAACGATCCTGTTAAATAACTATCATGTAAGCACGTCATCCAGGCTGTCAAGAACACGGAGGCCAAGTGTGATCATTTCTTTTCCCCTTCCTCTTTCCCAATTAAAGAGCTTGTTACATCTTTCTGATAGTTTAATCATTGAAAATTGTGGCCGTGAATGTTGACGAGATGCAAATGAGGGATGCCATCTGTTGATCGGTGCTGTGCGCTCCCCAGGCTTGGCGCCGAGTGCTGAGCTGGGGCTGGGTGTCCTTCAGCTATTTCCCTTGCACAGGGGAGCAGTCACAGGGGGAATCTTGGAATGGGTGATCCTCTCTTCACCCTCATAATGAGTTTATTTGAAGCAGCAGAAGGACAAGTGTCCTTAGAGACAGCTACTACAGGACAACCAGGCTATTTAGACCAAACCAACATGGGCTTAGGAAAGGCAGATCCTGCTTGACCAATCTGAATTCTTTTCATGACAGGGTGACTGGCTTAATTGATGAGGAAAAGGCTGTGGATGTCATCTACCCAGACTTTAGTAAAGCCTTTGACGCAGTTTCTCAGAACATTCTCTTGGAGAAACTGGCTGCTTGTGACTTGAACAGGTGACTCTTTGCTGTGTAAAAACTGTCTGGATGACCAAGCCCAAAGAGTGGAGGCGAATGGAGTTACATCCAGTTGGTGGCCAGTTATAAGTATGTCCCTCATGGCTCAGTACTGGGTCCAGCCCTGGTTTTATAAATCTTTATCAACAATCTGGACAAATGGATCGAGTGCACCCTTGGTCAGTTCACAGATGACTCCAAGTTGTGTGGGAGTGTTGATCTTCTGGAGGGCAGAAAGTTCTGCAGAGGAACTTGGACAGGCTGGATCAATGGGCCAAGGCCAACTGTGCGATGTAAACAAGTAACAAGTGACAAAATGGGAGGAAATGGTCTCAGGTTGCACCAAGGCAGGCTTAGATTGGATATTAGGAAAGATCTGTTCGCCAAAACAGATGTCAAGCATTGGAACAGGCTACCCAGAGAAGGGGAGAAGTCACCAGCCCTGGAGGTCTATGTGTAAATGTGTAGATGTGGCACTTAGGGACATGGTTTAGCAGAGGACTTGGCTGAGTTGGGTTGATGGTTGGATTCAGTGATCTTACAGGTCTTTTCCAACCTAAACAATTCCATGATTGCCCCATGGTCTGAAGAAAAACACACATGTGAAAATTACTATCTGTTAACTTCTGTAACTAATTCAACTGAAGGTGCTCTCTCTGTTTCCTACTCTCCTGCCCAGCACACAGGTATCCTTGCAAAGAGAGGTAGACACCTTAATTACAAATTTAGCATCTGCTGCTCTGAGTCAGAGCAGTGGCTCATCTAGACTTTGTATAAACGTGGCCAGTAATAGATGGTTGGCAGCGCAGGCGGTGGGCATGTGAAGAGGTGCACTCTCAACACCTGCTGCTTTGCAGTTTCAAAATTCCTGGAGCCAGGAGGTGCACAAGAGGTGGAGGTAACCTTTGTGAATGTGCCTCCTCCTGTCTTGAAAGCAGATCTTTTGATTTCTACTCATTCTTTGAAAGTGAGTTACTACTTTAATGTGCTTTGTGTGGAGAAGTTTTTTTTTTAACTGCAGGCTGATAACATCATTTGGCTCTGTCTGGTTCTTGAATTGTGAATAATCATTTCCTATTCACCTTTTCCAGGCTATTTAAAATTTTAGAGAGGTTATTCTACATCCCCTCAGTCATATCTTTTTCCAGCTGAAAAGCTGCAGTCTATTTAGCCTCTTCTCATGTGGAGGAGTCATTTGACTGACACAGCTGACTTGTTTCAACTTTCTGAAAGTCAGTGTTCTGGAACCATTTTAGGTCATTAAGAAATTTAGAAAGTACCATGTTTTATTTGAAATTACTTAGTGTTGTACTGTGCTACCAAAAAGTTTGCAGAAATGGTATAAAATCCTAATTTGCTGCTTTCCTCTTGCCTCCCCTCCAAAAAAAACCGAAACCCAAGAAGACACCCATGTATAGTAATTCAAAAGGAAGTTTTATGTATAGTAATTTACTGTGAGGATGTCTATTTTATCAGTTCTGTTCCTTCCTTCCTTCTGACAGATTCACATTTGACATTTAGCACAAGTTGTTGCTGCAGGTTGAAGCAGAATAGAACACTCCAATTTCATAGTAAATTGTTTATGGTTGAAGCAGCATTAACTATAGTCTACCAAAATAGGAGCACTAAAATATCCATTCTCTATTACGTGATGATGATTGTTGTTTTAGTGGCCCTATTCTGGTCCAATCCCAGGCTCAGAGCAGGCTTGACCTTAAAGTCAGCTCTGAACTTGAAAGGTGGATCTGCTTTCTCATGGCACTGGCCCACCAGTACATTGACTATATAACTGGTATAACTAATAATGTCTTTTACTTTGAGTTGTATTCGCTTTCTTCCTGATTTTGAAGTTAAAAGAAAAAAAGTTGTTTTTGCCTACTTGAATAACAGCATTTTTAGTCTGTGGTTTTTGAGGTGCATTTATATACACCAGTGCACAAAGAGCTAATTTAGATTTAATTCTTAACTATTTTTAAACTTTAACATATACTTCTTATTTTAATACTTTGACTCCTTACCACCATTGATTTAAATCTTGAGAGCAGCAACACAGTTGCTCTATATCTGAGTTTATAGGGGCCCTCAGGATTTATTTTATGAGTCTTCTAAACACAGACCTTTCAGGTAGATTCATTTCTACTCTGCCTTTTCTGTCTACCTTGGAGAGAAGTTTTGACCAACTTTTAGGGTGTAGTAACCACATAGTTCCTGTTTTCTGCATTTTCTTCTGGTAATAAAGTATAGCAAAGGAGACCCAGCTGTACTGTTTTTCCTGAACTAAAGAGCCAGAAGGTTTTACGCTCCCTTTCTGTTACAATGGATTCCTACTAGGTCTGGCTCAAAGTCTTTGCCATGCTCTGTTACAGCTTATCTCCACTGCAGGAGTTGATTCCTTGTGTCTCCAGGAGAATTTGGTTTGAAGTTTCAGAGCAACAACCCTGCTATGTATGCTAGCATGCATTTTTGGTTTGGTGTGTCCTCTTCTGTCACCCCCTTGACAATTTGATTCTATTTTGCATGAATGACGCCACTGAGATACCACATCAAATAGTTTCCTGTCTGGGCTGAGAACTGAGCAGAAGGAATTAAGTTTATTAGCTAGCACTCTTAGGTTTTTTAGAAGCTGGGTTTTCACAGCATTCCATGTGGAAAAACTCCTAGACCCACGTTTACTATGGTAGACACAGAGTCTAAAGTGCAGATCTACTGATAAAAGATTCATTCTGTGAGTTGTCCTTTGCTGCTATTCTTCAGTTAAAATAAACACCATTCTGTTACAGTGTAGAATATGACCAACTGTGATATAATTTAAATTGCTAATTGGAAAAATGCTAAATTGAACATGGTTCCTGGTTAATAATTTTTATGATCTGGTCTCACATAGCTCCTAAGCGTCTTGTAAAACAGGATTTCTGTGCAGAATGGCTGTTTGTGTTCCTTTGGAAGCTGAAATTCTACTAATACTAAATGCACATGGTTAATAATGGCTTATGAAGATGCCAGAACCCTGGTATCAAAAGGACCAGCTGTATTTGAAACACTTAGACTAAATGATACTTAGGAGCTTATATAAGCTTCTTTTTCTTCTATTTTGATAAATTGGCTTCGCTGTCAGTTAAACTGTGAAAACTTGGACAAGGGAGTTTCTTGAATTCATTAACTCAAAAAACAGTATTTTTTTTGAGAATTAAAGTTAGTTCATGGAACAGAAGTCCCTTGAAAAACAACAGATGCAAATGACAAAGCATCAGAGATGCTTTTAGTGGGCATTTTAGTGGGCTTTTTTTCCATATGTACTGAGATAGTGAAGCTCCCTAATATATGTCCAGACTGATGAGACAGATGTTATAACTATTTTACCCTGAAGTTTGATACCAGAAAGATTATTTCTCCCTCCGCATACAATAAATAAACAAACAGTAAATTCATGACAGTGGACTTAATGTGATGTAAAAGTAGAACTCAACAAGCATCTTAAAGCTTGGCTGTTTATCTAGATCTCTTTGGTTTGTTTTTTGGGGAGTATATGAATATTTTTCTCTCACTAAAATATAGTGTTCAAGTCCATCATTCTGGCATTGTTCCCCTTTTAGCCTTCTACCTAAATTTAACTGTTTACATAAGAAAAGGTATATTGCTTTTTCTAAGGTGGTGTCATTCTGCATGCATTATCTTCCATCATTTAACTTTTTAACTCCTAATTTGTGCCATGAATGATGGTGTGCTGACACTCTTCTGATACTGCAAAGACAGCCAGTTGTTCAGTGTTTAAGTCTGTAGAACACAAAAGAGACCCAACAAAGTCTGGAGAATTTGATTATGCACTATTTACACAAAATACTCAGCTAAGCACAGTGCCAGATGCTTGAAGGTATTATTTTTAATGACATGGGGAGGTAATGTATGACCTGCCACTGATAGAGTGCTAAAGAATAAGTAGAATTCTTTTCATTCAGTGTGATATTATTCCCCAGACAGTTGTGTTTCTGTAAATGCAGGTTATACGTTTTTGCTAATAAAACTGGAGACAATCATCATAACTAGCAACCTGCCAACATGTGGCTGACAGTATGCACTTTGGAGAGCTCAAACTTTTTGAAAAAAAGCAAGCTGATTAGAAATGTTCTGTTATTTTTTTTTTGATTAATTTTAAATTGAAACAGTTTGTTTTAAAACAAATCAATATCCCTGAATTCTTTACCACCCAGCACAACATTAGAGAAAACCAAACAGAACATAAACATACCTGATATGATTCATTTTCTTTGTCAGATACAAGAACAAGATACAAGGCAAACTAACAGTAGTTCATAGAATGGTATTTATTTCTTCACAGTGTTACTTTTAAATGTCACTATTCTTTTAAATTCAGTTGAAATCGAAGAATCGAATTTACTTCTTCATTATTATTTTTGCATTAGGCTGTGAGAATTTATGGCTTGTTTATTCTCTTGGTCCCCTCAGTTCTTCAGTCTTTGAATTACATGAGCTGTTGAGGTTGTATAATGTTCCAGGCAGACACAGTTTTCTTTGTATGCCACATACAATGCATTTTCTGTATTTCTCCTTATTCTTGCTGTAATTACCAGGAAAATTTCCATGAAATGGGATTTTATTTTATAAGAATTTAACCCACTTGTGCTACTAAATCCCATTACAGTGAGAGCATAAATGTCAAGGGGATAAGTAGCAGGAGGAGATGAAATCTTATGAAGAAAACATTCCACTGAAAATGAACACAATATATGTCCAAGAGATTTGTAAACTATCTACACAGGTGAAATATTGTACCCTTACATCTAAAAAGTTTTCAATTTCCTTCAGGATTGTTCACAAAGAGTTCTTGTTCTCTTTTATTAACACACTTTATGAGGAAATAGTGTTCAGAAAATGTTTGTTGCAATATTAGAAAGAACCCATTATTTCTTATCTTTATTTGTTCAGTATGTAATTTCCACAGAAAATTATTTTATTAAAATTGATGTGAGCTCCAAGTGTATTTATACGTCCCATTGCATCAAAGATTGCAACTCATCATTGTATTGTGACTGTAGGATAGAAAAACAGAAGAAAGGAAATTCTCTGGCTAATTAACATGTGAAAATATGTGCACTTTTTATGTGATTTATATCTTTGTATTTTAGCATTGTCCATAAAGAACTCTAAATTCCGCCTGTCACATTTATTTTCCTGTACTAGGCTACAAGTTTGAGGATATTCTTATGCCAGTATAACACTGACAGTTTTGGCTGATGGATAAATAGCTTCTCAGTTAACTTCAGACCACACTTCTACATAATGGCTATGAAGTTAGTTTATGCATAGTCTCAGAATGCCTTTACATGCTTTTCTAGAAGACTCATTGTCAGGAGTTGAGACAAAAATGACATTTATATAACATTAGCACCTGCTTAGTCCGTGGGTACAATGTAGAGTTACAAAAGACTTAGGTAGTGATGGAGATGTGTTGATCTTATTCACTTAAATAAAAACTTCCAGCTTGCTAGAAATCAATAATGAGAATGTTTTACTGAGCCAGAGTGTCGCTCTCTGGGGCTTGATCGTCTTTTTTGTTGTTGTTGTTGGTGGTGGTTTTGTTTGTTTATTGTTTTTTTAAATTACATTTATTATTGTATTCTGGTTTTCCCTTCCTCATTTTCAACTTTGTAAATCAGACTTTTGAGAATCCAAAAGGGTTTGAATTTTTTTCCAGAAAACTCTAAAGCAGTAGTCATAAGCAAATGCTGAGGTCAGAGACCTCTTTAATGTGTTGCCTATCTTATAATTAAGGTTGCCTATTACAATTAGTTCCAGGGTTTCAGTTAAGATCACTTGTTGCCATGGCTTTCTAACTGCTCTGATCTAGCATCCATGGAGTTGCTTGTGGAAGGCTGTCAGCTACCTTGCTGAGATCTAACTTCCCATTGCTCAGAGTGACTTAATAGTTGTCCTGGGGGGGTGTTTTGCAAACACCATGGTTACTTAAACAGCACAGTGAAAGTATTGTTTGTATCTTTAAAACAGGAGATTGTGCACAGTGGATGAGGCTTAGGAAGAAACAGCAGAGAATGTATTACTGCCCAAGAATTCTATATTCTCTGCCTAAATTATCTGTCCATTAAGATAATTCTGTACACACACTCTTCCTCCGTCTCCCATGCCTCTCCCACCTTCACATCAGAGTGTCTAAGTTCCTAACAACTTGTAATGTCCTAAATTTCACTGCCTGAGAGATTCCTCCCTCTTTAGTGGGGAATTAGGGGACAGAGACAGCAAAGGACTTGAGCGAGATGAATCATGTAGAGCACAGCTGTAGTTTATGGATTTGGACTGCCTTTTCAATCCCAGACCAGCATTTTTTCCCAGCACAAAGAGGCCTGTGGTCACTATAAACAGGATTTTCACAGGACTGCCATATGCTATGGAGTTCTTCCTGCACTGAAGTGCTCAGCATCTTCAGAACTGAGTACTTTTATAAAATCATGAATATATTTAGAGACTCTTATGCTACTTATGTTCCATTTGAGAAGTGGTAGAGAGAGATATTGCTATTTCTATTTTTAGAGTATTTTCAGTAAGATTACACTAAAAAGGTCACCTATATATTCCTGAGGTGCTTTGTGCCAAGAAATAGGGTCTCGAGGCACTATCACGAAAACAAATACTATTTCCTAATTATTACAGAAATCAAGGATTGTTGGAGGTGGGGTATGAGTCACAAGTCTCCAAAGTACAGTAGATATTACTTAACATTTGCTCTGCAAAAGCACTTAGAAGCATTTTTAAGGTGGTTCTCTTCACTAGAATAGACACTTCGCAGAATTTGAGTGAATAACCGTCCTATTTCACATCAATAAACTCAATGGAAAAAAACCCTAAAACAGTCTACACCCTTTGCATAATACAGGTCCATTGTATTTCCACTTATCAAGGGCAGATTTCCATCCTATTTGTAGCCATTTTCTTTCTTGAATGTGTTTTACCAGTATTAGGGTGTTTTTCAGTGGTATAGGTGTGAGAGTGTGGTGCAGCCGACATGTTTGTCCATGTTTCAGATGCTGTGGGTATCAGCCAGGCAGGTTTTCAGTAATCTCTTCTCATCTGTAGCTGCAATATTAGCAGCTAATGTCAAAGGATGATTCCCATTCTAACAGGAACTAGCTTCTTCTTCAATTTACTCCTAAGGCCCCTGGATCCCTGCAGTGCCATTTTTTTTCTCTCTCTGTGTTTTTTAGTTTGTTAGGCTTATGCTCGTTGTTTGTGTTTGTGACATGATGGTGTTCAATCTGGACCCATGTCTCACTACCCTGAAATTAGTCTGAGTTATTAAGTCATAAAAGAATCTCAAATTAGTATGGAGGTGGGGTGGGGAAAGAATTAGTGGGTGGTGATGTTGATAGAATTCACACCAATTTTTTGCATGATGCTTTTCCTGACAGTGTGAATTTCTCCATTTCAAATGTTATTCTTTAGAGTCAAGTGCAAAAATATCAACTTTCTCAGACACATATTTTATTCTTGCCTCACTGTCCTTGTAGTCCAGAAAGGTGTATGTAACTAGAGACATTCCAGACTTCACTTACGCATAGAGGTAATGTGCAGAGTAAATAATCAGCTTTCAAAACCAACCTACATTTGCTTTTTTTTCCCTTATTTGAGAAATCAGAATTGTCTTACTGTGACCTGTACCTGTTGTTAGGGTGAGCTCAGGAGCTCATCTGTCTTTTCATTTGGGGATGTGATGCTTCTCACAGTGATGAACAAGAAATTAAACCTCTTTTGACAGGAGAGGGAATACTTCCTCATAAGGAACTTTATCACTATTGATAATGTAGTGTTTTGATCTCTCCAGATTGAATAAGAATATATATTTTTTGGTTTTGTTATTTGGTCTGTTCTTATGGGACTTGGTCATTATCGTTTTTGTGATCAGTGTAAATCACACCCTCACTGTGTAGTTAAGTTGAATTATATCCATTTGGATGAGAGCAGCAGCACAATGAAATACTCTCACCCTTCTAATAGTGCCTGCCTTTGTACCCAAGACCCCTAGATTAGCTCAGTTCGTTAGAGCCTGGTATTAATAACACCAAGGTTGGGGGTTTGATCCCTGTATCTAATTTGGGCTGTGACAGTACAAATATTCAACTGGAGTTAAAAGTTTTCTTCTGAAGAACTGGTATGAAGCAAATTCTGGTACTTAAGATTTTTCCTTACAAAAGGAATGGGTCCTGGCTACTCAGAACTTACAAAAAGTGCTTTTCATAAGATTGGGGTAAAACAGAAAAGTTGAGTGTCTATTTATACTTATCACAAGTAGCACCTTATGGATTTACATGGATCTTGTGCTTGGGACAAAAATTTCTTGTTATGTGTATATGTGTCTTAGGGGAGAGGGGATTCCCTGATCTGCATTTATGTGTCTGTATTTACATGCTTGCAAATCCCATACTCTGTTCAAAATAATGTACTGGGCACTTACATGGAGGTTTTCAACAAAACATCTCAAAGCATTAAAAAACTTTAAAGAGCAACCTACTAGGAATGAGCAGCACTGTGTGCAACACTAGACATGTAGGACAATATTCTGATGTCAACTTTTTCATCAAGTTGTTGCCATTAAATTAAATTTTCAGGGTCTTTTTCGAAGAATGTCACGCTGGAAAAATAATCAAACAAGTTGTTTTAATATTTGCTAAATCAAGACTCTTATTTAAAATTATTTATTACTTTAAAAAAATAATACTTTTACAAACTTCAGAAAGGTGGGAGGGGAAAGTTGAAATTAAATTTTCATGTGAGATAATAAAGTAATTTAATCAAAGCTCTGGGTTATGCATAGCACCAAGGGAGGTAATTATAGTGATGTGGGGTAGGAATAGAATGTATTCCCGACAAAAGCTTTGCTTCCAACGGCTATAACTTTCTCTTTATTATTTTAATCTTCTAGTAGCCCTTTCATAAGTAAATTATTATTCATTTATTTGACCATGTACATTTGGGAAAGAGCTAATTCCTTGTGACTTAAAAGTAATGTCTGGAACACCTATTTTGTAAACAGAAATATTTTATTTATTGTTTTATATTTAAAATAATATATTCTGTCATTTTCTGATCTGGTGATTAAGCAGCAAGAAACTACAAATTAAAGTCGATGCAGTTTGATGCATGTTATGCGCAGTAAAAACCCTCCTAACACACCCTCTTAAAAATTACTCAATGAATAATGTCAAATCCCTTCACGTATTTTATATTTGCTGCAGTAAAGTAGTAAAGCATTAAGACATATCATTCAACTATGTGAAGGATAATTTTAGATAAATATAAATTTTTGAACATTTGGTGGGAAATATGGGTAGTAAAATTTTGCTGACGGTTATTTATCAGTAGGAATCTTTGCTTGCCAGAATTTGCTAAAGATCTTGACAACCAATAGAGACCCTTCAGCAGTAAAGCAGTAAATTTGAACTTCCAGCATGGTAAATCTTAGCTTGAAGTTAAAGAACACATCTTCTCTTTCTGCTGGTGCCCTACATGACCTCTGTAGGACAAGTTATCCTTTTTTAATATACTTAAAGTTCATAAGCATGAGAAAGCACCCTAAAATTCAATAGAGTGGAAAGAATATTTACCTTTCTGTTTACTTATATCCTTATGCTTTTTTCTTCTGCTTGCTTTCTCTTTTTTTTCCCAGCTCTTGCCTTGTCTGTTGTGACTTTGAGCAAAGAAATCTGTAACAAGTTCTGAACATCCTAAATACTAATAATCATTGTTATTATGTAATGTGGGTGCTTGTGGTCCACATAGACATGGTTCATAGACAGGCTGTGCCAGTTCTGAGGTTATTAAAGCTTGGGCAAGAAAGGAAAACTTACAATGTTAACAGTGTTTGAGCTTCCTCTCCTGTCAGAATGAAGCTGGTAATCCATCACCTGAAGGAAAAAACGATATCAAAATAAATAATTTTTGTAACATATATTAAAAAGTAATAGCTTCAGCTTCAGTCATGAATTTGTGCAACTTTTTTTGAGTTTCACATTTCAGGTGCAATAAAAGTGATAAATATTAATTTTAAACCTGTATATGTAATAGATACCACAAAATCCTTCTTCCTCGACTGACAAATAGGGGTTTTTGTTTATTGTTAGGAAAAATGTGATGTTTTCTCTTTAGAAGACCTGCATTTTAAAAGGTTTGGTTTAATTTCTTATGTGCTTGAGGCAGAACGTGTACTGACCCTTGGAAAGGGAAATGTTTCACAGCAGTTTAAAGCCTCATTTGCAGAAACAAATTAAAAAGTCTGGTCATTTTTGTGGTTGAAGTGTTCTTGAAGTTCTCAGGTTATAAACAAAGTGGTATTGGGTAGTGAAATTTCCTCCCTGGAAATTATGAAGGTATGACCACTAGAGAAATATAAGGCAAAACTGTCAAAGAGCAAATACTTACTTGCTATTACCTATCAAGAGTTATTCCAGGGTTCTTAAATGGAACCTAGCAGGTGAGAGCACCTTATGTGGAGTTTAAAAATTGTGCATTATATTATACTTTCATTAAGTATAATATGGAGTATAATAATGTATAGGACTAATGATCTAGAGAAGTAATACAGAGAAAATTCTGGTAAGCTTTTCCTCAAAAGAAGGACTTACTTTTATTACAGAGCCAACAGTAGTGAAACCTATTCTCTCCTCTCTCCAGGATCATTGATGATACATTATTACAATTTTCAGTCATAAATATGGGTCAAAAAACTGTAATTTTTTTATCTTGCAATTTGGTTTTTTTCTCCTTGAAGTTCTTACAGCCTAATGAGGCATCAGTGCTAGAAATTCAAATCTGGCAAGAGATGCTAAATAAACAATACACAAATGACAAGGAGAAGATGAAAAAGAGGACATTTAAAATAGCTTGATTTTGGCTTAACTCTTTTGAAGCCTTTAGTAAAACCTTTTTTCATAAAGAAAAAAAAATTAACAGTAACTTGTGCCAAAATGAATGACTGGAATATCATTGCAAAAAAACCTGAGACTGCAGGAGTGAAATCCTGACCCATTTAGTTTTTTTATGGAGGTTTTACTGTCCCTCTTTAAACTCTTATGGCCTAGCCCAGTCTTGTCATCTAGTTCTTATTTCTTCAGTTACCCCATTTTTATTTTTCAGCCTTTTGAGGGAGTATTGATATGATTATGAAGTTTATGTCGAGTCCAAAATTTGCTACAGAAGATTTCTATTGATTCATTGTTACATCAATTCATCAATAGATGAAACTCAGTACAACGTGTTTTTCAAACGCTTTTCTGCCAGTATCTAATGAAACTGTCTATTAAACCTTGAACCATCCACGCTGCTGCATCATATCTGACTCAGGCAGCCTCCTGAGCTCCACTAGTGCTCTGTGCTTTGGTGAAGTGATACATTATAGAGCCAAACCAGTGGTGAAAGAATTCACAACATATACAACATATTGAATAAAGATGCTCAGCCCAGTAAAAGTGACACCAATTAAAAACACCTTTGGAGAGAAGTCTACCTGCTGCCTACTACATTCAGGAAAGTTACTTCTTCATCGTATTTTGATCAGTGCCTTAAAAGTGTCCATTCTGTCAGAGGTTCTCAACTGGGGCAAAACAATGTGTAACTTGTACTTTTTCTGGGAAAAAAATCCCTTAATTTTGCTGACAGAGTTTTGACAAAAACTTACTGGAAGTTACCAGAAGCTGCTTCAGGGCACTCTATTAAAGAAATGAGGAAATACAAACTGGGGAATGAGAGGCTGGAGAGCAGCCCTGTGGAAGGTGACCTGGGGGGGTCCTGGTCGATGGCCAGTTGGACATGAGTCAGCAGTGCCCTGGCAGCCAGGAGAGCCAACCCTGTCCTGGGGGCATCAGGCAAACCATCACCAGCCAGTCAAGGGAGGGGATTGTCCTGCTCTGCTCTGCACTGGGGCGGCCTCGACCTTGAGTATGGTGTGCAGTTTTGGGTGCCACAGTTTAAGAAAGACATTAAGCTGTTAGAGAGTGTCCAAAGGAGGGCGATGAAGATGGTTAAAGGCCTTGAGGGGAAACCGTGTGAGGAGTGGCTGAGCTCACTTGATCTGTTTAGCTGGAGAAGAGGCTAAGGGGAGACCTCATTGCAGTTACAAGTTCCTTGGGAGGGGAAGAGGAGGGGTAGGCACTGATCTCTGTGGGAACCAGTGACAGGACCCCAGGGAATGGCCTGAAGTTGTGTCAGGGGAGGTTTATATTGGGTATTACGAAAAGGTTCTTCACCCAGAGGATGGTTGGGTACTGGAACCAATCCTGCCAGAGTTCAAAAAGTGTTTGGACAATGCTCTCAGGCACATGATGTGATTCTTGTGGCTGTCCTGTGTAGGGCCAGGAGTTAGACTTCGATGATCTCTGTGGGTCCCTTCCAATTCAGGATATTCTATGATTCTACAACTATTACCATGATGTCTCCCCTCTTTTCTAATGGAGTACATGCGCCAGTGTTATGCTATGACTGAGCTCAGCACAGAGGTGGGAAAGGAATAGAAGGGATTTATTTCGCTTTCCAAGCCCTGTTTTAAGCTGCTTGGTGGATTTCTATTGTGATTTTAATTTAGACATTTGTTGTAGCTAAGTCAAAGGCAGAACCATACTGAAGCACCACATCCAACTGTTTTCCAGTCTATCCCTCTGCATATAATACAGGCATTTATTGGTCATTTTAGAATAAAAATGTGTTTCAGAGAAAAGAAAATATTTTGATATTTTCTAAGTGCAGTGTTTTGACTTTTTTCTCATTTCAAAAGAACATTTTGTCAAAAGGAGAAAAGCAGTAACATTTTAGGACACAAACCAAAACTCTTGGCATGAACGACTTCTGTCAGTTGACCTAAAATTGAATTTCCCATTATTTTAAAAAATTTTTATCAGAAAACCTATTCTTAAGAAAAGACTGTTTCAATTAAGTTGAAACTGTTTTATGCTTTTTTTAAACTTGTCTACAAACAAACAAAAACCCTGCTGTTATTAATTGAGCTCTAAGCAAAGGTATTTAAACACAAGAAATTATAGCAGCATATAACTTGCCTTGCATATAAGTACATGTACATCAATGTACTTATATGTTATTGCATAAAAAGCAGATTTTGCATCAATCACAAAAAAGTGTGTTTTCATGAAAGAACAAAGCATTTGTGAGTGTCTCATAATGTTTAATGTTCCCGATCGTATATAACACAACCCCCTCTCCATCTTCCTCAGCAAAATCTTTTCTGAAAAGACAGGTGATCTTAAACTAGTCAAAGGAAGAGTTCTACTGTTAAATTATACCAGTAATAAATGGGGCAGCTTTTTTTTTCTTTTACAATTACTCTTGAAATTAACAAACAAAAACCTCCTGAGTCTTCATACAAAAAATTTATTATTCATTAAAATTTCTTCCATAACGGTGTCCTGAAGTGGAAACATCAATATATTCAATTGATGTATTAGCCAATTATTTTATGGACATATTAAATGAGAAAACTGTTGTATTAAAGATATGTCACAAATTGTGGTTAAAGTTGCTCTCTCAAAATTTTAGCATAGAGCTTGTGAGATCCTCAAATATTTACTTCCTTCCTGGCAGGAAAAGATAATGCAGCAAGCTGTTAATGGTATGAGAGAAATTGTGCTGTCATACAGCATCTCTAATCCAGCTTTGCAAAATGGTATTTTCTTTTGAGGCTTACATGGTACTGTATTATCAGGTAAACTTTAAATGTTAATAGCACTATTATCTATGTATATGATTCACTTTTATTTGTTCTGTAATAGGAATTTTAAAAAATAGTGCCCTAATCCAAACAGAGCTTTGGAAGCAACTATTTTGAAATCCTTCTGCCTTTACAGAGATGGTCAAAGAAAGGAGAGAAACTGCAGAAATGCTGTAATGTAGAAGGGAAGAGCATGTCTTGAGGGACACAAAAAGAAATCAAGTTTCACAGCTTCCTTCAGAACCCTTCCTGTGTAACTACTTTTAGTGGAATTTTAATGTTGAAGCCTTTTTCTAAGGCTCCTTATTTTTAGCCTTATAGCACTAAAATCTTTGTTCCTTAGTTTTGATTAGTATATACTTGTGTTATTTACAACAATATTATTTATTTCTTTTCCATTAGACTGTTGCATTTTTTATAAGTGTTTAATGTTATGTTCTTAAGTGGATGTCTTTTAAGTTAGCAAATATAAAGCCTTTAAATTATACAATGTGGCACTTCAAATCAGTATCTAACAATGAGTTTATGTTTTTAAATATTTATAATTCAGGTTTTCATATTAAATGAATTAAAATATTAAATGTATTTGTATGTTTTCTGCTGTACTAACATATAAATATGTAAAATCAGGAATTTTAGTTAAAAAGCAGGTTCTAGTTCAGGAAAGTTCCTAAGTGTGCATTTAGCTGAAAAGGAACAGAGACATCCTCAGAAAAAGGACTGAGAGATAACTAACTCAGAATTAATGATGATTAATTAAGAGCTTTGCTGGATCAAGGGCATGGCTGGCAGTTCTGGTGTGGTTCAGGCAGAAATACATTTCTCCTGTATGCTTTGCAGTGCAAGCAGTCACAAGAAATGAGTTAATAGTGAGATTTCCATTGTGTGACTCATAGCGCAGTTGTTTCTTAATAGTGTGATTCACTCCCATGAAAACATTGGGTAATGAAAAGCTGTCTACTTTGTGAAATCACAAATTGGACAGCTTTTTTGTTTGGTTTATTCTTTTCTTTTTTGTTGTGTCTTCGCTTTAACAACCAGCTCCCAGTATTTGAAGACCACTCTCAGATTTTCTGCTCTGCATTGCACAAATATGCAAATATCTGTTCTAAATGGTCTTTGCACTTTGTTGCTGATTTTGAGAGACCATTTGGCTTCTTTATTGGACGTTCCTCTAAAATGTCTCTGGTGGTTGGCTTCTGTTTTCCTTCTGTTAGCACTGGTCTCTTGATCTTTACTGGGTCTGTAACTTAGGAGCTGCAGTGCAGAGCCAGAGGTCCTGTCATTAAAAGTGGAAAAAGAGAAGTGCCATAATGGAAAAGAATTTGGGAGAAATATGCTTATTTCTTCTACTGCCATCAGAAAAGTTGGAAGGGTGATTGCAGCTGCTGTTTCAGAGAGAAGCATATTACAAGCCCCTTTGTTTCCCCTCCATGACAACAGTGACACAGGCAAAGCGGGTTTTGGCATTGCTGCCACTTGACTGCTTTGGGCAGTCTGCTGTTTTCCTCACCTGTCCTCATGGATATGGCTGAGGAGCTGAACTCCCTTCACCACTCCACCAGTTGGCATTGCTTGCTGACTTGACAATCTTGGTTGGAGCATCTCCGAGCTATAATAAACAAGGAATGGACAAACAAGGGAAATCTGCAGAACTCTGGCCTTCTCTAAACTTATCAACTAGGTTTCTTATGTAATAACAGAAAGAAAACTTCAAAGGGTGATTGATTATACCTGTCTTTAATAGGATAAGTTATTCTGGAGCTGTACATCTATTTCTATTGACTCGGTTTTCTAGTGAGCTACTTGGATGATGCACCTGATTATACACACCTGAAGTTAGCTAAGTCTCTTAGAAGTGCACAAGAAGGAAATACTTCAATTTTTCTAGTGCTAGGAAAAATTATTGTTGAAAATAAAATGTTGCTTGTTACCACTTTTAGCTTTCTTACCTAAGTGAAAAGTCGTTTGGTGGTGTTGAGGGCTATACAGATTTCTGTAAGGGACTGTGACTGAGTCACCTAATGACATGAGATATTTGGGTTGACAGTAATGATCGTTTCATGAAAATTGTTTATAAAAAGCAAAGTATTGGAATCACAGTATCTTAGACACTAAATAGGACTGCATGAAATGCCTAAAAAAAATAATTACACTTCAAGAAAATATCCTTGGCTTTAGAAGAGGTTTAATATTATGAGTCATTAGTGATATTTTCCTAACTAGTCTTTTCAAAAGTTCCCCTTTGCTGTTCAAATGAAAGGACATTATTTTCTGTGAGCTAAAGAACTGGGCAGTTAAGACCAAAAGGCATTTACACTGTCATTCAAGCTGAATGTCATATGTTATTTTAAAGCAAATGTTTATGGGTCAGAAATTGGCACTTAAATATAACTACTCTTAGGGCTTTTTGGAAGGAGTGGTATAAGAGTGAAGGAAATAACACCAAAAAAAAAGCTCTTAACAAAAGAAAAGAAAAAAACCTCAAAGAAACTTAAACATTTCTACTGGTAGATATTTTATTCTTCATATGTCCAACACTGACTATCTCTGACCTTGGAAATATACTCCATCTTCCTGTCCTTGCTTGTGTCCTTGGCTCCACTATTACTGCTCTGCATTTCCATAACACACTGCAGAAGTGTGGAATCATTTCAGGATGCCCACGAAATTCTGTGTGTCTAGCAAGAAACTGGTGACCTTATATCATAAAGGGACAGCACAGGAGTTTGAAAGCTGTGCTACCCAGTAGTGTCCATCCTGTCTCAAAGACTTCAGCTTGTTTTCCAAAATACTGTGCCAATAACAGTAGAGGTTGTTGCTCCTGGCATGATGATGTTAATAGGAGAGGACTTTCAGCAACACTATGGCAATGGAGCCAGAAGGTTATTCAGTTTTGGACACTGATTTTTACTCTGTCAGCATTGACTGGACAGAGTGGAATAACTGGGATAGTGTTGGAAGTAATTTTTAAATATACACTGTGGCTTCTGAAATCAATGAACTTGGTCCAGCTCTATTTGTGAACTGTAAAGATCCCAAGTGCCAAAGCATGGAGATACAATGCTGGAGGTTCACAGAAATGCTGTACAAAGATGATTATAGACTGGATTTCATTTTTGTCTGTAAAACAGATAAGCCACAGGTCCCATCTAGTCCTATCAAGGTGCTTTCATACCAAGAGTCTACTTAGCTTTTCCTTGTATGACTTACAAATACGTTAAAATGTAGATATTTACTCACAGTAAATGACTTGATATAATTTCAGACAGCAAACAGTTTTTTTTAACAATAAATACAGAGATTTGGAGAAAAGCAGGAACTCACACTTAGGGGAACATTTTTATATAAAGATCTTAATATTGGACTACAGAGAGCCACTTTCTGCTGTAGTAAAACAATAAATGCTCACCTTTTATTCTTTATAGGATAATTTTCAATTTTTCATGTCAAACTCAAGTTACTATTTTGTCTTATTTTTTTTTCTTTCCTCTGATAATGTGAGACATTCTGTTACATTCTTCAGCAGTTAGGACTTTTTTCTCATCTCTCTCTACAGTCTCTAAATGAGATAAAAATCTATGCTGCAGAAACAGCTTTACAGTTTGAGTTTTGGTTCTGATTATCTTTCCCTATACCTTCTTCAAGAGAAAAAAGAAAAAAAATTTCTCTTGCCACGGCAATTAGCAGAAAGTAATAGAGTTCTAAAATGTCAAACAGAACACTATATAAACCACTATTATACAGAAACATCAGAGTGCTGCTGTTCATTCCTGCCGTTACTACAGGCGTCCAAATATTACCCTGCAGCGTTTATGTGTTTAGTCTATAATTTGTTATAATAGTGTGATGGAGTAAAAGTTCAGATCAGAGATATTCAAATAACAAAGAGGAACTGAAGAATCTTTAGAGAATACTGAAAAAAACAGCAAATGACTTCATAATGCTAGAATGTAATTGGGGACGTATTTTTCTCTTGTGAAGGGACCTGCAGGAATGGTCACAGCACCAAGGCTGACAGAGTTCAAGAAGCATTTGGATGACACTCTCAGGCACATGGTGTGACTCTTGGGGATGATACTGTGTAGGGCTAAGGGCTGGACTTGTGGATCCCTTCCAACTCGGCATATTCTGTGATTCTGTAAATATGTATATGTATGTGTGTGTATATATGTGTGTGTGTGTGTATGTAAAGAGATAATGTCCGTATTCATTTATATTTCTGAGTAATCTAGCTCCAGATTTTCCAGGGTCTTGTAATTGCAGCGATGCATCAGTTTCAGAGCAGGTGAAGCATACAGGTGGTAAATATTAATTTTGTAGGTAAATAAAAATTTTGTAGAGTAGAAACATTCATAGACCTATTCAAAAGTTGCAGACCAACAAGTCTGAGTGATTACTTTAACAGAGAAAGTAATGTAAATTTTTCCCAGCTTCTAGTTGATTCATCCAAACAGAAAACTTTCAGGTTTCCAGCACTATTTTTTTAGACCTTTTCCAAAATTCAACTGTTAGTGATCCTAGCGAGTTCTGCCATTATATACTGTAACAAAACTTCCTGCTCATCCTGTCACTTTTAGATATCAGACATTACCTTTGTTTATGTAGTTAATTGTGGGATACTTGATTTTTCTTTAAAGCCCATTGGCAAGTGCTGGAGGGAATGTGAGCTTTGGATCAGCTCTGGAGTCATTCAAGTGTGAATTGGCTATGGGTATATGCTGCCAAGTCTGCAGGGGAACACAAAAGGTCTGTTTTCATTTCCTGCCATGAGTAAATTCTCAGGGAATTTGTGCATTCCTATTGGCAAAGAAAGACTTGTTCAGTTTGTATTTCAATATGTAAAAGTCCACCTCCAGAAGATTTTTCAGGTGTTCTTGATTTTTCTCTAAGGTCTTTCTTTTCAGGAATACTTATGAGCAATCTTTTCATGCGAATAATCTTTTAGCACTGAATTTGAGTGTTGGGTTTTTGAAAGATCCTTTATTACAGATATCAGCTCTTATTCTGAAAATCTCTTTGCACGTATATAGCTTCAAGTGAATGCTCTTGAAGGAGCTGCTATTGGAACATCCAGAGCAGAAAACAGCCAAACCCCACTGAAAAAAAGACTGCATATTCATTTCTGAATACAGACCTTGTAGCTGAGAAAGCTCACAAGAAGAGTTCATTCCGAAAATCTGCTTTATAATTAAGGCCTCTTTCAAAATGAAGTGTTTGGACTTGATGATATTAAGGGTCTTTTCCAACTTTAATGATTCTATAGCAGCTGGGTAAATGCTGAGGCGTCCTTTGAAAGGAGAGAAGGAGGGGGCAATGAAACAATGCTTCCATTCCTTAATAAGATATTTCACCTGTTGTTACTAATTGTTGCAAATGTCATGAATTGAGTTGGTTACTTGTTAAAAGCGAGGTATTTTATTAAACATGATGGATTTGACAAAGTTGTTGTGAGGAATGTGCTTTAGGTGCAGGGTGAAAGTTCCAGTCAGAGACAGGCAGAGCAATTTTCTCTTTTAAGTCAAAGCTGATAGTTCTCAGACCTCACTTTCGTTGTGCAGGATCTGAAGTTAACATCCATTTCCTGGTATAGCTGGGTCATAGTCCCAGAGTTTTACCAAGGTTCAGACTCACTGGTATTCAGGTAGTGCCTGCATTTTGCAGGAAAATTTTAACCATTAACCCCCCAAAATAATAAATGGGTTTCTAGATACATTACACTTTACCCATTAGAAATCATGTGCAACTACCTGCAGAGGATGTGTCTACAAGCAGTTGAGTTTCATGTGTTTTCATGATTCATGGTCCTGTTTCTTCAGTGTAGTCTTTATTTTTGCTGTGGTGAGCCTGCTGCTCAGAAGGGACCTTGGTTCTTCTGTGGCTTTTCAGTCTTCTGTGTTTCATGATTCTTGTGATCAACCTTCAGATACTGAGACACAACTATATACAGAATCTATAGAGAGAATTTATAAGGCAAATAATAGCAGGAGTTAGATATTTTTAACCTTTGTGCATACAAATTTCCAGACTGCTTCAGTTGTTAAAGCTGTAGATTCTTTTTTAATGTTGAGTATAATTTGTCTGTATTTACATGAGAAATGAGAACTTTGTACCCCAAAGCATGCATCTGCATCTTGTGTACTTCTCTGGGTTTTGCCTTAATAGTTTTTGAGCCCTTAGAAACAATAAATTTTATGCACACAACACCTTTTTGATCCAAGGAAGCATTTATATTTATACTTGGCCAACCAAGTATTTGGATACTGAATCACCTGTTAAAGGTTAGAAATGAAATCTGGGGAGGTCAAGGAGTTTAAAATAATATGTATTAAACCCAGGAGAGTTGCTTATTTTTACAAAGTTATACTTTACTTAACTAGACAAATATTCACAGTAAAAATACTTCAAGCTTCTGTTTCTATAGTCGTGATTTATAAATTTTTTTTGTAGAAGAGGTAGATGACTTCTGACACTCACTATGTAGAAGGCAAATTGGAGATTACCAGTTAGATTTAATTTTTTTTTTTTTCCGATGAATGCACTGTGCTTTGGAGCAGAGCTTCAATTTGCAATTAGTACTTGTAAGCATATTTTTGAACAAATTTCAAATTTACTCTTTCTCTGAAGTGTAATAGTGCAAACGAATTTCCTCCCTGTGACCTGCAGCCTTCATGTGTCAGAAACACGGATTACTCTGGTGAGCAAGCCCCAAGTTTTATTTAAGCACAAGTGGCAAGGAGTACCTTAGCAAATGCTGCTTTAAGTATTTCCTGAAACTGGTGTGAATCCAGTATCGCCTTTTTGCTGGACAGGCAAACAGTGAAGGTTGAGGGGATTTCTAACAGTATTTCTAACTGTCTCTGAGTTTACCTCAATACTTTATAACTTCACAGCATGTAATGCTAAAAGGTATCGTAAGATAATCTAGCCTTTGTGGTTATTACAAGGCATCCAAATTATTCCACACTTTTTACCAGAATTAGCATAGTGGTAGGGCAATGACAGTTAACCATCCACAAATTCTTCCACTGTTTGTTCTCCGTAATTGATATAAAATCTCTGTTAAAAGATCAAACATTGTATATTGTTGAAGAATTTGTATCAGTAATTACTTTTTCTGGATTTTACCAGTAACACTGCTAAAGGAAAAAAACCCCAACACATCCAAAAGCCCCTATATGTATATTCTTAAATATCTAATTATTGCTTGACTAGTCATAGATAAATTATTTTATATTATTACCTGACATGAATGTCAGGATTGATGCATGGTATATAACTCTCTACATCCTCACTTAATTGTTTTCTATTTTTGTATTTTAGAACTAATAATACTTTGAATTTTCCTGGGCTTTTGGGGATTTTTTTTAAAAATTGGAATTACTGGTTTGAACTACTCATCAGTTAACTCCTTTAAGATTCTGTTTTGTCTTTTTTTAATTTATTCATAATACTGAAATATTTATATATATATTTATATGTATTTTCTGAGCTACCGTCATCTACTAGATGAAAATTCTTCATTTTTATCTATTGGGATTCCTGAGGAAAGAATACTTTGAACACATTGCCAGATGAGTGCATCCCACTCAGCTGAGTGGAGTAATGTGTGTATACTATGTTTGGGTTACAGGAGATTTAGATGCACTGCCAGAAGAGAAATTAAATAGCAGTTTTGAAAAACAGTTTTTAAAAGGATGAATCTGTAATATCAAGTAGACTGAGGAGCTTTTCAGTTTATTTGAACAAGTAAATGAATACAGGGGGAGAAAGAGAAATCTTAGAATTATCCTCAGATATGAATCACTTGATATCTTGTAAAGACTTTTTTTCAGTTATCTCACTGTGGCTGGCTGTCAATCAGTCAGTTTGCTTAAGGATCTGAAAGAGGCTTGAGGTTGCATTGTGTTGGCAAAGGAGGCAAAGGCAATAACAATTGCCTTTCCATTGTTGTAAATTGTCCCTGGTAATCTGCATTTGTATTGAATAGACACTTTTGTGACAAAGAAACAGATTATTGTATTGATTATGGCTGGACATTCAGAAGAAAGCTTGGACCTCTTATATCTGTTAGTGATACCATGGGCAGTAGCGCACACTTTGCATAAGGATCACCAAGTCTGGTAGGCAGTAATCCTTGTTTCCATGAGACACCTCAAAAAAACTATTGACAACCCCTCGGGGGAAAAAAGAGAGCCATCCAGGGTTAGCAGCTGGCTCAGATTTTTTGTAACACTGGAAAGCAACTTAGTTTCCAATCAGTAATTGTAAAGCCAAGACTCGTGCAGTGGTAGGCTGATCCTAGCTGGAGGTTATTTTAAACTCTGGCAGAAGAGAAAAGCCTCTACTTGGAGCAGAAGTATTACCACCTCAGGTTTTTGAAGGGGAAAGATTTATCCTGTTCTCCAAAACAGGAGGAGAGGAAAACCAAACAGAAAGAGGAGGAACTACGTGACAATGTACCAGAAATCTCAGATTGTCTTAGGTTTGAGGAAGAGGGTGACAAGAAATGCCAAAGAGTGTTCTCAGTTTATTGCTTGAGTATCACCACCATATGTGTGCAATGAGAGTAAGTAAATACATGAATCCTTGTGTAGTGGCTTTTGTCCTTCTATAGCCCCCAGACACGTAGAAGGATCATTGTTTTAACCGCTGCATTGGAAAACATTCTTCCCCCCCAGGGATCTAAAGGTTTGACAAATTAGTGTAAAAACACAGAGTATATGAGGGAGAACAAAACAAATATTAGAGCTAGTTAGAAGATGATCAGAAATGTTCAATGCTTCCAACAAACGATTTTATTTCGAGAAAAAAACGCAGTCCCAGTTGCTGTGGCTCTTGCTCACCTCTTACTGTTTGCTTCCACTCCCTCTTGTTTTTTTAGGGCAGAGGTGAGGAAAGAATGCTAAAGCAAAATTGAGAAAAGTGATATTTTTCCACCATGAAAGGAAATACAAGAGTGCAGGGGATTTGAGTTACCATTTCAACCTTTTACAGAATTTTGTAGATAAACAATATGTTCGGACAAAAATGTGAGCTGGATTTTGCCATTTGAGATAACACCATGTTTATTTCAATTCTAATGCATACTGATGTACTTGTTTGTAAAGGATGAGTAAGCAAAATAAATGTCAACCTCCCTGTTACTGGTTTGCTGTTGGAAGTTTGTCATTGGTATTATGATAGAAGAGTTAGAAGGGATTTGAAGGATTATAAGATCTTGGTTTTACCTTTACAAAATGTATGTATGTCATACATTTATATGTAAATGAGAAAATTCTGCTGTGTGACAAAAGGAGAAAATTGTATTGGTGTTTTCTGTTTTGAAGAGGTATTTGATTTATCATATTTACTGCAGTATATTGTTTCAGCTAATACCATACCTGCTTAAAAAGGTATAAAGTCCTTTCAAATTTCTTTACAATGCTTGTGGTCAGCCTTGCATGAAATGGCCATTTGTTCTTCCCATATAAAAGCTTATGCTTTCATGTAGTTCTGAGAATTTTCTATTACTGTAAATTAATTTCACTTCATTAAATGGTTGGTTCACAGGCAAAGGAATAATAGCAGTCAGAGACACAGGAGATTACTAGTTTGAATAATTGTAAATTGGCACCCACCGCTTTCTCTCTAATACTGGAAAGGAGCTGCTGGCTGTCAAAGCCATTTGATTCATCAAAAAAGCCTACAAATGTGAACTTTAAAGTTG
Source organism: Chiroxiphia lanceolata (assembly GCF_009829145.1). Taxonomy (NCBI): domain Eukaryota; kingdom Metazoa; phylum Chordata; class Aves; order Passeriformes; family Pipridae; genus Chiroxiphia; species Chiroxiphia lanceolata. The sequence continues at coordinate 29,082,404 of NC_045644.1, forward strand.
GACAAGATAAAATTATTATCTATAAAAACAACATTTTACAGTGTGGAACAACAGATTCTAGTCCCTGTGGGAGACAGTGACACAATGGTAAAGATTCAGTTTTGTGTATTACTTTGCTGTTATTTCAGGTCACTTGTGATTATTCAAAGCCGTCGACTCAGCAGTCAAACATTGTGCATAGAGGGCTCAGTTGTGAAGAGATGACTCCAGAGCATGGAGAGCTTATTGTTTAGGTATCAATTTGTCCTCTCATCTAAACCATAATTTCTCTGCCAGGATGATTATGATAAGGTCTAATAAAAAGAGAAAACTTGCTTTTTTCACATTCTTTTTTTCTGAGTCTGACCCAATGCTTATTGAAAACAACCGAACACCTACTAATTTCATTAGATTTCTGATCAAAACACTAATAGCTAAAGAAAGCTGAGGGGAATATTTTTTCCAGGAACCACTTCCCCTTTTACTGATTAGAAAGAATGAAGCAGCATTGCAGAATATCCTCAATGCAAGTGTTTCAGAAAGGGCTATAAAACTGCCCTTTGAGAAGCAAACTGGAAACTACATGGTCAGAGAGGCTGCATATATGGTATAGCAGCTACAGGGAACTGCAAACAAGCTAACCAGGCCCCTCAGAGCTGTTGGAATTATGGTGGACATTCCTCCAGCATTTCCTCTGAAACCTTACACAGGGCATGGAGGGGCATTCCTGCTACTCTCTTCTTAGGCAGCCCCACTGCCACCTCCCTGTTTAAACAAGGGTGAAAATTTCAATTATTGCTCTTTCTGCATCAAACATGGCTCCTGATATCAAGTCTGTCTCCTCAGCCTGGAGCTGTATGTGGCACAAAGGAATTCAGCATTGCAGTCCTGTCTGGGAGAGAGAGGGAGGACGTATTTCTATGATGGGTCTTCTGGAAGCACTCCCGTGATGGCAACACATTGTCAGCTCTGTCAGAGGGTGAAGGTTGAGGAAAAGCTGACAGGTCTTGCTTTGCTGTGAAAATACCACATGGTATGTGCCTTTGACACACTCAGATGGAAGGAGTGGTGATGCTTTGTTCTGATTTTCGCCTTGTACCCATTCTTGTCATTAGATTACTCAGTAAGAAAAGCCTGTCGTAAAGATTGATCAGTAATTTATCGTTGTATATCATGTAACTGAGGGTGGCATAATTACTTAGATAAAGGGTAATTCTGCAAACATTTATGTATGTAAATTCAACAGGGAAATTTGTATCAGCCCAATTAGTCATACATTTTAAATCCTATTGATTCAAAAAGTATGGCATTGAAAATTTACAGCCATTTTTGATTTGCTGTAACTTTACTTAAAACATTGAAGCAACTTTGATTTTTGCATCAGACAGATGCTTCTAACATCTTTTTTGTTTTTCCTAGGCACCTCATTTTCTGTGGTAGTAATTCAAGCAGTGATAAAGACAAGACATCTCAGTTTATTTCAGTTATTACCACAATTATTCTTTTGAGACAGGTTGCAAGCCTTCCCTGGCAATGGGATGGAATAGCAAAGCTTAAGATTGTATATAGTAGTTTCCCAAGCTGGCCAGGCATGTAGCTCAAAAGTAGAACTTGAGAAACAATTAGTGTATTGAGCAATAATCAGTTACTAAATGAAAGTTCAAGTTTTTTAATAATGTTCAGTAGTCACATCAGTAATCCTTCAGTAGAGAAGGATACAGGTCCATGTGAAGCCTGGAAAACCTGTATGATTTCCTAGTTAATTTTAAATTACAGGAATAAAAGTTTAAAATCCATCCTGATATTATGTTCTTTGGTTGCTCTTAATCCACCATGGGTTATAACAGTGGAATTTCAAATGAGAACAGTGTAAGAGTGCCAGATAGTTGTTTTGGTTGGTTTTTGTTGTTACTGTTTTGGTTTTTTTGAACAAGTATAATTTTTCAGACAAAATTATGACACTTGGTTTGGATTAAATACCCTGTGGTAGAGGGTGTTTGGAAGAGTATGCATACATGTATGCATAGCTTTTACACAAATAAGTTTCTGTGGCTATGCTAAATGAGAATTGAGAATTGCAATGGCTCTTTACTCCTGTTTACTGAAGCCAAGAAATGTCCTCCCTGTTTTTTAACTATATAGGTAGATGGGGTAGAAAATAAATTTGCTTGGGTTTTGAAAGCCGGTGAAGGCTCATTCTGCTTGTTTCTCACAGCACAGTTTCAGGTGGTGTAGGGTCACATCTCTGAACACAAGAGAGAGTGAGAGCTGGTGAATCCTGTCAGTGGCTCCACCCCCAGCATAGAGGCAGAGGTCTCTGAGCAAGAAGGCTTGAGTATGAACAGGTGTTAGAATAACCAAAATTGAATAAATAAAAGTTTATGTTGGAAGTTAGTCTTTTTGAGTATACCTTACAAAACCTAATATACCTTGTTTAACCAAGACCCAGAAAACAAGATACACACGGCTCAAAATTCCAGGTTATCTTTCATTTTAAAAAGAGTAGGAGAACCAATGGTGTAGGGTTTTCACAGAGCTGTAGTAGGCTCTTCAATGTGTCTGATGAGACAAGGGAATAAAGGCGGTATGGAGGAAGAGTTTTATGTTTGTAGAAGTTTATCTACAGCTGGCTACAAACAATTCCATTTGTCTCTGAGTTTGGAACAGAGTAAATAGCTGGTGAGGGTTCCAGAATAAAGACTGGCAGTGTACTTGTAATTAATTTGGGAAATAAATCTTTCTCTGGAATAGGGAGCATGGAGTAGCTAAGGGAAAGCAAAGTAATGGTATCGGAGTGTGCTGCAGTCTTCTCACTTGACGGATAGCTTTTCTGTTTCAGCTGCGCAGCACAGACAGGTGAGTAATGTCTTGTGCTTGTTGAGAGGGACAGGAAAGAGTCAGCTGACAGAGAGACAGCCAAGACACAGATTTTAGAGAGAATTGCTGAAGAGACTTAATGAAAAGAAACAGGGAACAATGGGAGGTGAGGGAAGGTGATGTTTGAGCATGGTACGAGGCTGCTGTGAGAGGCAATTTGCACAGAGCTCAGCCATGTGGTATCTCATCTGACACAGCTAACTGAAGTGGTGAAATGTGCTCTCAAAGGCAAGGCAGTAGGAAATCTAGCAGGGGATGGGAAAGGCATCTTTCTCCCAGAAGCCAACAGATGACGGCAGAAAAATGTATATATTCAAATGGTTTTCAAAGGACTGCCCTCCTCTGTTTTCTTTTTCCTAAAGCTACAGAAGGGAATGAATGCATGACATATAAGTAGAACAAACTGTGTGCTCTAATAATTTATATTGGATTTCCAGGAAAATTTTTACTTTAACCAATAAATCTTATTTAGATATAGCCAAGCTTAAAAGTCAACAGTCAAAACACGTACAAACCTTGTTTACTTGTTAGCATAGCTACCTATAGAATCCTGCTGTTCTGTATGATGGAGATCCCTGAACAGTTGCAACAGTGGTTTGCCTACCTGTGTCAGTCCTAGATTTGCAACATTTTATGCATGAATATATGTATAAGTCTCTATCAAAATGCACATATATACTATGGAGTTACTTATCCCTGTATATAAAATTTGAGAAAATTTGCTCATATTTTCCCAGGAATATTATGGTAAATCCAGGAGTCAATTTTTCTGAGTCCCCATCCAGTGTGGCGAGAACTCAACTTCGTTTAAAATACCCTTTATGCTTGGAGCATACCCTTTATGCTTTCTTCTTTCCATTTTCCTTTTTTCTGTTTTATGTGCCTGTCCCCAGACAGCCGCGTAGGGGGGTGTGTATATATATATGTATATATGTGGGAGTATATCCATACAAATGTGCATAGACACAAACACGTGTATATCTACCCAGGGAAGGAGTAGATATGGATTATGGATTGACAGTTCTGGCTGTGAGCTTCAGATTCATGAAGGAGAGATCTTTCTGCCACTTTCCAGCATTCAATTAATAAACAATCAAACACAGGCTTAGGAGTAGCTGCAGGCGCGACGCAGTGGGATAGAATTTGCAAGTGCAAACTTGCAGTGATATTCTTATAAGCTCAGGTTTTGTTTTCAGTTCGAATGGTATAAGAGAGAAAGTGGTAAAAGACATAGATTTATGTGCATAGCCAGGAGTACACATCTTTAAAGTACTTTTCAAGCAGAGATACCAAAAGAGACAATGGTAAGAATGCATTTCTGGCAAGGACTTCTGGGATATTGACAGTGTATCTCCAAGTGTGTGCTGCCTTTTCCCTCCTCTGGAGCAGAAACCAGCAGGTTCAACCACATCCTTTGCTGTGATGGACCCTTCTACTGAAGGTAAAAAATAATCCAGATTTTTAAAGCAATGGTACTGTTGAAGGTCTTGAAGAAGGATGTGTGACTTGAGCTCCTTGTCCTGTCATGTGCTGTGGGTGATGTTTAGCATGCACTTGATCTCTCTACCTTAATTTCCAATTGTAAAAAAAGGTATCATCATACCTTTTTACTTCCTTCTTATTCCCTTCTATTGAAAACTCTTCTATATCTTGATTTTCACCAGTGGGGGTGATACCAGCCTGAATTGGACAACCCTCTCCAGAATTCTGTCACACTTACTCTCATCAAGAAAGTAGAGTCTCAGATTTCTTTACTTACCTCTGGTATGTACTTGTTTGTAACTAAAATATATGGACTAACTGGCTCTTAATAGTCTTCTGAATCCATCAGTTTTGCAGGATTTGAAGCAATATTTGAGAGACAAAAGACTCCTGAGGACGAAATCTTGTCCCCCTTGACTTGAATGGAGCTAATATTCATGCCATATTACTTTATTAAGTCTTGAATCATATTTATTTTTGTGCAAGTTCTTCAGAGCTGAAGTAATCAGTCTTCTTTTCTCATCCCCAAATTCATAATATAACAATTCAGCTATATAAATAAATAGACTTTGAAAAATAAGTTCCTTTTCTTTGACAGTCAAGCTTTAGTAAATAATAAATATTATGGTAGACAACCTTTATCACAATGGTAAAGGATTACTGCTTTTGTACTTAATGCCTTAAAAAATTAGAACACCTTAATCTTTTAAAAACAATTTGGATCTGGAAAAACAAATTGTATTGAAGCTGACGAGATGCTTGCCAAGTTCCAGGAGATGCAATTTACAACATCTGAGATATTAAACCTTGAATGAGCTTCTAATAGAAACGGGGCCTCGGTGTTAACTCTTTCAGCTCTGCCATGGTCTGTAATATATAAAGTGCATATTTTTGTGCCTTTCTCACCCAGGAGGCTGCTGCTGTGTCTCTGTACTGTGTCAGGGGTACAAGATAGGAAATTACCTCCTGGATGGCTCACTGCTGTCCCCAGAGAACAGAGGTCACCATGATGAATAAATATATATTCCACACTTTCATGAACTAATCATGCAGTTTTCTGGAATGGAATTGTGTGTATTTTGGCCTGCCACTGCTGTTGTGAGGTGAATATAGAATCTCCCCATAATACTTAGAAGCCTTTCTATTCTTGGCCAGAATATATCTGTGATCCTACTAGTATCCATATGTCTTTGTGCTAGCATGGCCTTGTGAGCTTAGCAGTTGGGATGCCTTCTTTTTATCCTGCTGAGGTACTTAATATAGTACTTGAAATGCAGCAAGCATATTGTCTTATGTTTCTGCTACTAAACTATCCAAACTTAAACTCTACTCTCAACCTGCTAGTGACTAGAGGAATCTCTCTCTATGTTGATATTCATGCTTTCTTACTCTAATGATAGCATTTCAACTGATATGTATATACATATATGCATATATATATATTAACATCTAATTGTTCATGGGTGTGAAAATTGCTAGATCACAGACAATGAAGCTGTAATAGCATCTCTGGTGTTTTTCAAATTGATGAAGTTTAAAATAATAAATTTTTTTTGTTTTGTTATCTGAGTACATGACCTTATTTTTCAAAGCAGTGAATTTCAGCATAATTATCTTACCTGGTTTCAGAATTCATCATCTTTTTAAATGCTCTCTAAATACCTCTGAATTTATCATACTTCCTAGTTTTCTGTCATAGTTAATTCCTTTAATAGTATTTGTCAGATTCATTGCTGATAATATTAAATAAACAACTAAAGCTCTCAGGTTCCACAGGGAGTAACTGCTGAGTGAATAAGATAACTGAAAAGCTCAAAATCTAAGCAGATACAGGAAATATGGAAATTCTTTAAGGTCCTCTGTTGTGAAGCTGTGAACCTTCACTGTACTTAACTTCATTTAACTAATGATTGCACTTTTTTACAAGATCTATTGTAGTTATTTTTTTGCTCTGGCTTTGAGATTTTAAAATTTATTATATGAACACCACACCTGCAGAACATTTTAATAGGTAAGGGTTATTCTTCTTTATTCAACTTTGTCTGTAGGGCTGCTATCCCAAGAAGTCTTTCTTTCCTTTGTTAAACTTCCCTTGCATTACACAGATTCAGTCCATTTTACCATGATGTCCTTATTTATTTCTTTATCTTTGTCTTTTATCTTACTATGCAAGTATCATTCCTTTTCTGACTCTGTCATTATATTTGTATTTACCTTATTGCTGGTTTTGCATCTTGCACTCTCTGGACATGGCTGTTAGTATATCCTCATTAAAAAATTTTTATAGTCTCACAAATTAAAAGTAGCTTTAGAGACTGTGAGTCCTCTGTGCTTTTTAATATTTAATTTTTCTTTTAGTGGATTCAGACTCCCTAAAGGCTGGCACTGAAAGTCTTTTCTGAAAGAATGACCAAAGAAATGTTCATTTTAATGAAAATGCTTTTCAGTGGTTACATTTACTAACCATTTCTTTTTACCACAAGTCTTTTATCTGTCTGTTCCTCTTCAGTAGCTGCATCTTACTTTAATTTGCACTGTACATCTATCTCACCTATATATAAATATTACTTCATCTGGAAGTAACTTTACAATGACACCTGTCCTAAGTGAAGAAAGACTTTTTTTTCTTCTTTCTTTGTTATTTGTTTTCTGCCTTGAGGCCATATTTCTTGTCCTAGCTTGCTGACCTCTTCCTTCTGTGCTCTCTGATGACAGGCCAGTCAATTTGTCCCTCATGCAATTCAACAGTTCCTGGAATTGTGTGAATCTCCAATCTTCTCAATTTTTTTTTCCTTCATCTGATTTGTGGTTGCCTCCCACCTCTCCTGTCCCCTTTCCCTTCTTCTTCATTTATGATTTTTTTATCTTCTATGTGTTGTCCTCATCAACCATAGGTCTCAGCCCTTGGATTTTACCTTCCTCTGTGCTTGCTGAGTTCTTCTGGTCTCTTTATTTGTCTGTCTTTTTACTCTATACAGCATCTCTGTTTCTCTTTACAACGGCCTTGCCCTGTTAACAACCCTTTTTCTTGCTATATTTGATCCCTCCTCTGTCTTGTCTTGTGCCCACATGCTCCAGGTCTTTTTGTTTGCAGGTATTTACAACTCACATCAGGTTAAATTAATATTTTTATTATTTTTTCATGTGCATTTTCTTACAAAAAAAAAAAAAAGATAATTTCTCCCATGTCTCCAAATGCATCTCTAGTCCTTAGTTCTTTTCTTCCATGCTTTCTATCAGGTGATTATATTTCCATTATATTTCCATCAGGTAACTATACAAGGATCTGTTTTTATTCAATTTCTTTCAGCTAGTAACATTTCTTGTCAGACTCTTTTGAGTTTTCTGTAAAAACAGATGTAACCCTGACTTAAAAATGTCCATTCTGATGTCATGTTTTATTCCTCCTCTCTTTATCATTACATCTGCACAAACATTACATCTCTCAAACTTCTGTTTTGACACTCTCTGCTTATTGGCTTTCCAAGGCACTGTCCTTTTTAAATTTTTTCTTAGGTAAAACCTTTTTTTTTTTCCCCCAGTTTTGCAGTTAACTGCTGCTCAGTCATAGCCAAAGATGTCTATAATATGTGCTCAAATACATGGCCTTTGTGTCACTCAAAAGTTCAGTGTATATTCTGCAAACATGGAAACCCTAACCACACCACAGATTTTAGGAATAAAGCTACAATCAACTAACAGATGATTCTCGTTTCCATCTCCCATAGATTTTCCCTCAAGGAGGATGGATTACATGCCAAATTCCGTGTTCTGCACTCTCTGTTGTCTTGTTACACAACAGGTTGCTGTCACCTTATCTTCAGAAAAAGAAATTAACACTTGATGGATGCTTTTGTATATTAGCTTGAAATCTGAATCCATTGAACATTTTTTGTTCAATTTTTGTTTTCTAGTCATAGTTTGTCACAAACTTAAAACTGTGTTCATTCCATAATATCTGGGGGCTGTTTTCCTCCTCTAAGCAGATCATTAGGGTTTTATAACATAGACCAATGTGCCTCTATATAAATTGTCCTGCATAAATGATTTACCATATAATGTACTTTATTTTTTGTCAGTGAGGTGCAGGTTACTTTAATTAGATGCAATAGAAATTTCCCCTTTGAATCCTTTCATACTTACATGGATGGAATGATAGAAATCAGTGCTACGGGTAGGATATCACCAGCCAAACAAGCTCAGATTTTGAAATCAAAAGCCTATTAGTTTCACTTTTTATTTTTCTCTGGATTTGTAGTGAAACTCAGGTACATGGAAATTCTAACACAAATCTGTGTTTTGTCTAAATCCTGCCTTGGAAACAGTGGGGAAAAAAACCTGCAGAACTTCAAATGCTAAACATTATTTAGTTTTGAGAACAGAATCAAAACATAGTCTAATGAATGCAAGTTTCCCTTGAGTCAGAAGATAAGCTGTTCCTCCAGTCAGTGTAGAATGGTTCATTCTCAAAAACCCATTTGTCTAAAACCTTGCAAATACTGTGTGAGCTTCTGTTAGTTAGATGAAGCAGAAAATGTTTCAAAGGATAAAAAAGGTTTTGGTCTTGGTTTTTTTGTTTTGTTTTGTTTGGTTTTGTTTTTTTTGTTGTTGTTGTTTTTTGTTTTGTTTTGTTTTGTTTTTTTTAATTAGTAACTGCCATACTCTTCTGAATAACTGTGTGTAAGCCTTTGGAAAAAGTAAGTATGTTTTCCAGTTAAATCTGCTCATGCCCCATACTAAAATATATATTTTTAATATCATTCTTGCTGTCAAAGGTAAAGCTGATACAGACTGGCAGTAATGAGATCACCACGGGGGTTCCAGTGCACCTATGCAAACTTTGAGAAAGTATAGGTGCAAAACATCACAGGATTGAACTCATGTGGTGAATATTTGAACATCTGCTTGGAGGAAAAATCTGTGAACCAAAAGTAAATTTGTTTGTGCTTCCTTCCCATTGGCAGGGGAACTGTACATGTGCACTGTGCTGGGGGCCTGCTGCCTCTGCATAACCTTCATTAGCCCGTAAGTCTTCATTAAGGCTGGACATCCTGAGGGAGAGTTAGCTCTGCCATTACCACCATTACTGCTCTCCATGGTTTCCTTCTTCCTAGAGGAAGGAAAGAGTTGTCACTTGGCAAATACACAGCAGGCAAGTATCCTCAGGCAGTGTAAAGAACAGCAAATACTTTTTCCTCTTGGCAAAGCTGATCAGGCAGAATCTTGTGGTTTGAGATGGTTAAGGTGATCTTTAAGGTGTGCTTTAATGCTCACACAGCCTGTGGCATGTTTGTGCATTTAAAGTGCCCTGTGACTGACAAGAAGATCCTCAGACCTGTAAGGATTTTCCTTTATTTATGTCTTTGTTTTGCAATTTAAAATAAGAATGCTGTAGGCAGAAAAGGGCTGGTTTGAAAGACTTTATGTTTCAGGCTGACTAGTGTCATCTTTCTTTTAAAACCAGACATGATTTTTAAAAATGTTAAGAGAAGAGAAAGCATGTATACCAATGGATGAAAAGATGGATATTGGATAGGGTAACCTTTGATGTTGACATATCTTTCCAAGTTCATTGAGTTTAAAAACCCATAACCTATGTAAAATAGCAGCCTTGCATTGTGGTTTGGCACTTTGTGCTAGAGGCAATGAATCAGTATTAAAACTGTAAGTTCCTCAAAATCAACGTGGTCTCTTCATACTATAGCTAGTTCTTTCAGTTCAGAGTTTATGATAGATAATCCTGGGAGTTCAGCTATCATGCTGTCAAGACAAAGCATATGTCTCTTCATAGGGGAAATTAGGAATGTGTAAAGTGTGTGCATGATGAAAATATAAGAAATTTACATCTTCCTTTAATGATATAGTTGCCATCTGCTGTTTATACCTGCAAAACTCAAACTTTGTAAAACTCTGTGCAAAATCTATAAAGTTATCTTGAACTTGCAGTTTAAACTGAAGTTGGAGCTTAAGCCATTGTTCTGAGTAGAGCTGAGAAAGCACAGTGTATGAGACTGGTGGTGTGCACTGGAACATGTTATATCCTGACTGTGGAATGGCTGCTCATTATGAGAACAGAAACCAATCATCCATGCTGAAAATAGGCTGTCTACCTGGGGTCTATGCCTGTAAAAGCATTTTCAACCTTCAGAGCAATGTCCACTCAACCCCCTGTAGGCATTACAGACTGAAGACTTAAACTATTAAATTGTTTCAGTGGCAATTTCTTCTCTTAATGGGAGACAGGAGGGGAACCAAAGCAAACCAACCAAAAAAAGACCCAAGTCCAAGTGCTGGCCAGTTCTGATGAATTTGAATTTATTCTCTGGAGTTTTGACTCTTTCGGGTGCACATTTCTTAACAAAGCATTACAAAATTGTCTCTAAAAACCTGAGGCTTTTTAATAGGATACAGATGTACAAACCTGTTATTTTCAAGAAGAAATTCAGCAAGTCAAGGAGCAAAATCTAGTTATTCTTCTCAAAGATTTCATAGAGTCTTCAAATTCAACTCAATATCTGGCTATGGTAAAATTTTAAATACTGTATTTCTGAGAGGTTTAGTTCTTTATTTAACATTAGATTTATGTCTTTACGGAAATGTTGCTTTCTGACAGCTGTGCAATTACCCGGTGTCACTACTTTGCAGTGTAGTTAAATGGTCAACAGTTACCATGTTTATAAACAGTGTGTGACATTTGAGCTTTGAAAAGCAAATTCTTACTGAATGCTTTTGGAAGAGTTCCATGTACGGTATTTTTATGCCTCATTCAGTGGAATATGCACTAAATGGAATGGCAACACAAATTGATTGTAATAAGCATTACATATAAAATGGGAATCAGATTAAACAGAAATCCAATGCATTACATTGAAATGATTAAAGTTAGAACAATAGGCAGTTCCACCTATATTACAATGGTGACTCAAGAACATTACAGCTGTGCAGCCAGGAGAAGTTGCAGTCCATAATTGCTCTTCTCCCAATCTTCCTTACAGTTTTCTTCATCTCCAGTACTTCTCTTGATTAACATTAATCTTTTATGCAGGTTTTCTTTGGTGTAGTTTTTTTTTTCTGATCCCTATGACCTAAGTAATAGGAAACTAGCGCAGTGCAAACTTCAAAATGCATTATTAGTATATTTGTTTGTGTTGTTATGAAATCACATTATGCAAAATATTGGGTACACCTTCTAGTTAGCATTCATCAATTGTAGGGGTGTGTGCTAAAAGCTGGTGAAGGTTTGGGTCATATTTACTCCTGTTTGCATAAACTGTCTTGTTAGCAACCAGAAATGGAACTCAGTTGGGGGTGGTGTTTGGGAATGTGTTTTCCGTCTTCCCCCACTTTTTATTTTTCTCCCTTTTTTTTTCTCTTTTCCCCTCTCCCTCCCACCTCCTGTGGTTTTTTTTCTTTTTATTCCTCACCCCTCCCTCCGTTAGGCTGAGTTATTTCGCTTGTGGAGGAACTGAAATGGAGGTCAAGAAAGGACGATATCATATCATTTAGACAGAGGCCATAAATGGAATATTACCGAGTTTATGGGGAACAAGAACCTTGGATAGCTACCTCAGACTAATGACCAGGCACCTCAGTAGGAGAGTATAGAGATCAACGTGACCAATCTGGCCTATCTTTTGTGGGAGATTCCAGCTGAATAGGCCAGGTTTTCAGGCTTATATTAATGGAGGAGCCTACAATGGTTAAAATACCATCCAATCTCATGACAGCCTTTCAGTTACTACTTGTGCTTCATCAGTACCACGGAGGGAAGAATAGCTTTTCTCAGCAATGCAGTTCTGCAGAAGAGAAAGAGGGAAATATCAGGCTCCATATTTTAATGTAACAGTGCATAACTTGAAAAAACATCCCCTCTGAGTGAGGGCTTTCAGTACTATGTTTGTAGAGTGTATACTAAGAATGAAGTACTACTCATAGTAAATTATCAAAAAATGTGGGTGCTAAAAGGACGTTGTGCTTGTGGTTCATTAATGACTTGTACAAAGCTAATACCTACCAAGTTTTGGAATTGACAGTTCCTATCGTAAGAGTAGGGAAATTAAGTGTATTACTGAGACGAGGTGTAGTGATCAGTTAAAGACAGAGACTTTGTGAGCCTGCAAAGTGCTTCTTAAAAATCACGTACTTGCACTTTTCTAGAAATATGTTCAGAAAAAAGGAAGAATATAGATTTTCTGGCAAAACTTACTTTTATTAGAAGTACTAATTCTTCATGGAAAGTGATGTTCAGTAAGAAAGGGACAATTTCAGTGGATTTTCTTATCTGAAAAAATATGTCATGGAAACCCTTTGAATTCCCTTTTTTCCATTTAGAGAAGGAAGAATTTAATATTTCATTTTGAAATGACATTTAGAAATTTTAATGAACCTGTATTAAATAAGAAAAGTAAACTTACAGACCTGATCCCGTTTACTGCAATTGATTTTTTTCTCTTCAAGATTATTAGTCCAAAATATCACAGTTTTATGACTTTTCATTTAGAGTTGTGATGTTGTACTAAAAATTTTTTATTAATCCCTGTTCTAATGGTGCTATTACCAATTAAGCTTTAGAAAATATATCCATTTTGAGTGTTCTTAAGTATGGTATAAGAATTATAATATTTATATAAATAATTTATTTATTGTGGCTAGTAATGTTTATTTTATTTTTAATCTAACAAAGGTCCTCTGGAGATACTGAGCCAAGAGGTATTTATTTAAAATGCAAGAGAAAGAAGGTTCTAGGGAAGTATAAGAATTATACTTACTGCTACAGAGAAATTGTTTTTCTGTGAAGTTCTATTACCTATGCAAATCACACCTGGACAAGGACTGCACTATTTTAATTGAAGAAATTTCTAAATATAAATTGGATATATAGGGGATTTAGAGTGAACCCATCTGTTCTACTAAAATTGACTTTTTTATATCTGTTATCTTAACTTATTTGTATCCAAGACATACACAAAACTTCTCAGATAAACAGATGCACTTCGATATTATCCAATTAATTACTGTCAGATGTATTACATTGGAAATTTGGTCTGTAGCTCTTCTTTGGGATCAAAACCTGTTCCCTGATTCCTAGGATGCTTTCCTGGATATTTAAATCAAGAACAAAGCCATTTCAAAAAATATAACTCCATCTCCTACAATGAAACCAGCAGCCGGACCTAGGTTTGACTCAGGGTTACAAAATGCTATAAAGAAGATAGAGATTCTTTTTCTTCCCTACTGCAGTTTTACTATAGTAGATTTCAAAATGATTCTGAATTATTTTTTCTTATTTTGGGGGGATGGGAGAAGATAAGACAGTAGGCAAATAATTTCTGCAAGGATATGAAGAGAAAGGAAAAAGAAAAGCTGCTTTTGGAAGCAGGTGACTAGCTACAACCTTGTTGGGGATGAGAGTTGGAAACAATTTTCTTTTGAAACCTGTTCAGTGGCAAATGTGAAGTGAGCAGGTAATGAATTGTAAGGGCTGAGGCTGATCCCATATGAAAGATTTGCAAATAGCTGAGATTTAGACAGGGTTACTTCCCCAAACCCTCCTTTACTTACAGCTTCATTATGAGTAATAAAAAAAAAAAAAAAATAAAAAAAAAAAAGAGGAAAAGAAAGAAAAGGTAACAATGAGTTTTATCTGTCGTTGTCATGCTGGTTGTTTTAGACATATGAAGGGAAAGGTGACAAATTCCCTCAGAAGAACCAGAGTTTTGGGATATTTGCCTATGATGATGCGACAAAGGCGTATTTTAATTTTTTTTACTAGTTTCATATTGTAGAGCTGACCCTGAGTATTTCCTAACCTCATCCTCCACTGCCCTGGTCTCTAAAAAAAACTTGGGTCTTCTGCAGGCTGCTTCTTCAGATGCTTACTGGCCAACACATTCTGTGCCTGGTTTTCTGCTGTAAGTGTTGAGGAACACATCCAGTGCAGATAGCTCGGGGTGCAGCTGCAGTGCGAGCTCCAAATTGAGCTCTGGGTGGGAGCCTCAGACAGGAGGACATGAACTGCTGACCCTTTTGCATGACAAAGGGCTCAGGGACCTGTGGCACAGCCAGATGAGGGACACTGAGGGATAGGGCTGGAGCCAACAACCCCCAGACTGTCCCACGCTTATGCTGCGAGAGTATAAAACCCCAAGATTTCCTTTGTTTAGGGTCCCTCCTCAGATGTACCAACTCAAGCTGTTATTTAGTTATTGCAACAAGATTAAACTGTTTTAAAGATTAGTTCATCTGAGACTCTGCTATGGGAAATCTGGGGCTGAGCTCGTGAGGAAACCTTAGTGTGAGAGTGTGGGGGTGCAGCTGCACAGGGACATCAGTGCCTCAGGGGGTTGCTCAGGTGGTGTGAGTGTGACTCCAAGAGCGGGTCCTGGACAGACGGACAGGGAAGTTTCCTTAACATAACGACCCTGGAGCTGAGCATGGTCTGTCTGTCTGGTTGGTAGGGCTCTGCAGTGGCGTCTCAAGAGGAATACAACTGTGTAGGAGTGGCTTCGTAACAGGGCCTGGTTCCTGGAGCTGGAGTCTGGGGATGATCCGATGTATCGCCAGTGACACGGAGCATTCACCGCATTGCAGGTGTATCTGCTCTCTGATGACAGCTGTAATTAGTCATTGGTTGGTGCCCTGGTTTCAGCTGGGATAGAGTTAATTTTTCTTCCTACTGGCTGTACAGTGCTGTGTTTTGCATTCAGTATGGGAATAATGTTGACAACACAGTGATGTTGTAGTTGTTGCTAAGTCATGCTTACTCAAAGACTTTTCAGTTTACCATGTTTTCCAGAGAGGAGGTGGACAAGAAGCCAGGAGGGAGCATGGCCAGGACAGTTGGTCCAAAATAGCCAAAGGGATATTCCACACAACAGAGCATCCTGCCCAGTATATAAACTGGGGAGAATTGGATGGGAGCCACCAATCACTCGGGAAGGGGTTGGGCATCGGTCAACGAGTGGTGAGCAGCTGTATTGGTCACCACTTGCCTTTCTGGGGTTTTATTTTTCTCTGTCTTTTTGTTGTCTCCCTTTTTATTACAGTTATTTTTTTAATTATTTTATTTAGTTTCAATTATTAAACTGCTCTTTTCTCAACCTACAGGTTTTACTTTTTTTTTTCTGATTTTCCTCTCTATCCCACTGGGATAGATGAGGGTGGTGAGCAAGCTGGCTAGTTTCTGGCTGGGGTTAAACTGTGACAGCTGGCAATAGTTTTGATTTTATGTTCTTCCAGTATCTCTCAGGACACTTTTTGCAAATTATTTTCTAACTGTGAATACCCCAGTTTATTTCATTTTTTCATTCTGGAAAACTATGATGCTCTTTATGCTCACCATTAAGGTAAAGGATGTACAAGTAATAACCTTTGCTACTTTGATATCCCTCCCAGTAAAACAGTCTGGTGGTTCTTTTATATCATGGATCTCAGGGTAGCAACCCTTGTTTCCAAAAATTGAGACACAGCAGGAACAGCTGTGTTTGCCACCTGCAAGACATTTCCTTCTAGGATCCTGGGGTTGATTGTGGGGCTTCCAGACGTTCCTACTCCTGTTCCCCTGGGTACATAGTAAGGAGACAACAGGTTTACAACTATAACACTGAAGCATGTAATTCTAAACTCTTTAGCACATCCTGCTGTCACTGAAACAGTCTGCCTACGTTTGTTTGAACGCTCACCAGCATCCCTCTCAGTTGTGTCTGGCCACTCATCCTTGAATTCCTTTCTAGGTAGGCTCCTTGTTGCTGTTAACAGCAAGGTGTTGACCCTGGCAAAGCAGTCAGGTATTGTGGAAGAGAGCCTTCCCCATTACTAGTCAACCATTGTATCCTTGGAGAGGAAAGGATTGTTTCTGTTCCTTTTTTTTTCCCTCTGCAGAATTGATTTATTTCCAAACATAGCAATATTTATTGCTTACTTTCCTAACTTCTCCTTTTAATCCTGCAACTACCATTAAATAAAATAATGAACCAAGTTACTTATTCATAAAGGCAATGTAAATATTTGCTCTTTGCTGTATTCCAGTAAAATAATGTTGTCATGGATTATTGACAGTAGATTATTTTGTTATATATTTAAAAGTAAACAAAACTATATACATGAAACTATCTTTGACCGTTTTTCATCCAGCCTTATTTTTTCTTTTATCATTGTTGCTATGAGATCTGAAATCTTAATGCTCGTATTTTGATTTCCAGTGTCTTCTTATTTCATTGCTATTGCAAATGCATTCTACTGAGAAATTGTAAACAGTTTTCTACATTTGCTGCTCCCTTCCCATCTTCCAATTCTGGCCCAGTTCTGATAATATCATTTATATGATGTCACTAATAGTGGTCCACTGAGTGTATTACAATTCTCTTGTTTGGGTTCTGCATTTTACATTTGGCTCTTTAAATGTAGTTGGGGAGGAAGAAGGGCATTCAGTCTCAAATAAACCTCTTTTTTCCAAATTTGTAGAAGCTATTTGCTACTCTAAGAGAAAATAAAGGAAAGATGGATGCTCTTTAATTTCCAGTGTGCTGTTTATCTCAAAAGTAGATTTTCTATTTGATAGGAATATTGTGAAGCATTACTCCCAAGTGCCAACTAGACCCCATGTACATATAAAGTATAAAAAGAACAGGGACATTTTGAACGTAATTTTTTTTTTCATAAAAATCCCCATTACGTATTTTAACATGTGAATCCTGCCCCAATAGATGGCAGCACTTTTCCTCAGCCACAGTGATCTCACAAATTCCTAGTCTACTTCTTTTATATAGAGTGCATTTATGAAATAGGCTGTAATAGATTCTTCAAGGATGCTTCATAAACCATTCTTTTCTTTTTGAATGGATGGACACAAACATAAGCAAATGGCAAGACCTTGAACAGCTTGAATTATTAAAAATGGGTGACCGCAATCTTCCAAGTGCTGATATGTTTTTCCTCTTTAAAGTAAAATAAACTCCCTAACTTACAAACCTGTAATTTCTTTCTTATTCTGAGATTTCTCAGTAAATTTTCCTGTGATATCACAGGTGTCCAGGACCCTGCTCTTCACACTGCTTAACTTTCATGAGCCTCCGGGAATACACTGGTGCTATCAGAAAGTCGAAACTTCCAAGAGATGTTTTACAATAATTTTGTTTTTTAGGATTTTTTAAGACATTAAGTCGGTAAACATGGTGCAAAATCTGAAGCACAAAACGCAAGAAGTTTCTGCTCCCTCTGAGCATGTTTGGTTTTCGAGTAAAAGTTCATGCTATGTGTTGCAGTTCTTAACTGGAGATGTTTAGAGCTATTTAAAATTGACTATCTACGGAGATGTTTCTAAATACATTTCAAGCTATTAGAATGCAGAGCCATCGTCTCTGTAGGAGGAGCACTGAATGGTCTAGCACTCTGATGACTAAAGAGAAACTCTTAGCAACCTAAATTTAGGCACCTCATTTTAAAAACTTTGGCCCACATATGTGAACCCAGCAGAATGAGTTACAATAATTCATTTCAAATTCCCTGGCTCGCTCAGCTCCTCAGACTTAGCATTTATTCATATAAATTGCTCACTGTTGCAGATAAATCACATTTTGTAGCCAGTGCAATAACTCTCCACCTGAGCATTATTTAATTCCGTATTGCAAATGCTGGCAGTACTTTGCTTTTTCTCTATATGTTATAGCACCTGGCTATTTTGACTTTGTCTGAACATGTTTGGGGGTGAATAGAGAGAAAATGTACAAGTTTTTGCCCTCCTGTTCATCACTGCTAGTTTTCCTAAGAGCTGCTACTCCTCAATTAGGTGGTCAGTTTAATTTTCCTACCAGTTTAGAATAAATGCAAAGGATACAATTACCAAGGGGGACAATTTTTCACTACACGCTTAGAAAAGGATTATTTTATCAGAAATGTTGTCTCTAGTGGTTCTCATCTGCTTTGACACCAGTTTTTGTTATTTTCCCATAATGCTGTTTATGATGATGAAGAGAATTACTGTGCTCTGTGTGGATTTTTTTCTTTCCATGAGTTTGCAATTTCTGTTTTGGGATTTTTGTCTCTTTAAAGGAGTACTTCACCTTGTGGACATGAGAAATAGATGGAGATATGTGTGTTGCTCACAATTTTTCTTATGTTTGTGTGGGCTATGCAAATGAGTAAAATTTTAAAACACATTTATTTAGGCAAGTAATTTATACTTTTTTTTTTTAAAGCACAGTATAAATTAAGATTAATGTTAAAAATGTTGGTGTTAGCTACTTAGTGAAATTTTGCTTTGTTTTTTTTTTTTTTTCTGGGATCAGGTAAGAGTACTCCCTTAGCCTATATTAAGGATGGATCTCCTGTCATTTCACTGCAGCCTTAGAAGTTGTGGGCGTTTATTCTAAGCCAGTCATCTGTAGTCAGTGTCATCAGAGAAGGTGATTCATCCCATCTGATGCTAAATGTCTGAAAGGCTTATTATGCAAATCTGTTCTGAAGAGGAAGGTGGTTGATGATGTTCCTGCTCAGCCCAGTGCCACAGTCTACAGAGTCTCTCTGTATCAGTGCAATTGTTTTTGAACAGAGTTCAGAAATTATCCAGGTTAAGAAGCAGTAACTGGAAGTATTTTGTATCTGTATTTGGTTTTTTAACCGTGTTCATTTCAGTGATTCATAGGACTTTTTATAACAGAGCAATAAGAACATCTGTTTAATAAATGGGGTCATACTGGTACAAAAGAAAGAAGTTGTTGAAGGCAGAAACATTCAAAACTTCGTGTAATGAACTGCCTTCTGAAATACATGTGCACTGGGACTGTCCTGTTTTATTAGGTGAGATGAATACACAATAGTAATTGTTTAACCATGTATTAAGCAGGATATTAAGAATATCTCTAGCAGTGTAATGTACACCTCTTGGTGCTTGCTATTGCTCTATTAGACTGCTAAGTGTCTTCCACTAAGTTTATCTATGTCAAACAGTTAGGAACTTGTATGTATATTGCCAAATCTTTCCTCTGAGGTCCTCAGTACTAGTAGTGCTGTTTGTGACAGCAATCTTTCCTGGGTTTAGATTCCTAGTGAACCATGAGGGTTACTTATGTGTGGACAAATATGCTAACTGTTGAGATGGGCTGTTTCTTTATAATATGTAATGATTGTCCAAGTCCATACCAGGAAGCCAGAAAAAGTGACCATGCAAATCATAAGTTTACCTTCAGTACTGTGTAAATATGAAGAGACGATGACTTATATGAACTTCACTTGAGTGTCTTCATGGTGCTCTCCATGAAATAGGTTAACTAACAATTAAACTATCAGAGTTACAGTGAGGTAGAGACAGTATGTTTTGGGAAGCACGTTGAAAAGAAACCCAACCTAGTAGGATGCATTAAATATATCATACAAAAGTTAAACCTCATGAACTGCATGTTTGGTGTTCAGTTGTTCATCACAGAAGCCCTTATGTTGATGTATCACCCTGCTGCAGTATGATTTGTGGTATATATACGTGGTCAGGGTACTTTGGGTTAGGAACTGAAGTCACGGAAAAGTGACTACCATCAATAAGATACTGTCCCATGAAGCAGCAGAGGGAGAGATGAAAAGAACTATACTGAAACAATGCCAATAACAATGAAAACAATCAAAATGAGCTTTACAGTACATTTTTATATAAGTTTTTCCTGGAATATGTTTCACATGTTTTATTTATTTTTATTATTATGTTTCTTTTTATTTTTGTAGGCTGTGGAAACCAACCTTGCATCAAAGGATAGTCACTGGGTCTATGTAAACGAGGTAAGAAAGTCAAAAGAGAAAACACAGTTTGCTACATTGACTCACCACCATTTTTTGTTTCATATGTTTTGACACACCAAACTGAGCATATACTTACCATTTTGCTTTTTCAGTGGCACAAGATGCAAACTCTGCGGTGTCACTGCTTACCTGTCTTAGTTGAATTGGCACAGGTTGAACACCAGAGGTCAAGATAAAGCTTCCAATACACCTCATAGCAGCTGGGAGACTCTATTTTTACCTGTATGTTGATGCTATTTCATTAGCAATTTAGGAAGCAGAGACTATATCAAAAGAAACCTCAAATATAGGCATCTCTATCTGCCAGGAGCTCACTCTTCACTGCTATGAAAGCCCTCACACAGGTGCCAGGACAGGAAAGAGCACTGAGGTGGTTGCAAGCTCAGCTCGTTCAAATTCACATGATACACAGGTTTTCTCTAGTGCAGAACTGTGTTGATGTATTGGCCAAGATCCAGAACTGCATAGATTCAAAATGTGATGTTTCGTCTGCAGTAAATGGTGTCCTGTACTGCTACTGTTATTAGTTATTTTACCTTAATACCATGATACTCTAATGAGAATCTGTTCAGATTTGCATTTAAAAAGCAGTGAAATGTTTTATCATATATAATAATGTATAAATCACTGGTAAATTTCAGTATTTTATATATCTGTGGTTTTTCTAATGATTCATTAAAAGATAGCATAATATCTAAGTTAAAAAGAACAGTGTTCACTGTCTTATTTTTATTTTATAAATACATAGGCTTTAATTTAATAACAAATTCATTGGTTAATTTTTCATTTCTTTCTTTGCACCTAGTTAATTTTGGATAGGTAACTTCTAATAGTAACACTAAATTGTATTGTGTGGCATTAGAAAGGCTCTGTAATTAAATAGGTTTTAGGGAAAGCGAGTGAAATCCCAGCTTGTGAAGGCTTTATAAATTCTTTCTGGTCCTTGTTACATTTAAGTACCTCCTGGTTTGTCAGCTGCAGTGATGACCCACTACAAAACATCAACAAGATGCCCAGAGAGCCAGTGTTTATATTCACATAAAGATAATACAGTGCATATTTCCCTAAATATTTATACACAGGGAGTGTTTGTGAATTTTTTATCACTGTGTTATTGTTCAGATGTTAAAACTCACTTCATGATGCCTGAATCTGGAAAATCCAAATAAAAGCCTTCAGCACTCATGCACTAACGTGTGCATGCATACACATGCACAAACACATCACATAGGGTATCAATTCTGCTTCTATTTTGGGAGCTTTTATTTTTTCTCTTTTACGGCTAAAGACTGAGTAGGGAAGCCACGATAGCAACATGTAAATCTAAAGTATAGCTTTCTAGTGAAAAATATTAGTACACATAATTATAAATATCATAAAATGAAATGAAATTCAAACAGACAATTACAGAGGCTTTTTAGACTCATGAAACTTTGGAGAGTTCTTTGCAGGCAAAAATCTCTTGACTGTCCTGTCTTTAACAGAAGAGTGTTGGTCTTTGTGAGTTTGCTTAAAGCTGCTATGAAAAGAAGGTACATCAAGCATCCATATGAATGCATCTATAGACAGATGGAGATTCCTTATGGCTTGCTTCTTATTTAAGTGTGCATGTGAATACCCCCATGCTGGTAAGAAGACAGACTGATCATCCTTTCCATATACAAGTTTCCAGTTGGTTGTAGTGAGAACTACATGAGTACTTGATGGAAAATATAATGCTGATTGTTGCTGTGATTTGAAGAACAGAATGAATTTTTAATTCCCAACAATCAGCTCTTCCCAGTCAAATCAGCTCTTTTTGATGTAATTCCTCAAGAGTAGCAGTCCATTATGCAATGGACCAAAAACTTAGCTAGGCCTTTTTTTCTCCCAGGCAGATGGAAAATCCTACACTTTCCTGTTCAACCTATGTTCTGTGTGACATAATGATCCCATTACAAGGAAGGAGACGTGTAAGGCTGACTGATCTGAAGGGGCAGTAGTAGGAAGAGAACACTGTGACAGTTTTTCCATTGAGATTCCTTGTATGACAAGCATTTGATTGCAATTGGGCTCTTCAGGTCTTTCTCACTCCATGAAGAATTTTAGGGCCTTGAACAGCTTAGACTGCCGAGGTTTGCTGGTCTAGAACACCTTTTATTTGCCCTGTCTCCCACCTTTTGTCAAGCCAATGAGGATCTGAAACTTGGACTTACCTTGCTGTAGTAAGAATGACTACATAGCATGCTATTATTTCAATTTGAGATTGTTTTTATTGTCTTACTTCACTTAAATCTACTTTACTATCTCTGTACTGACAATTTGTGGGTTTTTTTTTCCTCGTGCACCTTCCCGTACAGTAAGACAGGAGTTAGGTTTTGGAGTTAAGACTTAAATTTTGTTAGGTGAGCAACACTACTAAGCTTGGGATGGGATAACTTAAATCTCTATGGTTGGTAAGGTTATTGCCCCCCAAATGAGCAAATGTGGAATATAAGGGTTGTTCCCAAATTACAGAGCTGTACTGTCAAAATCTCATTCTCTGGTTTTCAGTAACCCAAGTCTCTGTGCTGGGGTATCTGTTCAGTTTGGATGCCACTGCTGGTGTAAAAGGACTCTGACACCTCAGTGAATTGGGAGCTGAATTTACTACATGAGGTTGGAAGGCTAAAACATTACATGGCAAGTTTTCTAGAATAAGAGAATACACAGGGATGGGTCTTTGCAGGCAATATCATGTCCTCATATGTCCTCTTTGAAGCCAAGTTATAAAAACCTTACTGCTTTAAAAATAAATAATTTTAAGTGTGTCTACTTTTCTGATTTTAAACATGTTATGTTTCAAACTTGCAGAACTGTCAAAAGTACTGGAGATTAGAGGGGGAAAAATGGTTTTCTAACTACCCACCCCCTTTTAGATTTATATTTCATCATCTGCGCTTTTATTTTTATTCATCTAGAAATACTAAATCATCCCTTGCCTCCATTTAGGTAGCAATTCTATCTGAATTCTGGGTTAAACATGCCAAGTACCTTTTAAGAGCAAGAACACTTGTGATTTCTGTATAAATCCTTGCAAAAGCAAACAACTCTTCCAAACAATGACATGGTTAGCTGTGTCTCCAGAATAGTCCAAAACATTTTATTACCTGGGTTGGGAATTGCCAATGACTAGCATTTTGGACCCTATGAAAGATCTGCAAAAACATATTTAGTGTTCTGCTTGTACCTTTTTTGTTCATGCCTTTAATTGTTGAAGTGACCCACCAGCTTTGATAGATGCGTGTTGCTGCTTCTTTTGGCATGACTGGCACAGTTGTAGACACCCTCTGGTTTTTTGGATGTTTATTTCCTGTCTTTTTTTCCTAGTTTCCCTTCCTATTTTTATTTTTCTCTTTTCTTTCTCTTTCATACCTGGCATCAAGCATCTCTCTTGGTTCCTTGAGGCATTTTTCATTCTCCCCTTCTCTTTTCTGCCTTTTCTAAGAAAATGTTGTGCCTTCCCCAGGGCATATATCTGTGGGAGAGGTACAAGAGCACTACTTGAAACTGAGTTTGTATGTGGTTGTACGAGGAGCAGAACTCTAAGAGCCTGTGTTTGCTTCTTTATTAGTAGCAGCAGTAGGTCTGGGAGGTCTCCTAAATAGCAGTAGGTCTCCTAAATAGCATTAGGAACCATATTTCTCTCTTTGTGGAACATTTAATGGTTTTGAAATTTTCTCCATTCCAAGGATAGAGAAAAGATAAAACATACTACTCTGCAAAACTGTAATATGGACCAAAACAGATAGTCAAATTAAACACAGTATTTTATTCCCCCATATTAATAAATGTAATTCTAATTTTCTAAACAATCATTATTTTTAAATGTAAATCAGTATGAAAAGCAATGAACTACTCTTCATGGAAGAGAAATGGATACTGAATTTGACTAATAGTTCAATTGAGAGTTGTTCCACTCTTATCCTTCCTTTAACTTCTTTTTCAACAAACTTCCACCACTATTCAGAAGTTTAATTGAAAGCTGTAAGACATGGCAAGACAAAGCACAAGGCCATTGATTATATAGGAGATTATTTTTCATGAAAGACCAGTAGGGATGAAGAGAGGGCAACATAATTTTGTTGCATGCCCTAACCATATGTTTCTGCTCTGAACTTAGGGAGAGGTGAGGGACAAACCTTGTTCAATAGCTGCCTGGAAATACACAAAAGAAAGAGAGAGAAAGACAGAGAAAGACCTTCTTTTGGAAGTGTATTTTTTTCTTTTTAAAGAAATGCCCCAGAGAAAAGAAATTAAAATAAAGGAAGGTTTTAGTTTTCCTGGCATTTGAAAAAAAAAATGTTGGGATACAGAGATGGTTTCACAATTTGCTGTGATTGACAGCATTATCTCTACATGTTTGAAAAGTTTACGGCAGCCGTCAGTTCAGATTTCATTATGGCTAAGGAAGAACGGGCTGAGGAATCCAGAAGATAATTGGTGTGAAAGTGATTATGACATGGTAGCATGCACTGTTTGGAGAAGAGGAAGAGGTGGTAAAAGGTCAATGGGGATAATAGGAATCATTAAAAAGACTTCACAACTTTAGGAAACTCGTAGCGCTTTTGGAAAGATAATACAGTAAGTAAAGGATGGCAACAGAACTGTGGAATTCTGTGGAGATGAAGGTATAACAAGGTATTGTAGTGGTTCCAATGGGTTAACTTTACAAAACTTGAAATCAGAGGTGAATTCTAAAGAAAAAGTGTTGAGAAGAAAAAGGGAGGAGTGTAAAGGTGTAACAAAGTAAGTGATTACAAAATGAGGCTGTGGTTCAAAATGAACCATAAAAAACAAACAGAAAACATTTAGATATAGCAGAAGATAAAGGAAAGTATAAAGCCATTACTTGATGGGAAAAGAGGTTTTAATGGTTTTACTCAGTTCCTTGATGCTGACTTTGTAGAAACTAATAATTATAACCAGACTGTTAAAAACATATTGTAGTAGACCCAGTTTATTCAGAAAAATCTGAGGCACTTCACAAGATGCGATTCAACTGAGAAGTGCTGAGTATTTGGCGTGTGGCTACAAAATGAAGTGTAGCTGGTGAGCATCTGCAGGAGCAACCTAGAATCCTTGTGGACAAAAAGCAGAATGACAATCAATGCTGTTGTGGTCTTGCTAAGGAAGCAAATGTAGCATTTAGATATGTCACCAGAAACATTCTTTGTAAGATAAAGGAGGCAATTATTTCATTGTGTTTGACATCAGTTTGGCCTTGTTGGAACAGTGTGGCAAGTTTTGGGCAAGATACTTTAAAACAAAACAAGAGAATGCAGAACAATATTGAAAATCTAGAGGAGAGCACCTGGTATAATGAGAGCTCAGTAAAATATGACTCATACGAAAAGGCTGAAAATCTTAGGTTTGATTCTTGTGAAACTCAAGATGGAGAAGGGTATGGCAGTACAAATAAAACAAGAATCTGATCACATGTTCACTCTGGAAAGATAAAGGAAATGGAATTTAGTCTTCTACAGTAAAAATGAGATCTAGTATTGGAAAATGGTTTATGATCTAAATATGATAGTATATGGGAACAACTTCCTTGGTTACCTTCTTTCATCTCATCATCTCTCTCTCTTCACACCTGGTTCTGCTATTGTTTTTTATTCTTTGTTTTTCAGCATCCTACTCACATTATGTAAGTCTGCTAAATATTTTCACATGTCAGTGTGGAAAGACAAATACAACTGTATTTTGAATGCCACTGGGTATTTTCTGATCTGCACCTTCTGTTCTAGGTCTTTTCACATAACATTTTTCAATACGGTTTATGACAGTGACAGTTTATACAAAAAGTCACTGCATATACTTCTTATCAAATCATTTATTCAATACTTTTGGTGGCACACATAAATGTATGGGAACTGTGACTCATATTTGATTTCCAGCCATCATGGAACTCCATCCTTCTCTATCTACTACTGAGTAAGCTGGAACGATTGTGTTTGATTAGATTCTGTCAGCCAAATCCACCCTTGGGGCTGCCTCAGTGATTTGACTTAGCCAGGGATGAACCTAGCATCATATTTCTTGATATCAGTCATTTGTAATGGGGGATTATATTATAATTGTATGTAGTTTTGATAGAAGAATCCCTAGTAATGGATTAGTAGCACTTCCAGTGCTTAAAAAAATAGATGTAATTGTAAGGTGTAAAGAATAAGTCTGAAAGCTAAAGATTAGAGCTTTTACTTGACTGCAGTGTTCATTTGCTGCTTTTCCATTGTATTGATTCTTGTTGCTTCAAATCAATCCACATCAGAGCAGATACAAAGGAGTATTTGTTATTAACACAAATTACCTTCTTTTATAGTCTTAAAATCACCACATTCTGTACCTTATGGATTAACAAATGCTGAAATTCAGACAATACTCCCTTTCATCACATTAGTCCCTTACTGTCCAAATGATCAGGTACTCTCTAGAAAGGAATGTACTGTTGGGTAAAGAAGTCCTCCTTGTAGGCCAGGTACCAACCCCTGTGGGTATTTGTCATGGCACACCAGTTTCAGAAGGGAAGAGGTGTTCACAGGGACTGCCCAATGGGTGACTGTATCTCTGAATTTCACAGCTCAACATACAGTTTAATGCTATGCAACCTTGACTCTAAGGTTGAATAGGGGCTCATTTCTTTATTGCTTAGAAAAACCTGTGCTCTCATTTGTCCCGTTTAAAAGCAAAACAAGAAAAATCAACCAAGCAAGCCTATGCTGCAGCATCGTGGGGTGGATAGCAGAAAGGAAAGTTGTATTTGTAATGACCCTTACAAATTCAAAGATTTTTTTTTTTTTAATGGATAGAATGTGATAAACCAGTTAATCTTGTACTAACCCGAGCTTAATAAATAGAACTTTTAAAAAGTCATCAATAGCTTTTCCAGTGCTAACCATAAATACATTTGTGGTAGTTTACTTTGGCTAAACAAACCCATTACAACCTTTAAAAAAAAAAAAAGTCAGGGACCAGTTTGTTGTTGGTGAATATCTGTTTTCAATAAGAAATCTGAAACAAATATCATGAGGCTATAGAAATAGAGTGTTATACAGATTCAAAATTCGTAGGAAAGCAAAGTATTCGGTATTTAGAAGACAACAGAAATTCTTGTAAGCTTCAATTAAAAAATAAAAGTAAACTCACATTAACACCCAGAAGAGGATGCTTTTGAATATTTTCTCTTTTCAATCCACAAAAAAGATCCCGATTTGGAAAAGTTGGAGTCAGTAAGCACAGAGAAATTACTATACCAATCGCAGCTGTAAAGTATTTGGTTAAATTCTTCCCAGCTATGATGATACTTCTCAGAAAAGCCCTTGAAGTTGAGAAAGGAAAGGGAAAAATAGAGTAGAAAGAAAAGTTCTTGGAGTTTTTTTGTGGGAAAAGTAATAAAAATATTTGGAAATATAGCAAAAGTACACATTTCATCAGTAGCAAGAAGCCTTAGATAGAAAGTGCTAAGGGATTTGGAGAACCCTGAGCCATGTGGAGATGATATTGTCCTCATCACTTGAATAAAAGTCATAAATTTTAGACAGCAGTTGACCTTATTCTTCCTGTTTGGACAGATGACACTTTCCAAATGATGCTGGTGGTTTTGCCAGCAGATTTAGTTGTAGGTCTTCGGCTGACTGATAAAACTTTCCCAAATTTAGCCTAGGTGATCAGTCAGAACACAGTGCAAAAAAATGGCTATTGATGCTTTTTCCTTTCCCTTCTGAACATTTTCTCAAAGCATCTTTCTGCTAATATTTTTCTGGATTCAGGCTCAATTCTCTTATTTCTGCTGTTTTAATAGGTCTCTCTTCACCACTGTTTCACTGCCTGTAGAAGGCAGTTTGCTCTATGAGGGACTAGAAAATGCCCCATCATCTCTTTCCTGGTGTGACATATTGCTTACTTTCCATTTTTATCCTGCAGCTTCATTGCTTCTGCCGGTATTTGTTTTCTTTCCTTTCACCACATCAGACATGCCCAGTATGTCCATAATTACTCATCCTCTTGATTTGAGAAACAAATGGCTTCTCAACTGTCATCTGGGCACTTCTTTATTATTTTTCTCTATAAAATATTTTTTAAAAATTGAGAGAAAGGAGCAGAAAATAGAATAGTAATTATCAGATAAAGTCTATCTCAGCAAGCTACTTTTTTCCCCAGGGGTAGCATGTAGGAAGGTGTTAGATAATGAATGATGAGCCAAGTTTTCCTAGCACAAGGCTTGTAGAGCGATATTAGGAAAACTTCTGACTTCGGAAGAGAAATCCCTTATGAATACAGTGTTTGTTCTTCACTTTTGCTTGGATACTTTTTTTCTAGAAATTTCTCTTTTAAATGCATTTTGGGTTGTGAACAGTTAGGCCCTGTGCAAATTTGCCTGTGAAAAATGTTATGGCCTGATTTTTACTTGGGTAGAGCCAGGACTGTTAGATAGACTGGAATTCTTTCTTAGGATCTCTCTTCATATGAAAGTGCCTAATATTTTTTTTTTCCTTCCATTTTAAAGTATCAGTATGTGTAATGGTATTTGTGTTTACTTTGATAACCAGAAGTTAGTAAATCTTTAATACTTCCCAGGATCTTTGCTTGGAAAAAAGCAGACTTTTAAATGATCACTTACTAACGCAAGTGGGGCAAGCTTCTAAAATATTTTAAAATTATACAAAAATGAACAGGGTAAAAAAGTAAAAAAATTGAACAAAAATACAAGCAACACACTGTGAAAATTTCTTAACCTTTAGAAAATGACATATTTCAATGCAAAATGTAACAATTTACAATTACAATTTATTCCAATTGTATTCCAGGTACTCTATATTTATTACTTGCCTAAGGAAATCTTGCTTCCTTCCTTTTGGCAACTATCTTTGACACTGCAGAATTTGTATCTTACTTATTTATTTTCACAAAAAATCTATGTGTGTTTTTTTGTTAATTTGTTTGGGTTTTTTTGTTTATTTGTTTGTTTGGTTTTGTTTTTTTAATTTACATATGATTGAAAGATATACATATACATATACATATACATATGAAAGTGTACTGCATGTATACCAGCATCACGCTCAAAAAAATTAAGGTTTAGAATTGATCTGGAGTCTTAGTCAGCTAGGAGCAAGGTTATAGATGAATTTTGATGAGTTATTTTATCAGTTATTTTATCACTCTAAAATTAATGTTGGGGTTTTTTTTGTTTTTGTCCAGCTTTTACTAACTATCATTTTGTGTGCTTGTTTTTTATTATTTTTCCCCTGAGAGAATTAATTTTTAGTATGGAATAATATTCTGTTAAATCAGGGATTTTTTACTGTGTAGGTACTCGCCGTGATCTGAGAAAGACATCTGGACACCCAGTGCAGAGCCCTTATATCTAGAAATAGAGCTAATTCAACTACATTATAAATACAACCCTGTAGGGATTTTTAGGAGCATTGGGTAAAAAGAAGAGAAGTGAGGTAATGTTGGTTGTATGGGAGGACAATGAGGATGAGAGTAGGACAGGTGGTCATGCAGACTTGTATTAGAGTACTTTCTGTGCTTTGAAAAATGGACGGTGCCCTTTCCTTAAAGAATTAATCTTTACGGATATATCTGTGTCTGTTCATGTGGGATGCAGAGAAGCCAGCATAATGTAAATGTTGAATAAATCTATGTACAGGGTAAGGTGTGGTAAATTTTTAAAAAAAAAATAGTTAATTGAATGGTGTTTTCTGGATTTTCAATTAGTGTCCCTTTTCAAATGCAAATAGTGTATTGAGGGGAGTTAGAATAACCCAACAAACAGCATTGATACTACTGGAAAAAAATCCACATATAAATCTGTAACTTGTCTCCATGAGCATTCCTGTCCTCATTGCCTTTCAGTTTAATCCTCTAGTTATCTCAGGGATGTGCTTTCTGGAAATACGTTTTGGTTATTTAAATTATTAATTTCATTAAAATTTATCATTTTCTGTCATCACCTCTAGGAAAATAGAGACTGTAATGTGAAACATAATTGTCTCATTTTGCGATTTGTGTTATGATAGTTGAGCACAACTAGAGCGGATTTAAATATTCCCCTGAGCAGTATGACTAAATATTGCACACTAATTGAAGTTCTTTGTGTGCAGATAAATAAACAGATAAACGAATTCCCCAAATAAGCAATATTTATGTGCAAATAAATAGATAATGCCACAAAAATTTGTTATTAATATGTCACATGAACAAAAATACAGTGTCTAAAGGAATACCTTTTAAGCATTGAGTCAGGTGGTGAGAACTACTATTAGCCTGGGTGAATAGTCAGTCTTATACTTATGTCTGCCTACCCAAATATTTAAGTGCTCCCTGCTATGTTGGGAATAACCAAAGTCTTTCCCTTACTAAAGGAAAAAATGAGGATAAGAATACTTAGATATGAGAACATCTTTTGTCCCTGGGTAACATGTTCTCCCTCCATGCTCATTCAAGAAATTCAATATTTACAGGCTTTAGGGCAAACTACTGTTATATGTGCCAAGCAATAGAGGGTTGGGCTCCTTAACCTTGCACAAAGCATATCCCTGAAACAAGCAGAACCCACCATCTGCGTTAAGTAAATATTTACCCTATAGTGCAGTAGCAACATCATGGGATCATAGAAACCAAAAAGTGGGCATTTGATACAGAATTTTTCAAGGAGTATTTGCCTGGCCCAACCAGCTGATAAGCTCTACTTCATTCACGCATGGTATAAATGGTAATAACTGAGTGCTGGGTAATGATCCAAGAACAAAATTGGAAATTTGGGATGCATTTGTTTGGGGGAGGGAAAAACCCTCTAGGACCAAATTAAATAATTTGCTCAGTTTCACAGTGTAAAGAAATTTTTTGTGTCATTTGCAGGAAGGAAACACATTACTTTTAAACAAATGAGTAGATGAATAGGTTTTAATTGTAAGATCAATGGGAAATTTGTTTTCCCTTTTGACTACAAGTCTTAGAACTACTTTTTGATATATGTTGCTATTCTGTTGGGTGTAAAAGTAAGAACGAACTTCACATGTACTTCTTTTTCCTTTTTTTTGGCTTTCTATTTTTGGTTTTTTGTTTTTTTTTTTTTTTCTTTTTCCCTGTATTTATCTCAGTTGGGACCCAGGTGACCTTTCTGCATGTGACATTTAAGATTTCACGTGTTACTAAGCCAGGACTGTAAGTTTTCTGGCAACAAGCCTGCAGGGCCTTTCAGTGCCAGGCAAGAGGAAGGGATGCACATTCCCCCGCTGGGGAGTCCATAGCAAGGCCCGTGCAGGATGGCTGTGACCTTCTCTCCTCTGCAGTCAGGCACTCAGTCTTGCTTTCCCTGCTTCTGGACCTGCTTAAGTGCCCTGAGATGCTGCCTGTGGCTGTACCACCCTCTGCACTGGCTTGGGAATGCCCAGAGTTACCTTTAGTGTTTAAAGCAGCAGCTCTAAAATGCAGACATAGTCCTTTTGTTCCTAGTACTTTCAGCAGCAACCTTTTTTCCCCGTGCTTTTACATTTCTAAAAAAGACCCCAATTTCTAAAAGTAATGGATTGTTTACTTAAATAAATATCCATCAGCTGAAAAAATTTACAGGAGCTTTGTTCCTCTTGGCATTATGTGGTGAACTGAGGCATTGAAGGATTTAGCTACTTTCAGCTGGTTACACAGAAAAAGGTGGCACTTTCAGGGTTAGATTTAGCTAAATTTAGGTTCTGAAATTCGCCCCAGAGACTTCCATTTTTCTTTGACTGTATAGTGACATGGTTTTTACATTCAGGACTCACTTGGTGCCTACAGCTAAGTGGGAAGAACCTGGGTTAATGTGCCTATCACGACTGATCTCTTTTACTACCTTACTTCTGGAAACCCATGGAGGAATCAGTTCTGCTCTGCTACAGATAGGCTTAAAAGTCTCAGGTGAAGTATTTTGACATGGGTTATGAGACATCTTTGAAAGGCTGTGTATCACCTGGAGAGGACACAAAATGTTTGGTGTGAGCTCAACTGAAGGTTTGGATGATTTGTCATTCCTTCTTTTTTTTGCTGTTTCCAGCCACTCGGTCTGAGTGTGCATGCCAAGGGATGCAGCCTAGGAGGTTATGAGCTAAAGCTGTGCCATAAAACTATCTCCCCCTCAGACTGCAACTTAGACATGGGGTGTGGTTTTAACACCCCCCAGCCCCACAGAAGAGAAATCCAAGGCAGCAGCCTGGAGGAATTGGTAGAGCTTGTGGATCTGCTTCTATATCTTGCTGCAAGGCTACAGGTGCTGCCCAGCATTTTCTATTAAGCTTCAAAATCTTTTTTTTATAAGAATATATTTATTTTCTGATTTACTGTTTTCATGCCATGCCAGTTGGTCTGTCATTAATACAGTGAATTTCACCTTCTGCAAAGTTAAAAATTCATGCTCCTAAAAAATGATGAGAAACTGGCAAAGGACTAACCTGAGTCAAAGCTACAGTACTAGTCAACCGTAACAAGTAATTATAATAACCCTATAGTCATTTCACTCACAGCTTGACAGAGAAAATGGAAAGAAAACAAAACAATTTTTTCTTGAATGTTAAATGTCTGGGGCCAGGTTCACTTCTGCTGATGACACATCTCAAGGTGTGGTCCCTGCTGACTAAGTCCAGCAACAGGAATAACTTGCAGTCCCCTGTGTTGTAGGGGCCTGAGACAGCCCTGTACAAGCTGGACACTGTGCAGCTGGGACAGCCCTTCTGTGCTGGAGATGAGCTGATGTGAATTCCAGACACTGCTGGTGGCTGTGGTGAGGAGCTGGGATGTAAAGCAGGTGCTTGGGGGATGAGTGCAGACAGCAAAGCCACTGTCTGTGTTTCCTCACAGTGAACTCTTGCCAGGAGGAAAGCATCACAAGCTGCACCTTTGGTATGATTTCAGGATCTGCTAAGCCAGTGATTTTCAAACTATATATCCTGGGGTAAAAAAAGAGGTTTTGGTTTTGTGTGTTTCTTCAAATACAAAATATGCGAAGCATGTAGTTGAGTTGGCTTCAGTCATCATTCAAGAGCACCATTCATGCAGGTTCTGTCCCAGGATGGATTGGGAAGCTGAGGCATGTGAAGGTCTACAGAGAAACTTTATAAAGTGCAAAGCCTGGAATGAAGAGCAGCCTGTCCTTTAGATGTCCTTGTATCTTATCTCAATTCATTCTGTGTGCAGAAACTGGTGTTCCTAAATGTGTCAAATCCTTCCATGAAGTTTCTCCTGTTTTTTGTTTCCTAGTACAGACAACCTCAAAAGGCTTCCTCGAGTCATTATCAGGATTAGTCTGTGGAAATGATCTACTGTTCTTATGGGAAAAGTGCTTACTTGTAGTATTGTTCAAGGTGTAAGGGCCATATTTCCTGAAGATTGTTATATTTTCCAATTGTTATTTTGTCCTGAGGATATAGTGAGGTTCTAGTCTGTTAAACAAGAATTCTTTCTATATAAATTTGGTTTCAAGGCTCTTGTTTTTTTCTATTTAGAAACCTGTCGAGACCATCTTGGTGCTTTTCTATGAGGAACTACATACGTAGAATTTTAGTATTGTCAAGATAGATGGTACTGTGTTAGGCTGTTCTCTTTTGTTTCAGAAGATGTATAAAAAAATAGCATTTTTGTTATAAAGCACAAAATGGTAACATTTAGCCTAGACTAAGCTTGTACCTCTGTAATGTTTTTCTTCTATTGTTTTTTTTAAAACATTTATCCAATAATAAAAGGAGGATATAAAACGTCTGGACAAATATATATGTTTCTAAAAGACTGTATCTCCATTCACAGGAAATCACTGATAATGAAATATTAGAGTTGGTACATAGTGCTCTGGGGAGGATGACAGTGATCCGGCAAATTTTCCCTCTCTCAAGGGACAACAACCAGAGGTGTATGAGGAACAATCACCGAATATCGTCCCTGCTGTGCGACCCACAGGAAGGCTACCTTCAGATGCTGCAGGTCAGTAGCTGTACCCAGCAGAAAAGCCCATCTTAGGAATTTGACATGGGATAGTTTTCTGTGACTGTATTAACACAGAGGAAAGAAAAAATGGGTACATTTGAGATAAGTCTGAGGACGTGACCTGTGGTCAACTTTTCCGGACTTAATTATTTATTTCCCAGGACCGAGTGCTTTAGGTGTGATGTTACGTCCATGAAGTACCAGCAAGTGGTTGCACTAACTCAGAGCTGATTTTTTCACATCTCGTTCTCTTAAGAATATTTTCTATATGAAAAATATCGTGCTGTCATAGTCTTGTGGTATCACTGCTTGATTATTATATTTATGCTTATTAGACATCTGTTATGAAAGAGTTAATCTGAGAGGATAACAGAACTCTGATAGGTATTGAGCTGTGGAGCATTTCAGATTTAGTTAAATGGACTGAATCCAGCTGATGTATTCAATCTGTCCCGTCTCAATAGTCTCAGAAGTCTCCAGCAGTTGATAATTGACTGAGCATGTGAAATATGCACCAGTAGTTCAAGTTCCAGATTTTAGTAACAGATTTGACTCTGATGTAAGCAGTATCTTGAAATTTCTTGGCAATTTATCCCAGATATCAGAATTTTTCTTGCTATAATTTAAATATAATTCAAAGTGCTATTTCCAAGGATAGTACAGTAATTTAGAAACAAAAGCCTTCATTTTCAATGGAGACCCCATGGGTTTTGGTTTACTTTAGACACAATCAAGGATCTTGTTTGAGTCACTGTTGAAGGTATTGGATAAAACTATAAACTTGATTGAAAATTTAGTCTTAAGCTGAGATGAATTGAGTGAGGACACATTGTTTGGGCCTGTGGGTTGGCAGGTGTGGGTATTGTGTGGTTGACTGAGTCTAGAAGAGGCTTGGTTAGGCTGTGAGGAGGGGACTGTTGGCAGTCTGGGCTGCTGCAGCCTGGTCAGGAAGGTGGTGAGGGGTCTTTAAAGAGGGAACTCATGCCCTGGCTTGGAAGAGCTTCTGAAGAGCAAGGTGTGAGGCTTATGGAAAACCAGGAGAGGCACGAGACTGTCAGGAAGCAAAGCGGGTCAAGATTTCCCAAGAAACATGGGTAGGGATGTTCATTTTACTTACTTATGTCCTACTAAAAAATCGTAGCTGCAGAGGTTGAAATCCTTTAAGGGAGGGATATGGACCTTTCCTCCTTGAAGAGAACCTCTGCTGGCTCAGGTTCTGTCCTAGTGGTGGCAAAGGTTGGGAAATGCCAATCACACATCCTGTAGTTTTGAGCAGTGGTGTATTCTTTCTGCACAAGCGAAAGTCTGTGCCTGTCTTGGCTCAAAAAGAAAAAACATTTTTGATCTTTGTTAGTAACTCTGAGGTATGCTGTAATGAGAAAAAGGGCTGCTCATTTCAGAGGATCAAAGCAATTTCCAGTATGATGAAAAAATTATCTATGCTGCACCAATAAATCACTCATTGGGGAACAATCTTCCATTACAGCAGGATTTTGACTATTACTGCCTATGCTGGTTTATGCATAATCTAATTCAGAGAGTCATCTGAAGGGCTCTGACAGGCCTCTGAGCAAGTTCTTATTTGCTAATATATTAGCTGGTTTGCTAGCACAAACGGCCTTATGTCCTGTTACTGAATTTCTTTGATAAGAACCCTTTTAAAAGGACCCTCTTCCTGCTGATTCCCAAATGTGGGTTTTGAGAAGCAAAACATTCTCAGTTTCTGTCTTCCGGAAATATTATACCACCTTAGAAACTGTCTTTAAGGGAATGGTATGGTAATGTTATGCTTTGCCCATTAGCTTCTTCTCAGTGAACCCAGAAGAAGAGATGCAAAGAAATGCAGAGGTAAAATGTTTGCCTTTTGGAAGCTGAGTCCATAGCATTCACGTCCAGTCTCACTGGCATGAAAGATGAAGGGCACATGTGAGAAATTTCAAATTAGCTGCCCCCAGTATGTCTTGTGCTATCTTGAGGTGTCTACAGATTGAATACAAGATGCTTTTATGATGTGCAGTTGTACCTGAAGTGCTCCATAGCTGCATTTTTTTCATAGGCTTTGCCAAAACATCTTACGTAACACCTTGTGGACGTACGGCTCATATTAATTTCTGAGTATGACTGACATGTTATTAACAGTCCTGTAATTCAGGTACTTCCAATTTTCTGTTTCCTTTCTTCTTGCTTAAAAAATAGTTTTGACCTTTTGTTGTACAGAAGTACATCACTAAATTACCCCTGTTGCCAGAGGCTGCAGTAGCTCCAAGCTCCATGTCAGGCTGCATGAATCCACCAGAGGCAGTGACCGCCTGCCAGCACTGAGTCTTTGTGTTGCTTTGAAGTAGTTTGATTAACACCACGGTTTGGAAATCCCTGCCTCATTCTCCCTTGGGCAGTCTCATATCAATAATTGTTTGTTGTCAGGGTAACTTACCAGCTATTGTTGGTTAATTATTTATTTAATGACTTTGAAGAAAAATAAGCTAATCTCTGTCAGCTTCTAGCTGTAATATTTTTATAGGGGAGAATTTAGCATTTTTAACAAGCTAGTAAAGAAAAAAGATTTATGTCAACTTTGTTCTGGCTAAATTAATAAAAATCTTTTTGGAATGATCTTGTTCTCTGTGTCTTTAGTACCATATACTGGAAAGTTGTTTTTCAGTGGGTGATCATCCTGGTTTGGCATTCTGACAACGCGTTTAAAGATCAGGCTGTTCTGCAAGCTCATCCAAAAACTCATCTGTTCTGAATGCTTTGTGGAAATCCAATCTTATTCCATCAACCCACTTGTCAAAATTTTGCTCATGCCCTTATTTCTTGCACGTATAACATACTCAGCTGGGTTTCTGCTTGGACTGGAGAAAAAGCTTTATAGAGTTTCCTATCTTGGTCATTTTATTTGACTTTGGAAGACTACATTTCTCTCTTCCTTATTCTTCATACAGGATTTTTTCTGTCCATCTCTCTTACTCTTTGTAAATGGAAAAGACACAGTTTAGAACTTACTGTCTTCCATTGGCTACGAGTATCCTGTGGTTTGGGCCGTCGGTGTTGTCAGTATTGCCTCATCTGGAGAGAGAATACTGAAGCACTTCAGGATTCATAGCTAAATCTAGTTAGTCCTGGATAGACTTAGTATGTATCCGTGTACAGTATTTGAATGGTGTATAGTGGTATAACTGCTATAAACTATTTAGTTTATTTCAGACATGTTCTTATGGAGTCAGTTGGAAGAAATTTTGCTGCATAACCTGCTGCTTTTCAAAATCTTTCCCTTTAAATAAATGTTAGTTTGACACCTCTCTACAAACTTGAATTTTTGGTGAAGATACGTTTTTAAATTTCATGATGTGTTCATAAGTTCAAAATCAGTTCTCTCCTGTGGTTTTTTTGTTTGTTTGTTTGGTTGGTTTTTTTGTTTTTGTTTTTTTTTTAAGAAAGATTTCTCTTTAGAAATGTAATTCCCACTGTTTTGGTTTTCTACCAAGTTTGTCATTTACACAGTTAATGAGTTCAATCTATGTGAGATTCTAAACATATTAAAATGTATTACAGGGACACAGTGTATCTGAATTCATTTAGAATGGTCCAAAATATATAGTAAGATTAAAAAGGCAAAAAGAAAACCCCAGCATACTGTGTCACAAAATTAATGAGGTTATTGCTGACAAGATTGAGGGTCCAACATCCCTGCTGAAGAACTATTCCAGGCATTGCTTTGACATATTTGAAGAGAAGATATTGTGAATTGTGGGAGGTAGCACTGAAAGAGCTACTCTTCTCCCTGTGTAAAAATTTCATTCTTCAAAGACATGTCCATCAGATATCTTTGTAAGCATCTCTTAGCAGTTGTTCCTACAGAGCTGTGTTTTTATTCCTGAACTGTCTTCTTTTCAGGAGTCACTGTGATTTAACTTCTGTAAGTGAAGTTATGGTTTGAAAATGTGTTTGGCTGCCTAAACTTAAGGGCCTGATCCCACAGTTTTTCAGACTAAATGGCCTTATTCTCATTTGGCCTCTTTACACTGCTGTTATTACACAGCTGTGGGTGGTATTGGAGGCAGTAAATATTGATTAACCCCTATTAAAGCATTCAGTTTCTCCAATGAAGGATCAGTGAGCCACATTTTTCTTTTTCTTTCATTAAAAACCTATGTTTACATGTGTCTCTAGTAAAATTTAATGTGGATTTTTCGCCAGATATTCAGTCATAGGGAGATTGTTTAGGAGTACCACGTGAATGAAAAATATCCTTGAACTGACTTTACTGCCCCTTGCACAAGATAATCTCTCCCTGAAGCCCAATGACATGTGCTTTATACAAATTCTTCTGTGTTAGCAGAAGAATTTGTTAAAAAAACCCCAAACGCTGTGGGTTTCCTGTGGTCATGAGGAATTTTGTGAACACTCTGGAGGCTGAAAGCCCAGGTGAACTTTTCTACTCTGCTCAGACTGCCTCTCCTGACTGCTGGATTTCTCTATTTGCATAATTATTTCATTGAATTTTTGTTCAGTGCTCTATCAGGGAGCAGACAACAGTGGCTAGAAGAAAGGGTTAGTACCTCCATTTTTCATTTGTTATTGCCTCTGAAACCTAATTTGCACCCATATTTATTTATAAATGAGGTCGAATAAAATTATAATCTTATATTCTCTTTTGCAATTCCAACATTACCTCTTGTCCTCCTGTCTGACTCTTAGTTGTGTTCCATTGTTTTTTTTCATTAAATGTCTTCTACCAGACTTTCCCTGGATGATTAGTGTTAGCTGTGCCAAATTCTTGAGATGTTTAATGAGTGAAGCCAATGCCTCCAGCTAACAAACTCGAGTTTTACAGGGTAACCCAGGCCTCGTATTATTGTTAACATGTTGTTATAAAACATACTGGGGAAGAAAACACTCATAATTATGTTAATTACTCATAATAAACAGCTGAAGGACAGTGAACATTCAGAGAATAGAAACTGTGGGTAGGGAAAAATGATGTGAAATGGGTAACTCAGTGAAAACAGGATAAAATGAAAAAGCAAATAAGAGCTGCTTATGAATTAAGAAGAGATTCTAAGAGTGCATTTTTCAAAGAAATCTTTGGAAAGCCTGTTGTTTGAGATGCTTAAAACTAGAATGGGCAAAGCACTAAATCAGACACAAGTTAGATTTCCTTACTGTCAGAATAATAGGCCTGTCTTTCTGTGGTTTTAGGAGTATTTTATTAATTTTATTTCAGTTGTCTCAGTGATAATAAGTAAATAGCCCTTTGGAAGTTTGAAGCTGACATTTGAGTCCTTAATGAATGTTTGTTTTTGACTCTGCTTTTCTCATGAATGCCAGACTGCTGGCTGTGATTTTGTTCTCTCTGAGCAGCAAAGTATTTAGAACATTTTCATACTCGTGCAGAGTCTCACAGTGGTTTCTGCAAAACAAGAGTGGCTGACAAGGCATGGGCAGGACCAGGAGTAATGGGAACCAACCCACACTCTCCTAAGGGCAGCCCTAGGGAGCAGAGTGGACCACTACAGGGTGGGCAGAGTTTACTTAGCCATTCATGCTGGAGGGCACGCAGGGAAGGTGCCTCCTTGGAGGGAGGAGCATTCCAGGAGCCAGGTGGAGAGAGCTGAAGTCCACATAACGCAGTAACCAGGCAGTTCTGTGACCATCTGCAGAGGTCAAGGGCACTCATCCTTCCCGACCCTCAGTGCAGAAAGGTGGGCATTCATCTGTGGGCAGAGGCTGCACCTCTGCAGTGGAGATCTGCACCATCTACCCCAGTGGTGGCTGGTGCCTGCACCCAGATGGAGCTGCTGAAGGGAGAGGCTGAAGTGTAGACCTCAAACTTCAAGAAGTGCCTGGACCCAAATCCTGGTGCAGGGTTTGGCTACTTGGACCATGGGGCTCTCTTTGGAAATCTGGTTTGCTGGGAGCTGATGGGCTCCATCTGTCACAGAAGGGGAAGAGCATCCTCTTTCATAGGCTTTTCAAGCTGGTGAAGAGGGCTTTAAACTAAAGTTTCCATGGGAGGGGAATCTCAGTCCATCCCACTCCTGTCAGATGATGTGAGCACCAGCAAGGGATGCCCAGAACCTGGAAAAGGATCGCAACTCAGCAGGAGACTACCTGAAGAGCAGCACGAAGGAATATCAGCCAGTGAGTTGGCTTCATTGGGGCCCAACTTTAATGTTTTTATGCAAACACACATTAGGAATAAACTAGAGGAGTTAGAGATGTGCACACTCCTGCAGGGAGTGGCATCACGGAGACATGGTGGGATGGCTGTTGTGACTGGACTGTCGGAATGGAAGGGTGCAGGCTTTTAGGAAGGACAGACCGTGGAAATGGGGAGGGGGTGTCTCTATGTCAATGACCAGTTGGAGCTCTGCCTGGGGTTGGATGAGGAGCTCACCGAGAGCTTAGTGGTCAGGATTAAGGGGAGGACAGGGACAGATGGCTTTATAGTGGCCATACAGGCCACCCGACCAGGAAGACTGAGAGCATGAGGGTCCTGTACAGATGGATAGGAGTGGCATCACATTCACATGCCCTAGTCCTCATGTAGTACTTCAGCCACCCTGGTATTTCTTGGAGAAACATCACAGGAGGGCATGAAAAATCCAGGATGTTCTTGAAATGCTTTCTTCTTCAAGTGACAGAGGATCCAAAGAAGAGGGGTGCTATGCTGGACCTTGTTCTTTATAACAAGGAGGAGGCTGGTAAGGACAGTGAAGCTCCAGGGCAGCCTTGGCTGCAGTGACCATGAAATGCTGGAGTTCAACATCCTTAGGGCAGCGAGGAGGGTGCACAGCAACCTCACTATCCTGGAGTTCAGGGGAGCAAAGAGGAAGACAGTCAAAAATGCTGGGAGGCCTGCATGGAGGAACAAGTAGCCCCTGGACAAACTCAAACACTAAAAGGAACCCTACAGAGGGTGGAAGCAAGGACAGGAAGCCTGAGAGAAATACAAAGAAATTGTCTGAGTAACCAGGGATCAGGTTAGGAAAGCTAAAGCCCTGATAGAATTAAGAATGGAGAGGGGGTCAAGGGCAAAAATAAAATCTTCTATAGGTACAGTTGGTGATAAAAGAGAGACTAGGAAAACTGTGAACTCTCTCTGAATGGAAATAGGAGACGTGGTTACCCAGGATAAGGCTGAGGTACTCAATGATTTATTTCCCTCAGACTTCACTGGCAAGTGCTCTGGTGACAGAGAAGTTCTGGATGCTCCGTCTCTGTCAGTGTCCAAGACCAGGATCGATGGGGCTTTAAGCAACTTGCTCATTCTAGTGAACCTGCCATTCTAGTGAATGGCATCCCTGCCCATGGCAGGGGGGTGGGAACTAGATGATCTTTAAGGTCCCTTCCAACACAAGACATTTTATGATTCTATGAAACTTATTTAAGAGATTGAAACAGGTTAAATTTTCAGTCTCTCCATTCCAACAATGTCTTCATAAGCATAACACTATGCCATAAGTACACCATCCATCTTCACTGCTCTGAGTAAGATGCATTCTGCCATTACAGACACAAGTGTGTCTGTAATTACATAACTATGTGTGGCAGTACTTGAACTCTGAAAGTTGAAACACAGTTTTAGGGCATGCTGGTGTGTGCATATGCAGCCACCATGATACCACTCCCCAGGTAGCAAGTGTTTGTGCTGCTGGCAGGCTGCACTTGATCTGAGCTCCTCTTCCATCTGCTTCATCCTTGGAGATGACTGCTGTGGCCACTCACAGAGCAATTTTGGCAGCAACAAGGTACAGATGCCCAGCTTGGGAACGAGTTTTTGAAGCAGTGGCATCTCAGTGTCAGCTTGCCTTCTCAGCTGGTCTCTTCAGCATTCTTCTCTGGCTGGACTCCTGGTTCTTCTGGCCACTCAGAAGTTGGGGTCAGTTTTTGTGGCTTGCTGGCCTTCCCAGAAGAACACTTGCCTCTGATTAGTCCCTCTGAAGGAGCTACAAGCTATCTTCCTACAAAACTTTAAAAGTAAAATCACTCTGGAAAATCTCATGAAATTCACATAGAAGCCTCTATGAAATGACATTTAATAATGTGATAGATTTCCATTCTTGTTGAAAATTCCTACTGTTCTCTACTAGTGTATGGTGGATTTATTTCTTTAATACATAAGAGAGCTTCATAAAGTCTGAAATAATTTCCAGAAGATAAACTAGAACATGCCTAAAATTACTCATGTACAGGCATAATCTTTAACATATTGGTGAAGCAGTCACCATCATTCTTATAGCAGATAGATTAAAAAGCATTTCAGTACCTCCTGCTCTTACACTGTCAGAAATGGAGTGAAAGAAGAACTGAAAATTACTGTCTCTTCCTCCAAACATGACTGAAATTAAACACTTTGTTCTAGTCTAGGAATTTTTATTCTATTAAGGGGAATCTCTTCAGGCAGATATATGTCCTTCCCTCTCCTGTTCCCCTGTGAATATACAAATAGGGGAAATAAAAAATGCTCCAGAGCTTTGAAATCCCAAAGAAGCCAAATACATTGCCTTGTTTTTCTTGTCTCTTGCTTTGCTATGAATTCTGAATGCTACCTGAAGATTAATTTTTAAGTTTACTTTTTTCTCATGCCTCTGACAGTACTGGTGGAGTTGGAGTATGACTTAACCACTGGTATCTCACAAATTCTCTTTCAATGTCATGTCTGTACTCACAGGGGGTTTGATAGTTCACTGAAAATTAAAATATGTGTGCAGTTGCAGTTTCAAGTGTATACAGGCTATGACTGCTGAATCTTTTTTCTTCTCAAAGCATCACTGTTCTGGAGGTTACAGCAAACTCAGGTTGCAAATATTGTCTAGGACATCTGCAAAGATTTTGCTGTGTTAAAATGTAACAGAGGAAATTATTATATCCCTGGATTTATTGGGACATCAGGCCAGAATTTCTGTATCTTAAGTAACTTTTTTTCTACAAGAGAATATGTATGTAGCAATGAATTCAAGTAGAAAGTGAATATTATTTTGAGAAGAGGAGCATATTTGAGGTGTTTAAGTATTTTTGTCTACCTCAGAAAGGAATTAGGAAAAAAGTAGATTAAAAATATGCCTTATAGTAATTTAATAATATATCTTACTCTAGGTATTGAAGAAATCAACTGTTCAGCTACAGTCACAGAACACTACTCAGGCATCAGATTGGACCTGATTGCATAATTCTGTTTTCTAGCATAAATCTAGTTCCCATTTGGAATTAGGTAAAGACAGTAAGTTTATACTACAGGGGATAGTCAGGAGCTGGGTTTTTCTGTGCCCGCTGTGCTGAGGCACCGTGATGTTTTTTGTTCTTCACTGTGTTTTGCACTTCAAAGGGACTCAACCTAGAGGACTACCAAAACAATAACATCATGTGAACATCCTGTCTTCTCTTCTTCTAAATAAACACACTGTCTATGCACTGATTTTTGATCACTGTGCAAAACCAGATGCCTTGACTCATAGGCTGTATAAATTTTAAAGGCTGTCCTTTATAGAGTGGAGTTACATATTTTGTGTTAATTTATGGCTTAACTAGCAGATTGAACAAAGAAAATATTTAAAAAAAAAAAAAAGATAATTTGTCTTCTTAATGTTACAAATCCAGCCCTAGTTGTGGAAGTTTTGATGCTGGGTTTTTAGTAGCTTGCACATTTTGTGTTCTAAAAAAAAGAAGTGTTGATTGTGAGAATAAGATTCAACTTACTCTTCAGTACGATATTGGCCTTCAGTGAGAAATGAGTAAAATGTAATTATATATGCATGTGGTTATTCCTGGTGTAGATAGAGTATGTTTATATGAAGAAAGGAATTTTGCAGATTAAAAACTACCATATACTCATGTTTTGGATGAGGCTTTCAGTAGAAGAGAACCGGAGCGGCAAAATTACCAGTGGATATTTGCATACAACAAGACGTGCAGAGTATTCTTTTCATGGCAAAAAGTAACTTACTGTATTCTCTGCAACATTTCCTCCTGCCTTGGTACATACCTCCAGATGTATGATAGAAGGGTATAAGTAGTGGGAGACTTCTCTTGTGCAGACCCTTTCTTGCTGTCACTCAGTTTATACAATTTTTACAAAAGAAATTAATGGAACAGTAGTGATACAAATTCCATTCTAAACCTAGCTAAACTATAAGGATTAAGTTAGTAAACACAGGTGTGGTTTGTTTTGCTCTGCAGCATAAGGTAATTTGAGTTGGATGCATGGTCATGTGGGCTGAGATCCTCAACACAATTCTCACAAGCTCTCAGTAAATTATACCTGCAGAACTGGGGTGTTTTCTTCAAAAGCAGAAAAAGTAGAAAGAGTAAGAAAACAGTGTACCCAAGTGCACCTTCTGTTCTGTCCTAGAGCTCTCTGCTAGCATACCAAGCACACTGTTTTTGGGTGTGAGGCTGCAGTTTTCCAGAACTGCAAAAGAACA
Source organism: Chiroxiphia lanceolata (assembly GCF_009829145.1). NCBI lineage: Eukaryota > Metazoa > Chordata > Aves > Passeriformes > Pipridae > Chiroxiphia > Chiroxiphia lanceolata. The sequence continues at coordinate 29,126,935 of NC_045644.1, forward strand.
GTGATAAACGGAGAAAACCCAAAGCATTCCTGATTTGTGCCAGTTCCAAGGCAACAGACAATGAGTTGTCAGTTAAAAGGGAGAATGTGAAATAAAACTCAGTGGGGAGCAAAAAGGACCATGATGGCACATAAGAAATGGTATTTTTCCCTATGCATGTAAAACCTATTTCTAAGCAAGTGGATTTTGTGGTGTGTGGTTTATCTTGTGGGATCTGAGGTTTGTTTTGATTTTTTTCTGTGAAGAGCAGTTTAACCTAGAAGAAGAAAAGTGCCCTGTTGAATAATAAGGATCCACTTGGTTGCTGTATTTGAAAGTTGTTTGGAAAATATCTGGAGATTAGAGAAACAAATACAATTGAGAAGAAGAAAACTTGGTTGCTGGAACTCTCTACTAACTCTTTACTAAGGAAATCTGGAAAGTAGCTACTTTGAAAACTGTTTTAAAAGGAAAAGGATTAACTGGATAAAACATCAAATATAGGTAATGTGGACTGCTTGTTCAACAAGGCTCAAAAGAAAAGAAGGGAATAACAGTGTCAGTGGCAGCTGGAACTGATTCTAACTGATAGTTTCTCATAAATTCTGCATTATTTTCATATTAAGATCCCTTTTAATATTTAGTCAAATTTGTGGGTATTCTCAACCTCTTTTTTCATGTATTTGTTTTGTATTTTGGTTCTTTCAAAATGAATTTTTGTTTATATATCTTCTGTTCATATTTACTTATACTAGAATATTTTTTAAAGTGCCTAGGTTATCAATTTATGTTGAACTCCAGATTATGGAACATGAAATATTTTGTTTCTGAAGATTAGAATCTTAGAGATATCAGGAGTTTACTTGGAGCCAGTGATGCAACAGTAATACATGTTTAAGCTTTCACAGAGTGACACTTTTATTGGCACACTTAGAGAATGACATTTTTACAGGAAGTATGCAGCTGCATTAACTTCCACATGTAGCCCCTTCCTGGTCTCGAGGCATCACTTTCTAAGGTGAACTAGAAATATTACAGAAGATAAATGGCATATTCATGGATCACTCTGATTAAAGCCTTCAGCTGGGAGAATATATTTTTAATAATAATAAAAAAATGCTGTATTCTGCAAATTATGTGAACTGGAGATTTGAATCTAGTAAAGAGTAAATCAAAACTCCTGCGTGTAGGTTTGAAGAAGAGTGCATGTGAACTCTTGAAACAGGTGAAGAGTATTTAATTATTTTTGTTAAATCACTTCTTAGCAAACTCCCACTGCTGAAGTTTTATCAACTGTGTTGCATACCACTACATGTCAAAGATCTGATCTTGCATTGCTGGCCATGTCTTGGTTTGAAAAATGAAATACATAGCTCAACATTACTAGTGTGGTGTTCTGTTCTTACTGAAGCTCTTGTTCGCAATTATTGTTCTCATTATCTCTCATGTAAATTGAAGAATAAGAAGACTAAAATCAATAGTTCCACAGAAAGAAGTATAGTAACTAGTCTCCTGTATATTTGGTGGAGAGAGATGATAAGACCAAAATAATACTGTAATGTCCCCTTCCTTTGTTCTAATCAGTTGCATTAGTTTGCATTCATGCACTGTGGTGGGTTTGCTGTGCCAGAAATTACCAAGGAGGTTGCTCAAATGAATAAAAACCCCAACAACTTAATTCTATTCCATCTTTCTCTCCTTGCTGAAAGGACTGACAAAGTAGCAATCCTTGTCTTTCATTGATAGATAGCTGTACTCCCTCTCTAGCTGAGTTTATATGTGAAGTGTGATCTCTTACTTTACAGCACTGCATTGCAGTGGTGTAGGTAATGCTCAGGTAGTGTATGTGAGCCAGAGTCCCCCAGCCAGAAGGACCCAGATTCACTGATATTTGTCTCAAATGCCCTGACTATTGAACATGTCAAACATTCCCAGCTTTTAGTTTTTACTTATGCCTTATTTTTGTTCACTTTATTAGCTGGTTTTTGCAGTTTCTTTGAAAGGTGCTCAAATAAACAAAGAGGCTCATTCTTATTATTGCTTGCAGGTTTCCAACCTGTACCTCTATGACAGTGTGCTCATGCTGGCCAATGCTTTCCACAGAAAACTGGAGGACAGGAAATGGCACAGCATGGCAAGCCTGAACTGCATGAGGAAATCCACCAAACCTTGGAATGGAGGACGATCCATGCTAGAGACTATTAAGAAGGTGAGAAAAGAAAAACCACAGTCGTGTGAGCAATTGAAAGAATTGCTTCATTTCTACTCGAGCATTTGAAGAGTTTTTTTATTCAACTTTTCTTTGATTTATTAAAAGCAAGTGATTTACAACTACCAGGAATGATCCACAGCTATTAAATGAGTAAATGATTTATGATAAACAAATTGCAGACATTGCAGTGTTGCTCCAGTGGTGTGTGTTCTACCTCTGTTGTTCTCACAGCTACCTTCTGTGGAGATAGCATGATTAGGAGTAGTCATTTGTAGAAATGGAAACATGCATTTTATAAAGAAAACAACCTAAGGAGCTCAAGGGGGGCAACCAGTGATATGGTTTAAGACTTTTGTTCCATGTACTAAACTCAACTAGCTTTGCATGTTAGCTGAGCATTGGTAAGTATGTTTTTGTGTACTGTAGGGATCTGATTTAGCTAAGTTGTCACTAACAGTTACACTGTTTTGCAGCATTGCTGAATTACTCAAATATGGACAGTACTGTGTTTTTGCAGATGCATGGCAGCTTCTTGTATGAAAGTTATTTGATCACGAGTGCTAATGGAAAAAAAAGCCTCATTTTTTACTATCCTAACTTTAGAAATTATTATGAAGAAACCCCTTGTTTCCTCTAGTAAAAAGATGCAGTTTGATCATTCTGACCAGTCCTAACGATGCTATTCTTTATTGCTAAATTATTTCAAACTTTGGTGTCACTTCAAGCTTCTTTGCTACAAACCCAGAATCAAACTTGGTGATACTTTCACAGAGATATTTCCAATTATATGTTCTTTTTTCCCTGCCTCTCTTGGGAGCACAGCAGGCATACTCTTTTTTTTTGGACTGGAGTTTCATGCCTTTGTATTCAGACCCAGAAGTGAACATGCTTTAGTTCAAGTAGATACAGAAATAGCTGTTGTCCACCAAAGTTCTTCTCCTCTTCTTTGGGCTCTGTTTCTGTGAACAGTGATGACCTGATGGCCATAAACAGTGGATGTGTTAGTGCTAAAGTAATTTAAAAAAAAAAAAATAAAAAAAATTAAAGTCTTTTGTCTGGCACTGGTTTGGGGTTCGAGCTACTTAAGGACATGCAATTGCTATATTTAAGTTCACTGTAAGCATTTTCAAAGCAGATTTTGCCTACCTTTAATGTAGAGGAGTGTTTATAAAGGTAAATTTGTTCTATTCTAAACTTCTTAAAACTTATTTCCTCAGGGCCATATAACTGGGCTTACTGGTGTTATGGAATTCAGAGAAGATGGTGCCAACCCCTATGTCCAATTTGAAATCCTGGGCACAAGCTACAGCGAAACCTTTGGCAAAGATGTGCGGAGGGTAAAGACATGCTGCTTCTTTCTTTTCTTTTCCTCTAAATAATGTGTATTCTGCTTCACAGGTGAAAATGTTATTCTTAAGAATGAATTAGTGGTATGCTGCAGAAGAAATTTACTATAAGAGAAATATTTTCTAATTTATTACACACTTAAATCTTGAAAACTAATTTTATATTGGTAGGCAGGAATTCTGCAAGTAGTTTTCCATGTGCAGTAATGATGCAGTGCCATAACAATTCTGTGAATATAATAGGGAACACTGCACAATTCTGCTCATGTATTTTATTGTTAATTAAGATATGATTGATATAATATAAATATGGAAGATATAATACAACTGGCACTTGTCTTACTAAGGAAGGTAACTGAGAATATAAATTACCTAAACACACAAAGATGTTCCAAGTATAGCTATTACAAGAATTTGAGATACATAAATAATAAACTGTAGAGAAGATAATTTCCAAAATTAATGATGCTATATCCTGAAAAATAAAGGATGATTCATCAGTGGTAGCTGGTGGTGTAAGAACTGATGGGGATTGGAAGGCAGTTAAAATGGTTCCAGGGTGTTATTAACATAAATTGTCTTGAGCTAAGAAGGCTACCTGGAACAAGTTCATGCAGAGGGGATGCTCCAAAAGTATATGAAACTCTCAGTTGAACAGTGAGGTACTGATTGGAACCCAGGATACGAATAATTTCTAAACTGGTCAGCTGGTTGAAATACAGACATTACCACAGTGTGATCAATGAGTCCTGCATTAAACAGAGCTAAACAAAAAGGTTTTCCACGAATAATTAAAATATACAAAATTTTCTATTTCCATTTGACCATTGGTTTCTGTAATTTGTTTTGATTCACCTAAATTACAGAAGTCTAAATGGAAAAACAAGTAAGGAACTTGTATTTGCATTATCATTTTTATCAGCAAAACATGAGATTCTTTCAGAGTCTAGTTTGGCACAAGGATTCTGGACGTGGAGCCAAAGGCATTCAATATCTATTAGAAATTCAACAGAAGGCAGATAAGTATTGGAAATGCATAAAATTCCAGGAGATATAATTGAAAATTTTCTCTTGCCAAAAAAATGTGTTTGAACACTTCAGATTGGCTAGGTACCCTCCTATATTGTAATGGCCAGAAAAGGCTATTTCTCAGTCTGCTTTCACTTCTAGAAGATTGAAAATTAGGACGTCTTTAGTTTCAAACCCTGCCTGAATTATTAAAAAATATATACCCTATTGTCTCAGTTTGGAAAAGTGTTGTCTATTTAAGAAAACAAAGTCAGCTTAGGAGGTCTAGGAAACAATTCCAGCTCATAGTCGGAAGTCTGCACCTCCCTTTATGCACAGGTATGCAGAACACAAGTATCTGGTGCTATGTGAGATGCTGTGGACTGTCCTACTGTGTTTCCAGCTGCCACTAGAGAAAAGCATAAGTGTCCTGCCAGTGCTGTGTTATCCTTAGCACATGGATATCATTTTATTACAGAATTCCCAAGTGACTTCGCATAAGTCACATAGTTGCTTGATGCTTTGATTTACCTTTCAGTAAAATTGGCATGAACACCACTCAGCACAGATTTGAGCCTTAAAGGCAAATTATGACGTGTGATTATACATTATTACTTTTTTTTTTTCTAATGTGTATTTCAAATATGGTGATACAGATACAAAAGCTCTCGCTTCAGCATGTGTAGCACACTGACCACCTGGACATATAATCCAGAGGTGTGAAGTGGAGAGAGCTAAAATACCACTCAAAAGGGACCACAAGGTAAAGAAATAGGTAAAATGACTAAATGGAAAAATTGCTAAAATGGCTTACCTGATATACTGCTGATCACTTTTGATCCCTAATGTGCTACTTTGGGATTAGGTGTTTAATGTAGGAGGCCTAACTTTTTGAATGTCAAATCCAGAACATTATACAGTTCCCAAAAATGAAAGGGAGTATAATTCTAAATGAGTAAAAAGCTAATGGCTGTGGAATACTGCTCTGAGATAAAATAAAATTATACTTTTAGTCTAATATAGAGAGAGAGTAAAAAGTCAGCAATATGCCCGAGAAGTCTATAGAAGAACTTAGAAGAGATGATACCTCTCAGAGCATGACTACCATGGAACTACTGGAATTCAGTTATTTGAATTGACTTGTGTTATTGCAGCAAATATATGTTATAGCTTAGAATTACTTTTAAAAACTCAGAAGGTCATGTTTGTCTTGTTTATGTTATTTGAGTGAGAGACCAATTCTTATTTATTATCAGTCGTTTCCATTTCAGACTTTGCTCAGGTTTAGCTGAGGAGGCACATATTTTGGGTAGAAAACAGAAGGTTCTTCTGCATGGTTTTCTTTTCTTCTGCATGGAGAGCATCTGTATTTATTTATTCCTGTCCAGACCCTACAAAAAAATCTTTGCACTTGGGATCTGTGACAGGGTAAGGCAAAAGACTATAACATTGAGTGTTGAACCTTAGATGGAATTCTGTCAAAAGCAAGTGGACTTTTAACTCTCAACATCCCTTACAAAGTTTTTTGGGAATCATTCCCACCAGAAAGACTCCTAGGAGGGTGTCCAAGATAGTAACTAAAGTCTAGCAGAAATTTTCAGAGCTATTTTGTAGAGGCCTCTTGACTCTCCAGTTGCCCTGAGATCAGGTTTTTCTGCAGACAATTGTTGCTTTCACTAGCTGTGATTTAGGCAGGAGTGCAAGTAAATATATGTATTTTCTTGTTTAGTATACCTTCTGCTTTATTCAACAAGTCACTTAGTATGTCTTTTGTTAGACAAGTCTAACACCATGTGGTTTTCCTAAAGGCTTATAGTGCTTTTGTATGCACCATTTATTTTTCCTTTGGGTGTGCTTTAGTGAAAGGGAAACTTCAGAAAGTGCTCTAATTTCTTTGGTTGAAACATAAAAGAACAGGATATGTCCCTTAAGGTATATCACCTTGTTTAACAACAGGCTCAGGCAATTGCCTTCTATTCACTGTGGCTATGTGGAGATTTAGAAAGCACGGTGTATTTGTGCTTAAAAAAGAGATTAGTGTAGTGACTTATCAGGGCATTTGAAACTTGAAGATTGTTACACAAACCAGGCTTAAATGCCTAGTGCTTGGTAATTACCCCTATGATTTATGTTCCTGCTGTCTGTAAACACTTTTAGAAATAGCAACCAGGGTACCCGTATATTTTAAAAAAATATAATAAAAATAATTAAATACAGAAAGTGATAAAGGAAGAAGTAAGAATAAAGCTGATGTCCTACTTCCATGGTACAAGGGACATAAAGTAGGAAAGCAAGTCAGGCTTACATTAATTAACTCCTTGGTGACCATCTATTAGTTCTTATTAATGAAAGCCTTCGTGTAACCGTCAGAACACCTGAACTGGTTTGTACTTCTTGTGTTTCTGCATTTGGATGGATTCCACACAATGATGATCCAGTTTGATGATCCAGTCGTGAGAGCAAAAGTAAGGGAGCTGGTAATCCAGGGTGATATTCCTAGTAACTCACTACTTCACAGAGAGCTCTTGAGGTGTAAACATATTTGTTCTCATTTAATCATGTATGCAGAGAACACCACAACAACTAACTGCCCTTGTAGGGATGTGATTAGGCTTAGTTAGATGATGCCTGTGAGGAGCTTTATGATAATCTTCATCTTCATTCTTGGCAGGAAGATCTTCTGTAAATGTGAAATGATGTGGTTATTTAGTTTACTTTATGACAGGGATCATATTTTTTCTAAAGCAATCTGCATTTCTTTACCAACCTGGCTGTAATGAAGACAGAATTAATGGTTTGCACACATTCAATATTTCATGAGAAACATTCTGCTCAAAATGGTAGTTTTTGGGAGTGGTTATTAATTTCTACTAGTTGGTGTGTTTTAATTTTTTTAAATTAGATTTTCTTTAAATATCAACTTCTTCATAAACGGTTATAGTTGTTTCCTACAGCACTTCTGAGGCAGATTGCAGAAGTCACTGTGAGTAGTTTCTGTGATATGTTTCAGATTTGTTGAAACCGCATTTTTGAATTCTGAAACCGTGGTTTAATTTGGATTGTTACTTTTAGACAAAATCTCAGCATTATCATGATGAGAAATCCTATGCTCCTTATCCATTGCAAAAAGGAATGGTATTTTTAGGGATCCGCAGTAACAAGCACTTTTATCTGCAAGAATATTGCCAAGTCACATTGTATGCTGCTAAAAGATACATATATATATATATATACACACACCAAAAGAATGTTATGGTAATTGAATCAGTTTTGCTTACGTGGACAAATACATAACTAAATTGCCTGAGTTTAGCTATAAAACAGATGCCTGCCTTCCATCTGAGCACTTCATAAACATGTACTTGGGTATAATATTTTGGTTTAACCTCTGTGGCCAAGGTATCTTTCAGCAGAAATGTAAGACTGAAGTCTTGGTTACTTTTGATCCCTAAAGACCCCTTGTTACTTTGCAAAGGGAAGGGCTAATAGTCCTTTCATTCCAAATAAAATACAATTTCCCACATTTACATTTAGTTAAACTTTCTGTTTGAGTTGATTGAGTGCCATGGTGGAATAAATTGGAAAAAGACTGTTGTGATTCACCCTATAAATACGTGTGTCAAACTGAAGAAAGAACTGAAGTATTTTACTTCATAAAACTCCTTTAATGTTTAGTAGTAATTTTCTCTACCAGATGTCTGTGAGGAGTAAAAATAAATGCATACCTTGCAAATTCCAGGGGTTGAATTATTTGTGGTGAAAAATACAGCTGAACATACAGGAAATTGCTATGATCAACTATAGAAGAATACTAGAAAGGAAACATGATGAACAGAAGGGTTAATTTTCTGAAATGGAGTCACTGTTTGGTCAGGTTCTGCAAATTGGACCTTTTTGTAATACTTTATGTTCTGCATGATTTCATTGTAAAATTCTAGCTGAATTGTTACACTCACTGAAAAGTAGATAAGCAATTTTAAAAATGTATTTCCTGTTGCAGATATGTGATAGTTCTTTTTAAGTTAGTTTTTTATTTTATTTTATGTTTTTGAGAAACAGTGGGACTCATGCTCGTGTATAAACTGTTACTTGTATTTGCAAATACAAAGTGTTGTATATATTTGCAAATTATACCAGTGTCAACCCCAAGTAAATGGGATGTCTTGCAAATTTGAGTTGGAATTTCTCCAAGTATGAGATCATGCTGGTCTTCTCCTTTGGAAGACTGTTCAGCTGTTTATGTGACATTTTCACAGTGTGGAGCTTAAGGCTAGATTTTAAAAAGCAGCCATATCTGAGTTAAGAGTGGGGCCAGGATACCTAGAGCAATTAGGATGCTGCTGAAGTTTCCACAGCCCACATACACCACTACCTGTATGTTTAGAAATTTTGTTTAATTTGTGAGTTGCATGCTATATCCTACCTACCAGATTATAATGAGTCTTGGCTATAACATTGTCCTTTTTAAACACATTATGCAATACTGCATAAAATTGGGATACTAGGACTGTTAAAATCAGCCATATAAAAACAGGTACATCTTTAATTATGGAGTTTACATCAAAGCTCCTATAATTTATTGATGAATCCTAGGAGAGTATTCAGAATGGGATGAGAAGAAAGCCCCTTTCTGTAGCTCAGCTCAGGAAGAATCTGTGCTGAAAAGTGGACACTATGAAGAAAAATGTGTTTCCATAGAGAAATGGGTTAAAATTTTATGAGCTTAACACACACGAAAAAGTATTCAAAAAAACCTGCACAAATTCTTTTTAAATTTTTGGAAATCCAAAGACAGAGATTATTTGCTATTTTCTTTTTCACAGCATCGATCTTGAACAAAGGCAACAAGCTCACTTCTCCAGAAAAGAGGGACAGTCGCTCTTTTTGAATTTCCTACCCTAAGAAATGTCTTTGATACATGATTATTTAAAAATTCACACCAATCCAGAACTTTCTGTTTAGTGTCAGAATAGTGTTTTTTTTTTTTTTAATAATGTCTGTTTAGTGAAATCACTTTGAAAGATAATAATGGTAATGCCAAAATACAGTTATTTAAGCTGTCAAGTCAAACAGGAGTCATCTTGGCTTTCATAAGTGCATAAACTAAGGAGATCTGATTTCATTTTTAGCATGATTTCAGTGTCAGGGACAGTTGCAAGGACTGCACGTTGAAGGAGACCATGCATAGTTTGTTTTCTGCAGTATTTGGAAAATGCTTTTAATTCTTCTAATGATTGTTACCCTGTATCATTTGGTAAACAGCAAATAGATGTAGGGAAAGTATAATTTATGAAGTAATTTATGTCAGCAGTAATTTTAAAATCCAGGATAATGTCACCTGTATGTTGCTCTGATACATTCGATATGTCAAAAAGTGGATGTTTAAATACAGGTAGTTAAGTTATTTGGTCAGGCCACCATCACAGTTTTATGAAAAATGAAAGAATTTTATGGTTTCTCTTTAGTCTTATTAAAATACAGAACATAAATAGAAGTAATTAAAAACTACGTTTATATTTGTGTTTTTATTTCTGCCATTTCATGCTGGATTTTATTATTGTGTATGAGTAAATAATTTCACATGCAGGTTTTCAAAAGACAAGTTTCACGGCAAGATCTTAGTGGTCAGCCCAAATGTGGGACATGAGGAAATTTTGTGTGACAAAGTGCCACAAATTATCTGACTTGCTTTGGCTTGGTTCTTTAATTTCATTATACTTTAAAAAGAATAACCTTAATTTGTCAATTTACTGTTTTGGAAATATACCTTCAAAAGGGCATCAGAGTTCTGATTATACTTCTTTGTCTGTGTTGGCTAATTCATTGCAATTACGGTACTTGGCAGAGATTGCCTGCTGCTGTTCCAGTTCCTGACAGAACTGCCTTTAAATTGAGGACTTTCTGTTTTCAGACTACACAGAAAACACTCAGTTTTACCTTAAAATAGGTACAATCTATAATCGATGTGAGCCTGTGCCAAGGAAAGAATTCCAAAATATGCCCAGTCCAGTACCACGATATCTCCTGCAGTAGGAGTGAATTAATTTATGTGTTTGGATATAATACAGAGATGTCACATAATAAAACTTGTTCTCCAGTTTGAGACAACATCATTTTGCTGGAATGGGGATGGTATCAGGCATAGATAATAACGGTCAAAATGGAATATTCTTTCTGAACCTTACATCTACGTGACAGGCTACCAGATTTGGTATGTCTGGATTTTTAATACATTAATAAGTGTAATGCACAAACACTTACTTAACTCACAACAATATCTTTCCTATGAAAAGGTAGGTTTCAAACTTCCAAAAGAGTTTGTTGATGAGGTCTGAAAACTTGCAAGTATTGGGCTTTGTTGGAAAGCAGATGTAGCGAAGAGTAAAGGAAAAAAAACCCTAACATATAATCCAGGGATTCTCTGTTATAGTGGAGGAGTTAAGGAAAATATCCTGCTGCTTATTATTGACCAAAGGACATAGCCAGATACAGGCTTTCTTTTAGGAAAAGAAGCATCATAAAAACTGTTAAATCTGACATCAGTTATTTGCTTTAAAATTGCTTGCCAAGATCAGTTTCTCTGAATATGGGCACTATGAGAAGAAAGAGAGTGCTTGTTGTAATAATGAAATTCCTCTCATTTGGAATACTGCCCAAAGGTCCCAAAAGGTTGTGCTTTACTTAGGACAGCACATGCACTTGTTCCCTCTGTGTCTGAAATTTCTGTGCTGTCTTGCCTGGTCCTGCCCTTTCTTCCACCATCTTAAACTTTGGGAAAAGAAGTGGAGAGTCAAATCCTTTCTCTCACATACCCTGTTTTCTGGGATACTGGGTCTGTGATGAAAGCATTGATTATACTTTTGTGTTTCATAGTTTACTAAGAGACTGGAGGCTCTATGAGCCTACGAAGTGAATTGTTGGTTTCAGCAGCTTGACTACTGTATCTCCCTGCATTGTTTGTTGTAAAGTCTCTTTTTTTTCTTTTCAAATTTTATCAACTGATAATATTTCATTACAATGCTGTGAGAGAAGTGGTCATATTGTAAAATGGTTGAAATAATACCATCTAGGGATGGTGTCTAGCTGTTATCAGTTCATGAGCATTTGTTTGTTTGGATTTTTGTGTTTTTTTTTTTAAGTAAGGACTGTTATCTAAATATAAATAAGGTTGGCAAAGTGCAAAAATAGGTGTACTTTTACAAAGCAGTCTAAAGCTTTCCTGTACAACACTGTGCTTGGTCAGATAGTGACTGAAGGTGCTGAAGCATTGAGTTCCTGGAGCCTTAACAGAGAGTAGTCCTGGACGAGCACAACAGTCAGCAATTGCTTACATGGAGTTAAAAATGCTCATATGTAGTAACTAGAAGCATGGGTGATATTTAATCATATGAGAACATTTCAGTTTGAGTAGTTCTAGCACCATCTATAATTATCTTAAAGTTCTATATGTAATTTATTCTACCATTAGATTAATACAATAAGACATAAGCTAGTGGATGCTTTGCAAGATTGCTGTCTGAGCTGTGCTGAATGTAAACTGAGTTCATTCTCCCATTCTTTCTATTCTCATTCATGATGCCATTCAATACCAGTCTACAAGGTCACTGTAGCTATTTACATTTCAGTAAGGCTATGGATTTGTTGTACCAAGAGTTACCCAGGTATTTAACTGTATTATTATTGTGTAATATACAAACCATGTAGTTGTGTGTTCAGAAATCTGCTGTTGTAGTTTTGCCATTCTGACAGGAAAACAAGTCAGAATTTCATAATTTCATAATTTAAGTTTTGAGAATGTTCAGTATTGAGACTTCTCAGGATATTTGCCAAGATAGGGGTCAATAGTACAGTGGATAAGGTGTAAGGTATGAATTTCAGGGTAGGCACAACAAACAGTGCTGCCTGTGGCTGAAAGTTGCAGAGAGAGCAGCTCACTTCTGGAATCTGGAGTTGTGTGTCTGTTTTTTTCTTTCTTCTCTCCTAAATTTTAAAATAAATAATTGAGAGGAAGTACTTCATAGTAGGTTTTCCACACTTTCACAGTGTTACGACGAGGTAATAGTATTAGAGAAAAAAGTGTTATTACTCCTTGGTTTTTGGTTGTTTGTTGGTTTTGTTTTGTTTTGTTTTAGACAAGTGAGGGCAAAAGAGAGCATAAAACAGCTACTTTATGAGCATGAAGGAAGTGCACTGAGATTTTGTTATTATTTTTCATTAACTCTGATTGGTTTCTGAGTGTTCAGAGGAGGACTATTCCTCGATAGACTCACTGAAAGAACATTCAGAGCTTTTTTATTTGAACACAAATAGGAACACTATTACACAATAGTAGCCAATGAACTGGAAAACAGAGATTTGCTGGCTGACCTGGCTTAAAATGAACCTGAATCTAGGGTACAGCCCACAGAGTCTGCTACTCTAGTGTGGCCCTCATTACAGGACATTTTGGTCTCTTTCTTAATTAAAACAAAATGTCTACTCTTGGGATCTCAAGATGAATCTCCTATGTCAGAGGCTTGCTCTCTGAGTTTGCTTCTCCTCCTCTCATGCATCCCCCAGTTTCAGACCCAGCTACATGGTGCTCACTTTTATATTGCATCCTGTCCCCTGAAAGCTTCTCTCTGTTGTGGGTGGTCATTTGTCTCCATGGAAGCCCCAGTGTCCTCCATTTCAGCAAACAATTCAGTGTGACTCTATGCACAGTCTGGCTCTGAAAAATTGGTACCTTCCTCGGCTGCCCAACCATGACTTTTTATTAGAATTCAACATATATTCACACTTGAACTGAGAGATTAAATATATTCCATCCATTGCATAAACGGCTTCCTCCCCATTTCTATTTTGAATCTTGATGGAGGTTTTGGGCAAAGACAGATGAGTTGTTCAAAGATCTATTACTACATTATTTTAACTATGGTTTGATTTATTAAAAAAGTAAGGAAAAATGTAAAACACCTACTGTTAAATCTCAGAAGACAGAGAGAAGTTTTCATATATATTTTCATTCATTATGTAATGTACTTTTGTATATTTTTCCTATGGGAGGTATTACAAGATTTTATTATCAACTACTGTGTCAGCCATGACTTAACACCATCATAACACTTCACTCATGATGACTCCTGTTGAATCTCTCTAATTATCCACATACCATGTTCTTCGTCTATGTCTTCCATTCCCAAGCTGCAGTGCAAAACAGTCATTTGTTGTAGCCAGTAGAGAAGGACAAATGGAAAATATGGATTAGATTGCCTTTAATTAATTTATATATTATTATTTTTTTAGTGAGAATCAGATTTCATAAGGAAAGGAGCTCAGATTAGACTAGACAGTCATTTTTTAGAAATAATCAAAACTTTAAGGCATTAAGTATTTTTGGCTTTAAAACGATTATTGCAATTGCATCAGGTTTTTGATATAATTTATTACGATTTTCCAGGTTCACAAGAGAGAGCTTCCTGCATTGCTAATGTGCTGTTTTAACAAATGTGCTGTAGGCAAAACAGAATCTGATCATCATTTTCATCTAGACTTGCAACAGCAGGGCCACATCCTTCTGGGGGCCCTGGGGCCTCACTCAGGTGGGGTCTCACCAGAAGAGAGTAGAGGGGCAGACTCCCCTCCCCTGACCTGCTGGTCATGCTGCTTTTGACACATCAGGGCACAGTTGGCTTTCTGGCTGGAAGCTTCTCCTCAACATCTCTATAGCAATGTCCTTTGTGCTTCAAGATGGTGTGTTACAGAGCTAAGCATGGAGGAAAGGAATGCTCAGCATCCCAGAAAGTCACAGTTTCCTCATTGCTGACTTGGTGTCATCTTGAGGTGAATTTGTTGAGTATAGCATAGTTCAATATTGGACAGTCTGATGAGGATATGAGAGTAATTTTTATCTGACAGCTGAGCCATCTGTGAAAAGTCAGAGTCACCATCACTAAAACCTTTTTATCTGCCACAGAGTGACCCTGCTTTGGAACATAAATAACCTTCAACTTAAGGGAAAGGCTCAATAATGGTGGAGAAAATGAAGTTGGACCTTCCTCTCTCTGTCCCTCTCTCTGACATACATGAAGCACATAAAGTTGAAGTGTGGTAGTGCCACCTAGCATAAAGTAGAAATCTTCTCTTTCTTATTTGCATTATTTGCATGCTTGTGATTTTGTCTAATTGCTTTTTGTCTTGTTCAAAAAACAGTGCATTGTCTGAAAAACTTGGTTTTTCTTTGTTATTTATAACATGGGTTGGCTATAATGTGTCGGAGGAGTTCACCACATTTATAAATTGATCTATAGCTGCCCTTGTAATATTTTATCCTAATATTATCAGGAAACAATTTTTTGGCTTAAAATACATTAGTGGCACTTACTATACATATTTTCTGGTTTCATTTGAAGAGAACAGGTAGAGCCTTTTTTCTTCACCATTTATAGCACTTCAGAGAGGATCTTCACCTGCACACTGCTCCTGCCAGATTATCTTTCTCTGTTCTCACAGATTTTGAGCAAAATAAAGTTTAAGAACCTGTACTCATTTTGCTGGTGTCTCTGTATGAGAGGATTTATGGTAGTTCTTTTGAGTATTGATACTGGATTTTGAAGATAAGCTGCCCTGTTTTCTCACCCTTTATGAAGTAAAGAAAAAGAGTCAGCGGGATCTTCTGGAAGGAAAGGAAGAATTGGAACAGCAAGGATCTCTTGAGCTCCCTTCCCTCCTGTGTCTCCCTGCCTGCCCACATGAATAATCCTCATTGCTCCATGGCACTTAGGCTGCAGCAAAGATTAAACATCCTTCCCTGTATCTGAATTAACCTTCTAGACACAGGTAGTTTTAATTATTTCAGAAATCATCTCTGTTCTGAATTCATAATAACCGTGAGTATTTCCAAGACTTGGAAGTTTAGGATCAGACTAGCAGCAAGGCTGCATAGAGGCAGATTTCCAGTTGAAGTGAGCTGTTTTGATTCTGATTTTGAAACACCACTGTAGTATATCTCACTTCTCTAGCTCTGGCTTGCTTCAGTGGGTATTGCATGGTCCAGTCCAGAAAGACAGTGTATGGATTAACGATGCTCTAGATCAATGAGCAAAGGATTGTTTTCTTTTCTCCTCCTTCTCTATTAGAAATTAACAGACCCAAAGCCATTTGTGTGTTTGTGTACAGCCACAGTCCTGCCCACTGCCATTGCTTCAAATCCTTCCATGCTCCCCATGCTTTCCTGTCACCAAAAATAAGCATCAGCAATGCATTCCAGGATAGAAATTTGAATATCTGTTAGTTTGATCTATATTAGTTCAAGAATTTCTTTAGTTTTCTGTAGGTATCTCAATGTGCCTGATGATAAATTAAATGGGGCATAGACCCAGGCATCAGCAGGATGCTCTGTGGGGGAGTGCACCAAGAGCACAGGCAGCTAATTTGAGTAATCCCAGAAAGCTGGGGGTGCAGTGATTGATGAGGAAAGGACCTCCAGCTGGCCTGTAACTGAAGCAAGCTGACAAAGTCTGTTGAATTAAATACTGGTTTGATTGACAGCATCTCAACTGAAATCCACATCAGGACTAGTTCTGTTGCCTTCCTGATGTATATTTATACTGAAGTATGCCTGGTCTTGGCTATGTTTGGCTTTTTTATGTCACAATGTCCTCAATTGTAAATCCAAATGTTCTCTCTTTCTTTGTTGCTGTAAACCATTTGCATAAAAATGCTGAGTCTTTAAATTGCGGGAAAGACTATAAAATATGCAAACTCCTATACATGTATACATGCATATATAGATTTCACTGTATCTTAATTTTCTCTGTGGCATATTAGAATATGCTTGTCTTGCCAGTCAATTAAAAAAAAAGTACAAATCAACAAAAAACCAGTTCCTCTGGGAGCATTTTGAAAGCTTTATATGGACACATTTAAAGATTAAAAAAATATAGCAGTAAGATTCTTTCTTTTACTTTGGTGTGCTGACTAATGCTGTCAAAAATACAATGTTGAGAAACAAGGCATGCCCAGTGGAAATACAGGGGTGTGAGAAAACCAGAGAGAATTTATGGATAATGGTCATCAATAAACCTGACAGGCAATATCAGTACTTCCTTTGGCTTATTATTTCTAGCTTATTAGCTAGAAATACAGCTCTGCTTTCCAGACTTTACATTAGAACTTGTATTAATATTGCTGTGAGGAAGAATCTTTCCTTATTTTCTCTGCAGAATATTTTGCAGCCAGTCCTGCAGTCTCCCTCCTAATTCTCTGGGCTGGTCCCAGTTGCCTGGTCAGAGCACAGACAGTGCTCAACTCTCACCCTTCCTCTCAGCAGAGGATCTGAGCTCTGGCACCCATCAAGGTAACACGTTGGGGTAACTCCTGGTCTGGTTACTGCACAGGGAGAGCAGCCTCACAGGCTGCTCAGAGGATAGACAGACATGCTGGAAAACACTATAAAGTAGGGTTTTACTTTACTGGGATACTTCAGTTTCCTTCTTTTAGGAAATTGTTAAGTTTCTGGATCACTTATCAGACTGATCAGAATTTGATAGGTAGTTTTGGACCATGCCAAAAAAATTGGTAATGAGTGGTCTAGTAACAGTTGAGAAGGAGAAATAGAGGGGGCAAATTTGGATATATAGAAAATGCAGGCTAGCTTAACACATGTGCAACTCTTTCTTATTTAAATCAGATGGTGTTTTTTTAAATAATAGAAGTTTTTCACAGACTAAGAGATAGATTATATTCTACATCAAATTTCTCTCTGTTTTAGAAAGTCAAGAAATGTTCTGGCTATCAGTTTTATCGTTGTGATTTTCAGTTTCAGGCACTAATTTCATATAGGGAATTTTTTATATACAGGTATATACGTACATTAGCTTCTTTCATGTGAAGGATAAGGCTTTCATGTAAGAGCCTAACTAATGTTAGCCTGGTTTCACCCATAATAAGCAATTATTCCTTCCACGGCAACTGGTAGGCAGTGAGTGCAACCACTGCAAGCAGGAGTTCCTTTTTCAGGAAGGTACCACATGTAAGGTAATCAAGATAAACATACAAAGCATATAATGGTCCTCTAGCTTGTTTTTCTCTGCCTGTTGTTTCTCTTTGCAGCCATTCTAAACACGTTCGATTGGCTGTGCGTCATTACTAGGCATATATATGCCTCAGCTGAGAGATTATTAGACAGGTATTTTCTACTCATGAATCATGTCTCTGATTCTAATTTATAAAGTCTCCTTTATTAAAACTTATTCTCACTTGGCATTTCTTTTAATTATCTGAGAGACTATGCACAAACTTCTTTTTTTTCCTTTTCATTTTTCTTTGTAAAGACTAAAAATATTGATTTCTAGCTAGCTGGATTTTGTTGTCTTTCTGCTGCTGTCTTTTGCCCCTGTAGAAATACTGTCTCCCTGATGTTACCTTCACATGAAGACCTTTGTACATCTGCAGTTCTTTATTTTCCTTAGGAGGAAATGAGGCTGCCTTGGAAATGGGTTTTGAATGGATTTTTAAATTCTCTGCTGGTCAAAGAAAATCAGTTAATTTGTAATGAAAAGAAGAATAACCAAAGAGAAGTGTTTCATACAGAGCTTTTTCTAAACTATGATGACCTTTTGGTCACAGCACATGGGATAAGACTTCACAATGCTACTTGTAGCCAGCCACAACTTTTTGGAAAGGGTACATATGAAGGTTGTCAGCACAGATCTCCTGAGCAGTGGGAGAATAGTCTTGCTTAGCCAGTAAAGTTATTGCCTGTGTGCAGTGTTGTGATGCTGCACAGGCAGCAGCACCCAAGTGAGTGAGGCAGGATGTTCTTCCAGCTGCAAAGGTAGTCCCAGGCCGTGACCCAGCTATGGTATCTGTTAGCTCTCCTACCTAATGAGGACACTGCCAGTGACTGACTGAATCATGGCTGCAGAGAAACAACAAGCAGTTATGTCAGATTATTCCAACAGAATTCAATGGTCATACAAAGAGGTTAATTTTCTGAACCAGTCTTGTATATAGCATAAATATGTACTTCTTTCCTGAAGACCAAGATGGATAACAAAGTGTGTAGTCAGTAGTCTGACTCAGGTGTGACTTCAGGACCCAAACCACTCCAGCTGCCTCCAAATGGCAATAGGAATTTGGCATCACTGCACTCTGTATCAATTAATCAGTTTAAAAAAAAAAAAAACCAAACTCCTACTGTTTTGTAGTAATCTGCTTTAAAGAAAAAAAGTCTGTTTATTTGCAATGTCAGAAGGTGTGATCTACCTGAACATCTCCCAGCTAGATAATTTCTAATTTTCTTAATTGGTGTGTTTGGAAGATAGTGACTTACAGACAATCATAGACTATCTTGAGTTGTAAGGGACCCACTTATGTAATTTAAATTATTAATTAAATACAGGGGACCAGGATACAAGTATATAGAAACTGCCTTATTTATCAAAATATTTCTAACCAGTATAGTAGTGTATGCTTTGTATCTGTGTTTTAAGGGATATTTCTGGAGAATATGGGGTGGGGCAGAAAGGACATCCAAGAAGAGCAGCTGTCTGACTTCTCATGAAAATCAGGTGCCTTTAAGGTGACCAAAGTCAGATGAATGAAGTCCAAATTAATTGGATCTGATCACAGTATGACTGACCCTGGGGGTCTGTGTCTTGTGCCCAGCCTGGTATGTACCACCAGAGGACAATGCCAGGGTACTGTCTTGTTAAAATATTGGACCTGCCTCATGGGGAGTGCTCACACAGCTGTGCTCCTTCCACACACCTCTGAGGGATCATGTTATCCTTCCTGCACTGTCCCTTTCCTATCCTAGTTTATGTTTCCTTTACGTGTATAATATTGGCCGTAATCTTTTGCTTAACTTTCTTGCTTGTACAACAGTGCAAATCAGCCCATTTGTGTCTAGCTAGCTTCTCCTTGAAGTTGATTTTCAGTTGTGTTGTTTCTCTGTGTTTGAAGCAGATTCTTTGCTGTATCAGTTAATACCTGATGCAAACTGTCTTGTATTGAGAGAAATATGAGCTGCTAGTATCCATCCCCCTGAAAACTCCCTTGACTTTCTCTCCACCTCTTTTGTACTTTGAAATAATGTCTCAAACTGTTGACATTGTGAAGCAGTTGTTACATTTCACTGCAAAAACTGACAGAATTGATGTGCAAAAAGATGAAGGGCTCTCTAGAATGAAAATCTCTGTACTGCAATGAATATTCTGATTGATGAAATTCTCAACTGCATGTGGTTCTTTTTTTCTTCAAAACAAGACAAAAATAAATAAAAAAAACATTAAAACTTTCAGATGTGTTATAAACTTCTGATACCATTTTTGAAATAAAACAGACATCTACCTCAATAAGGTTTTAAACAATCTTTCACCTTCAGGACTTTGTTAGATTATGCCCTCAGAAACCTATTCTTATTATAATTATGACCCAGAGGAAATATTCTTGAACAGTAAGACTTTTTCATGGTAATAGCACAGTAGATGCAATAGTGTATTGATGATTGTTTAAAAGCTTTTTGCCAGTGTGAGGTAAAATGATCCAATGTGCTTGAAATAAGATACTGACTTTGGGTTGAATCAAGAACTGTAATAAAGGAGAAATAAGTTCTTAGAAAATGCATTGAAAATTAGTAGGTTGAAGACAAAAAGACTGAAATTATTAATAGGAGTGTTTCTTTCGTTGCACAAAAATAGCTGCCATTTGTGCTGTTGGAAGTTTTGTAGTTAAAATCAAAGGATCTGTGTTCTCTCACTGCTGTTCTGTCACCTGTTACTTTGGTGACATTGAAAAGATGTCAGGGGGTCAGTTTCATAAGCAGTAAATACATAATGTTTGGTTAACATTCAGGATAGTTGGATTAATGTTATCAACACTACAGTCATAATAATTATTCTGTATTGTAGAATTTACAGTGGAGCTCAGAACAGTGGCATTTCCAAATTTGTGAAGACAAGATGGTATGAGTTAGGAGAGTAGTTCTACTGTATGTGACTACTGGGGGTTTGAGTCTTGTGAAATTGAAAATTGTCAAAAATACAAAGTACATTTGTAGTCTTCTCTCTGTCTAGAAAAGAGTCAAAGTAGCTGAAGGTATGTTCACTGCTATCAAGACAGCTTTGAGAGATGGCACTTGTGTCCTTTTATTTTACTATTTTCATACTTTAAAGTTCCCTTTTGGGCAGGAAACTAGAATCAAAACATACAGAAATCAAGTGTTGCTGGTAAGGTTTTTCAACAAGTATTGGAAAACCTAGCAGAACATTCTCATCTCCTTTACTCTGTGGACCAATTTTGAAAGTGGTTTGGACAATTTTAACATGATTAGTATCCTGATTGATATCAGAAGGGTCTCTTTTGGGGTTTTCATGTGTTTCTGATTAAAATGAGGAGAATCCTATTAAAAAAAATCTGTAAGCCCCAAACCTCTTTTAGCTTTTGCTTGTTTTGTTTGGGTTTTGGCTGTGTATGTTTTTGTGTTTTTTCTCCATTTTTAAAGAGGAGAGACATGTATGACTCTCCTCTTCAGTTTTTCTGCATGAGGATAACCAAGTTGAATAACCTATTTACTGACACATGGAGTTTCTGTGAGTTCATTGAGCATGGCAAAGTTAGATGTCTATGAGGCATTATAATATTTTAGCAGAGACTACAGGCTAAGTGTCTATCTTCAATCCTTATAGTGCAGGAATACAAAATAGACTAGTTATGGTGACCTCTTCTGGCTTTAAAATCAAGTCTAATACATCCAAAATCTGGCTTTCACAACTAGTCTCCATCATGGGGACCCCCCCACGTTTTGGATTTCAGCTGCCTCTGATTTACTGTGTTTGAGATTCTTATTTTTTATCTAAAAGTCAGGTTCACACCTAGAAGTACATGGAAATATCCCTTACTATCCAAATGTATTTATTTATCTGATATTTTTCACCTTACTAAAAATAAAACCTTGTTTCAAAAATAGGCATGTATTCTTTTTACTAGTGTGAGAGTGAAAACACTTGGAACTTGGATTTAGTAGAGGTGTTGTTTAGAGTTTTGGTTTTAATTCAGAATTTTGGAATCTATTCAGTTCACTTTCATTGTGACAGAAAAATCTGACACAAAATAGTGACAGTGCCTAATATTTGTACATAAATAGTGGAAATGAAATGTGAGCTTGCTGGTTTCTAATCCCTCAGACTTGATATGGCGTGTCTAAAATCCTGTTGTATAGAAGGTATATGTGAACAAGCATAACCTTTGTGGTGTTTTATATCCTCTTTCAAAAATTTATATTTTTTAATGTATTTTAAGCTACAGGTTTTTTTCTATGTGGTATATCTGCCCTGAATACATCTTGCTTTCTGATACACACAGAGGACAGGTCCTAAAATGTCTGGTGATATGCAATTTATATGTAACTATTCAAAAAGTAAACTTATTTGACTACAGCAATACAACAGAATTTATATTTAAATATGGAATAAATAGCCTGATAAATTATCATAGAATGGTTTTGGAGAGGACTTAAACATCATCATGGGATTGCCATGGTCTTCCCTTTATCAACGATGTACCTGTATGAGCTTCTCTTGTTGCTCTTGATGTCCCTGGCCAGACTGAATTCTATCAGGGCTTTAGCTTTCTTAATCTGATCCCTGGCTGCCCAGACAATTCCTTAGTATTTCCCCCAGGCTTCCTGTCCTTGCTTTCACCCTCTGTGGGTTCCTTTTAGTGTTTGAGTTTGTCCAGGAGCTCCTTGTTAAGCTATGCAGGCCTCCTGGTGTTTTTGTCTGACATCATCTTGTTGGGATGCATCGCTCCAGAGCTTGGAGGAAATGGCCTTTGAATATCAACCAGCTTTCTTGGGCCCCTCTTTCCTCCAGGGCTTTATTCCATGACACTCCACCAAGCAGATCCGTGTTGAGGCCAAAGTCTGCTCTCATGAAGTTCGTGGTGATGAGTGTACATCCTCCTCGTGGCCCTGGGATGTTGAACTCCACCATTTCATGGTCACTGCAGCAAAGGCTGCCCTGGAGCTTCACCTTCCCCACCAGCCCCTCCTGGGTGGTGAGAACAAGGTCCCCATAAACTGACTTGGGGAATACGGAGAAAGTAGCGTGGAACAAGACACAGAAGGGACTGAAAAGGGGAAAACAGAGTTCTTAAAGTTAGAAAACATGGGATAAGTGGCAAATAATTGTATTTTCATCTCAAAATGTGGCCATTGTTTGTATCCATAATGATAGTTAATTGAAACAGTAGCTAAAAAAGAAATAAATTGGAGAAACAAAAGAGATGTCAAGCATAACCATAATAATACTCTATTAGACAATTCTAAAATTAGTTTCTCTCATTTATTTAGGTTGTAATAGAGTGTTTGTCCCATCTCTGCTTTTAGAGATTAGAGGACATTATTGACTCTTCTTCCACAAGAAAACTGATAGCAGCAATCACCTGCAAGAAGTTAGGCTCCTTTAAACCAGATGATTAACCTTGTCATATTTCTGCTCGTGCCGTGGATATAAGCATCAGATAGTTTGGATGCTTTTTCTTTATTCAACATATTTTAATTAACTGAGGAGATAAAGCAGATCAGTGTAGAATAGAAAAGAAAGAGAACCACTAACATTCTTATTTTCCTGAGAGCCTGCAGTCTTGAGCAAAATACTGAGCTGAGTAAACATTACATTTAAGACCATATTTGTAAAAATTCTTTTTCTTTTCATATACAAATCTTTGGAAAAACCTCTAATTCTGTAAAGTTAAATATAGTTTTATTTTTGCGCTGTAGTCCAAACTGTAGTTTTCTTATCAATGGAATGGCATGATGACCACTTTCATTAAATTAAAACAATTTAAGATTTCTATGGTATTTCAGGAGGTGTAAAGAGACTGGTTTGCCATTCATTTGTATTGGTAATAAGTTAAGAATGACCAAATGAGGCTAATAAAATGCCTTCTAAAATAAAAAGCTGTAAATAAAATAATTAATCTCTAAGATACCACTTTCACAGAGATTTCACTATGATGACAGTTTCGTGATATAATCTATGACATGGATGTCCAGAATATTGTAGCAGTAATTTAAGAGAAAATGTACCAGAGTATATGTTCCTGAAATGTTCCTGTTAACACAGACAGAAAATCACTAGGAGCACTTAACAAGATATCACTGGTAAAGTCACCTGGAACCTCAGTTTTCATACAGTTGTGTGAGAGCAATGAAGTCAAGGGCTATTGATCAGATTTTACCAATTAAGGATCTTGCCTGGAATATTTTTCCAGTAGGGTTATAACATCTATTTGCTCTGCAGGCTGCATAATAACAGTTCACCCAACCATACCTAACCTAAGTTTATATTAGCTTAGGTATTGCTCATTTTATTTCCATGGCACCATGAAATTCATACAAGGACCACAAGACCCACTTATGCCTATGCTAAAAACCTACTGATATTCATGAAATTTTGTGTTACCTTTGGCACTATCATAATAGATGGGGCTTAAGTAGGAGAATATCAGTGTTCTACCAAAATATTTCATTGTCTTAAGCACACTATGTTCCCTCTGAAAAGCTTGTCTTTTACCACATCATGGAGTTGGTGGGATTTGTCTCTTACACCCCTTGTGATAAATTCAAGATTGTAGGGGCTTTGAAGACTACAACTCTGATCTGGCATTATTTTAGGCCTCTAATGTTCACATTTTACCACAATCATGGTCACAGTTAGAAAGCACAGAAAGCATCAGAATACTAAATTCACAGTGGGGACTAGTTGGTAGTTTGGTTTTTTTTCTGAATCATTTTTTATTGCTCACAAGATTCTAATTACGCAAACACGGGTTTATTTTGTGGGGTTTGTTCTTGTCAGATTTCTCTAACCACCAGAGGAATTATCAAGACAGCTCACGAAAAAGGCTAATAATCATATTTATTTGTTATGATGTTCAAACTTCCTGATGCAGCAAGGCCTTTAGCCCAAATCTAATCCAAAAATTCAGAGTGACTGTTGACATGTTTAAATTCTTTGCTGAATAGGGTCTGAAGCTTTGCCCATTGTTAATGTCCCCAGTTCTTGCTGACTGCAGTGAGAACCTCACGCTTGTGTCCAAGGGGAGATGGCTGGTAATGCATAAATTCCAACCAATAGGGAAATTCTGAAGTGAATGTCAATGACTTTGTCAATCTACGATGTTGTAATTATCTTGCAATATCTCTTTATCATGTATTGGCATTTCTTGATGCCAAAAGATAATACTGTTTGTGTATGAACATGAGAGAATTTACTGAACTTGTTTATTGTAACGTGGGTTAAATTATATTGTCAGTGCTACTGTTATAGTTAATAAGTTAGACACTTTCAAAACTGTCTAACAACTTCAGTTTCCAAGAAATAAAGGAAAGGGAGAAAATGAAAAAAAGTAGCGTAATCATTACATGTCTTCTGTTTTCCTTTGAATATTTATTCTGAAATAATAGGCTGAGATTGTCTAATGTAAATCATAGGCATACATTCAGATGTTAATGCTTGATACTTCATATTTTGGAGTTCTGTTTACTCTGCTACAGAGAAAAGTTTAGGTTAAAATATAGCATCTTTACCAAGTAATTTGAAGTTAGTGACCTTATGGTATCTGCAGAATGGTCGAAAAGAAGAAGCCTCAAAATATCTTTATTAGGTATTTTATCAGAGACACAACTAATAATATTTTGGCATGATATCCAGAGGGTGTTCTAAGAGGAAAAAACAAATATTCCTCTCTTTCTAAGGGATGCTATTTGGCTAATAAGCTGGTCAGCCTGTCAGGTGCATTAGCAGTAAGTGATGCTTCTGATGACTGCAATTAAGGAAAATAAGCTGCATGTGTCTGCTTGCCTGCCATCTCTCCTGTGCTGTGGTATTCTATCTAGTCAGTCCTTAGTCCCTCTCCTTTTCTCCCCCTCTGTCCATCTTCCTCCCATCTCCTGGCCTTCTTGCTCCTGTTTTTCCTGGGCATTCCTTCCTCCTCTTCTCAACCCTCTGTGCCACTGCTCTATAGGGTTTAAACTGTGTCCATACAAACATGCATGTTCTCTCTTTTATGTCCATCAGCTACATAGTATCAAGTCCTCACAAACCTCCTGTCACCTTCTCTTTTTTGTTTTTGTTTTAAACTCTATGCAATTTGTTTCTGTAGTAAATTAGTATAAAGATTGTCAGTGTACTTTTCAAAGAAATTGTGGGGTTGGTTTGTTTGTTTGCTTGGTGGTGGGTTTGTTTGGGGTTTTCTTAATATATATTTATTTTATTTTACTCCTCATCTGGGAAGTTTGTCTTAAAGCTCAATTCTCTTGCTGAAGAATGCTTGATCTCCATGTCTGGGAAGTGACTTCTCTAGAGATCTTAGAAGAAAACCTCTGGTGTTGTTTTCATAGATGAAAATACAGTTGAAATTTTACACAGTGAATTTGATTATGGAGAATATTCAAAATGAATATTGTAATATTAGACTTTAAAATTATCATGGGACATTGACAGGGAACCTGCAGGAGGAAGGTACATAATGTGCATCTGAGATTTAACCTGAAGTGTTGATGGCTTTTGTTCCAGCTGAAGGTTTCACATTTATTCATTCTCTGCATTTAGTGCTGTGTATTAGAGCTTTCCATACATATATAGAGGGGAAAGTTGATAAACCGGAAAGTACTATCGTTTAAGTTCAGAAAAGTTCCGTAAGAAGTCAGATAGGACCCAGAGATTTTGCAGCTAAGTTACCTACTTTTGGCACTTCTATTTCCTCCTATAATTTTGCTCACATCCCTCTCTTCACTATCATATACTTTAACATAGAGAAGGTAAGCTGAACTCCAAACAAAACTCATGTTTTGAGTGCCATTACCTAAAACTTTTTATTTCTCTCAGAAAATTTATTTGGTGCCTCTTTTGTTTTCCAACAAGTATTTCCCTTCATAGTTCTGTGAAGAAAGACAGGAAGAGAATTTTTAGGGCTTTCTAATTTGTCCAGGTACATTTCACATGCAAGTAACATTGTCAGTCTTTTGCTTTTTCTTTTGTTCGGTTATACAGGCTAGATTTCCTCTTTAAAATTAGAGATTTGATGGCCTCATAATCATATGATTCTGGCATCTGGAAACTTCTGAGCTTTTAATCATACTTGCTGGCAACATTGCAGTTATTGTTCACAAACTAATTCACAAATCAGCCAACCTTATACATGGTGCATGACTGTCAGTTCTTCTCTTTTATTTTGCTAAATTAATTTGGCCAATCAAAAAAGAATTTACATGCTTTCTGAACAATTTTTTTTTTCTACCAGAACAAGGCAGAAGTGTGAAATAAGCAGGTTTTTTTCACACTTTGCCCAAAATGTGTTCTGCCATGACTGTTGATTCAGTTTCAACATCACATATTAACAGTGAAATTTTCCTGGATCTCACCTCCAGAACCCTGGCCGGCATCCTTGACTACACAGGTGAACCTTGGACAGTAAAAAGCACTGAACATTCATAGTTAAGAGAACCTAATTAGTCAAGTAGACTAAAAGAGATTTTTTTAACAACGTGTTTAGAAAAATAGGATCAATAAAAATCATCTGTAGTAAAAGCTGGTTGACAGTTTTTCATTGGAATGATTTTCTGGTGGATAAAGCTGCACAGAAAAGCATTTATTTTGTTTAAAAAATATTAAATGGAAATTTAGAATTTGTTAACTGGACAGTAGGGTTTTCTTTGACAGGATTATTAAAAAAACTCACAATATTGACCTGGTTTAAAATCATCTGCCTTGTATTGTTAGTCAGGTTCTCTTATATATTTCCTGTACATGGTGATCCTGAGGGACTGGAGTGCAATTGTAGGAATTTATTCAGTGGGATATTATAGTATGCTTAACAACTGGTCCATAGAAAGAATTTGAGAACTAGGATTGCAGTGAATGCAAAACAGGGAAATAGGTTTTAATTCTGGAATAGATAAGATCTGCAGAGGATTTTTCCAAGGATTCCATTTTGTCAAAACATTTTACTTGAATTAAAAATGTCTAAACATAATGTTTTGACACTGCCCAACTTAGATTTCTCTCTGTGGAAAAGCTCAGCTCTGCATCTCATCTCAGGAGGAAATCGAACTGCCTGGTTTCTCCTATGGTAGCAAGTTCCTGCTTTTTCTCAAGTCTGATTGTCATACCTCCTTTAAATACATACATAAGTTAGTGGGATATTTCAGATGGGAGGATTTCTTGGGCTGCTTCTGGAAAGGCAAGCATTCTCCTAGGGGAAGGATGCTACTTTAATTCCTTCCTAGGGAAAGGAATTGGTTCTGAAAGGGTCCTAGAGCATCCATGTTTTGAGAAGGAGGCAGAAGAAGAAGGCATCAAATTGGATCAGTAAACATTCCTGTTGGGTTTCTTTCCCATTTAGGTGCTCCTGCACAGCACAGGTAAATTGTTATGCCAGGAGTGTCCTAATTCAGAAGCATTTTACTAGTGAGCTGCTATAACAAAGGAAGACTATATTAAAGGATGCATTTGGGATTTTGGTTATTATAAATTACATTCTTTGAAATCTCATTTAGAACCACAAACTAAAATGATGTTGGAGGGCTCAAAGGATTAATTCTTCCTGAACAATAGACTGTCACTGATCACTCTGTGAAGTAATTATGCCAAATTTAATTATAATACAAGCACATTGTATGATAGTCATAGTGTGCCCAAAAGAGAGCTTGAAAAGGTGTCTCAGAAGCATATGGACTAGCTCTGGGAGCACGGTGGCAAATTACAGATGTTGTAATTGAGTACAACTTAATATCAGGCTTTCTTAATTAAAGGTTTGGGGTTGTGTGGGGTAGGTTCTTGCTGGCATACTTTGCTTTTCAATATCATGAGCATAATGGAATATACGGACTCTTCAATCCCCATTTTATAGATTCTGCCAAAAGCCCTTATGATTTCCATTGATGTTAATGTGTTTAAATCAATTCCAGTGTCACTGCTGAGGAGAAACCAGGAGTAATCAAATTGTTACAGGAGTAGAAAAATAACTGTTCCTCCTTCTGATATTGCAGGAACTGCACTATCAAATATTGCTGATATTTCATAATAATCCACTTATGCAACCCTAAGGCTCCTACTTAACCATTTCAGTCTTCTCTTCTCAGTTTTCCATTCCTCTTCATGTTAGATTTGGACTAGTTATGGAAATATGCTCCTGTTTCCAATTTCACCCCTGTGTCAGGCCGAAGTCTAAACTGAGGAAGCCACCAGGATAACAACCAGAGTGGTGTTAAAATGCTTTGCCAGAACCTTTTCTTGGGAGCTACAAAAGTTGCACGAGTCATACATAAACAAATGAAATGAGTGCCAATGCTTAGGAAGCAGTTTCACAGCTGGTATGTCATGGTGCAGTTTACCTGAGATGAAGTTTCATGCTCATGTTATGTTAGGGCAAGTATCCTGGGATAAAGCTAATGAGATCTAGAGCATGTGTGTCAGGGCAACGAAGCAGAAATGGTGGCAGAGAGAGGTAGATAGATGCCTTTGGTTTATGTTACAACTTAAGGTGTTTACTACAAAGCAGCAAAAAGGGTTAGGACCACAGGTCAGCACAAACAAAATAAGTGCAGGTCTGCTGAGTTTCCTGGGTTTGTATTCACAGCAGGCTTCAGTTTAGCTTTGCATCTCAATGGAAAAAGTTAAATACAGAAAATCTGTAAAGAGGAGGAAATCTACTATACCTTCTTTTTTCCTTCTTTTACCTTATTTCTTTCATATGCAACTGCTTTGTTACATAGGAAATCTGGTCAAAATATGAGTCTGGTGTTAGTCTTCTTACTTGTGGCACAGAGGCTACTGTCACACTGAGTTGCAGGTGCAACTTCTAGTTAGGCAGAGGACAGTCCCAGCACATGCTCTTCACTTTGCTTTCCTCATTTCTCCCTGTCCCAAAATGCCTCTGTTCAAAATTGTTGCTATATAGAACTAGTAAAATTCTTTAAACAAAAAAAGCAGAGAAAAGTGTTTTCTCTGCTTTCTTCCAGTGTAGAACATTTTATTTTTCAGGTTGTCTTTACAGCAGTATTACATTTTCAGGGAAAGTGTGGGGAAAAAAGTTGTTAAAAAAAATAAAAAAATCCTAGGCTCATTTTGGTTATTTGACTTAATCTGATAGCCTGGAACACTTTAATAGCTGGTCTGCTGTAGTAATTTATACCATCATTGAAATGTTTATCAGATCCTAAACCATATCTGCCAGAGATAGGAAGAGTGTCAGTTTGTTTTACTGAAGAATATTGGATGTGAAATCTTGCGTGAGCTGTAATGTCAGCACTTTGCACACAATCCACTAAGTGACCTTTAACGTGCCTGTGAAGAAATTTGTGTTGATTTGGTGGGCTGTTATGAGGGTAGGAATGATGTGCTTGTGACTTTCATTGTTTGATGTGTTACTGGTCTTTTAGTCTTAACCAATTCCTTAACCAATAGTTTCTGACATATTCATATGCAGCTCATTATACAAATTAGTTCTCTTTGATTTTCTGTGTACGCATGCAGTCTCTGTAATATTGTCAGACTAACACATACCAAAGTCCTGATGAAAGTCATTTACATGAGATTTATTCATACTAACAGCCAACTCCTGCTTATTGAGAGGTCCAATATTCTTTCTCGGAAGCTGATGTGGTAACACTTCAAGACCAGAAACTTGGCATAAGGAGATAGAAGCATCCCAAAAGAAGAACAAGTAACTAGGTTAAAAAAAGCTATGAAAACTAGTTTAGAGTATTGGGGATTTTTTTTTCAGTTCTATAAGCTTTTTTAAATTGTATCTCTCTATAGTGACTGTGACATTCAGTACTGAAAGGCAATTGAAGCTCTGCCAGATTCTTACAAGGGGTAATTGCACAGGCTTATTTATGCATGCATATATACGTATATATCTGTCTACATATATCATGTATATCATATATATATATATTTAATGACAGCTGCATGTTTCCTAAAGGAGAGACGAAGAAATGCCATTTTTATGACAGCCCTAGGTGAATGTGGGAAGGGATATGTTTTTACAAGAGCACATTTTAGCTAGTTCAGTTATGATCTTAGATTGAGTCTTGGAAAAGTCCTTCGTTGGAGGAGCTGTCTGTAATCAGGATCTGCCTTCAGAAGGACCACCTGAAGACTTGCATCTTCCTACTCTTGAGGTGCAGGGCCTGTGACCTGGGTACCCAACCCATCTGGCTAACCAGGCCTTTCAATATGCTTTGGATGAGAAACAGTCAAATGTTTTTCCCTCCCTGGAATTCTAAAAGTGAGTGTGTGCTTGTGCTGGTACCAGACTGACAGCCCCCAGTGCAGGAGGCCTTCTGCTTCTGAGCCATGAGCAGCTTTCATGGGCTGAGCTGCCAGTTCTGGAGGGGCCTCAGCTATTGGAGTTCCCTCCCAACCCTTGACTGTGTCAGTTTTGTGTGTCCATCTGTCAACTAACTGCGACCTTGGGAGTACCAATTAGAAGCATTTTAGGACCATCTCCTGGGCTGATATGATGATGATATTTATTGCTTATTCATTCACCCCTCCCTGTAGCTGCTGCAGTTTGAAGTCTGCCAGGAAACTGGTTGTTAATCTCTAATGCAGGCCCTTATAGGTCAGTAATGGGCAAGTTTTCACTCAAGTATCACGAGCTGCTAAGCTGATGGACAGCCAGCAGATTGCAGGGGCTTTTAGCCATCAGTGCTGGTCCTAGGCCTGCTCCAGCAGCTGGGAATATTTTGCCATGGAGATGTGGACAAACCCCCATAATTATTAACACACTGTTAATTTTGTTTCCTTTAATTAATTTGATTTGTGAGCAAGGTTTGTAGCCTTCAGACATTCTGGGGTCTATAAGGCAATTTTGTGAATTACAAGAAAATCCTTGTTGGCTGGAACAGTGGTAAAGGCCTGATATGCTTTATGGAAACAGAAATACTGGAAGTTCAGCAATTGCTGCAAATTCCCCTTAGCCTTATGAAGAGATATGGGAAGCAATTACCAATAAATTATTTATTTTACTGTAGATCTAGTGAGAGGAGGGAGGTTATTGCTAGCTCATAGCTTTCTGCTTCATATATACCACCTTCTGCTTATGCAAGGGAAAAGTTTAAGGAAGAGTTAACAATAAGTAAAATGGAGGGTGTTATAATTTTTTTCTAATAAATGAGAGGGGTTTTTTTCCAAGAAACATTAAATAATTCTACATCTTACTGTCCATATAGTTGGTGTTTATTTTCCACTTTCTAAGTATATATTATCTAAATATATTCCATTTCCATTACTGACATTTACTTTCCACCTTTCCTTGTTCAGCTCTTTCTGCATTTTAATGCTGAAATGCAGTGTCAAAGATTTTTAAGACAACTCTTTTAAGATAATTTTAAAATAAAGGTTTAAGACTTGCACCAGAAAGTTGACTTTCTTAAGGTCAGATTTTGAATTTTCCACGGGCTGATTTTTGGCCAGTCTCTGTGATTTGGATTGGGTTGGGTTTTTATGATTTTTATTTTTGTTCCACTTCCAGAAAATATTGGAATAACTAGAAAAGATATAAGAGGAAAAAGGGTGACTAGAGATATCAGATTGCTTCTATATGAACAGAGTATAGAGGCCACTATTTCTCAGCTCAGTAAGCAGGCAAAAGGAAGGAGTGTGACCAGGTGCTTAGGAACCAAAGAAATAAAAAGATGAAATGGGAACAATTATTCATTTTTTCTCATAGCTGAAACCTAGATAATACTTAATAAAATGAACTGGTGGCCAGCTTACAACCTGTAAGAGAAAGTACATTTTCAGAGACTTCATGCTTATATTTTGGAATTCATTGCCACAGAATATGTGGGAGAGAGAAGTTTAAATGGACACAGAAGACCTTAGGAAAATGAATGCCTGATGGGTCCACTGAGGAAATAGTCTTTATATTGCATTAAGGAGATATTTCTCACACTTAGAATTTCATGAGAGGGAATGCTGATTTTTTCTTTAAACGTATAAATGGCTGGATAACAATCACCATAGCAACAAAAAGAATATCAGGTTAAAGAAGTAAGAAAGGGATTTAACGACTGTAACGTGTAGTTTTTTCCTCCTCAGATATGTTTGTAGTAATTCTTTGCCATATTTCTGCATCCATATTTCTCTGAGGGCATTGCCCATTTTAGTCCTAATGTTGCATACAAATACTCTGCTGTTCATTGTTGAGAGACTGCCTGTCCCGCAGTGACCAAGAGCCATTTACACTGTAGAAATAAATCTTGTAATGTTTTAAGGTAGGGTGATCTTAAAATGAGGTCTGACCGCTGGGTCATTCCCAGAGAGCTGCTGCCTTTCCCCCACTGGAGGCTCTGCTGCTTATCTGTGGCCCTCCATGTGCTGAAAGAGTTTGTCTCTTCCCACTGAGAAGTTTGGACCATGGATAAATCATGTCCTGCTTTCTAATTTGATCAGGCCTGACCTTTCTAGAAGCTTTTCAAGACTTTGAGAACAACAGCACATCAGGTGCAATATTAAATGAGCTTTGTAGTAATTATATAAACTTACTAAATCATTGAATCCTCTTAAACATGATGTAGGGTGCTCTTACAAAGGTTCTTGGAGATCAGTGTTTATTTTTAAAGCTGTAGGTAGGAATCTGGAAGGCAAGCCTTTAAGCATTACACAGAGTACAAGCTGTATTTCTTACCTGCTTTCATTTCTTACCTTTGACTACTTTGCTGAAATTACCACATCCTTTCTGGTGATGGAGTTTCACTGGTACATGTCAGTTTGTGGGGCTTGGGAAAAGTATTTATCACTGTAATCATTCTTACATACCCTATGTGCACTGTCTGTCACTGTGTAAAATTACTCAGAAGTTCTGAACTTCCAGTTTGTTTTTTTTAAAAGCTAAAAATTCTCCTGAATGCTGATTTGAAGCAGGGAAAAATGAAGCAGGGCAATAGGTTGTAAGCAAAAGCAGTAAGCAGTAACATGTAAAAATATTTTTCATGCTTACCACAGTGTCTTTATGAAGGCTATTCAAAGATTAGCTAAGTGTATTGCTATATTCCTTGTGAATACTATGCAACTGGTATATAGCTTATATAAATGATAATATCTATGGATATAATGTTTGTATATTCTCTGTTAATTGGCTTCATGAGCAAGATGATTTTATTTGCCTTACAAAACCTGCTCTATGTATGTAACAAAGCCCAAGGGATAAATATATTTTTGAAAGCTGTTTCAATATAGCTTTGTTGTTAATTAAAACCATTAAATGCCTATCATTGTACAGAAGGAAAGCCATGTTATCCTTAATACTATCTACTGTTCTTCTGTTTCTTGGAGAGGTAATTATCCATTGCCAAACACCGAGTTATGGGGTTTTTTACTCAGTGGATTTCTTTGTTGGAGAAAAATATCTGCAATTTTTTGAAACCGTTTTGTGTCATTTTTATGAGAAGTAAGGATAAAGATAAAGTCATATTGTAAAGATCAAAATAAGGAAAGTTCAGAAAAAATAGAACTTTTAAATTTATGACAAGAATTTTCACTGTTTCATGGATATGGGTGTAGATACCAGTGTGATAACCAGAGCTGGCCAAAATTAATTTAAAATTTTTAGCAGTGAAACTTTGACATTTAGGGTTGTGACTGATGTCAAGAGAGAATATTAACTTGTCTTGACAGTAATTCTGATAAAATATTGGGGTTTTTAAATGGTCATTTTAAAGTACCAACATTTTATCTAAAACTTTGACCTCTTTGTGTTATTTGTTTTATAAATTACATTTTTAAATCCACTTTTCATCTAGAACATTGTCCTTATTGTTATATCAAGGCCACCAAAATATCATCAGGTAGTTAGATAATAGCAACGGTAGGAAAATGGAACAAAATAACAAATGTATACAAATGTTAGGGAAAAATGTAGGAAGACAATCTCGAAGCTTTTAGATAGAATTTTCAAATCTTGAAAATTTTAGATAGAATTTTATTTTTTAAATAAGTTTCTACAAAAAAAAAATACTCTTGAAGTTGTGGAGTTTTGTCAGGAGCATGACAGAAGAGCGGTTTCAATACATAAATGGGAGCTGGCTCGATACGTGACACCAAAGAGTGGGCTGAATTTGGATTTTGTTCTGGGATGACTCAGTGCTATCACCCAGAATCAGAAAGTGAATTCACAGTGGCTAAGCTTCAGAAGGTTTGCAGCTGGTGAAGTCACACCACGGTCTGTTTCTCATGGGCCAGGCTGTGAAAAGTTCGGTTGTTAGAACTTCACAAATACGTATGGGCTCCTCGAACGTGTAGCGAGACACCAAAAGCATTCAGCTCACATAATTTCCAAGAAATCCAGTAAGGAATTGCAAAAAAGAGCAGTTGTTTTGCCATAGCCAGTTGTAGTGTACCAGTGAATCCATAAGTGCAGAGCTCTTGTGTAGAACAACTGGAGAAGACGGCAGGTCCCAACAGCTGTCCAGCTGCACAAACCTCTCTTGCTCTCCCTCCCCAGTAAAATTAATAGAATGTCGCTACAGGGAGGTCTTTGGTTACTACACTGCGCAGAGAAGTACAGGAACCTATAGAAAATCAACAAGAATTTTTATTTGTTGTTAGATCCAACTTTTCGATGACTTTTTTGTTTGCAAACCAGTCTGCTGAGTTCACCGCTGCAGAGATAACAAGTTCTTCTCTCAAAAGCTTGTAATTGCCCACCAAAAAGCATTTGGAAGCTTTGAAAAGAATCTGTTCTCTGTGCGAAACAGATTTGTTTCCATTTTACCCACACATAATGAGTAATGGTGTTGGGAATTGGTTCAGTTTTGTCCACAAGCAGCTACTTTTGAGCTACCTGATTTTCAATACTTAGCTGTAGCACTCAGAGTATCCTTGGAGTCCAGCACCTGTTGTCTCTCACTATCACTGAGCAATGACTTTGCTTTTTAAACCGCAAAAGAGAGAAGAGGGGCTTGTTTGTCTGTCAAATAGGTAACCCAGTGGCAAGGAGCTCATACTGTAGGGTTTTTAAGTTGGTAACTAGTGACATCTGTTGAGGACTTTAAATCTGGATTGGTCTAACTTTTATGATTACTTAACAGTTTTAATTTTATGCTTAGCGACCTGGTTGTCCATATCAAAGGGTAATTTACAATGCCCCTGGCAAGTGCCTGACTCAGCAGAATCTAGAGTACTCACAGTTAATTTATTTGACCCTTAAAAGAATTGTGGTGCTGCACATACATCTTTTCTATATCAATGCTGCCATCTGATTCAACAGCAGCGTTTCTACACTATAGCATGTTATTCGTATCTTAAAGCCTTGAAAAGCGGCAAAACTGCAGATTGACAGGGGCGTAAATTTTCTGCCTGCTTTGCAAGATAGAAGCCTGTGATCTTCTAGGAAAAAATACCTCAGATTTATTTTCCACACCTTTTTCACCACGTTTTGATTTTGTGTTAGGGAAATTAAATACAAAAAATTTGGAGACAGAGCAATAGTTGCCTGTACTTTATGAAGAAGCCATCAGAGGATAATATTCTTGTTCATATTGTTTTCATCACTCTTATGATTGCTTCATTTAGTGCTACATCTTTTTCAGTGCCTGTGTTGCTGCACTAATAACATCAGCATGTTGCAGTCACTGCTCCTTCAAAGAGTAGTATTAATTGAAGCAATTTATTCTACCAGAGCTGAAGATGGCCTATTTATACTTTCATATAATGAATATTAACAGGTTACATTTATCTTGTCATGTCCTTTCAGCTCCTTTTTCTGCTAAGTGTGGATTTGCTGCCCCAGACATGCTTTACCCAGGCTCAGCACAGCAGAACCTGGGTGTTTCTGTGTTGCATGAGAGGTCAGAGATGCTCACCAGCTATCACAATATGGAAAGAGGAGCAACTCTGAACTGGTACCATTGCTCCTCCATTACTTGCTAGCAAAATAATGTCTCACTCTGCCAAATAATGGAGCAGCATCTTATTTCAGCAAAAAAAAGATGATATTCATAATTTGTGTCCTTCAACATAATATTAAATGATGTATATGCAATATGAAGTATATGGTGCTGATCCATTTGCAGGGGGTATAAGAAGTCTTACACTGTGACAATAAAAACCTGTAGGGTTACAGAAAACTACTTCTTCAATACTCCATGAAATTCCTCAGTCAGGGTACTACAGAAAGCAGTGTACACAAATGCATGTATGAGAATATCTTGGCTTCCTTAATATTAGTAGTATAAGGCATAATGTGTCTAATCTTCATTTATGTTGTAGAACTCTATTACATATAAAATAGTCTACTTTTAATAGTATGGTCATTACAATTAGTTCAATTGATCTTTGGCTAATGAAGAACATAAGGGAAAACAGGTCCTCTCACACCAAAATATTTGATGTTCTTTGCAATGATGAACCATAAAAGTTGTGGAGCAAGATACTGCTGAGTTAGGATAGGTAGGATCAAAATTGTTAATTGCAGTGAACAGCAGAATCGGTAGAGCGAGAGCTGAGTAAATACACAGGCTTTTAGAGAATAATTATTGCTAAAATACCTCTACCAAAGCCTCTGTTTGTAGTCCTTTGTCCTTCTAAACTATCAGTTCTGAGATAGCTACGGTAGTTTTTCCCCTCTAGGTTTTCCCTATCTATTATGCAGGACTTATTGTAAAGGACATGAAGAGAGAGACTCTATATCCTAGACTCTAGTTACTCTCTGATGATGATAGTGGTTAAATATTGTAGGTGATCTTACATGACAAAAACATGTTTCTGATAATAATTTGTATTTTGTTTTAAGGCAATGTAATTTTTATCATTTTTCTTTGGTTTTGAGCTGTTTGAATTATTTTGAAATTTTTATTCCCATTTGTACTTTTCTCCTCGTTACTATGGAGCTTCTTACTGAGGTACATTTTGTTTGCACAACTGGAGTTTTGTTTTCTTAAATTTTAAATCAGAATTTCGTGGGATTATCTGTGTGGTAGCGACTCAGCTACTGCTACTCTTCTCTCTTAATTGTGAGCCAGTTGCCTTACATAGTTTGAAGGGCATTATACTACTTCAAGGGCAGACTTTATGTGGCATCCTAATCCCAGACATTTGCCATTTATCTCGCTGACTTCTCAGGCGAGCAGTGGTGTGTATCTGTTTCCTTAGATATGTCAGTTCAGGTCAATTGCTCTTTCTTACTCGAATCCCTCCTTCAGCATTCTTGAACTTTCTTTATTTTCTATTCTAGGTCTATGCTCAATTAATTTTATATAAGTGTAACTCTCAGGATTCAGTGGTATTACGTAGGCTTCCCAAGTTAACGATTGTAGGCTGGGACCTTAAATTGCTCCTGTGCACTTTCTACATAATTTCTCCCTGGTTGAGTTCTAGGAATGGCTTCATTTCAGCAGTAGGGAATGGATTTTTCTATTGAAGTTGAAAATACCTGAGGTTTTCAAGTATTCAGGAATTATGACATTCTTCAAAAAGACTACACCTATATCTTTTACCTCTGTGAAAAACTATAATAGGCTTAAAGATGGTGATTAATCCACTCATCTGAGAAATGGCAAACTGATGAGATCACAGTTTAAACCTTGAACTTTGTGACTTGAGGTTGTTCCACACAGGACAAAAGTATCTTAATTACGTTTGGCTGGTATCCAGCATTGTGTGAAACACTGGCTCAGATCTGATACCTCTGGTGAATTCAGGAACCATGAGAGTGTTCTTTGATTTCCTTAATATAGATACTTCCTCATATCCTGGATGTGCCAAACCTTTCCAATAAAAAAATTGTTTTGTTTAGAGATACTGAAAAAGTCTCTGCCCTTTTATCTGTCATTTCGTAGTCTGCATTGAGAATGAATAAATGTTTCTAGGAAACGGGTTGTATTTGATGTGAAAGGGTCTCTGTAGATTATTAGAAGTTAGCAGCAGTAGTTCTGTTGCCTTTTATCTAGTTTTGTTTCTAATTTTTCTGTTCCTTAGTCATCATTACCTTCAATATTCACAGTTGTATCTTTTATTGGTTTTTTATGACCTGAATCCTCCACCCCAGCAGTATTTGTCCTGTTCTCCCTTGGTTTTCTTCCATCATGCCTAAATCTTGTTCAGACAGGTGCTAAATATTGTATTAAGACTATATATTCTTGTCAGCTGTGTTGTGAGTGCTCTCTGTGCAGCCTATGCCATGAGACATGTGGAGTCCAAAACCACAGTGATACTCCTGCAGCTGCCCTTTTTTACAGGCTCACCATCATTTACAGCTCACCCTGCACAATTTGTCAACATTAATTTCTGTGTTTATTTCTTCAGTTGAAGTATCTCTGTTTCCCATTTTTCTGTTCCATCAGTGTTCACTTCCAGTTATGCAAGATGCATATTATTTATTCATGTCTCGATTCTTACCACTCCCATTTATTTTTCTCACTGTACTACTCTGCCATATTTTTAGTACTTTCTAGTTTTGAGATATCTTTGCATCTTTGACATTTTAATTTTATTAATTTCCTATTTCCTGTTCCAAAACACTAAAAAAGCTATTAATAAGACTTGATATTGACTTGTTCTAAGCTACCTAAGAACTTTTTTCCTCATCTTGGTCATTCTTCACCGTTGCTTAGAAACTAGTCTGTAAATCATGCGATATTGTCTCTATTCAGGAAACAAAATCAAATTTTCCTATGTGAGATTTCATAAGACCTTGTGTGAACTAAAACTAAAATGCAGATACAAGCATACTGTGCTCTTCTCTTCAGCAACAGCTTAATTCTGTGCTCTTAATTCTGCAGTACTATTGAAAAAGCAGTAAAGTTTTTCCAGAATGACTTGTTAATTTTTAGGTCTTACTGCCTCATGCTCATCTTCCTGTGATTCGCTGGAGAAATTTTATTATCATTGATATAGCACCATAAATTTGCAAAAAAAATTAAATTTGCACTAAAATTGGAATAAATGGCATTCTTCTCCCTGAAGATCTCTCATTCTTAAAGGCCCATTAAAGCATCAACAGTCACATCTGTGTCCTTCACAGAGAACCGGGGTCCTCCTGTAGAAGCATCAGCGGCACAGCAGCCCCAGGGGAGGCAGCCCTTCCCTCTCCTCCATTTTTCTCACTTTATATTGGCTGGTCATTGCCTTTAAAGGCTTTGCTTTCTCAGGAGATGGATGATGCACACTGTTTGCTGTGGTATCAGGAATGGGGGATGGCACCTTTCCATGATCTCCCTGCCGTTCTCTACACTT
Organism: Chiroxiphia lanceolata; assembly: GCF_009829145.1. Taxonomy (NCBI): domain Eukaryota; kingdom Metazoa; phylum Chordata; class Aves; order Passeriformes; family Pipridae; genus Chiroxiphia; species Chiroxiphia lanceolata. Next base: position 29,166,711 of record NC_045644.1, read on the forward strand.
TTGCCGTGTAGATGCAATCTTTGTGTGGCCCTTTAATGGCAAAGGGACCATCTTGACCATGGAACAGGGTGGGATAAATCTTGTCCAGTATCTTATCCCTAATAATAACCGTAAGATTATTCTTTGGAGTAGAAATGTTAGAATATTCCTAATAGTTATGCAGCCATGATGCAAATAAATTGCATCAGTGTTTGGATTTGCTTGCTAATATGAGAATTGATACCTTTTTATTTTCCTAATCCTGTTTTATATTGCTGTGGATTACACAAATACACAGTCCAAAACGTTTTTTAATTTTTTTTAAATTATTATCACATATTTTAAATTAAAAGATGTTAGTGCTTTCAAGGCAATTCTAGTCATAAAAATGGAAATGATGTTTCAGGAATCCTATCAGTTCTTTAATATTGACACATAATCCAAAGTGTGAGTCCTACTAATACTTTGTTGTGTAGGACAGCAAATTCTGTAGATTACTGTTATACTGCATTTAGAAAAGAATAGTGGACTTAAATGTTTTAAGTGGACTTAAATTTGTTTTAGAATTTAAATTAAATTCCTTTTATCCCTTAGAACTGCAGCAGAGGAGTTTTCAATTTACTCCACGTATTTAATGGCCCACTGTCTTCTTTCAAATTTCTCTCCTGTAAACATTAATTTTCTTGTTTATGTTTTGTTTGTGTAATTTTTTATTGTCATGTTCGCTTAAAATCTGTTTTTATAATGTAAGTGTTTCAGTAAGAGTTTAGCTATATTGCAAAGCTTGCAAAGGGAGTGAGACACCAATGTTATTAAGAGCATCATACTTGATATACACTGTGTTGAGTTCGAGGTTAAGAAACAGGTGGTCACTGAAGTGAAATCTGTTTCAACTCAACTTTAATCTAAAAGCATTATTAGATTGTGAGTGTCATAGATGAATTTATTTAACTCCTCGCACAGAACAGCTTTCATATTCACAGAAAATGTGCTCTGGTCTACATGAGTGCCTCTGGTTCCTAGAATGAGAACTACCTGCCTTGCACTCTCTTCACTTTCCTGTCTTTTAGAAGTTTTTCAGGTGTCAAGGCATGGGTTCCCAAATTTAATTTCTTTGGATAGTATAACCTTATCTCCAAAGGAATCAACAGATAGAAGTTTCCAGGTTTTGGTAAAAAAGATGTATGCTCTGGATAGATTGTAACCATTTTAAACATTACTATACATCTGCTGATAGTTATCTTTTTTTATTTCTTATGGGAATCACATTTTCCCTGAAAAGTAGATAGTGTTTAGGACGGTGTCATACTTAAAATTGTGTTATATAGCAGTGACATGTATTATTTGGACAGTAGCTACCGTGTCATAAACTAAAATAGTGTAGATGATCACTCAATGCTGTGATAGAGATATCAAATAGTTTTTTGCTAATGTCAGTTTTCAACTGTATTTACCAGTAGTTTGGGGTAATTTACATCTCAGTTTGTTTGGGCCTGAGACAGACATTTGCCACAGTTTAATCGTGTCAGTGTTTACAGCAGAGTTAGAAAATCTAAATTCAAGTTCCTGATTCAATGAATTTGTAATCATTGTGTAATAGAGTCTCATGAACATGCAGATTTTGCAGACAAACAGATGTGTAACAAATAACTGAGTTTATCATTGGTTCATCTCCTAAAGGAAGTGGCACACAGGCTCTCAATCTAATTGATCAGGTTCACAGGAGGTAGTGAATCTTCACATCAGAGTTTAATTCATGCAGCCTTGATTTATTTGAGCAGGATTGTCTGCCTCATTATGCTGATGAGGGTTCTCACACTTGCATGGAGTTGTTTCTGATATTCTCTGGTGTGAGTTTGCCATGACACCGCAAATGATTTCCCCTGGGGATCTAATCACTCAAGTAAATGTTGGGCAGCCAACAGCTACATAATTAACAAAGTCATGAAATTGCTTGTTAGAATTTGACTTCGGGTTTATCAAAGGGAACTCAGGAACCCTAAACTTATACTGACATTAAGTTTTCTTTGGAGGTCCTGACAGATACCAATACCTTTCAGGGCAAAGTCCTGAACAGTAGGTTCAACAGACATACTTTGGATGATGTCCTTTATCATTTGATGTTCCTAGGTTGTCTAACCACGTAATTTTTTTGTCTGTGTTTTGAGTAAGTATGTTTGTTTCATTCTGCATTGTTTGTGGAGGATTAAAATGTTAAAACTGTGATTCTCTCTCCAAGCCTTTCCTTGAAGTTCTGGTTGAAAATGCCGTAAATATTGATAAAGATCAGAAGCATGTCTTGAGTCAGTATTTTCCAACAAATTACCTTTTTGTCTGAGTTCTACATTTGTTTCCTCTATGTAGTCTTTATTAGGTGATTTAGCTTCTGAGGTATGGCTAGAACTATGGGATTCCCAGCAACAGGGCTGTTTCAGAAAGAGAAGTTAGGAAGGTTTAAGTTGAAAACCTTTCACAGAGTAGCTGATTTCAAAACTTGAGCTCACATAACCCAGTAACTTGAGAACCAAAAAATTCCCACCCAGACTGCCATTCAATACATGTTCCAGAGACCACTGATATTTTTTAAAACACATCCTGCAACTGCTGATTCTGCAAGTAGTTGTTTGCCATCATCAGATCTAAAAGCCCTTTATCTCCTATCACCTGATGGCTATGCTAGAACCTTTGGCTTCAGACTTGTGGTAGGAACTCAGCACATATTTTTACGAAGAATGAAACTCTAATGGCCTCAACAGCAGTACTCATTGTGTGTAACAGTGCTGGAAATTAGTTTCTTAGGCACTGATCTTGACAGGTCAGCTGTCACAAATTGATAGACATATCTGTAAATACATCAGTCCTATAAACAAAATTGTGTCTGCTAGAAGTGGAGGCTAAAATTGGCACATTTCTGAACAAGTGAAATGTTCCAAAGCACAAGGATGCACAGAAAAAATCCCTTCTGGAAATGGTTTTCCTTATGTTCCATTTATGAATTTTATCTGCATAGTTTGCTTTTTAGAGACTGAAAAGTTTGTACCTCTATAGAGAACACTGTGGAGTTCTGTTCTGAAGTGAAATATACTCCTTCTCCTTGCATTTATCCCTGCTGCATAAAAGGGGAATCTTTGTCTTGCTCCCTTTGAATAAAAGGAATAAGTTTATGGTTTTGCTCTGGTACGTCTCCAGTATTTTTTGGAATTCTTGGAGTTAGTGCAGAATGTGAAACATAGGGTATGCAAGAAGTCTAAGGCCCTGATAGTTTTTGAAATGTGAATGTGTGGGAGAAGGAATTAATACATCAATCCATGAGAAGTAATAATTTGAATGTTTTACATTTCCCATTTTTTAATAAGTATTTATTCATCGCTTGTTGATTTTGCAAACAATTTTGGCCAAATTCTTAATCATATACTTACTGCCTAGGACTGCTGAAGAAGGCTTAAACAGCAAACTTTCTTTACATATTTGAGACATAATATATACCACACACTCCCCTATACTAGTCTGTGAAGTCTGTTGAACCACGTTGTTTTATGTCAAATGAAAAATCTGTCCATTTGGTTTGGCAATAGCAAGAGTAAGAAACATCTGGAAACATTTCAGAGCAAACACCTAAATTCAAATTCAGAAGATACCATGGCTACAGGTGTTTGTCTACCTGTGTTGTTGAAGATCCTTTTACGTGCAGGAGCTCATCTGTCACTCCAAACTGGCATCACAGGGGAGTTTCAGTCTGAGATACTTTAGCTTTCAGGTGTGTCATTAGAAAGCTGAATATTATTCATTCATTCTCCTCCTCCATCCTCCAGGTCATCTGGATAAAATGAGGTGTGCTTTAATTCTTTCCTGTCCTATGTCTCAGCTTTCAAGATTTAGTGACTATGGAATAATTTTCATCAGTTGTGATAGTTGCTCAACATTCACTGAATGTCCCATTCTTTTTCTAGTTCCCTGTTTATCAGTTTAGTGCAACAAAACAAAAATAAAACTGTACAGATCTCTTCCATCACATTTTATTTGTTGATTTGATTTGTAAGGCTTTAGGATAAAACTGAAGTCATAGAAATAAATCATGTAAGACATCTAGCCATAGGCATTTTCAGTGAAATAAGTTCTTTCCAAGAAGGTTTTGACTTGTTACATGAAAATTAGCTTCTGGCAGGAGGAATCCACATTTCACAGATCTTGGACTGTGTTTAATTTCTACAGGGCATGCCTTCAGCTAACAACACTGCTTCCACATACGCGAGCATAGTATTGGTGTTTAAGAGTAGAGCTGGAAAAAAAAGAAGAAGCAGTTTCTACTCGATACTATTTATGACTCTTCTGAACAAAATGACACTGTGGATTCTGTTTGGAGGCAAAAAGAATATCTGACTGCTGCTGCTGCTCAAGAGCGTATTTAGTTTCAACAATCCAAAGGTCACTTAAGATTGACTTTTCTATTGAACCTGTTCTATTGAGTTGGACTGCATTTCTCTTCAGAAATTGCATAAAATTGATTTTTAAAATTATATATTTAATTGAAAAATAAAATATTTAGATATAATATTCCAGTGAGATATCCTGAAAATATGCATCCAGGTACATCTGGCAGATGCATGAAATAGTGGTAGGTATGAGATACTTGTTCATCAGAGCCTAGGACCTCAGTAGGCTGCTACTATTTTAGAAATGAGTTAGAAGTAGGGCAAGAACAAAGAAAATAGGACTTAAGATAGGATCTGAAGAAAATCTGAGAGAGGAGGCAATTTGATGCCATAGAACCTATGTCAAGAATTTATTACTATCCATGAGCAAAAAATGTTGTGCAGCAGGAAAAATGGTCAGTCTTTGATAAACAGTGGGGAATTATTTGAAAATAGGCAGGAATCTGAGCAGAGAGGGAAATCTGGGATAGCGAAACCACAGATAATCCTCAAGACTGTCAGGCAATATAAACTTACTGAAGAGAAATGTCATATCAGAATGATCTAAGCGAAATAATATGACAACTACCACAGATAATAGAGCAGATACATTGCACACATCCATGAAAATATATTCAGGCAAGATACTTGTTTATGTCTATCCTCCGAATCTCACTAATTCTGATTCTGCATTAAAAAAAGCCACACACCTCTCAACTTCTCTATATCAGTTCTGGGTTGGGCCAAGCTATCATTAAATGTTTATGTAAATGCTGAAAGATTTCTGCTTGCCAGGCCTTCAGACTCACTGCACTTTCTGTTCTAGTTGGCAACGTGGGACTCTGAGAAAGGACTGAATGGCAGCCTACAAGAGAGACGTCTGGGCAACGACTTACAAGGAGTGACACTCAAAGTGGTGACTGTCTTGGTACGATGCTCTTTGAAGGATCTTTCAGGAAAGAAAACGCTCAAAATAAAAAGGAGCCAACTGGGTATTTTGGGCACTTCCCGCAGTGTTTTTGCCTATCATTTTCAGTTCTGTATTTTTGGATGATCAGTTACATAAGCATGGAAGATAGATGATGGCCTTTTATTATTCTGTGTGAAGCTGTGCACTGTCAGAGATACAGAGCATTTGTTTGTTTGCTTATGCTGTTTTTCTGCATTGTAATTCCTACCAGGCACAGAACCAGCACAGGGCCTGAGTGCACAGGGGTGCATTCCAGATATTGTGCTTTAACTTGGATAGGCAATTTCCAGCATTTCATGGATTTTAAGATCAGATGGGCCAATTATGATAATCTAATCTTGGCTCTTGTACACTGCAGGCTGTAAAATTTAATCAAGTGTTTCCTCCATCAAGCTCATAAATTCCCATTGAGATAAACTATATCTTTTAGAAAGGTGACATTTTTCCAAAAAAATCATTATGCTTTTGGGACTACTGTCTCTTAGACTCTGAGTGGTAGAAGAGCTCCTGTCAGCCAAGTTCTACATTAGGGGCAAATTAGGCCTTAAATGCATTTCTGCCTGAAATATTGTGTCTGCAGATTGCAGAATGTGATTTCTTTCTGTGGCTTTTAATCATCTTTTTCTGAATCATGGTACAAATAGGCAGTACTACATAAGATCATTAAGGCACTCCCTCCAGCCTTCAGTTTACTTTTCTCTGTTTATACTGTAGCTGATGTGAGAGGTAAGCAGAAAATGTGAGTACCAGGGTACAAAGGCAGCCAGCTGTAGTGGCTGTGCTGCTGGCATCCCTGGCATTCCCCAGCAGGAGAGCAGGACACCTGTGCCCAACAGAAAACATACCAGAAAATGCTGCATTTTCTTGGTCCCAAAACATACTTTTAAATTAAAATATTCCAGAAACTAGTACCCATGAAGGTTATTCTTTGAATTTTCAAAACTTTAAGTGTTCACTAAATGCAGTGTTTTTAGCTCTTGTTTCAGTATGTCTCCTGGATAAAAGATTAAGAATTGTATGTAAAAGATGGCTTTCTAAATCTAATATGATCTGAGATACATGGACAGCAGTAATCTTCCTATCTAGGATTCAGGTGCTGAACTTAAAATCTGTATTCTAGACAGCTACTTAGGACACTAAGTTAGGTCTATGTGCCTCCTTTATCACCAGTGAGAAGAGGCAGGTGTTTTAGAAAGGAACTAATCCTGTGGACACCAGGAAGCTGCTAGAGGGGGTTGAGTTGTCTTCTGGAGTCTTTGCCTCTTCTCAAGAACTATGGAAACCTAAGGCCAAGGACAGGGCTCAGGTGCTGAGGTGGTGGTGTCTGGTTGGGATGCTTCACAGTATCCCACGTTGCCTAAATTTTTTGCCTCAGAAGGTTATGAGTGTCTCAAAATCCGTGCCAAGTTGTTCAGAATTAACTCAGAAAACGTCCTTTTGCTAAGAGGAACAAACTAAAAATCTTGTTTCAAGTGTCAGTTAAGATGTTGTTTTGTTCTCAGGAAGAACCTTTTGTGATGGTGGCGGAGAACATACTTGGGCAGCCAAAACGATATAAAGGATTTTCCATTGATGTCCTGGATGCACTTGCCAAGAATCTAGGCTTCAAGTATGAGATATATCAAGCTCCTGATGGCAAATACGGACAGCAGCTCCAAAACAGCTCGTGGAATGGCATGATTGGAGAACTTATTAACAAGGTACACAGAGAAGAAGCTGCACTATAAGAAAAAAAAAAAAAAAGAAAAAAAGAAAAAATATTACTCTTTGGAGTAGGGTGTCAAAGCTTTGTAAAGGTGTTTAAATATTCTCCTTTCCTCATTTCAAATTACAAGAGAATGAATTAGGATGAAAGCATCAGTGCAGAATGCTTCTGAGCTATGCATGGTTTGAGTGTGACATAAACTGCAATTTAAGACCTCCCTGTATACAGGATAGGAACTAAAGAGTCTCTTGTTTTATTTGCTCCCGACTGCTCTCAACATAAATTGTATCAGTGTAAATCTGTGTGTTTACATAGCTATTAAAAGAGAGGGCATGCATTTGTGTGAGGGGATGACTACAGAAAATAGAGAAAAAAGGTATTCTTCAATATGAATTTCTATTATTTTAATTTTTGTCATTATGCGTTTGCTATTTTTTTGTTACTTTATTTTACTCCAACACAGGAAAAGTGACTCTAGTAATAGGGGACCAGAATTTGAACTGATCTCAAGATTATTCATTCATTTAAAATAGAGAGGACCAAATTTCTTTTCTCAATTACAATCTTGCAAATCCAGGAGTAAGTTAACTGTACTCCATTTAAGTAGATGGGGAAAGTTTGTAGCCTAGAGTCTCTCAGAAAATTGAATTAAAGTATATTTTGTTAATGTTCTTGCTATCTGACATGGGACGAATGTTAATCAAGAAGAAGAATCAAAGGAATTAATATTCCATGTTGCTGCTCTCTGTAGAAAAGGTTACTCTTCTGCAGTGGAGTTATTACTGAAAATGATAACTTTCTCATTGTCTAGTAAGTAGGTGGCTCACTATCTGGTAAGTAGATGTTTAGAAAGAAATAGAAGCAATTAAAGCAATAGCCAGTGTGTGTGATAAGGGGATGCTCTTGGTTGGTGCTAGGAAACATGAAGAATTTTTACCTTATTTTGCATTGACATAAGCTGTTTGATTTTCATTGATTTAAAAATGAGTTAAGGAATCCTGTTAAATTTCCTTGGAAATTGCTTTCTTTAAAGCAATAAAGTGTCTGTTGTGGTATACTTAAAAAGTATTTCTGCTACCAGTTGTTCCATTGACTCCAAAGGATTTTAAAGCAGACCTCCCTCATCTAATATTTGCTTTACTTTCCCAGCAAAATTAGAGATAAGGAACAGAATGTACATTCTGTTTTTTGAAGAGAGCTCTTCTTATTAAGATGGAAAAATATTGAAAATCTGACTGCAGCTCTTCAAAAGCTTTGGGAATCTTATTTATTAACTTCTTTTTTTTTCCTTCATCAAGTTTGCATACTCTTTAAGGACCATCTCCAAGTAGAACCTACTTGTTTTAAATGTTGAAGTCAAAGCAGCTTCAAGAACGAGGTTGCTTTTGGTGCCTTCTTCCTGTTACTACTTTTTGCAATCACTTTGTTCATTTTAAAAAACAAACAAAATCTTCTCCCCAGTTGTCATATAAAGTCTCTTCATGAATATGGAAAGCTGGCAATTCTGCAGGGAGAAAAACAAACACTAACTCTTCACACCTTGGTACCAAATACACCAGCTAAATAAATGGTGTTTCTTTCTTTATTGCTTGCAGTGCACCAGGGTAATATGGTTTGGAAAACAAGTGAGGGATAAAGGTTAAATAAGTTGTACTTCTTCCAGAGAGTTCAAGAGTACCTTGACAGGTTATGTTTCACTTCTCTGCTTTAGACCAGTGCAATTAACTAATGCTTAAATTATAAAACAGATTCTGATTTTATTTTTAGCCAATTTATATAAATACATCTAAACGTTTTAAGTTATAGAAAGAAAGTGCCTCCTTAAGGCTCACACTGGCCAAAATCGTGGTGAAAGGGAGAGCTCTGACCTGTTGTGCTTGTCTCGCAGAGAGCAGACCTGGCCATCTCAGCCATCACCATAACACCCGAACGGGAGAGCGTCGTGGACTTCAGCAAGCGCTACATGGACTATTCTGTGGGCATCTTAATCAAAAAGCCCGAAGAAAAAATCAACATCTTCTCTCTCTTTGCTCCTTTTGACTTCGCGGTGTGGGCCTGCATCGCCGCAGCCATCCCCATAGTCGGCGTCCTGATCTTCGTCCTGAACCGCATCCAGGCAGTCAGGGCACAGAACGCTGCCCAGCCCAGCCCTTCGGTGTCCTCCACCCTCCACAGTGCCATCTGGGTTGTGTATGGAGCCTTTGTTCAGCAAGGTACTTACCCTCCTATAAATGCCACTGAAAGCCCTTCAGAACTGGTCTGCCTCGGGTAAAGCGGGGCAGGACGTGTCAGTCTTGGCCAAAGTGGGCTAAAGATGAAAGAGGAGGCTTGTATGGGGAGGTAATATGTTTTATTAGCCTAGCTGATGGAAAGTGGGAAGAGGTAAGTAAGATTAGGGGATGTATTTCTTTTTTCTTTAATGGCTTTTCTGCCTCTCAGTAAGTCCAGAAAAAGGAGTAGCAGGTTTTTTCTCTTTGGGAAAATTGTTACACTAGAAATAAACTACAGAGCTGCTTGGTGCAGAATTACAACACTGCTCCAGCTCTGAAACTAGCACTTTTTCTAATTGTTTGAATTTCATTTATAAATATACATAGAAATTTATATGCTTTTGAGCTTATGTGAGACAATTCAACTCTTGGTTCTTTGAATTGATTATGAAAATGATTTGTGGTCTTATAACTAGCCTCAGGAGTCTCTAGGCATAGGACTAAACCTACTGAATTCAGGAGGACTGTTACCATTAACAAAGTTAGTTTTGTAACTAATTGCTTCCAAAATCTGCCCACACAGTTTTTGTGCCATATCTATAATGTTAGTTCTATTCTTGAAAGACAGGTCTTGTTGAATGCTGATATGTGGGTAAGTTGTTAACCTTTTTCTACATTTTTTGTTGTTGTGATTGCAAGCTTACAAAGCTTCAACTGGAAAATCCTTCCTATTGCTGTGAAACTTGGTCCCTCATCTTATTAAGGTGGCACCCCTGATGGGTTTAAGTGCAGTAAGATATAGTCAACACAAATGTATGCTGAATTGACTAGCACCAGCTCTATGGTAAAGTTTGAACATCCAGTGATGTTCAAGCATGACTGTGCTTGAAGACTGCTGGAAAGAAATCTTCACGTTATTTGAAATCTTGCAAGGAGTAACAAGTAATAACACTAATACTTCAGTCTTTGTAGATTTAAGTAAAGCAAAGATAGAACGCAAAATATTGGGCAGCTCTGTGGGTTTTTTCCCCCAGTTCTAAAATTATAATTGAAAACAGAACTTTACTATATTCTGAGCACTGTAATTGATTTAATTCCTGCATATTAGTTGTGCTTCAGCATTCAACTTTCTTTATTCAGAACTTTTTTCATGTTCTCTAGATTTGATCCTCAATAATTCTCAAGGGAAATGTGCTGAAAGATGATTTTCTAGAACACTGTCTAAGGCAAGATGTTGACTGGTGAAAATACTTTTAAATTATCGGTCTCAACAGAAGCAATGCTTTTTCCACAGTGAAAGGGAGGACTGGAGGGGGAGCAGAGAGGGAGCTCCAACAAAGTTTAACACAACAGGGCACACAGAGGGTGATTGTAAATGGAAGCTGCTGAGAGACCCTTATTTTCTCTGTTTATTTGTAGGGAGTGAATCCACTGTCAATTCTGTGGCAATGCGCATTGTAATGGGAAGCTGGTGGCTCTTCACCCTTATCGTGTGCTCTTCCTACACAGCGAATTTAGCAGCATTTCTCACAGTATCAAGGATGGATAATCCCATCAGGTAAGAGCCTCTTCTTAACATGAAGCTAGAAACTTGGATTTCACAGGATGGTATTATCCATTTGAGCACTCATTCTTGCAAGAAAGAGATAACTCTCTAATAAAATACTCTTCTTATTTGCTGTGTCTGTTTTTCTCTTCTCTCCCCCTCTCCACCTTCACTCCAACAGCCCCCAAGCAGTTTTGACAAGTGCATGGAGGGGACAATGGCACGTCAATTGTGTGTTTTTCCAGAAGAGAGGACTTTCATATGTTCCTGGTTGTTTGGTGGCGATTTGTATTTGTGTGTGTGTGTGTGTGTGTGTGTGTGTGTGTATGTAACTTGGGGGGTTTTCATCAAATTTAAAAGCTAAATAGTGTTTTCATTTTTTTCCCCTCACAAAAACTTGGACAAAATTCCCACTTCACACTGGCATAGAGTACTGGGAGGGCCACTGGTCTTTCACACTCAGAACTGACAGGGTAAGAGCCTGATAGCTCATGTTTGATCTGATGGCAATGGAATGGAGAGGTGGCAGTGCAGCACAGGCTCTCCTCCTAGAAAATTCTGAGCCAAGGATTTCAGGTGCTAGAGGGTGACACAGTTAAGTTGTTGGTTTCCTTTGGGATTGCATTGGGAAGACTGGGACTGAATGTTTGTGCTTGCCTCCTGTAACAGAAGCATTGTCACTGAGGTGAGGCTGGTGCTTAAAAAGCTGCTTTTGACTTCTCTGTGGTATCTGCACAGAAGGACATGAATAAGTGCATTTCTCATAAACCTGAGTTCAACAGAATTTCCAGTTTTTAGCTTGTCAATGTGTACTTGCAGATAATGTAACATTTTTTATGGATATAGTCTTTAAATAATAATAAAGCCTACCCAAAACCATAACAAGCTTTGGGTTTAAATTAATTTTGTTAGTTTGGCCAAAATAAGTGGATCTTAACAGTAATAGAAATAAGCACTCCAAGTAATATCTGGAAATACCATGAGAAATTATACAGAATAAAACTTTGTGTGAATAAAATCTATGTGTGAGGCCTGGAGGTACTGGGAAAAAGTTAAGCTCAATGAATAAATTGCTCTTGAAAACCAAGACACAAATAGCTATCCAGAAAGCTTGAAAAATGACGTTCTTAAAAAATTCTAAAAGTTCTATTTCTTTCGTTGCAGAAGAGTTTTTCTGTTTGGGCTAATTAGCACTTCCTAAAACTCAGCAAAGTTCAGAGGAGGACAAAAGTTGGAGTGCAGTTACGTGAGGAATCTCCAAAAAAAGGCAGAGGTTTAAGAGCCAGAACTATGAATTTTTAGAGGAGGCCTTTGAGGGTGAGCTGTTACAACATTTACAAGGGGTTTTGATTTCCCTTCTTTTTAAAATTAAAGGACATTACTAAGAATCTTGAGAAGGAAAGAATTTCTTTGGGTAAAGGAACTGCTCAGTGTTGGTTCTCGAGCAAAGACTCAGGCACCCTTCTACTGTTAGAGATGCAGCTGGAAAATGGTAATGAAATGCCTTTCTATATCTAACAGTACCTGCTGCTTTGCAGGTTCCTGTTATCCCCTTGTACAAGGCGAGGACACAGGAGGAAGAAATCACTCTATTATGATTTGAAAACATCAGCAGAGTCATTCAGGTGCCAAAACATAAATGCCAAAAGTAATTTAAGCTGCTATAAGGCTCACTGCCTGTGCTCCAGCTATAAGGGCAGGGGTCTCCATCAGGAGTTGTCAGCCACAATGTGGATTGTTCATATTGCCTGAGATGTCAAAAGTGATCCTGGATGCTGTGGCTTAGGTACCCAAATCATTCCTGAGGTAATCTGAAATGGAACTGTCAGAATACCCTCTGAGTTGATCACTGGTTGGCATAACTGAGACAGTTAAGAGACTGGCTTGTCTTGGCTTGCCTATGGCTATTTTACAAAGTTTGCATAATTTCTCCTAGATGCTGCTACTCTGAGAGAAAGAGGTCTGGACTAACCTCTCTCATTGAAAACTGTGATTGCCTTAGGAAAGAGGAAATGGGGTAAAGAAATAGGTCTCTCTTCATCCATCTCTAAGTTATGATGAAGATATTTTCATGTCCCTACTCTTTAGGAGAAACATCTTATAAAATGTTTTGTCAGATTTAGAGCAAATCATTTTCCTGAGAAAGTAAATTACTGCCCTACCTGAATTCATTGTGTCTCAGCTCCCACTACTAACTGACTTCAGCATCATATGATGTGGAGTGGCTATTTTTGCCTCTCTAACTCTGCCCTCAGCTTGCCCACATTATATCTTTCATGAACCCAGAAAGGAATACTTATGTGAAATCCATTTTTCCCACCCAAAGAGGCACAATGAATTACAGTGAAAACTTGCTCACCAGCTGAGAGCTACCAAATTCATCTGTGTATACTTCCATTGTTAAGAAAAAACAACCTCCATCATTTCAGTAAATGTGTGCTGTTATCTCTCCTTCTATAGAGAAGTCTTCTGGTGTTCAGTACTGCTGCAGCTCGATTGCCAGCAGGAGAGAAATAAGTATTATGGTGCTGCAGTAGCTGCTACACAGTTAAGATTTTCATTACAAGACTGATTTTCTTCCCAAGCCCTCTCCAAAATACTTAATAAAAGTTGTTTCAGCATCAAATTTGGCATGTGTGGTCTGTGACTAGTGAAATAGAAGTATGTTTGATTGAATAACTAGGTGTCAATCAACCCAGTGATCATTGCCTCTACAATTTCACTGCAAAAACAAGTATGTCATAGAAATCATAAATGATATTTATTAGAAGGGGCTTGGTGAGACATTTGCTGCAGCAAAGTTGAATTGTTGGAAGGCAGCTTTTTAGAATTAGAATGTCAGATGAAAACCTGCTCATAGGTGAATAATTTTTTGTTTTAAATCTGGTGTAGTTAAGTCTCACAAGAATATTCCACCCTGCCATGACTTTTAGAGGCTCCCTCTGCCTCACAGAAAGGTGAACTACCCAGAGCAGGAGGCATGACAGAAAGCAGCTTTAAAATGCCACCTGTATTTCTGTTTCCTGAAAGATACTTCTTAAATCCTAAACAGGTTCCTGGATGCTGTGCAGTCCAGGTGCTCAAATCCCATGTAAGAGATGTGCCTATCTTGGAAAGAACAAATATCCTTCTCCTTGGATTTTCCCATATCCTCAAGGGCTTCATCACATGCTCGCTAACAGGAGGAGGCACTGGCTTTCTGGCCTGGCATTGCAGCACGTGCTGCCTTGCTCCTCATGTGTCCTGTGAGCCCATCACTGATCCTGGTGTGACAGGGTGGTGGGGAGGGTGTGAATGTGGAGGTTAAGACCCATATGAAAAGCTCTGTCCCTTTAGGAGATCAAGTCTAGCAAGAAACAATGTGAACCTTCCCTGGCTGTCCTCCATTTTTGGTTTCTAGCAGATTGTGCTTCTGCTCCCCTTTGCTCTTTTAATGCTGTTTTTCTAATCCCTCTGTCCAAACTAACTCTGCGCTTTTCACCTTCTCTCTGCCTCAACCTCACAACAAGGGAGCAAAGGCAATGTTGTGGTTAGCTCAGAATTTCTGTGTTTGTAGAGATTCGCAGGCAAGGCAGGGAAACATCAAGTAGATCTCCTGGCCACATATGGGCAGAGGAGTGAGATATTACCCAGTCCAATAAAAAACAGGGAAGGCTGTTTGTGTGAATGTGGTGGTGGCAACTGCTTTGGAGCTCAGACCAGGAAACTGTGATCCATGTTCTAACTTTGTAAATGAGTAGTTGTCAATTCTTGTTTTGAAATAGAAATCTAGGTAATGTTTAGAGCCTGTGCTATTCTTGACAAACTCATTTAAACCCAAATAATTTGCATTTATTATTCTAATATTTACCTTCAGTAATGTATGCAGCTGAGAAGTCTTCTAATGGGTCAGTCTGCCAAGTAAGGCAGAATTATTACATGCAAGTTTGTTCTTTCTTTTGTCTTATTACATTTTCAAACAGCTCTTGGATCTGCTGTCTGACCTTCCATTTGTAATTATGAGTTTAATTAGCAGTGACTTACATTCCAGCCTCATTTCTTGCTAACAAGCAGACAACACGCAGTTCAATGGCTGCACAGATATTCTGAAACTGTGCAGGTTTTGGAGAGCTTGTCTGACAATAGGTTAAGAATCAAGTAAGAAAAAATAGGACGTTAAAAAGTATTCTATTTGCAAATTCAAAAGAGTTTAAATTGAAGATTTTATCAAATTGATCCTTAACATTTTTATATGCTATGGGTGTTTTGACAGGCATCTGTACAAATGCATTCATGGACTGCATACAAATGCATACTGTGTCTCCTTTTAAGTTTGCAGCTGTTGTTTCATGATTTGGGATTTCCTTATTTGCATTTTAATCCCCAAATTTCTTGTGTTTTGGTAACAGCTGAAGATTTACTGCAGCTTAGTTGGGGTGATAGGCTGGCACTTGGAAGACTTGGGTACAAATTCTTTTTCTACCACACGCTTTGTTTGATCTTGGCAAGCTTAGCCTCCTCTCTCTCTCAGCTCTCTTTCTGCATAACAGAGTACTAATATTTTCTTATCTTATATGGCATGTTGTCAGTTTAGCTGCTTTAAAGATGATGGCCAGAAATGACCATATTATAGTAGCACTGCAGGTATTAAAGTAGATAGATTTTCTGGGTTGCATACAAAACAGAAACAATCTCAAAATATTTTAAAAGAAAATGAGGAAAGTACTTGGAAGATGCCAACTAGAGGGAAATGAACAAAGGTTTCATCTGCTGTAGTTAAGTGAATTTGATAGGGTTGGCAGCAAGAACCTCCCTCTGTATTTTCAGCAATTTTTTCTTGCAATTCCTTGTATTTGAAAACAGCATTTCTGTTGTTCATGTCATATGTGGCTTTTTAAATATTTCATTGCATTATCGTTTGTTATGTTTAATTTGTACTATGTTTTGTGGTGTCTGTGCAGCACCTCAGGCACACTGGCAGGAGGCATGTATGAAAGAATATGATAAAAAATAATTACAGTTATTATTATTTAAGGCCTATGAGCAAATGCTTCAATCACTAAATAACTAGATTAAGTTCATCCATAAAAAAAAAAAAAAGAAGGCAAAAAAAGGATGTAAGAAGGATGCAAACAAATGAGCAAGGACAAAAAATCAAAACTTTTTTCCTTTCCAGAACATTCCCTGTTTAGAGTGCATGGTTGAAATTTCCTGGGAAATGCTCTGCAGCCTGTGCTCAGGGATAGAGCTTGCCAGCCGTTTGCCTTCAGGCGCTGTTCAGGACAAGGCACTGTGCTGTTGCCAGGGCTAGAACCCCCATTATCTTGTCTTTTCATTTCCCTTCTATTGATGGTGTTGCCCAGTGGGTGCTTCTGAGAAACCCAGGGCTTCACAGAGTCTGGAGCCTTTTAAAAAGCTTTCTGAATGTTGGCATATGCCACTCGACCACAGCTTAAAATGGATCCTAATTGGTCCTGTAATTGAACAAGCAGGCAAACATCTAAGTGCAAATATTTCCCAAGGACATTTTTTTCTGATAAAAATGAGAATGCACAGCTAAAACTCAAGCTTGCATTCCATCTCTCCAGTTACCCTTAAAAATGTGGCATATATTGGAGATCAATGGCAAACCAAGAGATTTGTGATTCCGTAACTCTCCAACTTGACTTTTACGACACCTATACCATAGTAAGTCTTCATTTGTTCCTGTAACTGAGAAGTTCTGTGACTTAGGTGGGTTGAGGCATTAAAATTCAAATGCACGCACAGTTTAGAGAAGAAAATGATTTGGATATAACATTAGCAAAATCTGCCATCTGTGCAGGTAATAAAATCTTTTTTTATTATTTTTTTTCTTTTGCTTTGAAAGGATGAAAATCTAGCAAGAGTAACAACCCTCATGACAGCCCATCAAAATGTACAGGGAGTGGTTTAAATCTGATATTTGATAGTTTCTTCTCAGCTCAGATTGAATCTCCTTTTGGGTCAGATTGTCTCACATTAATATGGGTTATTCAGTGGCTACCCATTGAGTAGGTGTTTGCTTTCTGCATACATTAAATCACATTGGCTTCTGACTTAAATCTTCTTTGTTGCAGTATGAGGCTTCTTTTTATTACAAGGATAGTACCTCTGCCTTATTTTGTTGTGTTATATTTTCTATTTGACTCCTAAGGGATAAACAGTGCAAAATGCAGTAATAGAAGATTTTTGCTCAATAGGATATTTATACTTCTATTGTTTGTCTCTAAAGAAGCTAATTTAATGTCTTATATGAATTGATAATACAATCTAATATAGCAGGATATTAAAAAAGCAAAATAATTATTACTATAACAAATCAAATAGAAACAGCCTTAAAGCTTCAGACATCTCCTAACTGCTCAATCCATCACTTTAAAGACTAAAAAAGGAGTAAGAAGAAAAATTTCGTGGTGAATTCTGTTTTGGAAATGATTCTGTGTGAAGAAAAACCATTAAAGAGGCTGGCATGTTTGCTCATCTATTTGAATTTCACTTCTGCAAAAGCATTAGTATTTTTTTCTGCTGTAACAGGCAGATATTTCCTTGACCCACAATGCAAAATTACTTAACATCTTTTTCCCTGTTAATATACTATTACATGTATTTGCCTGCTTGCCATGTTTGCTATTCTTTTGAACAAACATGGACTGTCACATGCCACTGTGGTATATATATCTTTGTCAGGAGAGTATTTTAAAAAAAACACTCTCAGAGGCAGGTAGAACCTGAAAATATACAAAGATTTTTATGATATTTGCTAGTGAAGCTGCTACCAGGAAAAAAACCAAAATTAACCCCCTGTAAAATAGCTGGTATTTTGTATAATTTATCTGTGCTGGTCAGAGTCATTAGCGTGACTTTTACTGTAAAAGCCATGCAGGTTTGTCTGTTAGAAGGTAAAGTAGTGCATGTTACTACATAGGTTCCCAATTTTTCCAGAGTCGGGTCTCTCTGAGAGCATCCCTGAAGACCATCTAGCAACCTTGAAACCAGAACAAGCAAATAAATTGCATTCACAAAACTACCAATAATTAGTAAACGTTTAATCACAGTAAGTTTGTTCCTCAAACCATGAGATGAAGCTGAAAGTCAGGGTACTGACTTTTAAGAAGGGAAAGTTGTACCTGTTTTTTTACTTGCTGTCAGCTCAGACAGGAAATACATGGACTTCCAACTCTGCTAATCTGCAATATTTTGGGAAATGCTTCATTTTCTCATGTAAAAAATGTCTTCTCACCTTGCACAATTCCTCACAAACATCCCCACATGAGCAGTGGTTCTGTCATTCTTGTACCATGATTGTTCAGCATCAGATTTTCTCACCCACCTGACAGCAAAAGTAATTTTCCCACCTTCTGTTCATTACCATGTGTTCAATGTCAGCAGGCTGACTGTGAGTACAAGGAACACACACTGAATTGTTTATTTCTTTAGATTATTTTGGATAGAGAGAGGAGTGGGAAAAGAAAGGAAGTTTCCCGATGGGGCAGGGGAAGGATGCTGGCCCAGCTGTCCTCCCAGAGACATGGCTGGTTACTAACCCTGACCAGTGCCACCGTGCCATGGCCAGCCCTGTGCTCAACATAGATGGACCTTCTTTCACATTGCAAGATTTGAATTGATAACCTGCTGCAAAAATGAAGTAAAGATAATACCTCCTTGTAGCCTAAAAGTTCAGTTTCATACAAGCAATTCAAAAGCTGATGTTCAGTAGCTGTTCTGAGACTACTACTGAGAACAGTAGTAGTCAGAGACTAAAGGCTGAACATGCCTGTGCTGTAGGTTGTGAAGGTAAGAGTTTCAGTTTTGGTGGGTTCCGTGCACAGTCACCTGTTTCATGTTACACTGATGAAATTAGCCATAAATTAAACAAATCAAACTTTGTGTGGAATAGCTGGGGTACAGGAACATGTCTTTTAGCCAGCTCTGCTCTGGACACTGGAACTTCAGTCAAAGACCCTCTGCAGTGACATCTTAAATCATACAAACTAAGTACACTGGTGTTGTGAGGAGGATTTATTTTTGATTCCCTGCCTTTTTTTTTTTCCTCCCATGCATTTGTACAATTCTCATGCATTTGTAGTATGGATACATATTTAGTCTTTGACATCACTCAAGAGAGAGAATGCTTTTGGTTTTCTATGTCCTGAAAGAGCTTTTGCTGACAGTATAACAGCTTCTTATAATTGTTTTTAATAGTTCCTCATGTTAAGATAGTTTGCATCTGTGTCTTTGATATGGTTTCTTTCAGGAATTGCCAGCCCTTCTGTAGCTTTTTATCTTTAAAGGAGCACCCCAAGAGATTTTCTCCTCCAGTTCTTGAAGTTTTTTGAGTCTGGTCTTTTGAAACGTATTACTTTTACATTTTTGTTTAGGTTTTGCCCCTCAGGTTAGTGAGTTCCATTGTCTTGCGAACACTTTAAATCTGGTTACTTTTCTCTTTGACATTTCCATTCAAATCTATCAAATCTAAAATAGCTACTAGCCTTATAAATGTCTTCATGATAGGAGATCATTCAGTCTCACACCTTACACTCTTAACATTTCAACTGATCCATAGGATGGTGTTTCATCTGCTGAAATAAAAGTTGTTCTGTTACATTCTAAAATGTTTATAGACTCTCTTGCCATGAGGTGGAAATCTGTAAAATTGCCATTTAAAGAAAAGGCTTTAAAAATTGAATATCTTTATAAGGAAATTTAGAAATTATTCCCGTGTATGTAGAAAAAAAAACGAAAAACAAAACCAATCAAAAAATACGAGCAAAACACTTTTAACTTATGTGGGTTATAGGTCTTCAGGAGAGAAAGAAGCTGGGTGTTTTTAGTTTCCCTGGGAACTAAGATACTACTCTTTATTACCAGATTGCATTCCTATTAGTTCTTCATTCTTGTGTTGCAAAAGATTTTCTAAAGAGAAAGAAAACTTTTCTGGAAATAGTACTGTGTTGCTAAGAGAAGGGTTGCATGTGTTCTTTCCTTTTCCTGGGCTCATCTGCCTTATTGAGCAATGTTCTCTTCTTCTGCACGTGTGCCCACTTTATAATATAACACAGGAGCGTTTCCAGGCTCATCTGGAGATGAGAGAGAGAGTGGTTTTGCCTTATAAAAGCTATTTTGGTACAGCTGACAAAGTTTGTTACATTAAAAGAAATGTAATTACGTGCACTAAAGTCGTTTGCCTTCTAAGCCATTAAAATCAGCCTAAGAGAATATGCCACTGATGTAATTTAATTGATTTATGAATAGTCATATCTATCTAGAAAAGAATAGAAAACCATCAGTTAGAACGGGGTGGATGTTAAACACTGTGTTTTCCACATGTGGCAATAATGCAATTCCCAAGCTCATATTTCAAGGTATGTAGTTAGGCTACCCAATAAACTAATAAATCTCAATATAAAGAACAGCTAACTGGTGTTGACGTGGTGCTTTCAGTGTTTCTAGTATGAGATTCAGTATTCAGGCGAGACTTGTGCTCAGGGTGAGAAGAGGGAGAGGCGAAAGGGCGACGTCTCTTCTTCTGTTTACCCTTCTGTCCATCAGGATGTGATGGGAAGCACACCAAATACTACGTGCTTACAGTGCTCTGAGAAACAAGCAAGTGAGCCTCCAGACCTTAAAATATGCATGTGTGATGTGTGCACTTTAGACATCAATAATAACTGATGAATGCTATATGTGCTTTCAGTATTAATGAAGAGCCCTATATTTTGATTTCCCAGGAGTATGCAGCACATGTTCTAGCAATCAAGATGCTTCTTCAGAGCCTTTCTGTCTTCTCTTCTTTCTGTTGACATCCATAGCTTCTGCTTTACTCCCTGTTGTAAGGGAAGGGTGTGTGCTGTTTTCCAGCACCACATTGTAACTTTGAGAGATATGAATGCACCCAGCCCCTCCACCCCAGGTATGAGGTTGCTGACATGCAACAGCTCCTGATAAATCAAAACTTAATAAAGAGTTGAGTAGGACCTCATCCCACACTGGGATTTCACGGACTTTAATGGAAATACTCACAATATAATGATATCCTAACAGTCATTGTATAAAGTACCACTAACCCAGAGTAAAGACTTTATAAGCCAGCACCAAGATGCCAAGCTTATCTGTTCCCCACTCTATTTAATTAAAAAGCTACTCCTTGCCATCTGAGTGCAAAACAGAATGTCAGTGCTATCAGTACTTATAACACCATTTGAAAAGGAAGAAAGCAATTTCTTCCCTTTCGATCTTAATCATTAATCTTCATTAGGATTTTTAACTTCCAAGTGTGAGTGGTAAAAGACATCAGCATAGCAAACAATTTAAAGTGCATCTGCATATATAATATAGGTAGTCTGTTATTTTCATTGTAGGTAAAAGCATGTGTCAGTTGCCAGATGTGTTTGATTCAGACGATATGATTTTCATGCCAACTTTATGATATGTTTGATTTAGGTGAAGTGACTAAAACCTGCCATTGGGACTGAGCTGCTGTTAAACACCAGCTGCAGTTTTTATTTTAATTAATAATTTAAGGAGTAGAATACCTTTCTTTAATTAACATGTTTAACCCTTCGAGCTACTCAGAGAAAGGCCACAATGGCAAAGTAGTTTAAAAATAAAGCAAAAAAATTATTCAAAGGTAGTCCAAACAGGAGTACTTCTTTGCTTCAAACACACTACAAGCTCTTGAGATTTTTCACCTTTTCTTTGCATTTTAATTTCCTCCTCACTGTTGAATGGGATGTGGAGTGTGGGTAAACAGTTCAGGAGAATCCAGATATTTTAGCAAGACTGATTATTCTGGATTTGCAGGATGAACTGCAACTGCTCATAGCTGCTCTGAATCCCTTTCCAGACTTTTAACTGAATCTGCCAATGTCTTAAGTGCTGTTGTGCAAAACTTCCCTTGATCTCTTCTGAAAATCTGCCTAGTCATATAGTAGTTTAAATGTGGATCTGAGCATACAAATTAAAGCTCCTGATTTTGAAAACCCAAGCCTACATCTTAAAAGAAAGTCCAATGTGTTAGACAGTCTGAGTGTAGTCCAATGTGCTAGACAGTCTGAGCGTCTCTTTGTCAGTCAGATACTCTCCATTGTTAAATTGCAAACACAATGGGTAAATTGGGTAATATCTCAAGGTTATTAAGTTTTTAGAAATATGGGAAAATGGGGTATGAAGAGGGGTTCTGTAAATGGCTCCTGTAAATACAAAGGAAAGACTGCCTTCTGACTTCATTCCCTCAGTTAAACATCAGATGAACTCATATAGAATTATAAAGTGCCTGACCATGACAGAAACTCCATCCAGAGATCCATCACAAAATATTGGGCACCAGTGGATCTACCTCTGAGATGCAAATGCTCAGAGACTACCTTCCATTGCCCCCACTATTAGTGGAATTTTTTATTATGCAATTTTTTGGTTTTGAAAACATTTCAAGCAAAGTAATTGTAACTTCTGCTATGAGGACCATCATGGTTTCTTTATGATATGATAACAATTAAGAAAATATAGGACATCCAGAAAGAAAAAACTTACAAATCAGCATTGAGCTAAAAAAAAAACAAACAACAACAACAACAAAAAAAACACTAGTTAATGGAAAAAATCAGCAATCTAAGTGACTTCTGCTTTTATTGCCTGGAGGAGGTTTGGAGAAGAGGAGATTTGGAAGTATAGTTAGAAACATTGGACTGGCAATCAGGAGATGTTTAGCTTATTTCTAGCTGTTTAACAGATTTCTTTATGTGCAGTGCTGGAGCAGAGCCAGTGTCAGCTCTAGGCAAAATGAACTTCTACGATCCAGCGACAAGTCAAGTCGCACTCGTACAGATCACTGCAGATGACTCGAGTTACCACGGTGGTCCCGAGGGCATCATTTAGAAATAGCAATGGATGGGAATACCCAGGGGTCTAATTTTGTTTACAGAAGAACCTGTTTTACTGATTATGACGAGAATCCAGTTTGATTTTTGGATCCAAATTTGAGTCTCACAGCCAGAAATACTGTTAAGTCTTTTTTTAGAAAGTGGGTATGTTTCCTAAATAAACTGCTGGAAGATACCAAGAAGTTCTGTGAGCAATGGGACACAGCCTAGTTGTATGTGGGTTTGTCCTACATTCTCCATGCTTTGGCTTTAGCAAAAATGCTAAAGACTGTTTTGGGTTCACTAAGGAGAACGTGAGATTTCAAGTGCTGCTAATAGAACGCATTTCTGCTGCATCTCAGACTCTTAGAAAGTACACAAATCCTACAAATGTTTTGCCAATACAACGTGTGTAGCTAGTAATTACTTACTATTAAAATCGTAAACATGACAGTGTATCATTTATTAATGGCTTGACTGTCTTTGCATTTTAGTGGGTATACATACCATTTGTTCCTGTCTTTTAAAAATTAATCGTGCAGTAGCTCTACTGGAACAGAGTCTCAGTGAAAACAGGGAAATCATTTCTGTATGAGGAGTTAAGAAGACAGTTTAGTTTAGTTTGTTTGTTTTTCATTTTCTATGTTAGGAACTGAGGCTAATGGGAGTAATTTAAAAGAAATTTAATCAGTTTGGAACTCTACAAGTTCTGTACTTCTAGTATTTTGTGTACATATTATTTGGCTGTTTTGTTTTGCATTTTTCTTACTGTTTGTATTTTTGTTTCCAATCCTGGAAACCTTGAGCATGTTCTTTTGTGTGCTTGAATAGATCTCAGCAGTATTGGTCTACCTGTTAAGTCTGCTAGGTAGCCTACAAAGGAAATTTCTTTGGGGCAGCAGGAGAGAAAGGACCCTGATACTACAACTGCTTCCATCACACACGGCACACAGAATGTGTAGCAAGCCCCCTCCTCCTGTGGCAGAAATAAAGCTGGCTTTAGCTTCCTTTCCTCAGTAAATCCATATCTGAATGTTACATTTGGTTTTTGGTTGGACCTCATATAGGGCTGTGAGTGCCAGTCCAGACAAGGTCTTGTAGATGCCACCACATTAGCAGCAATGACCATTATCACTATGAAAAAAGCTACTGCAGTGCCATTACCTGCTGAGGAGTTTAATCACTGTTTGGTTCTGCTGTAATAAAGTATGTAGTTGACATGGCAACGTTTTCTGTGACACGTCAATTGATTGTTTTTTCCACTGGAGGAAATCCTGCTTCTTTGAAATCCTGTGTAGCGGCTGTTCCTGCCCCACTGATGATGACAAGAGAAGACACAGCCTTAACTGTCTGCACTGTTTGTCTCCTCCTGTGATTTGGAAAGGTTCAGTCCTGGTGTGAAGGGCTGCAACTCCATTGATTCAGTGCAGTTTAATCTGTCAATACTGATGGCTTCCCCTGTAGAAACTCCCATGAGGCTTTTTCTGTTGAGGCTTTTGTTTAAAGTGGATGGTATTTTTCATGGAGAGCTGATAAAATGAGTTTTATATGAACTATAAAACAGTATATATTTGCTGGTGAAGGACTTGAGCCAGCAAAATGTATACTAGGCATGCAAGTGCTGCTTTCTATTTCTACTGGACTTACCTCTAATTGGTAAAGTTAAGATTTTACTGAAGGAATCTGTTGCTCTGCACATCACTGCACAGAGACAGAATTAAGAGCATTTAGAGTGACTTGATTTGCAGTGAAATGGAACAATGCAGGATTTGATCATGTCTCCATAGAGAAGCTGGCAATTTAACAATTGATTTAAGAGCTCAGCTTGATTATTCATAATTTCAAAGACAGTCAGAGATGCACAAATTAAAACCATGGACCCAATTCTTCTGAAGTTTAAAGTTATTAGGTGTGGAGATAAAGTTGCTTTCATTTTAATATTCTCTGTATAAGGCTGCTGCCATTCTAACAATACTTTGAACAGTTTTATTGGCTTCGCTAAGAATAATCTTTAAAGTAGCCCATCTTTTAGTTCATGTATGTCTAATTTAACACGCACTTTTATCATTCCTGTATGGACTTTGAACAAATGTTGAAAATCCATAGATATATAATTTTTTTTTTTAAGGATATTTACTTTTTAGACCTGTAGGTCAATTCTATTGGTACCTCATTGTTCAACTAATATATCACTCTTTTCTCATAAAATTGAAGGCTTATGAAGTATCAGTTGCACTGAAGTTTAGAGACACTAACTGCTACTTTCTCTTCCATTTTTAAGTGGGCCTGTGCTTTTGTAACTTGGATTCAGCAGGACAGTGAAGCTTTTCAAGCAAGTCTCTAAGTCAATGTGACTGTCATCCCCTAGTGGCAGTTTATATCCATAACAGAGGGATTTTTATTTTTTTCCCAGCCCGTCAAGCAGTAAACTATTCAACCTTGGAAGTCTAGCTCTAGAGAATGTCTTTACATGAAAGCTTGAACTCTGTTTCAGATGTCTTGACATGCTTTAACCACTCATAAATTTTGCTTAAAACTGGAGATCCAAAGGATGTTCATTTGTGAATAACGGATTAAGGTTCAAATCCTTTGCCGTGTATTTTTTGGATATAAAAATTAATCAGGACTCAGATCAGGACTGAGGTGCTGAATGGTAGAATCTCCGGTTCATGTAGACATTGTCTGCACCACCACAGTACCACTTCAACCTTGATTCAGCTTTGCAGATGATTTTCTCACTGGAGATATCTACAAAATTTGCTAATCTGGCAAAGCTTACTTGGTTTCCAAGTTCATGTCTCAGTGGGTGGATTGATGTGGTCAACAACAAATAATGCCATTTTCTCATTTGTCCTCATTGTCATGGAAAATTCATTCATGGAGGGAGTAGTTCTGAACAATTTTATGTCTCAAAATTCTTTACTTTTCTGCAGTTCACAGTAGGTAGAATTCTCTTTCAATTTCTCAGAATTTTCCTTGCTTTCCACTGGTGATGACTTTATCAAATAAATCTACCTTCCAACAGGATTTTATATTCTAGGTTTCTTGGGCTTACACTGGTGGTATAAGGTTGTCAGATCAATTCAGGTACTTTTATCTTTACTTAGAAGTTTAATGGGTTTACTGTTCTCCCAGTGCATAAAACAGGTATTTCCCTCTCATATATACTGTGGAGAAAATAATTTTAGTTAGGAACTGTATTTATATTTAATTCTGTAGATGTAATGAATTCCTAACTTTTGGAGAAAAAAAAGAGCTTAAAAGAAAATAAAGTAGCTTCAAGGTATTTTAAAATGTAAATTTAGGACTTGTGCCATACCTTTTTTGCATGTATTTTTAAGGCTTCATTTAAGCAGAGCAGCTTAAAAAGTCTCATCATCTCTGGGACACTTTATCTTGATGGCAGCCATCACCTAAAATGTTATGCTACATTGAGCAAAAATCTCAGGGTACTGACTTCCCAAGGTAAAAGAAGAACATAGCTTGCTCTCCAAATTTGGAAAAATCAGTAAATTTATTTAGCTGTCTGTATATGGCTTAGGGATTAATATTCCTTATGAAAATTAATTTTAGTTGAGAGGAATGATGTATGCTTGTTTTTTGACAATTGTAGTGCTGTGAAATGTTCTCACAACAAGTCAGAATGAGGACAGGAGCACAGCATGGAAAATGTTGCATACTTTTAAAATAATACTGTGAATTCAGAAATGTTGAAATATTGTTTTTCTGTAAGCAATAACAGACTGGAAATATCCTCACTTTTACAGTGTCAGAACGTGGGCTGTGAAGGCTAAGGAGAAACTACCTCTAAATCAAGAATCTGTCAGGATTTTCCCATGATGGTTTTTCTGAAGTCAAGATAAAATGCTGCATTTGTTATTGTGGTGTAAAAGACCACTCCCGGATGACACCGTGGTGCCAACCACTGGCCTGTTCACAGTAATAGGCTCTACACACAGGAGTTCAGATGTGAAGCTTGCCACAAACGTTTTTAAAAAATATGAACAGTAAGGATGAGGAAAAGCAAGAATTTTTTTACTTTTTCCCTTGTTTCTTTGTTTAGTAAACCTTATTTTAATTTTAAAACAACCCCCCTTTTTTAGAAATATCAGGAACCTGAGTTTTTTTTGAAAAATGCTTTGACCACATCTGATGATCCTGAAGGCTCCAGTTGAATTAATTGATCAGCAGTTACCTCAAAGCACCTAGTGTCAAGTTTAGTCTGTCATTAATTATCCATCCAGAAGTCTTGGACTTATAGCAGTAGAAGAGTAAAATAAACCCCTATGGGCAGCATATTTTTAGTCTATATATCCACAGCCACATGAGGCTTTTACTAGTAAGAAAACATCTCCAAAAAGTGTATCTTAAGCAGTATTGTTATTCTGGAAATTATTTCTAGTGATCTAATTATAAATGCTAGTAGAAGTATTGCCTGGCTGTTTCCTCTGCAGCATATGTTTTATGTCACTATGTTTCTAAAAGACAAAACAAGTGGAGAGCCCAGTTTTCAGTTGACTGTGCATGAAGTAATAGCAATTTCACTGGGAAGTGCTATCAATTGTTGCGTTGATCTAGCAGGCATAACTACAGGCATTAAATATTTTGGCTGGTAATACAGTTTTAAAAGATATCCTTTTTCTTCAGATTGATACATTTACTTAAATCCATTGGTTTGCATGTACTTGTCAATTATAGCAACCACACAGTGGATGTATTTATCTACAAATTGAAGTTGGGCTCCTGTAACTGTAAGTGAGGAACATTGGCTTTTTCTGCTTTACTAGCTTTATCTTTAATCACACTTACAGAGAGCCTTTAATGGGTTGTGAGATCCAATAATTGAGGTGGTAAGGTTAATGGGGCATCTTGTTATGCTACAGGTTTTTGTTGCAAATAATTTTATATGCTAAATTGTATGAAATCTTTGCAACAGGAAAGCGAGACAAGAATTTGAGTGGCTAAAGCAGAGGCATCCAGCTAACGCCTGGTTGCAGAAATAAAGCTTAAGAACAACGACAGCAACTGCCTTTAGAGAATGACGAAATTGTAAGAGACAGCCAGTATCTGAAATGTAGTGAATGATTTTGTCTGGCAATGACAGATCTGAGGGAGTTAAAATAACAGTTTTAAAACCTGAACTTGTGATTATCTTACTTCATCCTGTAAAAAGTAGGAGATATTCCTCTTCATTCAGTATCTTTTTTTGCATGTGACCATACTGACCATGCCCAAATCTTTTGATCACTTCTCTAGCCATGGAGATGCTGAGCATCACTTCCACTTTCAGTACAGAAATACAGCAGCTCAGAGATAATTTTTATTCAGAGTGAAGAACTGTGGTCTAGACCACTGTCTGTCAGGATAATTTCTGAAATAGGTTTGTGGCTAAGTGGTCCATTTGGTAAAGGTATAAGGTTATTTTCTCAGTCAGTCACCATCCTTCTGAATTTATGCCACAGGAGTCACTGGCAAGCTTAGTTACCTACTGTGCCCCTCACTGTATCCTTTGGTGTCCATCTGTGTCTCTCAGAGGACATTTCCAGTGATGGGAGAATTTCCTAAATCATTATAATACATCAAACAGTTCACTGAGAGAAAGGTATCTGTAATCCTTAGGACACACAGTACTCCACATTTTCCCTTCCAAGAAAATGCTAAAGTGGTAGCCACCTTATTCCCCACACCCAGGCCAAGGATGTGCTTCCCTCCCTGCCACCTGAGCTAATAGTCTGTTTATTGCAAAGCACTTGATTTAAGCCCCAAAATTTGCTCACTCTGCCCTGTGATGCTTAAAGAATTGAAGAAACTGTGCTGCAGCATGTACTGTGCTTTTGTACAGTACTGATTATCAATAAAATGTAATTTAGCTAAAACAAAAATACCGATTGTCAATAAAGTACAATTTAGCTAAAACAAAAGGCACATTTCTGAGTAAAAGCCTCAGAAGTATTAGAGGCAGTAGAAGTGATACAGAAAATACTGATGATATTAAAATTGCAGGTTTAATTATTTTTTTAAATATCCAAACTCTCATGTTCAAACTTTCAAAGAGAATGGCAGTATGAGCAGTAGGTATTTTTATAGTTGTTACCAGCTGACACTTGTGTTAAAGAATATTAGCTAAAATATTTCTGCTACTGTGCTTCTACCAAACATGCTCTCCTACACATTCCAAAATCTGTGCAGCAAACCTGGTATGAAAAGGTTGCCACAGAAACCCTTCTGTTTGTATCCGGTAGCTTTCTTTGTCCTTTATACATAAAATAGACAGAAATGTGTCTTTTAACAGCCAGATCATCCCTGGACAGAAGTAATTCCATGGGATATGATGAAACTTACTAAAGACAGGACTAAATACAGCATCTAATCATGTAGATCACGACTGGAGGAAAACCAGTCCTATTCAATGGAATGTACCTGTAGATTTAGGAGGCCAGAATAGACCTTTCAGAATTGTTTAAAAAAAAAAAAAAAAAGAAGTAAAACCTGCACAAAATCTCTCATGTTTCATTAGAATTTTGAATTTCCAACAATCTCAAGGATGTTCGTTTTGTACTTCAGCAAAGTTCCATATAGAGAGAGAGAGGGAAATAACAGGAGGTTTGGGGGTTGATGGAACTTCTAGAGGTAGCCCAAATCCACAAGTGTGCCGTGTATATAGAGAATGTTCACACAGTCTTACTTAAAGCTGCTTAACAGCTTAAAATGATAAAAAGTCCTTAACACAATTTAAGAACTTAAACCATTTAAACTGTTTGAAGTAGCTTTTGAGTTTGAAGAGTTTGAGAGGGGGGTGATGGTGGAAAGCATCCCTGCTGAGCTGCAGGCCTGGGGACAGAGCTGGCAGGGTCCCACCAAAGGGGCCCTTTTGCAGGTAAACTTTGGAGAACTGGAGGAGATGTGATGGAGAAAAGAGTTTTCTACATATTTTTATATAGAATTGTATATATGCCCAGATTGCTTTGCTTTAAATAGTGTTGCAGGGAATCTTACCGGGATGAGAGGTGTCGGCAGTGGCATCTCCCCAGAGAAACAGGGAAAATGGTGGCAGAAAAATATTGTATATGACAAGTCTTCAGCTGTGGAAAACAACTTTGGCTCATGGGCCAATGGAAGGCTCCTCAGGAGCATTGTGAAGAAATTTTCTACACAAGGTGCAAGGCAAAATGTTCTGGTTCTGTGGCTCCAGGAGTTGGAGGCAGGGAGTGAGGTGGCATGAGTGGGCCTTTCAGATGTTTCGAGGAGGAATCTTTGATTCTAAAAGACTGTTTTGGGGAAAAAGTAATGGTACGGGTAGAAGGGGAGGCAGGGAAAGTTACTTTAGTTTGACTGATCTCAAACAGCGTTAGTTGGTCATATCAGAAATGTTGTTAATATGTGAAGTCACATGTTTATAAAACAGAAAATAAACCATTATTTTTGAGATCTAGTTTGGTCCCTGCTGCCATGTGTAGTGGTCTGTGGTTGCATGTGTGTTTGTGTGTGTGTATGTGAGCTCAGATGGAAAAAAATAGCACTGCACAGGAGTGATACTGGAGGGCAAAGGAGCAAGGCACAGAAATGGGAATGAATGTCTGAAGGGGAAAAGAGCTATGATGCTGCTTCTGAAGGCAGTGATGCCACCTTAAATGTTTTCAAACTTGGTCTGGTTTTCATTGATGCAGGCAGTGATTTACACCTTTCAGTGCAGAAAAGGCTGTAAAACAGGAGTGAATTACATTCTGTACCATTTGAAAATAAATTGCGCATTCACAGCCACTCAGGGTGAGGCCTATTTACGCTTCCAGAGTGGTATATGATGAGTAAATGAAAGTTAGGCCTGTGTGTGAATGAAAAATGCCTGTTTTACCAGAGGCTGTGAAAAGAGAGAGCAAGAGAGACTTAGTGGAAATTGGAAGCGAGACTTTTATTTGTTTGTTTAAAACAGTCCTATTGATTTGGAGTCAGAGGGAGCATTGGTGTAACTGCAAACTAATTCCACTGAATTCTGCAAGGTATTTCTGGTGATGCTGATGGGGCTGGAAGTTTAAGTTTATAATATGAGTTTTTCTTATGTTCAGGTAAGTGTTTATCACATTATATTCTTGTGTGATCCTGGTGGCATGATATTTAACATGAATGTTATTTGTCCAAAAACACAACCTTCACTGGGGAGAAACAGAGCTTGGGTATAGTTAAGATCATTTTATCTCAATACAATTAAATAACTCCTTGGTTTTCTTGTATGATAAGGAATGAGATATGCAAATGTTACTTGGTGAGGGTAAGTGCTTTCTGACTAATGACAGACATAGAAAGAAACCCTTTAATTAATGAAATCTTGCTGTTGTGCGCGTAATGCTAATATCTCAATATTGCTTGTATTTCAGAACGTTTCAGGATCTGTCCAAACAAATGGATATATCTTATGGTACAGTCAGGGATTCAGCAGTGTATGAATACTTTAAAGCAAAAGGGACAAACCCTTTGGAGCAGGATAACACATTTGCTGAACTGTGGAGGACTATCAGTAAGAATAATGGGGCAGATAATTGCGTATCGAACCCTTCTGAAGGCATCAGGAAGGTAAGACTGGGTCACAGAGGTTTTCACCTAATTTTTGTATCACTGTTGTTTCTATGGAGTTATTGTTAAGTTCCAAGGAAGAAATTACAGTCATTTAAGAAAACCCTGAATTCATGGCTAAAGTTCCTTTTAGTACCTTGATGGCAGATAAGAATCATATTTTGGTGTCATGGCTTTGAAGTAAGTACTTTAGCTCTGCCTATGTCTTCAGTATGTAAGTCCTTCTTTGAATCTGGTCATAAGGTTTCTCAGTTTCTTGGGAGTTTTGATAATGCCTTTTTGAGTATCATTCTTTACATTATTCAGGTACTGACTCTTGTCCTTTTGCTCATTTGAGTTTCTGGGGATTTTTTTTCTGCTTTCATGAACTGAACATGTTGGAAACATGAGCGGAAATCAGGAGATTCACAGAACATATACTCATTTCTCTTAAACAGAATTTAATGAAAGATTTTTCTTTGTTTATTCCAAACTTTGAAAAATGCATTCGCCTGATACTGTGTTTTTACCTCCATTTTGTTTCTCTCGGATAAGACTACACATTTCTTTTGTGAAACTGAGCATTGTTGTGAGATTCAAAGACTGTTATACAACAGCTTGGAATCCTACATCTTTGTGCCAAGTCCTGTGATAAAGAATATCGGTTCAGATCAGATCATTACAAATGTCCACACTCTCTCACAGCCTGCCTCTCCCCTCTGCTTCCCATCCTGAAGCTCAGCAAAAACAGATAGTACCTTACATCAAACCACGTGTACAGGAGCAGAAGGGATGCAGACATGTTGTAAGCTTAATGTGCTGCTTCTTTAGTGAAAGGTGTCCTCTTTATCTGACAATTGATTTTTTTCGAAAAACAAGCTAACAGCCATTATTAGCACAGTGAATGTTTGATCAGATGTAGTCTTGTCAGTGAAACACTGGTTCTGAATTAATATATATTACTAGTTCTTTATGCTTTTGTAAGTGGGAAATGATAATACGGTTGAGTCTTCCATTTCTTTTTTTACTATGGATTTTTGAAACCTTTTCTGAACAGTGAGAGGGAGAGTATCCAAAATCTACTGTTTTTTTACAATGCCTTAAGGAGGGTGAACACAGTAACACAAGCCAACCCATTTCCCAATTCATTATCCTTTAGCAAAAAATTCCCAACTGTTTGCATGACTTTTGGGCAAAATCTTTGTACAAAGACTGTTGTATCTTCTCAGCACAGGAGTATTTAGTAAAAAGTTTTGGTTCACCCTGCCTTTTCACTCACCTCTCGGCTGAGCTTCCCTAAAGACCTCTGCCCTCAGCTCCAGCAGCCTTTCTCCCTTGGTACAAGGGAGAGCTCTGGCAATAGCAAGGTCTGCAGTGTGTTTATTAAATTACTTATTTGATCTGCTCAGCCCTTTATGAAAATGAGGCCTCTATTTTGAGAGATTTTGGTAGCATTTAAAGGAGAAATGGAGACATTAAGTACTTTTCTATGTACCCTAGCATTTAAGCCAATAATAAAACAGTTTACCTCAGAAAAACATACAGTATTTTATTTTCTTTTTTCTTTTATACCATTCTTATGGCAGTGGATGCTCTTTATCCATGAAATTGTAAATGCTCTTATTCTGTAAGCCTACTGCATGTTGCCATTTATGATAGCTAGATTTGCCTGAGCCAGAAATGTAACTGTAGATTGGCAGGCTGTTGAGAATACCAATTATATTGTCTGTATGGAACTGGCACCTTCATCTTATCTATGTGATAATAACTTTTCATATGAAGTTTGATTTCAATATTGCAGGGTGATTTTTATATGACTAGATCAACTCATTGAATTAGTGTCAACAAGGAAATTTTACTTCAGTCCCCAAGATGACCGAGGCCACCATTTGATTAGACACCTACATAAATGGGGATTAATATTTAATAACATTTTCGACTAAACTGTTGTGTTTATAGTTTAAGTGTCACTCTTCCTAGCTCATGAGCTCTTTCAATAAACAGACGAGTTTTCCATGTCAAGTATTACAGCTAGAAATTCTCGTTTTTTCTAAAGGAGAATTGATGTCAGCCAAGGAAATGAGAGTTTCCATCCATAAACGCATACTGTTGTATGAAAGACACGTAAACGTGCCTTAAAAATGTATTTTATAGGAAATGGGAAATCTAAATCTCTCTAGAATAAAAAGATCCATAAAACATTTTTCTGAATGAGGATTTGTCTGACACAATGAAAAATAGAAAAAAAAAATCACTACTCTCCTTTCTTCCCTTCCCTTCTCCTCCTTTCCATTTTCTTCAGACAGTGTCACAGTTCAGCTGTGGTTACAAACAGAGCAATGCCACTTCAATGCAAAACAGGGGAGTGCTGGTTGTTTATGCTACAGGCAGGTATTTCAGGTGTTTATCTCTATTCCATCTCCCTGCATTTCACGGAGATTTTCCTACTCCCTTTGACTGTCTGAAAGTCAAAAGGATGGCAGTGGAAGAAGGTCCTGAGAGTTTTTGAGGTGTTTGGTTGCCAGGGCAGAGGTCTCTCTTCAGAGCCAGCACAGTCCTTGTAGCCACGGCGACCATCTCCCTTAAGCGACAGGAAGATGTTTCAGAGACGGGGGGTAGGGGAGGCAAGTTACTTTTGTTCTACTCCAAGGTTGTTGAAAGAGGTCATTGAGGTTTGAAAACCTCCTCCTATTCACCAGTGCCTCTTCACAGCATCAGAGCAGGTTACCAGGCAAATCACCAGTCCATACAAAATACTATTTTGCTACTTGAGCTTTCCGGTATTATAACAGAGGATGATTGACTAACACTGTCGTAGGGAAAGTTTCTTTCTGGGTCAAACTCCAGCCAGGATCCCCAGGAATCATGCAGTGAGTACTCCTGCCATCTCATCCCAGGTGGACATTTACACTGGAATCACATGCATTTCTAAGCCATTTGCACATCGCAGCAAACTGTTTGCATAATACCCAGTGGCAATTCGTTTTCAGGGTAATTATTGATTGCACCAACATATACAATAACCCGTGGTTTTTGTCATTGTAGGTATCCATTTTTGCTTTGAAAGGATAAAGCATTATGATCCCCATGTAATGCCATATCTGCTATATATACACCTAGGAGAATTAAGCTGTTCTTGTTGCATTTTATAAAGCCCTGCTTTGGTTGAGGCTGTTCCCCTGTCCAATCAATTTGGTGCCAAAATTTCTCTGAATCCTTTCTTTTCTTCCTGTGTATCACTTTTGATCAAAAGTGAACAAAGCCAAGTAGAGCACAAAATAAGGATGCATCACTGACTTAGGCAATAGCACAGTAAGAATTTATTCCTTCCCTTTTTTGGTCCCCTCAAAAAGTCTCTTTTGACTGAAGATGAAAAGCAAACATTAAATCAGACTGATCTTATTGAACAGTCACCTCTATTCATTCTTATTTTGAGAGTAAAAGTAATTTAAAATTTCGATTAATATGACTTTTTTAAAAACTATTTTTCCCAATAATTTATTGTCCATAATGAATTTTATATTGTGAATTGAGGTTGTTCATCCATATGCTTTCATGGACCCTCATAAATTTTTCCATTTCTTGACCCATTTGAAGTAAAAGCAAATGCTTCCTTAAACCTGAATCTATTGCATCCAGTAGTGGTTCCTTAATTATTTTAATGTTGGAAACATTTCAACAGGATTAAATGGCATGTCTTTCTTTTTATTAGATCTGTTTTGCTTCTCTTAAAGTATTTTTTTATAGATAATAAATGTTATCCAAGCGTGTTTTTGAACTACTCCACTAATGTCAATGTAACAGTCACTTTTTGATATTTCTGTGGTACCAGCCATATAATGGGATCAGCCACAGTGACACTCTGTTCTGGCAGTAAATTAATGACAAATTTTGTACTATTCTGGCACTTGTGTCCTTAGTATCATAGCTTCTTCATAAGTTAATCTGGAATTAATGTTTTTTTTCATGTTATTATTTCTTACTATGCTTTGTTTGAAATAACATAATTAACCATCAGTAAACCAGGACAAACCAGGACCCTTTGAACAATGGTCTTCTGTGTCCCTCCACATTGAAGAGTGACATTATGAGGTTGCTTACTGCTTTCCTGGAGTATTATTTCCTTTGTAGTCCTTCTTATGTCTAGGAAGAAATCTTCTTTGACCTTTTAATTTTTTTAGGATTGTGAAGAAGAAACATTTTTCTAACATAAGTTTTGCCCAGGTGGGTCATTTTTTTCTTAAATCTGTTTTCTTAAGTCTCTTAAACTAAAAATAAATCTGGTGTCTTTGGTGTAAGCCAAAGTAGTTGTTCTACCTGGGAGGGATAAATGAGTGCTGCTTTGGCTGGCTTTCTGATAAAGAGGATGTTAAATGTTTAACCAAGTGATTTTGTTTTGTTCTGCAGCATGCCTGTGTGCTAGCAGTCACTATAAGGCCATAGCAAAAGAGCAAAATATGAAAGACAATTATAGATTTAAAGTACGAAATCTAGCTTATTATTCTGTATTTACTTTCAGTCATTTTTTATTCAAGCTATCTTACTTGTGCTCAGCTGGGGTTTGCCACAGGCCCTTTTACCAGCTTTCTCTCTATTCTACCTTTGCAATGATGTCTGATCACTAGAACATTTTTATGGGCCCTAAACCCACACAATTCAGGCTTTAGATGGCTGAGCTTTGAATACAAGAGCCTGAGGATGTGGATATTTGCCGTACTGTGATCAGGACTTGGTTACATGGGTAGGTACATCTGTGTTATACGCAACTGGGGAACTTGTTGTGTTTCTTGCTTGTCCATCCCACAGGTCAGTGCCAGGTCTTCCTACTTTCCCTATGGCCTGGGAGCTAAGAGGCATGCACATGTGTACACAGGCATTCTTTCATGTAAAAAGAAATGAAAAGTTTAAAAAGCCTTTAAAAGTTTTGGGTTGATTTTTCTTTGAAAATAAGTGTCGATTTGACTTTATTTGGCTTTTACCACTTGCCTAGTGAAAGTATATAAAAAGTAAACATTCTTCAAACACACGTGTATGTGTGCAGTTGTGTGTCTTGCACATATTTTTTTGTAGTTTGACAGCTTTTCTTTAAATTGAACAAATGATACTGCTTAGCTGTCACAACAGATATTAACAGGGAAGGGAATGATGCTGAATTTAGAGAGCAACTAAATGTTTTGTTATAAGAAAACTTTCCACACAATGAACACGCTAATAGAATGAGGCCTCCACTCTTCAGAGAAGAAAACTGAGCAAGTGGAAGAAGCTTTGGAAGAAACAAATCCCTCCTTAAGAAAAAGGGATCTTCAGAGATTCCATTTTTGGCATCAGAGAGGGGGACCAGTCTTACACCCAGTATTTCTGGGAGACGAAAGAGTTTAAGACTCAGATTCCTGTTTATGCTAAAATGATCAGGCTGTCAGAGAAATAATGTTTTACAGATGTGATGACATTGGATAGAATAATTTATGTCATTAAAAAAATATATAAAATAGATGTGGAGAGAGCTGGTAGACTTTGGTTTTGACCACTTACACTTGTAGGATGTAATTTGGGATAGCAGCACTGCAGACAAAAGATAAGCAGACCTTTACAAAAGATCTGCTGTCCAGCATTGAAACTCAGTGTAGAAAACTCTGCTATATAAAATAACACACAGAAAACAGAGGCTTGAAAAATAGAATCAATAATGTGATTTTCCTGTAGTCATTGTATTATAACGGAAATCGAATATTTGAGGAAGACTGTGTTCCTCAAGTATTACTAAAAAATAGGTGAGGAATGTATTATATTGTCAGTGTTGTTCTTTTCTAAACTGTAAATTTGAAAAGCAGATTTACAGAGCAGTTCTGAAAGAACAGAAGATAGATACAATTCTTTAAACCAAATGAACATACAAAACAAGAACAACAAAAAAACCCCAAACAAACAACCAAAAAAGCCCCTAGAGAAATGCAAGACACATATCCAGTTTCTGTATGTATATCTATCAGGTGAGATTTTGTTCTCTGATAGCATGGATTTTGAATAAATTCTGTGTGCAGTAACAAGTGCTGCTGTCTTTGTTCCCACGAGTGCATATTTTTAATGCACTTGAACTTGCAGTTTCCTGTCGTAGGTATCAAAAGCCTATGCACTATTTACCACAGAACACAACCTTTCTGAGATGTGCAAAACCAGGCCTTTGATGGTCCTCCCCTGCCAGGATCTCTAGTGGGACTGATGGCCATTGCCAGGGGTCCCTCACCAGGTGGGAGGTTTATCAGCACCATCACAGCTGTCAGAGGGTAAAATGGGAATCCTTGAAACCCATTACAGGAAGGGAAGAGAGGAAGATACAGAGATTTACAGCTAAAAACCCAATTAATTATAGCTACTTGATCATTCAGAAAACACCTTTGAAGAGTATCTTTTAGGCTTCCAAGAACATAGGTTGCTCGTGGAACATAGGCCAAATGCCTCGAGAAACCACTTCCTTGGCATTCTGAATTTCGTACACATCCCTGTGTTGGTAGATGTTGAAGCATTTCTGGGGTTTGCTTATAGTAAAGAGTGATTTGCTTGTTCTTTTCTCTTTTGTGCCACCATCACCAGATTAGGTAAACAACCAGCTGGAGCATTACAATGCAGATATGGAAGTCTTGCTCTGATCTGGTTTCATACAATGATATTAAAGTGCAAGATATTTTTATGAACATGCTGGTTTAATAAGTTGTGTGAGCTAAATCAATGACTGATTCTAACAGTAGAGTGTGGCTTCTATTTGAATAACTCCTGTAATAGGAGTTGCTTCATACTATAGTTCAGATTTTAATGACATTTTTTACTAAGATATCAGTTGCTGTTTGGGGCTACATGAATCATTGACTGTTACTCTGAACTGGCCAGGGAGATGGCAAAGGAGAAAATGGACACAAACTCACACTAGTGGCATGCCCTTAAAAAATAAAACAGTATTTTCAAAGGGGTCACTATATAGGCTCATTTAAAACTTACCAAAGAGGAACATTTCTACTTTGTTTTAACTCAGAAGCAAATGAATTTGTGGATCTTTGCCTTGATGCAGATAAAAGGGAAGATGGGAAAAGAGGTGGATTGTGGCAAGTAGCTTACAGAAAATCCAGGAACCATAATTTCAATCTTTGTTTCCCTGATTTCTACCCACTGGGGGATAACCCATCCATTTGATTTATTCTCATGTGTAAGCAACTGTAAGGGACTTCAGAAACCTAGGGTTTATATCAAAGCACGGTGAATTAAAATTATCTTAATTGCTCAACTGAGGAATCCAATATAATAAAACATCTAACAGAGTCTTACAAACTTACAGTTGAATTTAAAATTGAATTTACACAGAAATTGAAAGTATGCAGAGGTATGAACTAATACTGTGTCAGAGCTTCAGTCATTTGCTAGGGGAGCTTGGTGAATTGGTTCACAGAAAGAAATATATACAGGAATTCAGCTCACTGTTTTGCTTTGATCTGACCTAAAGAAGGATCTGAAAAAAAAAAAAAGAATTCTACATTCATGACTAGTCATGTATTTACCTTAGATGTTCCAACCCATATGTTCTATCGTTCACTACGATTTAAAAATTTGCTGCTTAAATATATTAAGAAAACAATGATTACTTTAACCAAGAAAATTATTATTAATTTTACTTTATTGAATCCCTATCCAGAGATGTTTCTTTCTTCTTGTGTTAAGTAAAGTGATTTACATTAATTGTATGCCCCGTGTGCAGGCATTGGTTTCAACCCCAGTTAAGTCTGATGCTTAAGGACCACTGCACGGGTGTGTGTTAAAACAAAACAATATTTATCCCAAAACTGAGATAATAGGAGATTCTTGTGAATCTTCTTACCTGTGAAGAAAAGTAGGAACTCTTTAAATTCAGAGCATGCCTTTCTTTACAGGACTAACACAGCTCTTAGAAAGGCTTTGTTTATTTGGAAGGGAAATTGGTTTTATTTACGTGTTTATATCAGCAAAACTACAAAGTTACAATTTTGGTGACTGTGATGCCGAGGAAACATCACTTAGTGCTCATACTGTCCCTGTCTTGTTACACGAATGTATGGAACCAGCACATTCAATTCTCCTACAAAACATACATACAATCTCATCATCTAAAGCAATAAGTTATAATTAATAACTTGTTACACAAACTTTACTTATACTTAAAGTTGGCTATGTTATCCTATGCACTCCTATTAAAAAAGGAAGATATTTTAGCAAAGTTTGAAGTAGATGAGGTACTGCTGGGAGTGAAGAGTGTTAGAAATGCATTAAGATGTTGGAGGTCTACAGATAACCTGTGACCTAAGGAAATACCACCAAGGAATAATTACAAAGTCTGGAATTGTTTGTTGGCTTGGAGTTTTGTCCTACCTAGAAATTCAGTTTAGTTTAGATTGTGTTCTGTTCGTGCTGTATTTACAGGCCAAGAAAGGAAATTATGCTTTCCTGTGGGATGTGACAGTGGTGGAATACGCTGCGCTGACAGATGATGAATGCTCTGTGACAGTCATTGGAAACAGCATCAGCAGCAAAGGATATGGGATAGCACTCCAGCATGGAAGTCCCTACAGAGATCTTTTCTCTCAGAGGTAAACTGAAACAAAGCTCGTTTTACAGGATTCCTCTCTACAGTCAGCAACCATTTGTGGCTCACATTAATTTTGGCATTTAATTGGTACAGGATAACGAATACATGACAGCAGAGAGGTTGAGTTCAGGTTCAACAAAGCTGCTACTTCTGCTCCACGTGCATCTGCTTTGGGAGGAGGGAACAGAGGTGATGTGTTGATGTGTGGCCTCACACCTTCAAGCAGTGCTGCCTCTGGCACTGAGGACTGATGTCCTCAGAGCTTTGTAGAGGAGAGATTGAAGAGAGATTCTTGATTCATGCTGCATTTTGCAGGCTCTGAAGCAATGTGTTGCTCCCTGCAGTAAGCAAGTAGTAATGCCCTGGCTTATCCTTTAGGGTGGAGAGACAGGTCGAAGACTCACAATGGCACAGGGAAACAAGAATTACCAAGTATTGCATGGGACTGCCAAGATCACAAGGCTATAAAACCATGCCATTTAGTGATCTCTGAGCTATCAGCTAGGAATATGTTTTTCATATGAATGTGTACACTGAAATGAAGACATGCAGTGGTGCAGGCAGAAGGTGAGCTGGTGCTCCGCTCCAGGCAAGGAGCTGAAGCAAGATTTCCTCATTTTGCTCCTTCTTTATAAAAAGGAGCAAAACTCCAGCTGCCTAACTAGAGACAAAGCTGCCTCAAGAGAACAGATTGTTAGTAAACAGCTAAAACAGTTATCAAACCAAATCCAAAATGAATCATTCATGCAGAGAAGGGACACTTCACAAGAGACAAAACAATGATTAATTAGCAACTGTTAACACAGTAATTCAGGCATTATGTAACAGCATTGAAGTAAAATCCTTTTGAATAAAGTACATTTGCTGAAGTAAATGAGTTGGTCGCTGCTTAAACAGATTTGTATTAAGTGGTGCACAAACAGTAGCATGTTTAGCCTCTCATGATTTTGAAATTATTGTGGAAGAGCAGCAGTGGAGTGGGTTGAGCATTTCACTAGTGGGACCAGCTGTTGCAGCTGAATGTAGCCAGACCAGGCATGACTAACTGGTGATTTCCCATGGAAATGCTGTTTGTGTTGCAGTGGAATTTTTGACAGTCTCTTTTTTTTCTGAAGTTACCCAGTGGAGCTTACCTGCTGCTGTGAGTAGAAAGAAGTCTTCTTATAGTGGAGTCTCAGATGAAAAATAAAACACTGTGGTGGTGGTGGGGTGGAGTTTTGAGCTGTGGGATGATAGGTTTAAGAGTTGTGCAGCATAAGGAAAAGACAAAAAAACTGAGAAAAAGTATCATTGAAAATAATGCTTGTCTTTTGAAATTTCTGCAGGATCCTAGAGTTGCAAGAAAGTGGAGATTTGGATGTTCTTAAACAGAAATGGTGGCCACGGATGGGACGTTGTGACCTGAATAGCCATACCAATGCACAGACAGATGGGAAGGCACTCAAGCTTCACAGTTTTGCAGGCGTTTTCTGCATTTTAGCAATAGGCCTTCTTCTTGCTTGCTTGGTGGCAGCATTGGAGTTGTGGTGGAACAGCAACCGTTGTCATCAAGAAACACCGAAAGAGGTCCATAACTTTTATTCTTATCACAATTAAAAGTAGAAAACACAAAAGAAAGAGAGAGCGAGTGAAAGTTGTGGGATTTTAGGTGCTCTCATGCAATAAATTCGATTTATATTGATTCGCCGTACTAAGCTTTGCATATAACTTTTTGGGTGGTTGTTTCTAAGCAAATAAAAGAACAAACAAATGTGTCTTTTGTGCACGTGGAAGGTGCCAAACTGACGGCCCTGGAGACTAAATTCCTCTATTTATTTGTAGAGCAGATACAGCATGGGCAGCAGCAGTGCAAACTTCCCCTCATTGCCCCACCAATGTGCCTCAACCCTGACCTGGAGAGACCACCTTTAGGGGTAAGAGAGTAGTTCAGAAACATGCCCTGGGCCACTCTGCTGTGAGTGACAGGGAGGCCAGTCACGGGCACCCAGTTGTGCCATCTGTGGTAATGTTTTCCCTGATCTGAGCTCCCACCTATTGGCTGTGAGAACCGTGTCCATCCTGTGCAGGCTGTGCAGCTGCCCGCCATCTGGTAGCTTCTTTCCTTCACGGCTGACCTAGGCTGAGTTTGGAGAGGTACATGAGCAATTAAAAATAAACCAGCTAGTTAAAAATTGAATAAGCCATATTGTCATGACACTGTTTAAACGCTTCTCTTCTTTTGAATTCAGTTTTATTTGTAAAACTAGGAGCCTCTGAGAAAACTGACCTTCATATAACATGTTTTACCTAGAAAAATACCTCTAAGAATTTTCTTGGGTTTGGAGTTTTCACACGCAGTAGTAATAGTTAGCAATGCTATGATAGAATAATCAGTCCATGCTCAGATCTGTCTTGCATGAAGCCTGTAGTTGTTTACTTATACTAAATGTTTAACAAACTAACCTCTTGTTATTTTGGAGACATTGAGGCATTTGTAGGTGCTTTCATCTTGGAACAGATGTTTGTTACAAGCAAATAATAGCAGTGAGCTACATTACAGCTGGAAAATAGTATGTAACCCATCAGTTCTAACCTATGTTTCTCAAGTTGCAGTAGTACTAGACTAATTGACATACCTATCACCTCTAAGCAATTTTGGCAAATTGGCAACCTGGTCTAGTGGATGGTATCCCTTCCCATGGCAGAGGGGTTAGAACTAGAGGATCTTCAAGGTCCCTTCCAACCCAAACTGTTCTATGATCCCATGATTTTGCCCTGTTGCTGTGTAAAGTCACTCCTGCTGTAACCCCAAAGGTCCCCCCACCTCAGCATTGTGAAGGCCTAAAGCCCAGAGGTTGGTGGTTCACTGCCCACTGTGAAAGCCTGTCAGGGCAAGGGACAGGGGTGTTGTCTGAAGTGTCCTACTGCTGCGTGTGCACAAGCACAAATCTGGCCAGACTATGCAGTGAGTTCCCCTCTCTACGCTCAGGGACTCACCTTTGTGTATCTTTGTAGACTGAGATGAAAATATGACTCAATGGCAGTTTCATATAAAGTGAAATAATTCACTCTTTCATTGCAAGGAGTTTTAAATACTCGGTTTCCGTTGCTGAAAAAGGATCTGTCTTGCCAAGTTTAAATATTGTCTTTTTTGCCTTTATCCTTTATTTCTCTTTTTATAACCATTAAAAGGAGTACTACATACCCCTGCCTATTCCATCCCATCCCGTCTCTTCTCCCTTTTTCATCCTTCTCCCCCTTCCCTCCAGTGCATTCTTGATCAGGATTGCTCTGTACATCTGTACTGCTCTTTTGCAGTTTCTGTGACAAACAATAGAATGCTTCTAAGCTTCTGTGTTTTAAAGTCTACTGAAGTTACCCACATGGTACAACTGTGCTTGGGAAAATCACTGTGTGTGGGGCTGGCTCTGCCTTTGGAGCACAAGCAGGTTGGGTTAAGGAGGCAAATTAAACTCAGGTACAGCATGTGGACAGATTCTGGAAAGATCAGTGATGTGGGTGCTGCTGAGAGAGAGGGAACAGAGTCAGTGGGAGCCCTGGCACAAGTAGGTGTTAAGGTTGAATGAGGAAGTGCATGTTCCCAACGAGAGGGCACAGGGCTGAGCCAAGCTGGTCTGGAGGAAAACATATGGTGGGTGTGCCAGGCAGGCAGGGTGGGGTGGAATGAGAGGTCCCTGACAGGGACAGCTGGGTGCAACAAAAGGCAAGCAGCTAGAGGCACCTTTGGATCCAGCCAGAGGGAAGGGTGTCTGCTACCCAGTACCATGGACAGACAGGATGCTTAGGGACTCTCTGCCCAGATGTGAGACAGCCACACAATTGCAATCTAAGCTCTGATCCCACTGCAGACCAGGGGCTGGGGGTTCTGGTCACAGTGACCACAAGATCCACTCAACTAAATTAGCAAATGAATGTGGCAGATATTTCCTGATAGGTTAAGAGTCAGAGATATTTTATTTATGTGCTACCAGTGAGGAGGGGTCGAAGTGGGATTGCTGATAGCTACTGCAATTAAGATGGGAAACCAAGTTTCAGAAGGGATGGTGTACATGGGTTGAAGGGTTTTGACATGTTAAGAAGGCCTAAGTTTAATAACTTTGGGAAGGATAGGATCCAGGACTGAGGGGAGCAGGGAGTCCTGGGTACTCCCCTGCTTGAGCCAGGACAAGTGATGTAGGGCATAAGGAGAACTTGATATCCAGGAGGAGCATGTTCAGGGTATCTCATTTCTACCACTGTTTCTGGCATTTCTACAGCAAGAGCCAGAATGACAAAGCTGCAGCATATGTAGCACACACAGAATATTAAAATCCACCTCTTAGGTGCATCCAGTACTCCAGCCAAGTCATTAGTTCAGCAACAGCTGCAAACTCAAGTCATGCTGCCGATTTTCTTCTGCTTTTGGGAAGGCTTTGGCAAAACATGAATGTTGTGATATCACCTAGAAATTGTGGGAACTGAATTTTCTCCCAACCGCTTTCTTCTGTGAAGTGTAGAGCTTGTGGAGGGTCACAGAAGAGGCTGATTTTCTTGCGGTCTAACATCAGACTTTGGTGTCACCTATGAGGCAAAGGAGAAAGTGGCAACATTTGGCTGCTGTGACCCTTAGCCTGTTAGGAGCTTTATAAATCCATTGTACAGAACTGGAGTGGATCAGAACTGAATGAGGAGTTGTCGTGACTCACAGAGCTCTTGTGTAACGTTCTCTGTTTGGCATGAGCCACTCAGTAGGCTGCATCATGTCAACAGCTTCCAACTCAAAAAAAAAGGGATGTTGGGAAAAAGGAGACACAACTGCTATGGCAGATTCATGATAGGGTTGGATGGTGTGCATC
This sequence comes from Chiroxiphia lanceolata, assembly GCF_009829145.1. NCBI lineage: Eukaryota > Metazoa > Chordata > Aves > Passeriformes > Pipridae > Chiroxiphia > Chiroxiphia lanceolata. Next base: position 29,211,381 of record NC_045644.1, read on the forward strand.
TTGCTGGAGAGAGAGAGAAAGCATTTTTTTAGAGACTCTTTGTATGTGGAGGGTCTGTGAAGTCTGGGGTTAGAAGAATGTGCACAGCCTTCATTAGCTTTGGAGAAATGTTTTCAGCTGACATTAAGGTGTTGGGTTTTTTACCAGTTCATTTGTCTTTTCTTTTTCCACTTTGTATTCCTTAGGCTTTTGTGGAGGTTAGGCTGAGCCAGTACATTGGTGTTCAGGGACTTAGATGTCTGCTCTTAATTACAGTGAGTGAAGAATGTAGTGTTAACTGTGTACCTGGGGGGAGCAGAAAACCTGTGTTTTGAAACCTGACAACACGACTTGGACTTTGACATTAACATGACCTACTTTTGTAGAGACGTTATAGGAAGAGTTAGGTAAGGTGAAGACTGCCTCCAGTTGTGATATTTTTACATTATTTGCATATGAAGAAATGCTGTCCCACAAAATTTAAAAAAAGATAGTATTTTTTCTACCCATTAAGTCAATTCATTAAGATAAACCTCCAGGAAAGATGAATTTCCTTTATTTTCCCAAAGACACAATTGCCATTGATTCACAATTGTGTCATCTGAAGAGTAGCGACATTTCTTGCTAGAAGAGTAAAGGCTGGGTTGATCTTCTTTTTCAAGATGTTGATACAAGATATTTTTATTCTATTTGAAACAGATTTATAAAAATGTTTCTAAGTATTTCTGCTTTACAAATCTTAATGTTATCCTTATTAATTCTTAATTTAATCCTTATCAGATCAGATTAAAAAAAGAAAGATTAGTTCCAACATCAGGAAAAAATGTGTATCTGCAACACCGTGCCACATTCTTCTATTAGGGATCAAGTTTGCAATCTCAAAGTTGGAAAGATATCTGGTAGGATTAAAGTGCCCTTTTTAATTTCTAATTCAGAGAAACTTACACTTGGTCATCTTTTTCAAAACAGATTTTTTGGCATTTATAATCACCCTCTCCTAATTGTCAATGCACAGCCACCCTATACCCACAGCGAAATTCAGCCAGCTCATACACCTGTCTGTGTGTGTTAAAACCTTGAATTTACACAGTTGCTATGCAGCCTGCAATAGTTATACCTAATCTTTTAACTTTGAAAAGCTCCAGAAAATTGGGGAGTTGTGAAAAAAGTAATATTTATTCCAGAGTCTCTGTTCAGTCACTCTGTGTCCCTTTTAAATAACTGAGAAATCAGATAAAGTTATTAAACCCTGGTACCATATAAATGCTGAGCTTTTAATAATTATCTCTGGAGTTCTATATCTTTTTGTATGAGTTCTATGCATTTATTTCACAAAATCAGAAAGCCATAATGTAATTTGGATCATTTAACTGCCAAGGGCTTTGGCACATCATCAGATTGTTGGTATCTTTTATTCCATTTGACAGAATGAAAGACACTTTTCACATCTCCATCGTCATTATGATCAAGTGTAGCTGCTTACTGCAGTGGACTCCCCAGCATCCACTGTGCTTTATCAGCTGTGTCTTAGTGTGATGTGCTATTGCTCTTGAAGATTATTACTTCTGAGATCTCTTCAGAACTATTAAGGAAGCATTCCTAGTTAATCCACATACTACAAAACAATGGAAACTTATAAGCAAACATAAAATATCTTACTCTTCATGGAAAGAAAGTTGAATTCTCATATTTTTCACTGTGCATGAGGTGTATTCATTAAAAAGAAATGGTAACACCCATATTAAACAAAATTAATCATTCATGCAGGAAGATTTTTTTTTTCTGGGAACTGAATCCCACTGCATCTCTCATAAAGGTGATATTGATTCACTTATAGTTACTATAGCTCTTGAAAGACAATGTTAGAATGACCTCAAGAAATTCTTGGTTTGATTCTTTCTTTGCTCAGATAATGTATGTGATAAATCGGAAATCTATTTTTTCCTAAACCTGCTGTGCTATTCCTAGCAATATGAGTGTTTCAGAAACTGTATGTAGTGCATTTGTGATTCTGTAGTGCAAGAAGATTTTGGATTTTTGTTGGTTAAGAAATAGCGTAGTTTTCCATCTCCTGAGTTGCTCCTAGTCATTGTCTCCTAACTTGTGTCAAATTTATAATTTATTAACAATCACAGTCTTCACAGCTTGGTTTGCTATTTGTTAACTTTCTCATGCTTCTGCAAAGTTATTTTGTTCAGTAGACTCTTTTCACTTTTCTGTTCTTACTTTTTATTTTTAAATTATTAAAACGGGGCAGCAATTCAGGTACTGTCCAGAATGGGAACTGACTCATGTACTGGAAACAGCATCTTATAATTCCTGTTTCCTCCAGGTTAATAACGTTTTAAATGTATTGAATTTCAGAAAGTATAGACTCTGCAGGTTCTATAAGATTGTGGGGAGGTAGCAAAATTACTCTAAAAATTATCACAAATACCCTGGCTGCATGCAGGATGAAAGAAAGAAAACCTGTATCTCTGGCCAGGACAGCCTTGTGTGATCTGCCTTAAATTCCCTTGTTTCCATGTCCAGTGATGTGCAGACTCCAGCCTACCTCAAAAATCCATACTTCTAGCTTTAGCAGTCATGAAAGTTACCCACTAAGACTCTCCTCTGGTATTAGAAGAGCCCAAAACTCAGTGTACCTTAGAAATGGAACTATGAGCTGGCAGACACGAGTCCAATGGATCAAAATTTGTCATTGCTAAGAGTTGTGTTTTGCACCATATTCATCTCACTTGAGTTCTCCAATCAGATACTATTCCATGGCAACCGAGGCTTCTGTACCTTCAGCTTGGTGTCAGCAGTGTTGGGTTTGATTATTAAAGAGTCTCTTGTTTTCACCATTATTTTCACTTTCCTTTTCTTTTTCTTTGTCACTTCATTTACCTTCTCTCCTTTGTGGTGTTATCTTTTTATCTGACAATTTATTCCCCCACTCCAGGATGGTTCCTTTTCAAAGTGAAAGGAAACATGAGATCATCAAACAGATATTTTATTTTCCCTTCATTGCATGTTCTCTATATTTTATCTTGGTTTTATTTTAAGTTATTTTTTTCTGTATTTTAATGACATGTCTGAAACCTTTGTACATTTTTTTGCTCAGTTGCATATAAATTATCATTTGTTTGTACCACTGTATTGTATTCTACTTTTCTAAGAATAAATAAAGTTTTTTGGGGAAAATAAATCATGTAAACGCTGGCAAAATAATGCATCTTAATGCCATCTAGAAATTCAGTTTCAAACTAGCTTTGAATATAATAAGCTGAGAAACTTCATTTAACTAACATTTTTAAATCAGCAGAGCGGTGTTAGGAATCAGCCACCCCAGAATGCAAAGTTTAATGTTGTTTGATGATAAAGTATAACCCGAAAGAATCAGTTAAAGGAAAAAAAAAGAAGAGGAGTATATAGTATATGAATTGCCTTGTACATAAACTGATAATAGCTGGAAGGGCATCTTAACTAACTCTGTGTTGGCTTTTTACATGAGTCAAGCGACAAGATTTTCTTTTTGGAATTGTCTTGCAGTGAAGCAGATATTCTGTAATATCTGGTCACAGGCAGTGTGCGCATCCAGAATCCAATGAAATCAGTCAACTCTTGCTATTGATCACTATAGATTTCAGTCAAGGCTGTAATGGATTTAGAAGTGACATGTCATCCCTGTGATTTATGACACTGCTACCCAAAGCAGTGTTGAAGCAATTCACTTTGGCACCAGCATATTTCCCTAACTGCAAGGAAGGGATTTTTGTGTTTGGTTTAATTTTTCTCTCAGTCATGTGAGAAAACCCTGCTAACGGGATTCTTAAGGATATAATCTGGATTTACTTGGCATGAATTTTAGGGGGGAAAAAAATTATTCAACAGAAATAAGCTTAAAAAATTAATGTACCACACAGGGAAATCAAATTTAGAGTTTCAGTTTGGTAATGAGTGTAAGTACTTGTTTAGTTTGTATTACATCATCTATCCCAGAGAACTTCTGAGGCTACTCACGGGCTGCATGAGCTTATGTGTTTTACTGAATTGGAGGCTTAATGTGTCAGATTCTTTTAAATTCTTCACACATTGTTTACAGAGCTAATTTTTTGTATGTTTTATCTCAGCCTACAGTGCTATTTTAAAGTTGACTTTTTGAAGGGGGCATAAAATAACAAAATCGGTAAAAGTTTAAAATAAAAAAAACATAAAATGTGACCTTTTTCTCAAATTTCTTTTACATGTTTGTGGTTTGAAAAATGCCTTAGGTGTTGATCTGACTAAGCATTTAAACATGTACATAAAAATAAATAAGATGTGTATCCTAATCTCACCCAGATCACCAAAACACTTTCATTCCTTTTAGTGGTATAGGATTAAACTGCAAATGCTTTGAAACCAACATGTATAAAGTAGAAATTGGAAGTTACATGTGCATTGAAGTTATTTGCTGAAGATTGACCTTACCATGCAATAATATTAACATGCAATTTATAAATTTATCCACTGAATTTAAATAATTTTCTAGTACCTGAAATAACCTGTGGTCAATAATAGCAAAATATTAATTATCAGAGATATCAATACTGTGCAAAATATATTTTTTTTTAAATAATCGATGGTTTGGTTATGATTTTCTATAAGTTCAGGACCATATTTGTAAGCCCATGGATAGAAAAGAGCTACTCAAACTCACTCAACATAACAAGTACTATTTCTTCAGAATTATTCAGTATGCAAGAGTTCTCTTCTGGGAAACTGGTGACCAGATTTTTATTAAGCTGCTCTGTTTTAATGATTTGGCTGGTCACGTATTTACTTATGTCAAAATAGGAGCTTGAGCAGTTGCCAAAACATAGCCTTGAATGGGGGGTGCAGAAACCTTTTCAAAATTCAATTTTTAATTAAAAAAAATGTGGCTAATAATCAGGAGTAAGGCTGGCAAGCTATGTAAGCTATGCCTTACACATATTGTAAAGCAATCTGGGCATCTAACAGGTTGTAGAAGCAAGTCTTTGTCTCCTGTGTCAACTCTTCTCTTCTACTCCTGACATAATAGGAAAAAAATGGAACTTTTGAGATTTGGCATTTAACTAGACCGGAATGGTGAAGAAGGAGGGTGTAGAGCAGTCTGTTGTGCCTGATGCTCCAGTAGAGTAAATCAGACTGTTGGGGGACAGCATTGCTTTGCTTTGGGCTCACTAGAGTGAAAAAATTACATCCCTTATGGACTAGGTAACAATTTAGGATTAAAAAGCTGTGCAAAAGCAATGTAAGAATCCATTAATTTTTAGTGAATTTGGAATGGAACCTTCATGAATTTAATTCTTACTTCATAAAAGAGTAATCTGTCACCTCACAGGGTATTTAGATGTAGTCAAATTCTGAAAACACCACCCCTCTTGAGGGTGGTGCCATGCTATTTCAGACCAGAAACTATAAGAAATAAGAAGTATATGTTTGCTGAAAAGAGTGAACTATTAATTACATTATTAGTCTCACTATCCTGATTCTTTTTTTTTTTTCTCCCCACATCTTCCTTTCCTTTTCCATCTGGAGATGGCCAATGATGTGAGGCTGGGCCTCAGAAGCATGGTGAGAATTTATAATAAACATACAAATAATCAGTTTCTTGTTGAACATGCCTGCACAGAAGAATACCTGTTAGTTTTTTCCTCATCTTTATCTCTCCCTGGAACTCCCCTTGAACCTCACCTTTGTGTTGTTGGAAATGCCTGTAACTACAATATATGTGGTATGTACACAGTAAAGGTTTCTCCAGTTGCAAGTTCTCCTTTCTCCTAAGAGTTCCTTTGCAGAGACCTGGGCATGCTCATCCACCAGCACTCATTCTGTACTGCATTTTGCTGCTTGTGTTGAAAATATGTTTCTTTGCATTCTTTTTAACCTCTTGAAAACCGTGGAAACACCTGTATAATGTGAACCAGTCATTCATTTTCTTTGTAGCTGGGTTACCGGCTTGTGAACCAAGGTTGGTAAGGATTTTAAAGCTTGAATATCTCAGCCTGACGCTGAGTGTCCCCTTTTGTATTGAGTAACAAGTGAAAATGCTATCATAGCCTCTTACCTTGCAGGTTTGAATGTGCTGTGAGGACTAGACTGTTTCTCTGTGATTGCACTTAGTTAATGGATTGTGGTGACTGTGGGCGTCGATCACTGCAGGAAGCTGTGGGGCTGCTGCTGTCACCTCATGTGCAATGTTCTCCCCTCGGTACTGTGCCCTGCACGTTGATTCACACAGCACCATAGCATGGGGATGCAGTTGAAGAGGACGAATAAAACAAAGAGAGAGGTTTAGCTGGTTTAAGTTGGTGTGCATGGTCAGCTTCACTGGCTGGCTGGGGAGCTCACTGTCCACTGCGTTTCTGGACAAGGCTCACAGGCAGGAACCACGGGACAGTTACAGCCACCTGAAGAGTTACATCCCTGGTTAGATGTCATTTCAGGTTAGATAAACCCAGTCTGGGTAAGGGTGTGGGAAGATATGAACTGCTTCATGAAGGTCCTTGCTACTTGTAGCAATTCTGTAGCAAGTCACTTATTTGTTTGGTCTCTAGCCTTTTGGTAATTTCTTACTTTCAGCTATTTTTGGGCTATGGGTCATCGGGAATAAACTTTGGCAATGTATTTGAAACAATTTTCTATCACATTAACATCATCTTTGCAGTATTTTGTTATTTCTCACTTTTTTTTCAGGTTTACTTAGAAGGGAAAAGAATGTTACTGTTTCTTCATAAAGGAATTTCTGCTCTCTGATGGAGGAGAGCATCACCTAGTGAACAAGGTGGCCTCTTGTACATAATTTTTATGAAGTTTTGTTCCTTTGCAGATGACTACACACTGAATGCAATTAACATACTGCACAACTTTCATTTCTTTTATTGTTTCAATTAGATAACAGCCAACTGGACCTCAACTGATGTCAGTCTCAGTGCATTCTTCTAACATCTGTTTTATGGATGATAACTTACTTAATTGCTAATTTAAAATATGTGGTATAGTTTCCACTTAGAAGAGCAGAAGCTTGATTGCAGGATTGGGCCTATTTATAAAAGCAGGTAGACAAGTATTTTTTGTCTACCTGGTACACAAGCAGGTAGACAACGTATTTCTAATAGGTTACTGCTATGGTCAAACTAGCATCTTGCAGAGTACCCTGAGAAACCACTCAGCAAATTTTATGTAACATTAAGTGCTATTTGACTAGGTCAGTTGCCTGTGTTAAATTAATGACAGCAAGCATACATCATCACTGCATCTGTTTACAAGTCTGTCTGCATTTCACTGCATTGTCGGCTGTGGAATCTCTGGAATAATGAGCGTGGTAAACTGAGTCGTATTAAAAAGAGGTTATTTGTATTAATATAACACCATACTGTGTTGTCATTGTTTTGCAGCACATCTATTACATATATCATCCTTACTTTTTCTTCCTGAGCAAGCCAATTATGCCTGGTTTTGCCAGTCTGTCAGAGCCTCCTGGAATAAATTAAAATTACAGCTTTGCATATGCAGTAGTTGTAGCTGAAAGTAATGATAATGAACCTGGGTGAATACAGGATTTCAAAATAATCTTAAACAAATGTACATATGCAGAGCTGCTGCTGCTGCTTTATTTCTCCTTAACAAGATAAATGTTTGAGTCCATGATGTCTGGAACCCCATGGACAGAAGGTGGTAGCTGGGTTGAGCTGTGGGTTTTAATGCTGAGCTAAGAAGGGAATAGCCTGTGGGTACCTGAGCATGGAAACGTCACCGTTTCATTTCTCTGCTTTGTTTTTCAATTGTGTAGTATGTCTGTGCATGGAAGTGCCTCAGAGTGCGCCTTCCATCACTGTGTCTCATGACCTCTGATACCTGTGTTTTTAAACTTACATGTATGGGTCAAGAGGACTTTCATATGAATGGGAGAGAGACTGGTACGTATCCTGGTCAAGGTCAGAAAAGGAAATGTCTGTCTGAGGCTGGGGTTTGGCTTAAATTTTGAACCCCAGTCCTAATCACAAAATTATGTTATTTTCTAAGTAGTTCTTTCACAGGATGAAAATCTAATATTAGCACTTATGTCTTGGTTTTAGTCTCTCACCAAAAGATAACCTTCATGTTGTCACCCAAGACAGAAACAAACAAACCAATTAACCAGAAATGTGTCATGATTGATCATTAAGGCTATATTACTTTAAAAGCATTATTTTCTGCATATCTCCTGAGGCTTATTAAGAACTACATTAACAAGCTTTTAATTCTTGCCACAGTTATCAGCACCTGACTAGGAGGTATTGACACATTCATGACAGTCCCTCCCTGTATGAGCCTGTCTGCTCATATTGGCTACATTTCTGAATTTCCAGTTCTTTTAGGACCAGGGCCATCAGTCTTTTCTTCTATAGCCCAGTGTACTTTTATTTGCATGTGTGGGATGCAGATGAAACTTATCAGAGTTTTGGCATAGTTTTAGCATTGAATTTCTGCAGGTATTCAATCTTCTTTTTGGTCATTTGTCTTCCTTTTTTTTGCCTTACTGGAACTGCTTCATCAGCTTGTAGCATTTTTATGTCTTCAGCTGGCTTCTCCTGAACTCTGCTAAAAGCTCAGAGAAATCACAAGTAAGAACAAGAGGCCACAGGGGAGTCTTTAATAAAAATATTTTTCTCAAAAATCTTCCCTTTGGAAAATCCCAAGTGTTGCAACCTGTCAGCTGAGCAATATTATCTTTTAATTAATTGTGTTTACAGTGATGTAGGCAATTTCTGGAAAACATTAGCCAGCAGCTCCTTTTCAACACTCAGTGTGATGTCTCTTGAATTTGATCACGCTAACTGACTCCAAACCTCCCAGGTAGTTTCATATTCTTTCAATATGACTGCCCACGGGCTTTTATTAGATTAGAACCCACTGCTGAAAGTCCCAGAAAACAAGCTAGAAAAAAATATATTGATTACTCTGCAAATCATCCTGTCTGCATTTATATCGTGTCATAATTTCTCTCTGCGTGATAAGGCCGAAATTAGCAGGTCCTGAAAGGGAATTGTAGTTGGTTGCAGGTGTGGTTATGCAGGTTTAATCATTCCCAGGTAATTCAAATCCACTCCAGCAGTTGCCAGGGTGTGCTCTTGCTGTCAGTCACAGGCCATTGAACCTGTCACTCACCATCGAGTGCTTGGGACGTATCAGAAACATGCCCTTCAATCACCCTTCCAGAACTCAAGCTCATTGGGCAAGAATGACATTTCAATTGGTATTTATGAATAAGATAATTTCCTGACCAGGAGCAATGTTTGGTTAGCAGTTTTCCTTAAGCCTGCAGAGGATAAGCCTGTATGTATAATTCATTTTCCTTACACGTTTCTTCCCTTCACTGATTAATTTCTTCAACTGATCTATTTGGAGTACAACATTAATATTGAAAACAGAATTATGAAGCTAGCAAAGGAGAAATATTTCATCTTCTTATGGCAACACAAACATATACATTTATCCAGTGTAGCCATAAGATGAAAAATGAATTGGCACAAAACATCTGAGATGTGACATATTTATAATATTAACTAAATTTTGTATAGTAAGAGCAAAACAGAAAGAGGAGCAACCTTTGGTGACATGTCTGCCACAGGCACTGAGGAATTAAGTTTGGAGCTCATTCATTCAGCTCTTGGAGAGCCCTCACTCAGGCTCAGTGGAGCTGAAGGCAGAAAGATTTGTGAAGAGCAGCAGTAGGGCTTCCCCCAAGGGGCTCGCCCTGGGTAAGGGAGGGCTCTGTGATACAAAACCAGCTCACCAGAGCCTGTTTTTCATCCAGCTGCCAGGTCTAGTACCTCTGCCATTCCCTAGCTCCAAACCTCGATGTATTAATCGATAGTATTTTATTAATTTTAATTCATTAATTTTATCATAGAGGGATGCAAAAAAAGAGAACAGTTAGAGCACCAGAAACCTTGAAAATCTTCTTCAATGCTACATTACCATTGGACAATTGAGGTGACACAGCCTGAGGAAATGAAAAAATAAATGCAACCCAAGTTCTTAAAAGTTATAACAAATTACTCATATTTAATGAGAATTAGAGAACTAAACACTGAGCTGAAAAAGGAGCAAAGTGTCATAACTTTTAGGAATTCTTTTTCTGGCTTTATTGCCATTTAATTCTTTTTCCATTTAGCTTGTTAATTTTCAATACCATACACTTTGTTACTGAATTTTCCAGAAGAACAATAAAGGGGAAAAAAAAGATTAGGTCTACAGAATTACAAATTCTGAAAGGGTTGACTTGTCACATAAAGCTATCCCAAAACCGTCAGTTCTGTAAATCTTGGGATTCAAAACAGTTTTATAGTAGGCAGTGACAAACTAATCTTTTCAAGGGTTTCTGATTTTTATCTTAGGGTTTTTTAAAGTATTTGAAAAGTCATTCATTCAGCATTAGATAGTGTCCATACAAAGCTTGACATTTAGTTATTTAGTTGTTCTTCATCTAATAAGCACAGAAAAAGGAAGAACCTTTAAAATGTGGGTTTATTATTCCTCAGAGACAAGTGTTTCCATACCTTTACAAACCCTTTATTTTGACAGTGAAAAAAAGGAATAATGTGATTCCTGAGCTGTTGAAAGAGTTTAAAAAGTTTCCTCTGATCTCAACAAGGCCAGAAAGTTGTCCCTTAATGCTGAAGAAAGAGAAGTAGGCAAATGAAATCCTCACCCCTACCTCTTAAAAGATCCCAAGCATTTACTCTACTTACTACATAAAGTGTTCTGTTGTAGAGAGAATGGGATGTCTGTATGCAGGAATTGGCTTTTATTTTTCTTGAGAATGAGAACTTTAGCACATTTAGCGTAAGTTTCTGTTGTGAAACATAAGCCACTGCAAATCCACCATTTTCTGAGGAATGCTGGATTGTGCACAGTAGAAGAAAAGGTCTGATAGGCCAATGGAGGGAAACATTCCAAATAATGTGGTCCTTAACAATCCCTGTGGTCTGGACCAGGAGGTGTCTGTTCAGAACATCCCATCTGTGGCTCTTTGTGCTTGCAGATAGAAAAGGTTAAGCTAAATATATGGCCTGGATTAATTCATGCCTTGAATTTTATGACCCTTTGGGCACAGATGCTCCAATGAAGAGTTTGCTTCATTCACAAATTTAGTTTTACTCTGCAAACAGTTAATACTACATATTGCAATTATTGAAACCCTACCTTTCTCTCTGGCTTGGCTTTATCCAAGTCACATTAGATTTTTTCCCATAGCAAAGCAGGATGGAAGGCACTGGGGATGTACTTGCAGTTGAAAAATTCAAATGCAAATAAAATGGCGATGTATATTTTCCCTTGAAATGATTTGAAGAAGGTATTAGTATTTGGCAAAAGCTCAGAAAAATGTAAATGAGTCATGAACGTTTCTCCAAAGTCTCATTTAGGAAAATTTGTTCTAATATTTGTTCAGTTCTAATCTGAGTTCTTTTTCTTTGTTTTGTTTTGTTTTGTTTTGTTTTAGTAGGGGCTTGACAAGAATATGGGTCCCAGATAACTAGAATCCAAACTAGGAGTCTCAGTCAAAGCTAGCAACACGATTTAGAAAATAAGTAACATAAGGTACCTAAAAAAGCATTATATAATGGGCTTCTGGGATGTAGCTTCCTGAGACAAAGGTATCATCACACGTGCTAGGTCTGTGGACAAGTAGAGCTTTGCAGCAAGCTTTTGTTGGCAGACAGGTGAGGAAAATGCAGCTATAAGTAGCTGGACAGCACTGTAAAAGGAACTTACCCATGGAGGTCGAGCCCTTTCCTCTCATCAGGGAATATAAAAACTTTTGTCATACTTGTCCCCAGTCCACAATTTTAGTTAAAGAAAGAGAAACAAAGGAAATTATGAATAAATCCATGTAATCCTCTGGCTGCTGTACCACAAATCCTTAATTTACCTAGCTACAGAGTTTACGAAAGAGCCTCTGAGTTATGGCCAGCTTAACTGTCTAATGTATTGAATGAAGAGCCTGATAGGTCAGGTATGATTGTTGGTAAGAAGGACTTTATGCAGCTGCAGGGTTATCTGATCAAGTGTTGTGTGATACCCTTTATGTCAAAAAGTTTATTATTTTATTTATTATCCATTGATTTTCTTCCTAACTCAAAATTATCTGATATAGAGGATTTGGGCTGAAAACTAGCATTTTTTTAAAAAAATAGGTTGTATCTTTGGTGAGGATGATTCGTATCCCCTGGGTTTCTGGGAGCTCATTGGGATTTTGGTGTATTCGTGATGTAAAGTACTAGGACTTCATTTTTTACTGATTAGCAAAGAAGTTGCACATGCAACTCAGCCCTGTAATTGTGGGGCAATAGCACTCCAATTGAAATCAATATGGATTTAGCTAAGGACACAGGTTTGGATTCAACATCATGTAACACTAATTCATTTCCAAATCCATGCAGGGATCAGTAATTCAGCAGTTCCTGAGTAATGTAGAAGTGGTGTTAAATCACAAGGTTAGAATCGAATCTGTAGTTGACATTGACTGGAGTCAAGGACTTTGGAAATGACTTTTCAATTTACAGGTGGAAGCAAAATGCATAGCAGATACCACTGGAATAATATTTTAATTCTCTCTTCTCCACCTGAACACCAGTGGCAAAAGATTATGAGGAGTGAGTGGCACTGACTCTTCTCTGTTCCCAGAGCTGAGATTTTGGTGTGAATCAGTAAGATTGCTGTTGTTGGGTTTAACAAACATCTAAGCACACATCGACCTTGGGCAGTCAGAGATTACTGGAACAGAGAATTTTCAGGTAGTCCTACTTCCTAGGTTGGGGTCTTGCTGGCTGCCTAATGTAATTACAGGTTTCTGTCAGAGCAGGGAATTTTCTCCAGTTCCAGGGTTGTTGGGTTTTTATAGATGCCTTGCTGCTATTCTGCTGTATGTTACACTTGCATCAAATACTACAACTGCAGATCATAGCTGTGCTTTGTGAAATGTAGAGAAATTTTATAATACAATACCTTTTTACTGGTAATTCAATGCTAGCTGTTAAAATTCAGTCATACAGCATCCCAGGTGGTTGACTTTACCCTGCCAGTTTTGTTGCTTTCCAATTTGAGCATCCTGAATGCTGTGCTGAGGTGATAAACAGCCCATTGCAGGTCTTTGCTGCTTCAGGCTTAAAAGACAACTTTTTCTTCTGCATTTTCCTCATGGAAGCTAAACACTCATGTGTTGAGTGAGTGGTCCTGAAAGTCTGTTGAAGAGACCATTTGGAAACCTTAGGCAACATGTTTCAGAAGATGTTGTAAGACTAGCATTGTTTTCTCAAGCTCTGACACAGACAGACTTCTTCCAGATGATGTGTCAAGGTGACAGACAGCTTACTGCTGGTCATGCAACTGTTCAAAACACAAGTATGTGGTCCCCTCCCAAGGGTTCACAGAGTAGGTCTCTCTCAGTGCTGCTCCAGTAAGTCTATGTTACCACATGGGTGACCCAGGGCTTCCTGATGGGAAGGGAAGAATTCTTCACCACCACAACTAGTAGATTTTGATACATGAAGCAACTACCCTGAAATAAGGGGTTTTTTACTGACATGTTTTACTGATGTGCTCTTTAGAAAATGCACTGCATAGAGATGAGACAGTGGTGAGCTGTCATGTAGTTACAAGATGGTGAGCTGCCCACTGGAATTTGGAGTCCCAGTTTTGCTTGTTTGTCTGACATATGCTTTTTTCTGGGCTTGTGCAAGGTGAGCAAGGATGTGCTGGTCCCTGGTGCCAGATCCTGTTAGCTGAACCACAGCCATCTGTTCAGCTCCAAGGAGGATGGGATTGGCAACACAGGGGCTTCTGCGGGCTGAGATTGAGCTGGTGCTTTTAATTCAACGTGTTTGCGGCTGGAGCTGTTGGGCAGACCTTGAGGTTTTGCATAGGCACAGATGAAATCAAGTGATGTAATGACTGATCAGCAAATCCGGTCACACACAAGAAATGACGGGGGGGCCAGGCGGGGTTGGAGATTGTGTTTGGACTGATTGTTCTGGTTTCTTCCTCACTAGGACAAAGAAGTGAATCTGGAGCAGGTCCACAGGCGCATGAACAGTTTAATTGATGAAGACATAGCCCACAAGCAAATCTCTCCAGCGTCCATTGAAATCTCAGCCCTGGAGATCGGTGGCATGCAGCCAGCCCAGACCCTGGAGCCCGTGCGCGAGTACCAGAACACGCAACTTTCTGTCACCACCTTTTTACCAGAACAGACAACTCATGGTGCCAGCAGGACACTCACAGCTGCCTCCGGCAGCAACCTGCCGCTGCCCCTGAGCAGCTCAGCCACCATGCCCTCCATACAGTGCAAACACAGGTCACCAAACGGAGGACTATTTCGTCAGAGCCCCGTGAAAACCCCCATCCCAATGTCATTCCAGTCCGTGCCGGGGGGAGTCATTCCAGAAGCGATGGAACCCTCACACGGAACATCCATATGACGAAAACAAACAGTAAAACAACCAGCAGAGCTTTTTAATACAAAAATTTAAAAGGAACAAAAAAAAAAAGCGAACAAACTCTTACGTTTTTCTTGTATATACTTGTAAATAATGAAAGAATGAAGTGGGGTAAAGTGTATTTTGAATATTCCCAATTTTCGAAGTAAGTAAAAAACAAAACAAAAAACAAACAAAAATGTATGAATGACTTTGTAAATTTTGTTCTATATGAATAAAAAGGCAAATTACTTGTGGTCGTTCTCAAGTGCCAAAGAAGACCTGTTACTGGGACTGAGGGCCATACTTTCTTTTTTTCCATGGATTTCAACACTTATTCCCTTACAGGCTTGGTTTTTTTAAGAGCAAAACAATTATCTGTTTCTTGCTAGAAAAATTTACCATACTCAGACCTCTTCTTTCCCAGAACCCTATCTTATAGTCAGATGACAATTCACTTGGAGACTTAACAGCTGGTATTAGCATAGCAGTAACAATGTTTTAAAGGTGAATTATAACTAAAATCCAACAAACAATAAACAGAAAAAAAAAAGAAAATTTTTTCCTTCTAACAAGGATTTAAAGTTCCACACCATTCTAAGTTTAAGCACAGGATTATTGGATTGTGTTTTTACATGTCTGCTCTGCTGAGTCGCTCTTTTTGTTTATCTTTCTGTGTTTTGTTATACATATATATAATATATATTATATATATTATGACGTATATATTATATATATATATAAACACTTTGATGAACAACATGTTTAAGGTTAAGGGGAAAGCTTTTAAGAAAACTGCTCAGCTTTTTTTGTTTCTTGTGTACATGACTGAAAATGGGGAGGAACCAATGGAGTGAGGCAAGGAAGAACTGTATTGGCAGGAGATAATGGTGTTGCAGTGACTGTGCCCTCTGGTGCCATTTCTTTCTTTAAGATTTCAATGAATTTGTTGCATAATGGATGCAATGCTCTCTGTTGAAGTCATATCCCTGAATGGTAAGGCTAAGCTCATGACTATAAGCACAGCTCTGCTTTCTTTTCCATTGATTTTGTAGAGAGAAACATTTAATAGCCATATTTATAATTGTAGTAGAAATGGATGTAAAAAACCTATTTTTTTTTGTCTGTGAAACACAGAGGACAAAGATAGAGCAACACATATAGTGAATTTAATGTCTTGTTCTGCAAATATTACCAGTGCAATTTCATATGACAGAAAAAAATCAAATCAAAACCCAACACATTGTTTCCTTCCCAAATAGTAGCTTGAATGCCAAACATGATGGCTCCCTGCTCCCCCACCTATGCTTAATGGACCATCACTCTCTTTCAAAATGGGGATAATTTAGTGTCTTCTCAAATGTACCCCTATAACTAGGTTGTAATTTCCCTTCCCAGATGGATTTCTTCACTTTATTAGAATACTGCTATTTGGAAAAGGTTGTAGAACCTGGTGCAGCAAATCTCTGTCTACATTAAGGTGAAAATTCTGTTTGAACAGAGGTAGAAATGTTTTCACATCCCAAGAAAGTCAGCAGGTAATCTGGGTGAGGTTTTTTGATAAATAAACATTCCATTGACTGCTCCTAATTTGATTTGCATAATTACACAACAGGTATATTTATGGGATGATTAAAGTCCCCAAATTTTTACATTTCTAGTTTAAGCAATAGGGAGGAAAAGTCCAACTGTGACATAAAACCAGCCTCATGGAAGAGCGTACTCAGCACACTACATTTTAAATGAGGAATATTGATGGTAAGCTTACAGAAGGAGTACTCTTATAGGAATTAATTTGTCTCTGTTGTCAAGCTGTTTCCTCCTGAAGATGGTGTGATTTTGCAGCTTGTCACAAATTGCAATATTTGCTTCAAACTAATTAAAAATGAATAATGCTCTAGTCAGCTGACCAGATTTATCCTATTTAGAGACTTGGCCCACACAAACTTGGGATTTTTTTCTTTATTCTTTTGTTGCACTTTTTCTTAACAAACCCATGGCCACAGGAAAAAAAATCTTTCGTAAATACATTAATTTGTTATGACAGAAGTAGCTGCACTAATAAGACTATGCACACACAGAAATCTGTAAAGATGCTTAGGAGAAAGCATGCAACTATTTGCATTGGAAAAATCTATTGTTTTTATTACCAGTTCAAGATTTTAGCAGTAGTAGAAGAACACACTCCAGAAGAGGTGCACAGAGGTGCTTGAGCAACTACAAAGGGTGCAATCTGAAAGCTTGGGCTTGTTTATACTGGATAACTTTAACTGACCCGCATTTGTGGGATAAATGGTGAATACATTTTATTTTGGGGATTAACTTTAACATTCTTCACATTCAATGTTCTCCTCCTGGCTTAGTCTTGCCACGTGCTGTGACTCGCCTGTTTGAGTGCTCTATAGCTTTACATCTAAGATGATCAGGATCTTGAAAGAATCAAACCACACAGCCCTCTTCCAGTAGAGTATTGAAGCATGTGTGTAAGCCCTCTAGAAAGCAGCTGCTTTATGCACAAGTTGAAGTGCTTCGCTGATTAATGATGGACTTAAAATGCACATCTCAAATTAAATATGGTGCCTAATTTTAAGCAGGTGAGTGAGCTTGCCAACCTCACTGGGACTATTCAGTTGCTTTAAGTTTACTGTCTTGAGTGCTTTGCTGCACCAGGGTCTATACTGTAAAAGTAGGGATCTACGATGGATCTGTCACTGTCTAGTTATTTGTTTATATAAAAGATAGCAAGTCCTGTCAGCCTTGACAGGGAGCTGTTAAATCCTTCATGTGATAGTGGTTTGGGTTTAGATTATTTAAGCAAATCACCAGGTTCTCCTTGAACATAAACAATGTTTCTTTCCCCACAACTTTCAGTTTTCAAAGTAAATGCAGAATGTATGTTTTTCATATCCTGTCTCCTGTTTTATGTTTGTATCTTCCTTTTGACAGATCAAAGCATTCACTTTCTATATAATATGTATTCACCACACACATGCATATATATATATATATATATATATATATGTGCAGTTACTCCCAGAAGAAGTGAGAAACATAATTTCCATGTGATGTAAATGAGCATAAGTGAAAGCTCTCACAGAGCTGTGCTTATTTACACCACCTGCAGATTTGACCCTTCAACTTTTAATATCTGGCAAGTTGAAATAGAAAAACTGCAGAAACTTCTGAAAACTTTGAAGACCAAACTGTGCCCTTGCTTTTCAAATGGAACTTCTCCTGACTACACTTAAAAAAGGGAATAATGTATGATCTCAACTATTCTAGCTCCTCCGGGATGTTTACACTGCAAAGGTGATTGTACATGAAATGTACCTTCCTTTTATTGTGCTCTTTTGATGATGAACTTTCACAAGACTGACATCTGTGGCACAGCACTTGTAGTGTGTCTTGTTCTATCAATCCATTAGTTTAGAAATTACTTTATTTTCTTACAAAAATGTGACTCAGTTTCTTCTATTTGCTTGCAATCCACGGGCAATCTGCTTTCAATCTGAAGAATGCGTTGCTCTTACTTCTTAGTATGTCATGTTTTCCTACTGCAGTGGAAAAAAAAGAGTAATTGTGCTTTCTAATTTCAGAGTTGAAACTCAATAGAACATTTTTATGCTGAGTTACAACTACGTGTGCAATACTTGTCTTGCAAAGTAAAATTCCCAGTATCTGCCTTGCTTTGATAACCATTGCTGCACTGTAGAGGAAGTCTCAGTGAAACAACTCACTTTTTCTCAGTCTGCTGATAGAATAAAACACTTAAACCTGGGTTCTCACCTGTGTAAATCAGTATCCCTCCACTGAGTGGGTCAACCTTACTGAGTTTAAGCAGGTGAAGGTTTGGCTCATAATATTGAGCTTGAGAGCACTGCTTTCTATAAACTTGTATTCAGTGAGAGCTCTGAAAAGGAAAAAGTTCTGAGAGTCTCAAAAATGAACCAGAAAGAGGAACATGTATTATAATTTTGAGCATGTAACATGGATTAGAGTTTAAACTGTATGCTAAAATTGCTTAGAGAAAAAATTTCTTCTTCAAATCTCTTCAAATTTAGGTATGGCTCTCCTTTAAGATAGGCTTAAAGCTGTTGAGTTGGTGACAAGTGGACCATTGAGAGAAAATCATGTTAGTGAGGCAGTACAGCAACTACAGTGCTCAGACCTTGTTGGGTTTTTTTTATTTTGCTTTACTGACTTGAACTTACATTGTGAGCAGCTAAAGAATGACATAAATCTAAACACAACACATTTGGGGGATCCTGTTGGAAATTTCTCAAGGAATCCACATCCTTTGGCAACCCCGGGAAAGGCAAGGAGAAAGGCAGAAGAAAACTCAGAAGAGAAGCAAAATTAAAGGTAAAAACAAATGTGGTGAAGGGGGAGGGAAAAAAGGGTGATTACAACATATGTTTAGCAAAGCTGTATTACTTGTATGAGAATCCTCAATTCCATCATACAAGCAGTTTCCTCAGTTAATTATTATTTTCCTTAATTTTTAGGAAACAAATAAAAACAGCATTTGTTCTACCAGAAACAGTTGTTATATTATTTAAGAGTTGGAATTATTTCTTTGGTGATGCCTGTTTTTTGGCTTGATTGTGACTCAGCTGGGGAAAATCAACTTCAATCAGCAATTTGCACCCAAACCAGCTGTGGGCTGCTTGCTGGGAGATACTCCCGGGGGCTGTTCAGGTCTGCAGCTGGGAAAAATCAGCCTCAATCAGCTCCCACAACCTCTCACTTCTCTGGGTTTGGGTCAGAGTCCTGGCTTAGTAGTATCAGCTAATTTCTGGATGAGGACTCTGTTTTGCTACTGTTCATGTTGGAGGGAAGCAGAACAGAAATGTGGCTTCTTCAGGCTTGCAAGGTAACCAATAACAGAAGCAAATAATGTGTAAGGTTTCAGATTTTACTGAGTTTTATTTTCTCCTAATTTACTGGCAGCCTTATTAGAGGAGTTTTTTAAAGTTTTATTTTTAACTGTTCACTACTTGACTGACTTTCTTTTATCCCCACTTAAACTGATATTAGATAGCTTGCTTAGAAATCAATTAATGCTGGTTGTAATTTCATGTCATGTTGTAAGGGAGCAGCACCATGGGAGAGTTGTTTTCTCTTTTTTTAATTCCTTTTTTCTTTTGTAACTCTTTGGAAGGTGACTCGTCTTTCAGTAACTAGTTCTGTTGTTGCAGTCATGAGGCTCTGTAGTTTTGAGGGTGTCTGTTTTGGTCTCTATCACATGAGAAGGGGGATAAGTGCTCACAATCATAGATACAGACATGGAAATTAGCAGGCTAAGGACAAAACTTGAACAAAAAAGAAAAAAACAAAATCTCTGCACATCTTGCCAAAGTTTTGAGTGTTTGTATGACTGGATGGGACAGAATCTGATTCTGAATCATATGCTGTATGTGAGTGTATTGTAGGTATCATCTGAAACATTTCTAGGTGGAAACTACAGATCACAGCTCAAAATTCCCCCAGTTGCTTTCAAGAAGGTTTTTTTATTATTAATAGTTTTGTTATAATGTCATAACTGAAGCTGTATGAGAGGGGATGTGGAACCTGAGATTTTATAACAGCTGCTTTTAGACTCTCATTCTGAAAGTCACTCATTAAAGGAAATATCTTGGAGATATTTCTATACTTAAATATTTTTCTTATTTTGTTTCTCTCTTGTAAAATGTATGTATTTGTTTTCTGATGAAATTATTTTCAAAGTGGTTAAGTAGAGCCCAGCACTGCAGGCGAGAAGTGCAGCTCCAAGAACAAAAGACTGTGCAACCATGACAATGAACTGCAAAGAACAGAGATCCCAGATTTATGTAGCTTTTTCTATGTATCAGCAGAAAAAGATTTGATTTTTGTTTAATGTGGGGTTTTATGTGATTTATATTGGATCAATCCTGTCGAGTTAAATATTTGTCAGAAGCAAAATACTCTAGCCCACCGAAGTGCTGAAATGCATATTAGCAAATAAATCTAAGCAGACACTGAAAGGTTTCCCTGTCTTATGTAGAGAAAGCATCATTTTAGGCTGCTGAAATTAGCATACTTATAGGTTAAAGATTTGAAGAACTTGAGCATGTAGTAGCCCTGTTCTGTGCCCAGGACTTGTGGTGTAGTGTCCCACAGCCATCAGCAGCCACACAGGGAAGTGGGCATGAAATTAGTTTTGGGAGCTACTGCTTCATCCTGACACAGAGAGTCCTTGCCCATAAATAAGTCTGGGATGACTGTAGGTGAAAAATCATTTGCAGTTGCAGACCCTTTTTCATTTGGGGACATTAGCAAGGATTTTAGAGGAGTGAGCTGGGTCCTGGTTGCTGCCCATTGCCCTAAAAAGAAGGGACAGTAGTGTCCTGCTCTGGGTGATGGAGTGCAACGTGTCCGTGTGTGCTGTGGTTTTGCCTTTCTATAAGGATGCTCCTTTCCAGTGTTGGCTTTGTTGCTGCTGCTGGGCAGATAACATGACAGAAGAAAGTCATGAGAAGTGCCAGGTGTAGGCAGGTATAGCATTTATAAGCTATTGAAATTTAGTAGCTCCTGCATTTCAGCTACCATTTAAGAGCTGGTCAGGAAAATATAATGCAAAGTTTTGCTTGATTCTAAAGGCAGTTTGAATGATGGTGAGAAACAGTTTTTGTGAGGGTGTTTTGGTCATGGAAGCTTTCAACTTGCAGTATAGCAAACACTAATGTGGCAGTAGAGCCCACAGCTCAGCACACACCCTGTGGGGACCCTGAGGTGGTGGCAAAGTGAGTGTGGAGTGAGGTGGCATCTGGCAGTGTTTGCTGCAAGCTTCCTGGAGAGCTCCTGCCTGCTGTTGTGGGGGCAGAGGAGGGCAGGGGAACCCCACAGCATCACTGGCACAGGGAGCTGCTGGGGAAAGGGAATTTGAGGCAACCCTGGAGAGCAGGGGGAGCAACTGGGAGACTGCAGGTCTCCAGAGAGGAGTGCTGATGATGGAGGTGAGGTGGGAAATACCCATTGATAAGGGCTGGTGAGGCCTGGAAATGGACAAAATGCTGTATCGGAGTATGAATGCACCCCGGGCTATGGATTGTGGAGCATGGAGGTTGTTCGATGACGCTGTACTTATTTACATAAAGGTTTCCTAAAATTCCCATGATGCTAAATGGGAAAACTTGAGTCAGTCCTGGCACATGGAGAGAAGCAATAGTGATTGTGTTGGGCTGTGCAGATCGCATCGGGCCGTGAGTGGCTGTTTCAAGTCCGTTCTGTTTGATTTCTCCTCCTGTTCTGTGTCTGTAGGTCGGCTCACACATCTTTCTGGGCTGTGATTAGTTGTGCAACATTTACCCAGCTCTTTGACAGGGGCAATGTGCTTTTACAACACAAGAACAGTTTCTTCTCATGCATTTGCATTCCTAGCTTTGTCTTGTCATTCATGTCAAAATGTCAAGCAGAGAAACATATGCTTTCAAATGGAGTTTCTGCAAACCATTTGGATCAATAAGGACTGTCTGCATATTTGTAACATCTGCCATGGAGGAATATGAAGCTCTATGAATTCAGTGGCTTAGTATACCATATTTTACTCCAGACTGTAGATTGTTTACATTCAGTGACAGAAAAATATTGCTGCTCTGGGCACTGCAGAGGTCTATTGTAAAGCAAGTCCTGCTTTTTGGAAAGTAGAATGTCTCATCATTTTCACGCAGCAAATACTTGCCACCCTGACAGGCCAGGGCATTAATCCACAGACATGTCACTTGTGGCTCCTGACAGCTCAGTGCAGGTGCTGATCATCCCTGGGCTGCTCTGAAGGCTGGTGTGGGCAATAATTTCAGTTATTCTGAGACAACACCTGAAAAACTGCCAGGGTTTCAGGAGGAGAGACCACCTGCCTGTGGACAGCAAGAGGGAGTGTCTGGAGTGAAGTGGGGAAGTGTCTAGCGACAGTCCATGGAAGCACTGAAGGTGAAGACTCCCCCATGCCCTGCTTGGTGGGATTTGGATGTTGAGGTACACCTCTAAGGGCTGAAATGTCACAGCCAGAAAATGATGGTGGAAGGTAGTGATAGGAGGAAGGTCTCAAAAATTAGGGAGAGCAGGTTAACAGCTTGCTTGGTCCTAGAGCAAAGCTCCTGGCAGGGTGTGGGTATTTTGCCATGTGAAACCATGAGGTTGCAAAAGAAACATCCTACAGTGCCAGCCTGGATATTAAGCAGTTGGGCAAGTCCCAGACCTTTAGTTATAAAGCTCCTTAGTTCCACAGTATTAAATGCCATGAAAAGTGTATTAAACCTTTTATTAAGAACTCAAAGTGCACACAGTGAAAGCACGCAAAATGTAAAGTGTTAAATTAGGCTGTCAATTTAATTATTCTTTATCACTTAATCCCTTTACCTGTGTGGCTTGTTAAAGGCAAATCCTTCTCTGCTGTTCAGGGAAGAATTGTAGAAAACTTCAAAAGTCCTCTGGGAAGGAGGGGAATTGGGGAATGCCCTCCTGCAGGGGTGGAGGCAGACCTGAGCTTCAAGGGAGGACTAATGCATGAGCAGGGAATGAGAGAGGGGGCTGTGATGGAGGAGACAGACTTGCTCTGCAGTGATAGCACTGTGAGGTGCAGTGCCAGCAGCCAGAAATTGCACCTCTCTTGAATTGGGATCTTGGGGTTTAGTCTTGCTTAAAGTTTGGGAATGGAAAATGGTTCTGCTCTGACACTCGGTCTGTGTTGGCAGTGCCTCTTGGGGTACTCTGGTGCCTTTGGGAGGAGCAGGCTCTACATCAGGCAGATTGGGATGGGCAGTGGGTTTACTTCAGTGGTTGGCACTTTCTTTTTCTGGCTTGACCTCAAATTGTTATAAAAATAAGCATTAAGAGAAGATAGATTAAAAAAATAAATAAATTATAAAGCCTAAGGGAAAATTCTGGCTTTTTCCTCACCAGTAAATTGCTTATTTTCTCAAAGACAAAAGCCTATGTATATGTGGGATTTGATGAACAGATAAGATAACAAAGTATTAAGAAAAAAACAAAACAAAAAAACAAGACCTGCTCTACAGTTTCTGTGCTTCTGGGGTCTTTTCGTATTAGAATATATTAACTGAAATTTTCTTTAGTCGAATTTTTATCAAAGCTTAGATTGGAACTATGTAAGCCAAGGGTCTATAATTGATCTAGGTGGGCAATGCATAGGATTTTGTTTTTTAAATTAGCTGATCAGTTTTACGTAGATACCAGCAAAAGTAGAAATGACTATTCCATGAGTTGCAAATCAAAAGTATTCATAGTTGATAAAGAAACATTAAAATTTCGTTTTGTTTTTGTTTTTAAAAGAAGCAGATAATTGGAAACAATTAGCATTGAATTGCTCACCTGGCTTTAGTTATTATGGGTTTATTAAGTCTTTATTGAGAGATTGAATGGTGGCACATTGATTATGTTTAGATGTCACTTGTCTTTGTTTTTTCAAGCACTAGAAAGAAATAGCTCAGGTCTTCTGACAGGAAAGAAAAAAAAAGGTAAAAATTGATGCTACGATGGAGTCTAAGACATTTAAAGACTCCAAACTATTAAATTTAAGTGGAATTTATAAGCTTAATTCTACAGAGCTTCTTTGATAGTCCCTGATAAAAGTAGAAGTCAGCTCACTATTATCTTGTGCATATCATGTCAGATGTGTGGATTGAGATTTACCAATACCCTAATATTTGTGAAAGGTGGGGGTTTTTTTGTTGTCAGGGTTTTTTTTTTGGTGGGGGATTAAGCAGGGGCTAACTTTCATCAGTTTTGAAAATTAATTATTTTGAATATGTGTTCATCTTAATAATTGGAAAACTTCAGACAAGGTTTGCATCCTTCTGCCAGGATAGAAGACTGAAAAAAGGGCTTTAAATCGCAATTATTAACTAAGACACCTGAAGTACTTGCCACTTTGCTCTGTCATTGGGCTGAGCCTTGTACTGCAGGGTTTTGGTCATCTGTGGGATCCTCTCTGTTGTGCTTCAACACACAATATAGAAAGAGGTGTGTATTTGTGGAATTCTGATAATGCAAAATATTTCAGTTTCATCAACTCTTCAAATACTTAATGTTTACTTATGCTGGCTTTCTGTTAGCCCACCTTTGTGGGTCAGAGACTTTAAGTCCCACAAAGATCCAACTCTTCAAAAATAAAAGCAATACAGAAACCTTTCAATACTATAAACAGCTATTCCTTCACTCTAATGTTACATATAGAGAAAGTGCATTTGAAGGACTATTGATGCAGAGGCCATTAAATAAACTGTAGTAAATATTACCTATATTCTATAATAATTCATGCAGCTTCTGATATTGCATACATATTTTTTCAATATTTCTTAGCACATAAACACAGGCAATGTTATTTTGCAATGGGAATAGGAAGGAATATTTATTTTTATCTGTATTTGCTGTATTGCAGCTATCGTTCAAAGTGCAATAATTTAAAGAGTACAAAGACTTATCTTGTGTAAGTGAACTGATCTGGCTGAAAAAGTGAAAGCACTTTTGAGGAACGGGACACAAAATAGGGTCCTTCTGCCTGTCTGAAAACCTTGGAATTAAAATGTTGTGTTAGTCTCTTTAGGTAGAATTTTTGGTTTTGCTGTGAAGTGTTTGAAATGTCTTTTTTTTTTTTGTCTTTTTTTTTTTTTATCTTGGAAGGGGAGAGATGAAATGTGCCATGTTTCTTTGGCTTTTCTTAGCATTTTTTCTTTAAGGTTGCTGTGATAACCTGTGTCATGAAGACTGGGAGGGGGTGGGGGGGAACACTGTAAGATCTGACTTTTTGTTGTTTCTTTGTGGGTTGTGTAAGTTTTCTTGATCTCGTGATGAAGAATAATGTCCCAAGGTCTCAGCCTTAACACCAGGGAATTATTTTGCATCTTGCAGGATCTGTCATTTTTGTGACTCACTCATAATCTGTTCTTACTCAACTTCCCAGAGAACCAAAAACTTTGATGTATTGCTATGGGTGGCGTAAATGAGGATAATTTGCTATGAAATGTGATGTATCACGTAGTGCCTAATTATGTCACCTCGAGGCTTGACCCCTCTGCACTGTGACAGGCACAGTTAGCAATTCTCTCAAATTTTCCATCTACAATAAAACCCCTGTCGGGTTATAACTGAAGGAAAAGAAAATCAGTGGAAAAGGAGAAGCATTGCACTCATCCCAGTGCAGTGATGTTCTGCTTGCCTACACACCAGGTATGACTCTTTGCTGGGGTTGCAGGTGAATAATGACTTATTTGTAAACAAGATTTGCTGGAGCTGAAAGTCTGCCTTATTGCCATAGGAAGATGAGATTTCTGACTAGGCCTTTTCTTTTGTCCTTCCCATGTACTTCAACAGTCCCAGCCACAGTTATCCAGGAGAGCTTTCTAATTGCTCCTTGCTTTTCCTTTTAGGACTTGCCTGCATGAAAATCCTTTCCTTCCTGAGGGATTGGTCTGCTCTACATTTGACATGGCTCACATAAATGATATTTCTTCCACTGGAGTCACTTATTTTTTCACAAAGTAACTTGGGAACTTAAGAATACCTATATTCTTGCTGGCTGATGTGCAGCTGAGGGAGTAGAAAAATGAGAGGGAGAGAAGCGAGGGGGGAAATTCGGTAGAATATGAATTGTAAAATCCTTTTAAAATCTGAATTTGGATGTCTATGGATAATTCTGTGTAACTAGTAAAGTTTTGCAACTTGTTTCCTTAAATACAGTGTATTAACAGGTTTACATCTAAATAATCATCTATGTGAGCAAGAAGATGTCTTAGCTTTTCAAGCTTTATTGTGAGAGTTATAAGACATGGATGAAGACACAGGCTGGGTACATGTCTCTAGCTCTTTTTTTGTAACTCAGCCTTATTTGCCTGTGTGGATTTTTTTTCTACTGGATAGTTAAATTTGCATGTGTGAAATGCTGAAGTTTTAGTTGTGTGACTTTTTTAATTGTTTGGCTTTTACATGTAAATTGGTTCTATGTCAGCCAAATACTACCTTAATTAGAAAACAAAATATGCAGCCTGGCACCTAATGTTTCCATTAGCTTGTTTAAATAGTCTGCAAATTTGGATTTGGGCCAGGCTGTTTATTTAGAATGTATTTTTAATTGGATTGTTGGTACGTAATAATTGATATATCACTGATCCATTACTAAAATATAGATGCGTTTGGAAGTGCTCTGACACATTCCGGTGGATTTTAATTGAAATATGTACTTATATACAGCAATTCCTTCTTTCAATGCTAAATAATTAAAAAACAAGTGATTTGATGGTATATTAAATAAATCCTACCTTTGTCAGAAATGGATTCATCTTTTACTGCTGTTTGAGATGTATCCTTGAGATTTTTTATATATAGCAAAAGCTATTGTTTTTCTCTAGAACTTCAGAATGGATACCTCCATTTTTGAAATATGAAACTGGAATAATATTTTTGATTAGAAAGCTAGGAAATGCTTTTTCTTGCAATGCACTTCCTTCGAAAACTGACTAATTGCTTACCCTTTTTTTTTCATCTTTTAGTCATGTGTAAAGAGGTAAGATGCCGAAAGATAAATCTGTTCTTAATCCGAGAAAAGATCTTCTGCTGTCTCTTAACAACTGAGTTACAGTAAGAACCACTTTTGAGAAACAGCTTCAAATGCCTTTTTTTTTTTTTTAAAAAAACCACCTTTGTTATATCAACTGGATCATCTTTTGTGACCCTTTCAAAAGGACACTAGATTTAAGAAGTATGGCTTTTTCCTTCTGAAAAGATGGAGGGGCGAGTGCAGGGGTTTTGTCTGCCCTGCCGCCTGCCAGCCCCTCTATGCACTTGTTCCTGTACAAACCCTGCTGCACTGGCCTTGCTGGTAATTTGGGAGGAGGGGACTAGAAAAAAGAGCAAGATCTGAGAGTTTTCCTGCTCAGTGATGGCTTCCCTGGCAGGTTGCAGTGGGGCTGCCTCTGAGAGCCTCGAGAACCCACTGAGCTGTAGGGTTGAGGGTGTGCAGAGGGTCTGCAGGGCTGCAGGCTCTGCTCCTGCCCTGGCTCATGTTTCCCCTCGGCGTGATGTTGTGTGTCCTGGTCATGCCTGTCGCTGGTTTGGTCAGGAATGCACAACTCGTGGGTGTGAAGTCTATGCAGAAACTGCTGGTGAGGGATAAATGAGTAGCAAACAGGATCCTCCTTCCTTGGTCCAGCTGTACATCACTGTGGGTTCCTCACTTTAATTTCCATCTTTTCGCCATCTGTAGACGTCTCCCACCCCATAAAGCTTCTGCCCATGCTCTGAACCATGTTAGTGGATCCTTTGGAGATTTCTGGTCCAAAGGAATTGCTAGCTCTGACCTGAGCCAGTCTCCCCGTGAGAAGGGATTTGAGAGAGGAACTACCTTTCTCTGTGTTCTTGTCTGGAAGGATATAATCATGGCCTGTCACTCAGAGCTGCTCTGTATTTTGGAGAGAGTAATGACATTTCACCACACTTCTCGAGTGATGCACTGAATAATTTTAAGTAAAGTTCATGATAAAGCTAAAACTGTTTCAAGCAGATATTGGTTTCCAGGAACCGTTATTTGTCCAGCCTGAATCAGATGGCTTTGTGGTGGTGTCAGTGTTTTTTATTTCAAACAACTGTATAAAGGCGGCAGCCTAGTTAAATCCCTCACAGTAGACTTTGGAAGCTCTTATTTCCAGGAGATGAATGTGTGCTAAGGACTGGAGCCCAGAGGATCACCGATGTTGCATGCTCCCCCTAGTGCAGTATTTAAATCCCAAATTGAAGCCTGACAGTTTGGGTTGCACAGCTTTGAGCTAAGATTGGCCTGTACAACTGGGGAGAAAATGGGTTTGTTTCACGTGGCTTTAGTGACTGTTATGTTGATGGGTTACCTGTGTGGCAGGGGTGGATTGTCGTGGTGAGAACACGCTGTTTTACTGCTAGATGGAGGTCTCTGACAGGAGTGTGCAAGGGTAATGATCCTTCTGTGCCCCTGTGAGTTTCCAGCTGGAATCCAACCCACACCTCACTTTGTGCTGCTGAGTCAAGAGCGGCCAAGGGCACTGAGGCAGAGAAAATGGCAAGCAGCGTATTTGTCCCTTGATGGTCATTGTGAGGAAGGATTTTTTTGTCAGGTGCTGCTGAAAATCTGAGAAGGCTAGAAAGTGGTTTTGTTTTCCTTATAGGCTGCTTAGATTTGAAGCTTCTTCCCCTTCCTACCTTGCATATCTTGCTATCCTTTTAGCTATTGTCACTAACTGTATGTCTAGATTATTTCAGTGTTTTCTTTGTTAAATAAAAGCCTTAAATGATTTGTGGGTTTGGGGTAAACCCTTTCCAGTTTCTAGGCAAAGTATTTTTATTTGTACCAGTAGCTAATCTGAGGAATAAAGCCTCTTTCATGACAGCTGCTGCTGAAGACTCCCTGCCCTGGTCTACAAAGCAGTGATTCTTATAGAAGGAAGGTGAAACGTTTTTAGTCAAATATAATGACAAGTTCATTCCAGAATATCAGAAATTGTCCTCTGTAGTATTGCCTCTGTTGCCTACCAAAGTCACCAGATTCTTTTAGTTCGAGGCAGGTTATAAGCTTTATGCTATAAAGGTTAATTATGGAGGAGCTGGATGTGGGAACCATTGTCTACTTGGAATGAAAAACCGAAATGCTGCCTTCATAGCTTGTTAACTGCTGTAACCTCCCTGTCCTGGCCAAAGTAAAGAATCATGGCCCCATCTGTCACTTGGTTTGGCTCCAGTTTTCTTTCTAACTAGAAATAGTTCATAGATGTTGCTCTCTCTATCCCAGTGCAGCTCTCTATGGCAAAGTTGGCCCTCCTGGTCACTGACGAAGCTGATTGTTAATGGGGAGAGAGATATCTATATTAAAATATATGTATTTAATTTTTTTCAGGGCGATCTTGTTGAAAGGATTTCCATGTTGGCTGTGAAATCTGACCTTTTGTGGGATTCACAGTCCTCCCATAGGCTAGGGACTAAGAAAATAGTGGGTTACTTTCACAGGCTAAGAACTAAGAAAATACAACCATCCCTATTATACACAGAGCCAGTATAGTAATATGAGTTATCATGGTTCTTAAACATGAAAAAAAAAACAATTTCTGTGTAAAATGAGGAAAAATGCCCTGGAGGATTATACAAATAGAGGTTTCAGCTCTTGCCTCAGAAGGTAAAAGAGTGAAACTATAGCTGAGTTACCTTCTGTTCACATATGCCAATGGTTAACTGAATCTGAGGTGATTTAAGAGCAGGCAAAGACTTGGCACCAGCATCTCTAATTCAGCTTGGTGTTTCTGGGAGGCACTATCTTTTTGCAAGAAACTTGTTTCCTGGAGAATGGAGCAATTAATAACTAATATTCTGTTTATATAGAAGCCAAAGAGTGAGTGTTAAAATTCCCTGAGCAGGTTCTGTATTCGAGTCTCTCTGTTGGAGTAGCATTTTCTGTCTACCTTTATCAATCATTTATTTGTTCTGCAAGAAAAAAGACTCCCAACAATCTCTCTGGAAGTCCCTATGCTTGTTCTTCAGCCAGGATTTACAGTCTTTGGTAGATTCCCAGCACCAGTATTCTGTTTCTTAAATGAATCTTAAAGGGCTCATTTCCTTAGTTATATTCCCATTTTATTTAATTACACTTCCTGAAGAGAAGCCATTCTATTTTATGTTTAACACTGCTGTATGCATGGGAAGTGAGAGGGATATAGAGCTGGGAAAAGTCTATTGCAATTAAGCTTTTTGTGACAGTAATGAAGCTGTGACCATACCACCATGATATCTGGAAAATACGTTTCTGTAACAGTATTTTATTCGGTTTTGTTCTGTGAAATCGTTTTATAAAAAGTACTTATTTAAGTATTTTTAAAAAGTAATGTTTTTTTATTTTTTCCCAAGGTTTTACTTGCTGCAATATTTTCTCCTCTGAAAAGCTTGAAATTACTGATCTGAAACAAATCTTTCTCTGAATCCACCGGGGAATTTAGCGTTTCCTCCAAGAGAGACTGTTTTTAACCTTTTTTTGCAAGCAAGCAGGTCGGTTAAAAGGAAGAGAACTGATCTTTGAGATGCACCATCTCCAGATTTCCAGGATAAAGTTCCCTCTGTATGAATGGGTAGTGGAAGCAGTAGTTTTTCTTGGTATCTCTTAAAGGCCCATTATGACTTCTGCAGCTATTCTGTGTCTCTTCTCTAAAGTTGGTAGCTTGGCCTGCTCTGTGCAAGGTAAGAGTATTGCTGCTTCCCTGTTTCCTTAAGAGTGTCTCAGCCGGGCTCCAGAGCCAAGCTTAGTGCAATAAACCTTCATTTTTCAGACAGGTAAAAGTATTGATATGTACAAGTGGTTGCAAACTAGAGGTAAAAAGCGTTGAATTGGTTGTATAGCTGTAGCAGTTAAAGAGTAAAAGACAAAAGAAACAGTAAAACCATGGTCTTTACCAGCCTGGTAGCTTTTGCAGCCTCCCCAGCAGTGTGTGCTCTTACTTAGTCTCAGCCCTAACAGATAGTGATCAACAAAATTACTTTTCAAGGTCATCGCTGTGGACAGAATCTTGCACCAGAGATAAGCAGCACCTGCTTCGCAGGCAGAGCGATGCCCGAGATTGCTGGTGAGAAGTGTAGCTCCAGGGAGGCTGTGACCTGCCTTGGCAATGCTGGAGGATCCTGAGCAGGGAGCAGGTCACTTCAGTCCCGTGACTTTGTTAATTTGAGCTGCATGAAGTAACCCAAGATTTATCAGAATTTAAAGGGACCATTTTGACTTTTTTTTTTTTTTTTTTTTTTTTGTGAGGTTGGCTTTTTTTCCCCCTGGTTTTTATTTTTAAAGCGAGATTCTGGGAGTGGTTTGGTTTTCTTGCTGTTTATTTTGTTTTATTTTTATTTGGTTTTGGGTTTTCTTCTTTTGTGCATATTTGTCTTTACTGTACATGAACTACTTGATAATTTAACTCATGGTCAAAATTTTTTCTTCTGAAAGTTTTACAAGTTCAGTGAAGAATTTTTAAAATGCATGGTGCCTATGTGAAGTTTGGGGTTGAGTGAGTTTAATCACTACTGGAGGTCTTTTCCCACAGTTAAAATGGGGAACAAATCCAGTTTTCTTAGAATGCAAAGTATTGGGAAAATTATAGCAGAGTTGTCAGTTTTTTCCTGTACTGACAATTAATAACAGGACTGAAATAAAAGAAACATGGGTGGAATATTTTCTGTCCAGTAAACCTTCCTTCTGAACGAATGACCAAATTTCTTCATCATTGAGGGCAGCTGAACCACATGGGAAAAGACACTGGAGTCGTTTTTGGCTGCAGGAGATGGAATAGCTGCTTCCAAGTAAATGGAACAGATACTTAGATGATGGTAGCAAACACCTCAGAATTTAATTACTAAAGCTTATGGTCTGGGAGTCACCCAAGCACACTCTTTTGGGATGCTGTAAAACCTGGAGCCTAAACTATTTTCTGGTTTCCCTGGAAAACCAGAGTGATGTCACCAACCTTCGCACAGAAAACATTTTTAAATGAGGCCAAGCTGCTTTAAGTTCTCTTCTGTTGGGTGAGATGGATGCATGATGAAAAATCAGTCATTAGAAAGGAAAAGAACTAGAAAGTCACCTGATGGTCAGCATTTGTTGTAAACTCTTGATTGCTTCACTTTGAAGTGAGAGACTGACTGTGCAATAAATGGCAAGGAGATCCTTCAGTGTTAATCACATTACTTTTTATGAAAGAAGATGGCAAAAAAATGAAGGTGTACGAAGTTCAGCCTCATTCAGAAACTGTCTTATTAGGTTTTGGGGTTGGATTTAGGCTTAATGCACTACTAGTGTGTTAAACCATTTGTTAGCCCTAATTCTGGACAGTAATCTGTTTTCTGGGGCAAGCTGGTGCATCTCTAATGATGTTGTAATTATTACTCAGCTCTACAGGGTATTAGTGTCTACAGCAGGAAATGGAGTTCTTGGGGCCTGCCAGCATCCCCAAACCAGCTTATTTCCTTCTGTATGCCTGCCCTGTGAACATCAGGGCTAGAGCTGGAAGGCTTGAGTAGCTTTATAAGCACACTTCCACTTATGTGTGACAGAAAATAAGACGACACATAATCAATTTACTCCTCTGGTGTGAAGAAATAATAGGTTGCAACTGGTTACCATTTTCTAATGATCTGTGAGCATTGAAAGAGTCATCAGCTTTGTTCCGTGTAATTGCATTCTTTAAATGTGGCTATTTGTGGTAGATTATAGCTTGCAACTACAAAATGCATTTGAGTAGACAGCAGATGAAGTCTATCGGTTCTCCTTTCAGCTTTCTTGGTTTTAGTGAAGTGGAAGCTGGCTTGCTTCCATGAGCAGAGGTAAACTATGTCTGAGGTGCACTTCAATTCCACAAAATACATCCTATTTTCTTGGTCTGATTCTTCTATTTCTGGAGTCATATAACTACAGAAACTTCAGTTTCTGCTGCTGTGAAATACTTCTTAGAATACTGCAGAATTAGCAAGGAACACCATGTAAAACATTCAAGCATCATTTCATATTTTATGCAACATTTAAAATAAAATACAGGAAAAAAAAAAGGCAGAGTTCCCGTATAAGAGCTCCTCATAGTTGGGGAAGGTCTTCGCGATAGGCGGTATCATGCTAAAGTCAATACTGATTCTATTTTCAGTGCATCAGGTAACTTATGAACCCAAAGAGTAGAAGCTGCCATTTTTAACCTTTAGTTCTTACGCAGTAATATGGGCTAGTTAGCTACTTTTTGCAATTTGTTATAAGACTTGAGTGGTAATTCAGTCTTCATGGTAGCTTAAACTTCAGCTCAGCGACTGTCAATTACTAACAGAAACACAGTGATGCTGCTTTAGCAACTATGATCTCAAGGTCAAACAGGAATGAGAAGTGACCACTCTTGTTTCAAGGCACCCAGGCCTGAAATCTGTAGAAGTCAATTCCAAACACTGATCTTACTTCACTGACAAAGAACCATACCTTTCAATCTTTCCCAAAATCTTAAAGGCCATCCACCTCTTCTGCTCTACTTTTCCAATCCTTTTTAATACTAGGTAGATATGTCCAGATGGAAAACATGGGACTGTTTCATACTGAGTTCATGGTGAAACTCTTCCCCAAAAGTAATCTTTTTACCTGTGCATGTGACTGCCTTTGTACACAGATTTTCACACAGTATATTTAAAACATGGGGAATACGGTAGTTCTTTAAGTACATGCAGGAAGAAACAATTAATACACCTCACTTGAAACTGTCTTGCACAAAGGAAAAATTAAATAGGGCCTCTCACAGAAAAAGGGTCCTTTTCTCTTTTCACTAAAAAGTAGAGGAGATGTCAAATGCAATCCCCATTTGTTTATTTTCACATGCCAAGGGGTGTTGACTCCCTGAAAACAGGTATCTCTCCCCACGATCTGTGTCTCCTTCTTTGATTAGAAATGACCTTGGCTCACAACCAGGAGATTTGCTTTTCCTCGGAAAGGGAGGCTAACTTTCTACAGCTTTAAAGTTCCTCTGAAAATCATCCCTGTTTTTCTGTGCAGAAGCACTTGTATTAGGAAGGGCAAGCTACTTGAGAATTCAAAGGAAACTATGCTAGTGTCATCAAAAAGGAAGAACTCAATGACTTTTATTGGGGTAGGAGGAAAACCCCAAAGAATGTGTTCCTTTGAGGAACAGGCTCAGTAGCACACCATGCACAATCCTAGCTCTTGCGTACCACAAATCATGTCTCTTAAAACCCCAAACCCTGGCTTCATTTCTTACTTTCAATTTGCTGCCAACATACAGAAACTTAGGTAGCAACTGCAGTTTGGTTTTTAAGTGACTGAGCTATCAGGCTGCATGAAAAAGATACCACTCACAGCACGTATAGGTAATTTAGGAACTCTTACAGTGAAATTCTGTTAGCAGATGGCAAGGAGTATTAGAAGTTGCACAAAGTCCAGGTATAGTAGCTAAGCAACTGCCTTGCAGGCTTCTTGCCCTTTGGAGAGGGAGCTTGTGTGAGGGGAAAAACAACAGCTTACATTAGTGTCAAAACTAATTTGGCTGACTTCCCCATCCAGCTCCTTCCTTTCTTTTACCCTGTTGCAGGTACCTTTGCTTTACCTTTCCCAGATTCTTGTGGCTGTTCAGAAGTACTCCTTCTATGTCTGGATGCTGTTCAGGGGAACACCATGTGGTCCTGGCTGGAGCTGTGCAGCCCAGCCAAGAGGGACAGCTATACCCTGTCCTCCTACCCCTCCCTGTGCAGCAACATCTATGCTTGTGCAAGGGAACTTGTCTTAGTAGTTCCTGCTCTCTGAAATTTGGTCTATCTTAGTTGAAGTTATAGCAAGAAAAAAGCCAGTGAAATAATTTCTCTTTCTGCCTCTTGATTTTCTAATCCTCCCTAACCCCCAGTGTGCTGAAGTGCCTGGATTTCTATTTCCTGTTTGATCAGAAGGATGTAGGTGCTTTTGAGGAACTTGATTTTAGCCTGTTGTTAATAAGTATTAAGTGACATGGTGAGCACTCTGTGTCCTGTCCATTGGCCAAGCCTGTCACAGGTCCTGCTGTGGTCATTTTCAGGAGGCAGACAGTAGCTTGAGGTCAACAAATTAAATTCTTGTGGGTCAGACCTGAAGGTCCTTGAAAAAAGTTTCTAGGCTGTCTGTCTGATGTGTTTGAAGGAGAGTAGAGGAGCAGGACATGAGATAAAATAATGATGTTGAGAGAAATCTTATTTACTGACTTTGTATCAGCCTAATGCTACTCAGTCCAGCCATGCCCACCTGTCCCTGCCTTGACAGTGCCCCCTTCCCATCTTGGCTCTGCTGTGGGGCCAGCTACAACTCATTGCTATAGCACTGGTGGCAACTTCTATTATTTGCACTTCCCTACTGAGAAAAGGGGTTCAGAACAACTGAAGTCCATTAAAAGTGAAATGCAGAAGTGACAGGTACCTGCAGCAACTGGGAAGAGAGGAAGGAGGAAAGGAAGCAAGAGGTGGCTGAAGTGCTTTATTTCCTCAAATCCTCATCTCCACCTACCTCTTTCTCTAATCACTGTTTTTTCCTTGGGCATTGCTCCTTTAGTTGAAGGTAGGTTGTCTGGTTAGGAACACAGGCCTTGATATCAGGCTGTATGGCACCAGCTGCATAGCTGGCGTGCTGGAAGTCACCTATTAGTAGTGTCTACTCCAGAAGATTCCCAAAACGCCATGAATATTATCACAGTCACTGGTTTTGAATGGTGTGATATGTCAGGAACTTGGTGTCTGACTACACAGGTACGTCTTGTGGGTTGTTATTTGGTTGTTATAGTCTTGAGGTAGTGAAGTGTGGTAGCAGTTCAGTGATTTAGAAGAATTGAGAGGCTTGTCATGGTTTTCATAGAAAAAAACCCCAAACAACAAGTTTTTATTATTTTCTTGAGAAATCAAAACAAAAATGGACAGCCAGCATCTTGGAAGATGTACAGCAAACCTCACAGAGGGAATTTAGTGAAGTAGTTTCTCTGAAAATATCCGTGGTGAATCGTGTTATGTGTCTGTCAAATTTGACACCATTGATTTATAGTAACTGGATGAAGAAATACAATTAACCTAGATTGTAAAATCCAAAATTAGTAGGACCAAAAAAGCTCCTCAAAAAAATGGTGCCAAAAAGGTATATATAGCAGAAATTAATTTCAAAATGAAGCCATCTG
Organism: Chiroxiphia lanceolata; assembly: GCF_009829145.1. Lineage (NCBI taxonomy): Eukaryota > Metazoa > Chordata > Aves > Passeriformes > Pipridae > Chiroxiphia > Chiroxiphia lanceolata. The sequence goes on from NC_045644.1 coordinate 29,247,526, forward strand.
TTTCCATGCAAGTTATCCTGTAATTTTACAGTATTAAATCCTTGATGAAAAGCTTGTACTCACCCTTAGGAAAGAAAGACTGGAGACTTTTCTAGTTCATGTTAAGCATCGCTATTTCTTTACATACTGTTAAATGCTGACCATAAATACTGCATATTGCTTCTAATTATTGATGTTTCACATGAGTTTCATAATCAGTGAAACTGTTCTCATGTATAATGAAGGAAGAAGGGCTACAGTGTCCCAGGAAGGTACCTCACAGAGCTGCTGCCTGCCTCGTCTAGCAAAAGCATGAAGTAGGCAGCAGCCCCTGACAGACAGGAGTGTATCAAGATAGATTACCAAACATTTACAAAATAGATCAAGCAGAACAAGAACTTTGTTTGAGAAATGTTATATTAATGCTTCACTAGACAAGCCTAACTACTGTAGAATATTAATAAATGAGGCATTATTTGTTACATTAGTGGTGTGTGGGTGTGGATGTGTGTGTCCATATCTATATATTATAGAAAAGTATTTATTTTATATTATTTTACAGAAGATAAACCCCTCGAGTTTTCTGAACAGGGGGCTCTTTCTAATTAACCACAGTCACTTGTTACAGAAACACCCAAAGTCACCCCAAATACTATGCGATGCTTGTGAGCTATTTGTTAACATTGTAATGGATAGGAACAAAACTTGCCAAGTTCTCCAGTTTAAAAAAAAAAACACCAACAAAATAAAAAACAAATTAAAAAACTGAACCCACCTAAAAAACCCACCCAAAACCGAGAGAAAAAAACCCAACCAAACAAAATTTAATTGGTTTGAAGCTAACCTCCAGTGCTGGCAGCAGCCTCTGGTGTTTCCTCTCCATCCTGTGGTTTGGAGCATGAAGCAGTCAATTGCCAAATGTTTGCACAGGGCTCTCCAACCCAGTCCCTTCCAGACAGCAAAAACTAGATGCAGGACAACTTCTGTAAGCTTTCCCAAAGTGAAGGTGCCTCCAGTGTTTTGGAGAGCTAAAGTGTTCAGGGGTTGAAATTGGTACTGAAATTGGTTTGTCAGCTACAGGACGGAGCTGGGCCCAGCAGTGGCACCTTGTGATGCTGTTCATAGGCATGCACCATTTCCAATATTTTCCTTTTGGCAAGGAGGGGGAAGAAGCAGATATCAAAACCTTTTTTACATATGTCTTTGACATTTTCCAGTGAGTGCATTTGTTCATCAAGTGGATGTGATTTACAGGTACCATGCATCAGTGGTGGCTGCCCTCGCTCTGTAGGAGGGATTGTCTGAAAGGTTGGCAGTAGCAGAGGAGACTGTGGCTAATCCTGGTAATCCCTCCGACTTGTTTATGCTGTACATATTTATCTGTTGTAAATGTGTGTTTGATAGGTCAGGAGTTCAGTGAAAGAGAATTTTTGTCTAACCTTGTAATACCATAGCGGCTGTCAAAGCAGTTCTCAGGTGCAGAGGTCTATGCAGCCCAAAACAGTGCTGAGGGTTCTGCTCACCACCCCTGCTAAAGTTTAAATGAGCCTCCTCCTTGCAAACAACTGTTCTGTACTGAACACAGGGTAAATCATTTGTGGCTATGCAGCTACTGCAAAGCTGAGGAGATGGTGTGCACCTTGGTGCCATGTACAGCTTCAGCTCAGCTTGTATCCTGGGCTGTCAGCAAACTGTATTATCTGAGTTGGCTCAGGCCACCTTTATACCTATTACAGAGATTTACAGGAACCCTGTGCTTCACAGAGCCAAGCAGGGTTTTATCAGAGACTTTGTGAGCTCCTGTTCACCACAATAAGGGTATTATTGGTGCCAGACCCATTATCATCAGATGAATTACATGTTGTTGCCCACACTGTAGTATGCGCCTGCAGCTGTGCATGGTCAGGGCTGGCTGGAGAGGCCTGAAAGGCTCTCTGAGAGGCAGAGAAATGACAGAAGTATAAAGCTGGGATGAGCTTGAAAACAAACTTCCACTGAAATTTTCACCACTTGTTTTTTTGAGTTGTCTGGAATTAAAACTAGGTATGTGAATGTTCAGATGCCTGAGGGAGGTCTCCGGAAAGAGCACAGGAATTTAGAGCATCCCAGGGATAAGGATGGCATGTTACTAACAGATGCCTTTTTGGCAAACAGGTTGGAGTTTAAGCCATGTCCTACTCAGTTGTATGTCCCGACTTTTTTTTTTTTCAGAAGCTAAGCACTGGTCTCCATTTAGAATGCTGTCTTGAGCAATACTTTGTTCTCCAACTCATATTTTCTCATAGAAATTTTCTGCTTCAATAAATCCTCAGATGGAAAAGGGAAAGAACAGCATCTTCTTTTTGGGTTTGTTTTGGTTTTGTTTTTGGTTTTTTTTTCTCATGGAAGATTTCTGAGCTGTATTTTAGAGGATGTGCTACTGCAAAGGTTTGGATACCACAGAAGTAAAGCTCCCCCACTATTGCTTCTCAATGGAGATCCTAAATCCTTTAGCACTTGAGAGGTGAATCAAAGCTCCACTGAAGTAGGAGTCTGAGACTTGTAGGATGTGATGTTTCCAAGGCACCTCACTTACTTACACAGGTAAGCTGTGATGGCTGGAATTAAAGACCTTCTCCAAAGCCCAGTGACTTTAATAGGTCCTCAGGTAGCCCTTATGGTGTGCTTTTCTCTTGGTGGGAGTTGGCAAGAAGGTCATAAATAAACTTGGCTCAGCCTTAGGGAGCTGCTTTGGTTTTGGTTTGTGTGTGGATGAGTGCTTTCTTTCCTCAGCATGCTGTCTCCTCTAATAACATACATAGAATGATGAAAATCTGGATACCGTTTTATGAAAGGGTAATGATGAACATCTCTTGTGGACAGGCTGGTAAGTCAAGCCCCGTGCATGATCTGTTTGGTGAGCTGCAGATCCTTTTATTCACTATCTGCAGGCCCCTGGGAAGGGAGAGTTTGTGTACAAGTTACGATGAAAGCTGGAGAAACAAGTTGACTAAGAAAACTGGAGCGGGGATGGTCATCAAGCTTGGAGGAGCAGGAGGGCCACTGTGCAGTGGTGTTAGTTATTAGGGGATTGATCACATTTCAGTAGATTGATGCAGAAAGACGAGCATCAGAAACCTCCTGTGGGGCTGGAGCTGCTCAGCACCTCTGGGATTTGATTGCAACACATGCTTGGTTTCTCTGCAGGATCAACACCAGTCTGACTCTGCTGCTTTGTTATTTACCTGTAAAGTGCTGTAATGCAGCATAAGCTTTGACTTTCACTGCATTCCCTCTGCTCTCAGAAGAGGTAAAAAATTGTGAAGTTGCAATTTGCATACATACAGAATTGCTATCTGGAAAAAACCCACCTGCTGAAATAAGTCTGAGAAAGATATTTGGGGTTTTTTTAGGCTTTTGGTTTATGCTTCTGTAGTATTCAGTAATAATAGAAAGATGGTGCTTTGGGGCTGGAGTGTTTGCCTTTGCTATTGGGGAGGAAAAACAAAAAAATAAAATCCTCGAGCACGGGTTGCTGGTTTAGGTGAGGAAATAGTCAAATAGTCAACATGACACTAATTTGCCACTGGAGCAGAAATGTCAGGAAGGATTGTGAAAACGCACTGATGGTAGCAATTATATTGATAACCTACCATTCCCAGAAGCACAGAAATCAATCTTACACTGACAGGATTCTGACAAATTTCTATGAAAATCAAAAAGGAATCAATATTAATTGTGGGATAGAAATAATGCTGAGGACTTTCTTGTTTTGCTTGGTTTTCCCCTTTCTTTGTTCTTTTTCATCTTCCTCCAAACAAAATGGTTGAAAACACTGCAAATGACAGAAATAAGAGAAACATTAAAAGACAACTGTCATTAGATACACAGAGTGGCCACCTGACTAACCTGGCTTTCTTTATACTTACCTGTATGTAGTATTTTAATAGCTTTGAGATTCAGGAGGAGTGCACTCTGGGAGTCCCTTGTTCTATGCTGAGGAGTGTGGGGGGTTACATTACTGGTATTGAGTCTTACTCTTTTTTTCACCTCTGACAGCTCTACATCAGAGGATTAGCAACAAATTACCTTTTGTCCTGCCATTAGTTAACTAGATTAGTTCATTGCTCTGTTGAAAGGACATACTCCTACAGCGTCACCTCCCTGCTTGATCCTTAACTCACAGCTGCGTGCCAGGTAATAATTTTATTTTGTAGTAAATGAAAACTTTTTGACACTCCACAAACTGATCTTGCCTCCCCTTCTTTTCAGCAGTGTTAAAAAACTTTTCAGATGCTGGTTTCCAGCCCTTCGGTGTGTCACCAGCCATACACTTTGCACTGCATTTCATTTTGCTTTTCACACTGTAGTGGATTTAATTTTAGTTGTAACGCATACAGAAAGGGAGATTTTGGACGTCAAGAGAGCTTTCCAGTTTGAAATATAAGTGAATTTGTGATTGGGAAGCTGAAATAAAAACAAAGTGTTTTGAACACACTGAATCTGTGGGTTTTTTTCTTCAGATTTTCAGTTTGTTCCTTTGAGACGTTTCTCTTTTAACCCACTTTTTGGAGTGGTGAGAACTGCAGAATTGTTCTGACACCTGTGAGATGAAGTGGGTCATGCAGGCTTACAGCGATGGAAATAAGGGAGTGAAGTTGATTGTCCCGTCTGCATGTCTTACTACGCTGAGAACAAAGCATATTTGGCAAAAAGAGGTGAAGTTAACATGAAGCCTTCTGAATTCTGCCAGATCAGAAATGATTGCAAAAGATACGAAGGAGATGGTTAAAATTCCATGAGCCGAAACCACATTGCATACTATTAATTGAGAACCTGCCACTTTCAGGAGTATGAGCAAGAAAGCCAGAGGCTTTGGGATATATTAGATTGGGAGCATTAAGTTTAACTAGAAATCGCTAAATTAAATGTTCAATAAAATCTCAGTTATGAAAGAAAGAACATTTTGTTCCTCAAAGCTGTATGTCCTAGGAAATGTACCTGCACCCAGCTGTCTGGGCAGAGCACTGATTGTGTGTTGCAAATTTGTGTGATGGAGATATGTGACTGCAAACTGCTGGAGAGCCAACCCTGCAGAAGTCCAGGAAGGACCAATTTATTCTTGCTGTGAGTAATAACCAGGCCAGAGTCATGTACTGTGCAAAATGCTGTGTTTCTGCAAAGAGCAGTGAGTGCTGGAGGGTGAGAGGAAAGTTTGCTTTCTTGTAATGAGGAAATAATGTAAATGTAGGTAATCGTAAAGGCCTGCAAAGGTGTTTGAGGACCATGGAGGGAGTGACACTACCTGCTCCATTGCTTGCTGTGCCCTTGTGAGGTGGTATTTAAAAGGGCAGTGAAAGGCCCAGACTGAGCTTTTCCAGGTCTCTGTCAGAGCCTGCAAGCCCAAGGACCAAGAGGTGTTCTCTTGCTGGGGCTAGAGCAGGAGCATGTGGGTGAGAGGAAAGTGTTCTGTCATCCCAGGAGCATTTGGGGTTTAGAGGGTGCCTATAACAGGTACAGTAGCTTGATGTATAATTGCAAGAACACTTTTCGCAGGAGCAGAGTTAGTTAAAATAACCCTGATATCCAGTATCTACTGCTCTCTCCAATTCTTCCTCCTTCATCTGTCTAATGGTTGGAATTTTTAAATAATCTCAACATGAGGAAGTGATAGCATACTGCTGAGTGTAGTGCCAAGTGTGGATTGCAAACCCCTCTTTGTTCTACAGTAAATGGATTTAAAGGACGTGTAGTGTTGTAATTAGAATATTGCAACAGTCTTTGCAAATCTTAATTAGCACCACCAGATTAGCAATTTCAAGAACACTGTAATGGCTTGCACCTAACAAGTTTCTTGAGTCAAAGAAAGTTAATCCTGAATTACTCACAAGTGATTTGCATTGTGAGCGTAGAGCAGGGGAAGTGACTCCTAAAAATCAAATAATTCTCCTACTGGAAATGGGCTGAAATGAATTAAGTTTGCCATGCAGAAGCTTGTGCATCAGAATTGCTCCTCAGGTTCACAGGCTGACCAGGCTCTGAAAAGTTTTGAACAGAACTGGTTGCCAAAGTGAATCCTTTAATGCAAAGAATTTTGGAAATGAGTTTTCGTTCTGGATCTCAGATTAGGATGAACAGCTTGTCTTGGAAATTTTCAGGAGTCCAAAATGCCCAACAGTCATGTAAATCAAGTTCATTTACAACACTGAAAAAAAAGAGCTGTTCTCCTTCATCAAAAGGAATTGTATTTATCAGGGTCATAATTGTCCACACTTTCAACTTCAATATTTTAAAAAATCCAACAGACAAAATTTGCTGTAAGTGACTTTCTTCCCACAAGTAGCTGAGCTTTAACAAAGTGTTATTTTCTGGTGGAGAAATGTCGGTAAAATTTCCAAGAGTTTCCACAGCAAGTGATATTCCATAGGAACTAATGCATTTTGGTTTGGCATCCCAGTGCATTCTTAATATTTTCAGTGAAGCAAAGTGTGTGTTGAACCAGCCATGCCTGGAATATTCCATGTCATGTGAATGTTCCTCTTGTGTAGAACCACACCTTTTGTGTTTTTCTTGTTGTAGGTATTTTAACATGCTTTGGCACTCTTTCTTTCTTGTGTGCATGCCAAAATATAATTCTTTATAACTTGAAGTTCAGAAGCTAAGGCATTTCTGTCTTTCTTCCGAGATAGGCCAGTGTTGCTCTCCATAGCAGTGAAAATTCTTGCTGACTACAGCAAGATGGTGGCTGACTACAGCACTGGAAACACAAGAGCAGTGCAGTTATTTTGTCAGAAAAGGCATCAGTAGCTGGGCTCTAAACTTAAGGGCTACCGACTGGCCAAGCAGGTCACAAGCCCTTTTTATAGAAGTGTTTGTATCTGCCAGAAAAATGTCAAATATGTTTTCAGAGTCCCCAAGAAAAGTGCATATTTCAGTACACAAAACATCTTCACATACTGAAAGGGGTCTCTGGATTCCCTCCGAGCAGTGGGATTCTTTACACTGTTTCATGCTTTGTTCCTCTGTGCAACTCTCTAGTCTGGATATTTTTGCTCTTCATTTTTTTAACCAGGGCTGTTTAAAATCTGGGAAAGTAGCCCTTAAAACTGGCAGCAACAACTCCTGCCATAGGCAGCCAACTGAGTATAGTACATGTGAAGAACATCTTTTATTCTATGTATTCTATGCCCATATAAAAACCTAGCAGTGGATTTTTTTGAGAATAAAATTTATTCTACTACCAAAAAAAAAATCATTTGTTTTATACTTCTCTTTCCTAAATACAGACAGTAAAGTTCAGCAATAGCTATGCTCATAACGTTGTTCAATGTGTTTGTCCATTAAATATACTGTGCCTTATTTTCAAAGTATAATGTTGCATTATACTCTGTAAGTCTATTACACTATCTCTTAAAGGCAAGTTTGGCCTTCCTTGATTTTCAAAGCAGAAATAAGCAATCAAAATAGTCTTGAAAAAACACAAGCGTTTTTCTTTACTTTTTTTTTTAAACTTGGCTTGTCTACTTTGTTCTTGTGCAAAGAAGTTCTGAAATTCTTGACTAATGACTAGAAGGTTATAAAATACAGAGAGATATCGCTCTGGTTTGAGGCAGAGGATATGGTATCTTCTATATTTCTTTTGCTTTTTATAACTCTTTCATTATTTGGTAACAAATGATGTTTAGCTTTGGTTAAGTTTCCATCAAAGAAAATTTTTTGATTTATGCTTTTGCTGAAGCGCTGTTTTAACAGCATTTGACAGCATGGACAGGATTTGAACTCTGGTAAACAAAACAAAAAAAAGTAAATATTCAGAACCCACTGTCTAATCCAACCTCATGCAGATTCAAACCTGAGTTACAAACTTCACTCAAATTGAAATTTCTCCAGGCTTTGGTGATAGACCTTGGTTGTCTCTTAAATAAAGAACCCTCCTTTGGTTTTGCCAGCCATCTCTGTTTAACTTCTGGAGCACAGGTTTGAAAGCCACTTGACAAACACTTGCCTGTCTGTCAACACTGACCACTTCTGTGCTTGTGCAGTATGGGTAGAGTACCAGCAGCCTTTGAGAAGCCACAGCATGTGGTCTCTCAAGATTTAAATTTCCACATTTTGTACATTTTTGTATAGTCTTATGACGAAATCTCCCTGCCGAGATCTGGACTAAAGGTTCTTAAATATCTCTTGTTTCCATTTCAAGAAATGGTCATTTACTTTTCTTTCTGAAATGGCCTTTGGAAAAGTCAACCATATGCCTCATTGCTTATAAGAATAATAAATACCTTTGGGCTTTGGCAAATCCTTAGCTAAATGACTTCAGGGTCAATTTTCTCTAATAGACTTAGTCACTTGGTGCATGCTAATTTCTGAAGGAAAAAGAACAAAGGAGATTTCTGAAGGAAAAAGCACATTGAAGAGCGACTGTATAGTAGTTTTCATGAGTGTGAAACATTTCACTGTAAATGCAGAGAGGGGGCTCTGAGTCCTGTTTGACCTGCCTTCACCTGACCCTTCTTAAAAACAGTTCCTGGAAGCCTGGTAGGTGAATTGAATGGAAGTGGGCACTTACCATACTGCTTTCTTTTGGTGCACAGGAGCCAAGTGCCCACCAAAGGCTGTTTCCAACTCTGTCAGGTTTTTAATCTGGGTGTTGAGGCAAATCAGACCAAGTTCACCACAGGTGCCTCGCCTGTACCTGAGAGTGGAGTCTGAGCTCAGTGTCACCCTTCACTGTCCCCCTTCTGCCTTAGGAGGTCACTGAGCCTTGCTCTTACCCTTTGGCCATGGCAAATACACATGCCATTTCTTCTGTATCTTGGTTATTCCTGCTTTTCTTGACCTGATTGACCCAGTTAAGCCTCATATTTTTACTTGCACTTGCAACTTCTCTTTGAAAGGGAAGAACAAAAGCAAAATGCTTGCTGTTTTGGTTGATGGCTGATTGTAAGGAGAGCAGTGACAAATGGCTGTGTTTACTGGGAAATCTTTCCTAAGTTGCATTTGATGGTGCTGTCAGGGTTTTTTTCAAGGGCACCTTAGAGTTTCAAAGGTGCTTGTGGCACTGATGGTCAGCAATTGTCAAATAAAATGGAATGGTAGTGAGTGAGGGTAGTGCTTCAAAGGGGTCTTTCTTGGGCACAGAGAGATGAGACTCCAGTTGAGGTGCTCCAGAGGTCCTTCTGCCCTGACCTCATAACATAATTAGAGATAAAGATTCAGGACCTTTCCTTTGTGTTCAAAGTTTTGTTTCTCTCTCTAAAGGGATACTTAGAGTGAACAGCAACCTAAAACAGGGGGAAGTGTTGGCACTTGAAGGAAGGTTTCTGAATGTCTATGCAGGGATTGGAAATATTTCCTTGATGTTTTTCTTTTTGAAGAAGCACTCCAGAGGTGTGTTCCTGCAGAGGTCAGTGACAGTGGGTCAGTGCTTCTGAGTGTCATTAGATTAGACCCAGTACAAACTCCCCCTGTGCAACAGAGGTATGTCCGTACGTGCAGATTCTTTGGGATATAATTGTCCCAGGGGAACTACTTTGATTCATGAGAGACTCACAGAGTCATGTCTGGCCCCTTATCAGTTTGCTTTGCTGTGTAAGATCTCAAGATTATGATCTCCTTGAAGGTACTACCACCAAGACTTCCAAGTCAGCTATGTGTCTGGGTCCTCTCACTCCATCTGTGGGCTGAGGAGAGACAAAAATCTAAAAACTCTAAAAAACAATGTGTCTGGGGCTCTGGGCTCCTGGACCATTGGAGATTCCCAACATATTCCAACTGGAATAAAGCAAAATACTAACACTTTCCAACTCTCTGGTAATTATTATTCTCTGCACAGCTCCCAGATATATTTAGAAAATTAATTTCAGGCTCTTTTGGTTTCAGCTTTTTCCTCTTTCTTCTTTAGAAGCCCCCAGAGCTAAATTAACTTTCAGCATCTTCAGTAACCACCTGCACTCCTGTAACCACCAGCCGAGCACAGCGTGAAATGAACCCCTGGTCTCACAAGGGTCCTGTCCTGGCAATAGCTGTTGTCTCACCTGATGCAGATTGGCTGTTTCTACTGGAGCCTCATTAGGAATCTGTGCATAAATGAATGAACATGGAAGATGAATTGTTCTTTCCTCCTTATTACAGGATAAGGCCAACTAGGGACTGAATGTCTTCAATAGGGCAGCAAGACCTGCTCTCGAGATAAATATATTATTTCAGCTCAGAGAATTGTCAAACCAGAACTTAGGACTAGTGCAGAATTCAAACAGACCCTCAGCACAGGTGCAGGTGTAAAATAAACTGAGGGGTGATAGTGTCAAGCAATGCAAAAAGCACGAGGAAGCTGCCAAGTTCTCATGTTACGGTCTGTGCTGAGCAAAGCACTTCTTCCTCTTCCTCCTGTCTCTGACCCAGGGCCAACAGTGCTATAGCTCATAAAGGTATTGCAAAAGAGGATTTGCTCAATCATGGAATAATATAGGAGAATTCTAAAATATATAAGAAATTTTAACACTAGATATAAGAGTCTGGGAACTTGTTTGGTTTAATAAAGGACAGTATCTTATTTCCACAGTGCTTCTGGCAGGGCCAGTTGCATTAGAAATAGGAGGTATATTCTACTTCTGGTTTGCAGTAACATGTCACATGTAAGTGAAGAGCATTCTCTTGAGGGCTTTTTAGAGGAAAGACACTGACATGACAACTTTAGGTGGAATCAAAAAATACATGAATTTTTTTGTCAGCAGTGAACTGTGGTGCCCTGAATAGTATCTATGTTATTTAGGTACCTAGTTTTGAAACTATGCTCAGGACGTTGCCTCTGACAAAGGGAAGAAACTCTGAGCTACACTATATCAGTGTTGATGTGACATGATGGACTGATTTCGGTCACTCTCTTTTCTATTAAGGTCCTGCTGTCAAAGAGAGGTATACTGGATTTGTGGTTACTTTCTGTTGTTAAAGATGTATCATGTGCTACCTTATTTGTTTCTCAGCCATCCTTAATTGTGCATGGGCAGAAGCAAAGAACTGCAATGTCTGGGGAGAGGGAGCAGATGACATTGCTTTGGTAAACTTCCTACTCAGGGAGAACTTTTTCCTCTCTCTGTCTTTTTTTTTTTTTTTCTTTTTCTTTTCTATTTTTTTTTCTTTTATAGTGCTTTTGTGGGTCCTTCACTGGTCTTAGAAACTATGGAGAAGGCTGAGGAGATAAGGAAAATGTTTAAATAGTGCTTTGAACTGCAAGTGGAAGTTCTGGGGGACGAAGTAAGGAAAAGTGAAGATAAAAATTACAACAGCTACCCAGTCTGTACATCAAATCTAAATAAAAGTATAGAATTGGTAATAAGTTTCTTAAACTGTTCTAGAAAATGCAGAGAAACTAGTAAAATTCAATGATTAAAGCTACAACAAAAAGATTTCTAAAATTGAAGGCTGAGTCTTTTATAGTCAAGAAAAACACTCCATACTTAAAAGACATGCTCATAAAAGGACGCAGAGCAAACCCAGGCATACTGTACAAAATAAACACTAAAGCCTCACTAACTGGGGTAATAATTGGAGCAGCGTGGTTCAAAGGAAGCAAAAGGCTAGGGAAGTCAAAGCTCAGCTTGAACTGCTGAAATAAAGGGGAAAAATCAATTTATAGGAAAGTACAAGGCAAAACAAGGACAATTACATTTGCTGAACTTAACAAAGAGTGTGTTAGTAATTGGCATGGTGCAATGTGATGCTGTGGCAGAGCTCCTGGTGAGCTGGCACCCTGGCACTGACCAGGGCAGGGATGGTAGCTCAGGAGTGGGCAGTGGTGCCAGGGTGAAGCAGAGTCCCTTTACACGGACTGCATCCAGCACAGATATGGTTCAAAAACTTAAAAATTACCTAAAGGGTAAGCAGGAATATTTCTGTGAGAATGGCAACTGGCGAGTTTCATCCCAGGGAAAATAGAATTTTGCTGTGACTGTGAGATGTGTGAAGAATCCTCCAACTGACCCAGGAAGCTGCTTGTGCTGGGTGTGACTCAATAATTAAACCCTTGACCAAGGTGGGATCAGTTATCGCTCATTCAGGATCTAGGCAAATAAATATATATTCTCCTGAGAACTGGAAAACACGCTCTCCCTGACTCTGCTCCCAAAATTAATAGGGCCAAATGGCTCTAGATGTTGCCTGCACTGGGAAGAGCTTTGATGTTCCTCAATCCATTTTAGGAGAGCAAGGCATCATGTTGGCAGTTAATATCAACAGTGAAGCCTCTTAGGGTACATCTTGTAGAGGATGTTACTTATGTCCTGGCTAATAGATGAGTTTTTCTCAGACATCATAATGCTGGGGGGCACCCGCAGCAGATGAACAAAATTTTTCCTCATTATTGTGCATATGGCAAGGCACAGGCAGTGTGGCCTGTGCAGAGGTGTAAAGGGAGATTTCTTTCTTTCTTGTTTGGACAGGCTGTTATTTCCTGATTGCATTTAATTTTTATAAGGTTTTGAAACTCGTTGTGGGCCGTATTTCCTTCTTCTTGACAAGAAGCCCAAGGCTATGTTATTCCTTGTGATAAGTACATTGCTCACCAGGACTGGAATAGCGTGTTTTGATCGCCTGCTTTGCGCAGTTATTCCGCCCTCCCTTGCACGAGCATCAGGGTGAACTGGGCCATGGGGGGCTTCTGCTAACCCCAGGCACCTTCAGGGCCTGTGTGGGGGAAGAAAAGGAAAGTCCCACGGGAATGGGAGGCACAGCTGAGTGGTTTAGCTTTCACTGCAGATCTTTTCAATGAAGAGGAGAGGGCAGCCGGGACATTGGCTTCAGAGGCGATAGCAGAGCTTTATTAGGGTCCAAAGTGCACTGTGCTGTGTCTAGTGATTCAGAAAGTTATTGAGCAAATAAAACCATGTAATGAATCTGCCTGAAAAGGTAAAGCAGGTGGGAGGACAACTGGTCAAGGTTTTAGTGGTCTTTTTCTCTCTCTTTTGTGATCTACCTTATTTAGAGTGGTATGCATGTCAGAAGTTAATAATTTTAGCTTTTTTTGCAAAGCTCAACAAAACATGTTTATAATTCTATCCATTTCATACTTTCAGCTGATGTAGGGCTGTGATAAATACATGCATTACTAAAACAGGCACTCTTTCCAGATGCCCAAAAAGTTTATTTGGAGCTAAGTGTAGTTATGTAGCTATGACAATGCTCAGTATTACATGATTACTAGAAAAGTAGACTATAGTGGGAAAGAGACATGAGAGAAGAAACATGCCAAGCAGTAATACCAAGCAGAACAATATGTGAAGAAATTAATATTTCCCACTTGTGCAGCTCCCACAGAGGGAAGCTGGTTGGTTATTTTCTCAGCAATTGTGAAAAGCATAAAAAATAATAGTTGCTATAGTAAAGGAACATATTTAAAAGAAGTCATGGGGAAATTTGCAAGGATGGAAAAAAAGCAGGCTTCAGGTTGCTCATTTCAGCTCCATAGGTGATCTGCAGCTGCAATACCTTGGAAAAAAAGGCTGGTATGGTACTTGTTCATCTTGCAGGTCCAAAGCTTGGTCATCAACTGAGTCCAAGCTCATTTGTTTCTTATGATTGCATGATCAAAGCATAAACTGCTTCAGCAAGTTTAATACAGTGATAAGAGAACGTTTAACATCACAGAGAGTGGCTACCCTGCATTCCCAGTGAATGTCAGGGATGTTGGTATTTGGGACAGTCCAACAGTTAAAAATCAAGGGGGTTTCAGACTTTGCTAAATTATATACATTTCCTCCTGGATTTCAGCCATAAATTTGTAGACTATGGAGTCTGTACAGTTAGGAACTTCTAAGAAAGCATTCAGCACAAAAGTATTCTTGTAGAAGTTAACAGTAGAGTAGCCTTGCAGAAATCACTGGAAGGGCTTCAGTACAATGGGTGGTCATAGACAGCAGATAAACTGCAATCAGAAAATGGTAAATAATTCTGCAATTTTTACAAGCAAGTACATCTTAGAACATGCATATAAGGCAGACGGTAATATGCTTTTCCACAATACCTGGCTTAGATCCTTTACATTACAGAAAGCTGAAAGAAGTATGGGCATTTAGCACTCCAGGTTGCCTTTGCAAATCCCTGCTTTTGTTCAAATACAGCAGGAGGGAAAGCAGTCAGAATAAGTCACCTCATCCATAGTTTGTTGATCGCACAGTGAAAATATTTGATGATAGAAGTATGAATGAGACCTGGGGGCACAGGAATAATTGCCCTAGAGAAACACTGCAGGAACAAATATTCAGCTTCCATAGCTTGCTTTCTTTTGCATTTCTGTCTGAAACACATGCAAGGGTTTGAAACTTGTCTAGTCACATTTTTCTTTACTTTAAATCCACAAATTCTGGAAGATGCTCACTGGGTCATGTAAATTGTGGGGAAAAAGAAAATGCCTAGGTGAAGATTTCCTGAAGTTTGCTCAGAGAACGAAGAAAACAGGGACATGACAGTTGTAGAAAGCATTTTATCCCTGCCATGCTGTTTTTGGCTTTTGAAGATTTCAAAGCATATAGGAACCATCTGCAAGGACTGTAATAAACAATATGCCGGTTTTGCAGTATAAGATGTTTCTTGTTGGATTAGAAGTAAACATACTTCTTTAGTCACCTTTGTGATATGAAAGGCATTACTAACGTGTCTACTGTCTCAGAAGAGCTGCACAAACTATTCAGGCTGCACTTGGACTTTAAAAATATAAAAAATGGAGAGCACTTGTAATGGAAATTAGTTTATTTTTTTTCCCTCTGCTCCAGGAAGGGCTGTTTGAAGGCACAGCAATCTTGCCCCAGCATTCTTAGCAGAGATAGGGGTTGTTAAAGAAATATAGTTCTTGTGTCCTTAACTATTACTGAAGTAACACTGTTAGTGTGCATGAATGAATGGCTCTTCTAAAAGTTCTATTAACAAAAAAACAATAAAAAGGTGCTTAACTTTATTTACATGAGACCTTACTGCTTTTATGTCAAACACAAGTGTGCGGAAAGTGATGCTCTGAAGAGAAGAAGGGAGAGGAGGAATCCTATTGCACTTAAGGATAGCTGTCTGCCTACTCTTGCGGGCAATTCTTGCCATGTGCTTCCAAAGATCCTGGCTAGGAGCAGAGGTGCTCTCACAGCACTGCTGTCTGCTTCTAAAGCAACCACAGAACTGGTGCCAGGGATAAAAGGTATCATTAATTTTTCCTTAAGTAGGGCTATGTCTTGTTGAGCCTTTTGCAAGGAAGCGAAGTATAAAGACTCTTACTGGCTTTGTGAAGTACAGAAGGGCAATGCTGATCTCAGGCTCCTGCCCAGGGCTGTTTATGCACAGTGACAGACTTCAGTAATCCCAGTGTTGGGCTAATTTCTGCCAAAATTAAGGCAATCTGATCATGCACAAAATGAAGCCAAATTAGGTCCACTGTGATTTTCTGCATCCAGTTTTGGATGTAACTCTCAGTAAGTTTTGTTGCGGGTTTGTTTTTTTTTTATGTCAACCAGTATTTTTGATGTACCAGTATCAAATTTCTGGAAAAGAGCTATTAGCATAAAACCAACCACTTTCATGTAATTGCAGAAGATGCACAGGTTACCAGTGCATCTCTTAAAGTAATAAATTGGAAAATTAATGAGTCCAACCACAGAAAGAAGCTGTAGGGAAGAACTTCTCCCTGGGAGCGGGTCTCTGAGGCACTTTGCAACATTGGAGGACTTTGGCTGGCAGCCATTTCTCCTCTGCTGCTGTTTGGTTAAACACTGACACCCCCCAAGAGGGTGTTTGGTCTGTGTCTGCAGAGCATGAGCTCCTAATGCATGGGAAAGGTGCCGTGCTGAGACCTGGCCCCAACCCAAGGAGTGGAGAGAGTTCCTGGAGGATGCCCCCTTGCCTGGGTCTGGCCTTTCTGCTCTCGACACTGCGGTGTCACAGTTGTGTTATTGGACATCATTTGGAGATTAAAGATGAATTGTGTCAAGACTTGCAAAAATATGTAGTAAGAAAAAGCCTCCTGAAAAACTTGATTCTAAATAAGAAAAACTGGTCAGGAATAAGAAAGGACATGGGGAAACAAAGCCTTGCAAAAGGTCTCACAGCAGAGTCGGTGGCAGAGCTGGCAATATGAGCTGGTCAGAAAAGTCAATCTCTTTCCCTCCCAATGTTCTCCTTGAAGGCAAACCAAATTACAAGAGCTTTCAAGGTGCTTGCTGGAAACTAAACAGCCTGACCCTTTGCCTTCTCAGCTCTCTGTGGTCTCTCTGCTGTTGGAGAGGTATCCAAACCTTGATTAGGTAAAAAACATCCCAGTCTGTTGCTTAAAATTGTAGCAAAAAGCATACGGCAGGAACACTTAGAGCATTGCTATTTATCAGGCAAATCTCTTCACAGATGTTAAGAGCACTCACTGAATACTCAATGTATTGACTGCTGTATCAAGTAAATCATATGTATTAGCTGGTTAAATGCATATTTTTCTATAGATGAGGAAGTCTGTCAGCTTGATGGGAGCTGACTGGCTCTAAGATGAGTGAGATTCCATTGGTGGGGTTTCTGTTGAAGATATGCAAACTAGCAGTAGACAGAATTGTAAGAAGTGAGATAGCAACGCACAGTGACACGGGAGCCAATCATTTCTCTACTTCACATTCGTTAATTGAAGAGCTAGAAGAAGAAAAGCAGAGTGGTACAGAAAGAAATGCAGTAAAATCCAGGAAATGTGCCTTTATTTGCTCCTTTTATGTCTCCTTTACTCCTACCTGGAGGAGACCTTAGTGGTGACCTTACTGCTCTCTACAACTACCTGAAGTTGGGCTTAGCCTCTTCTTCCAGGTAAAAAGTGACAGGGTAAGAGGAAATGGCCTCAAGTTGCGTCAGGGAAGATTTACACTGGATATTAGGGAAAATTTCTTCTCTGAAAGGATGTGAAGCATTGAAACGGAAGTGGTGGAATCACTATCCTTGGAAATGTTGAAAAGGCATGTGGATTGGCACTTGGATATAGTGGAGAACATGTCTGTGCTGGCTTAACAGTTGGACTTCATGGTTTCCAAGCTCTTTTCCAACCTAAAAATTCAATGATTCTATATTCAGCTACTCAAGCTACATCAGCCTGGGACTTTTGGCCTGGGATTCTTCCCACAGCTGTGCCTGCCTAAGGACCTTGCTAACTGTGCTTATCTCCTGAGGCTGGGAGAACTCCACTGCCATGCAAACTACTCGCCTGTTATAAGCAACCTGCTGCTTTCAGTGTTTGTGCCACCCTACCCCAGCTGAATTTACCCCTGCTGAAATCATCAGACCTGCAGGAAGGCTTTTGTCAGTGTTCTTGCCTTAGCTCTCCCCTCTGGGCAGCCTTGCCACAGCCACCAACCCACCACTGCTTCGGAACCTCAGAGCTGGTCCAGCCGCCCACCTCGCCCGTAGCACCCAGGAGGCAGCAATTTTTGCCAGTGTATTGTTGCCAATTCCTGCCTTGCAACCCATAGAAGCACCTCCTGCAGCCCTGCCTGCTGCTGCGCTTCAGTGTGTTTAAGAATCAACCGAAATCCCCGCTGCACACATAAGGTGCTCCTGGATGGAGTTTGTGGCTTATTTTCAGTTTTCCAAAGCTGCTGCCATAGATGCATTCCCTACTGTTCAGGACTCTGTCCTTTGGAGTCTTCAGGAGGCATCATTCTCTGCATATTACCAAAGGCATGAAGTGACTTAGCCAGGTTGTCCTAGGCTCGCATCTGCCTATGTTAAACATTGATTTAAATTTATATTTTTCTCAGGTATATAGAAACATAAAAAAGTACAGTAGTTCTATCAAAGGTATATTTTAGCTTTTTATCTTCTCCTTTCATCTTTCTTTTTCTCTTTTGAGAAGGTGATTCAAAATCAATAGCTCTGTTTAAATTTAGTCTTTTAAATGTGTCTAGATTTGTTGATACAATCTTTGATAAAAGATATTTCTGTTGAGGAAGTCAGTGAAAATATTCTTCAGGGTGATGTTTCAGGCACATTTTTCAAGCCTTATATCACACCTTATACTGGACTCTAAACTAATTTTGAATTGAAACCATATTCTGAGTGGAATAAAAGTGGTGGTTTTAATTTTTTTTTTTTTTTTTGCTCACCTTTGCTCTGGAACACATTTTGCAAGTTATTCACTACTTGAGTAACTTCATAAAACTGCATTGATCACTTTTCAAGAAGTTGTTGTTGGAGAGCAGAAGAACTTGTCTGCTATCTGGTTTTAGAAGATCAAGCCGTAACTTACCCCTTTGCTGAGGAAGAAGTCCCTAGGAATTTTTATTTCCCTTCTGGTGCTCATCCTTGTTTCTCAGAGTGTTTCATGGACAGCTGTTCCCAGCCATCTGTTGCACAGTCTGGGATGCTGCTTGAGCACATATGGATTAAGATATGGTAGCTGGGATTCAGGGGTTTGAGTGCCAGTCTGGTGTTGAGCTCACGAGAGCTGCCTCCAGCTCAGCTGTAAGGGGATGGCTGGCAGTTCAGAGCTGGGGGTGAAGGACCAATGGATACAACTTTGGATGCAGCAGGCCTGTGTCTGGTTTCCATAAGCTATCAAAGATAACCTGCCTTATCTGGAATAACTCAATGGTCTTTCTAGACTTGAGGCAAACCCTTGACTTCACCGAGATTAGTTTCTCCCGCGTGTACGTATATGTGCTCTGTCACACACAAACCGCCTTGGGGTGGCATGACCCAGTGTTGCTGGGTCTGGATTTCCAGGGAGACATTTGCATTCAGTTTGGAGGAATGAATAAACTGCCTCAGATTTTAGAGCAATGGCAAGCAGAGGCTGGTTGCTTGTCTGAAGAAACGTCAGGCAGAGCTGCTGCTTCCCATGCCTGTCTCAGCCCCTGGGGCTGGGAAAACCTTTGTGTAGCCTAAAACTGCTGCCCTACATAGGGAATGTATCCCTGGTATTTTCCGTACTTGGTCTCCTTTCAGTCTCCTTTAAGGATGATTTGCATTTCCCTGAGTTGATTAGGTTTTGACAAGGAATGCCAAGATCTCTGACAAAGGACTGTTTCCTAAAACACCACCAATGCTTAGGGCTGACCACAGACTATGATTAGAAGCTGGGTCAGGTTTATCTGACTGATATTGATTCTCCTGTCTCCTTAGAACTTTTTTGTTTGTTTGTTATTTAAGTCCTGGTCCCTCAGTAGCTTGTCCTGACAAGAAAAGTAGTGGCTGCCACCGCAGATAGACAGGACTTTCCTGGGTTTTAGAAAAGTTCAGGGAACTGTTCAAGCTATGAAGAATTTTCTTGAAAATCAATGAGTCAGGCAGAATAATTGGCATAAATACTGTCGGTGTTTACAGCCACATCCATATGCAGAAGTTATTTTGGGTCACTGTGGTATAAATAACAATGGCACATCTAACATTTTAATATTCTCTTTGTGTTCTCCAACTTATTTTCCGTCTTGATGCTTACATGTCAGATCAGGGCAAGTAAAACTGTAAGGAAAAAACAGACAAGAGAATTTTAAGACTGAGAAACAAAATGAGAATGCCTAGGGTGCAGGCTACAATGTAGCTCAGCTTTGGACTTTGAACCCACGATAAATTAGCTGGTGCTGAGCTTCCCACTTTCGGTGTCTCAAGTCCTGCTCAGCTTTGCACCAGATCTGCTGCAGATAGGACCACACCTGAATATGAACACAAACAACAGCAGGAATGGATGGGGCTGCAGAACAAAGCACTCAAAAGAAGGTGTCTGTCCTTTCAGCTTCTTGCTTCTGCCCACCTCAATTTAAATAACAGCAATTTAGCCTTGGGAACATGAAAGTGTTGGTGTGGACAGGCCAATTACTGCACCTTTTGAGTTGGAATGAAAAGGTGTGGTGTTTAAGCCCACTCTCCAGGAATGCTTGGGGACTTTAATACTCAGGTTATAGTAAGATGCTGTGTTACTGGATGGGCTGTGTTTTATTGCAATTATTGAAGAGGCTATTAAAACAGAAAGTCCTGTTAAGCCTGGATATGATATCTTAAATTATCCTTGCAAATTTGTCGACCTGGGGGTAGCTGGAGGCCAGTCTAACCCTCTGTAGGCATTAGAGCAACCCTAGGTTGCCTGACATCCTGCCTGGTGCCTTCAGCTCTGCTCTGCTGCTTGGGTGCTAGTCCAGCCTTCCTCCCTGTCCTGAGAGAGGGGTTGCTTGTCCTTCTTTTTTCTGTATTATTGAAGTGACTGGGCTCAGAACCTAGAGAGCAGGACACCATATCAAATATCAATAGGACTTCGGAGAAAATGCCTTATATTTAGAATGGTTGGATATTCTTAAGCCACACCATATGGTTCTGTAGAATCCGGTTTTTTCAAGCTTAGTTTGTTGTTTTCTTGATTTTTGGGGTGTGTGTTTTTGTTTGAGTGCTTTTGTTGCTGTTGCTTTTGTTTGGTTTGGGTGTTTTACTTTTGTTGGTGGTGTGCAGTTTAAAACCAAACTTTTTCTGATTTGTTTCCCAGCTAATATAAACATTCTTTTCCACAGTTCTCCATTTCCCTACTGTTATTCCCTTCTCCCTAACAATTTTTGTACCTCCTGCTTTAACTCTTGCTAAAACGCTGTAACTCAGATATGTTTCATGCTGCTTTCCTTCCCCCTGTCTCCCAAGGAGTTTAGATGTAAGTACCTAAATCGTAGATGATAAGAGCTTGCTGTGACAGATGCTTGAAGGAACGCTCTTCCCAAGTGTTTCCAGCTTTTGCAGTTCAGCACCATTGGCACTCTGCACTGTTCCCTTGTTGTGCAGTTCCCTGTCATTTCACTTTAACTGGAAATTAAAAAAAAAATCCCTAAAGCAGTTAACCAGCTGTGGGCTGAAGTGAGGCCATTTCAAATGACATGGATGGAAATCAAGAGGCAAAGCACAGGCTAAGAGACGGCAGGTTGGAAGAAAGAGCCCAGGATTAGAGATCATGTTTTCAGAAGAATTTGGGGGAATAGCCATTATGAAAATAATGTAGATTGCTCCACATGCTCACAGTTTGAATGCTGTGTTGCCCTGGCATATTAATCCCAAACTGCCTCCTATTTCTAACATAATGGACACACATTGAATTTAAATGATGGTCAGCCAAGAATCATCAGTGTATGAGTGACTGTCCTGTAGGTTTCAGTCCATGCCAGTACAGCACAGAGTACAGCCACATTAGTTCTTCATAGCAGACTAAATCCTACTGTAAAATGTCCCACCCTCATGTGTACCTGCTGTCCCGTGCTGTGAACTGAACATTTCCCACTCCGTACTGAGGGAGGATTTCACCATTGGCTCTTTAGTCAGCAGCCCAATTTTTCTAGGGCTTAATTGCCTTGGCTGGCTGGGCAGGCTGTCCAGCTGACAGCCTGGGCAGAGGGAGTGCTTTACCAGGGCTTTTATTTATTTAGCTGTTGGATACATCGTGCTCTTCTTTTATTACCTGTCACATCTTGCCCTTTCTTGCTTTATGAGGAGCCTGTTCCGCAGCAGGACCCTGGGATCTCTGGCAGGAAGATGGAAGTTTTGCTCCGTACAGTAGTCAGGAGAACAGTAGGAGCATGGCA
Source organism: Chiroxiphia lanceolata (assembly GCF_009829145.1). Classification (NCBI taxonomy): domain Eukaryota; kingdom Metazoa; phylum Chordata; class Aves; order Passeriformes; family Pipridae; genus Chiroxiphia; species Chiroxiphia lanceolata. The sequence continues at coordinate 29,269,038 of NC_045644.1, forward strand.
CATGATTGGCATTCCTTTTCTTTACCCCAATGTCTGCATATACTATATCTTGAAAATCCCTGGGCAAGAGCACAAGAGCCCAGTTAACATCTCCAAGTTTGAAAGGTAGTAAGACAAAACACAAGTATTGATAGCTTAAGTGAATTCTGTGAATTCTGCCTGTAAACTTCATGAGAAGGAATTGCACTGGGGACACAGAATTAGCGGTTCCTGAGGAGTGCTGATGTCTACACTTGTGCTCTTTGATTTGTGGGTATTTTGGCAACAGTGGCAAATCACTTCATAAACCAAAATAGGCAAGCAAAGGGTATTACAGTATTGCAATTGATAATTGAAAGAAGTCACCAGGAAATATCTTCATGTGTCTAGCAAGTATGTCAAAATGTGGTCCATGTAGCAGATCCAGAACCAGCAGAAGCCCTGTCACTGACTGATTGCTACTCTTGCTGGAAAGAAAATCACAGACAAATTAACTGCTGACGTGCACTCTGCAGTCAGTGACCTGGCAGAGTCTGAATTAATAATGTTACCAAGTTTAAAAGGTCTTTGACTAATTTTACATGTGTGCAAGTGGCTGTGTATGGAACAAACTGGTGGAGAAGTTGGCAGCCAGCAATAGACTCCGTGGATTGGATTCATCTCTACCTGCGTGCAAATGCCAAAAAGGCAGGTGGAGAGCTACGGAGAGAGTCTCTGCTGGCATGGGAGAGAAAGCACTTCCACAGCTCAAATTTTACTTCAAGCTAGTCTATTTTGGGTGCTGGTAAAGTTTTTGGTTTTATTCTTTATTGAAGAAATGTCGATAATCCATTCAGGTGCAGAAACCTATATTTGTCTATATTTATATTTAATTGCACCCTGTGTGCCCGCAGCTCCCTGAAAACAACACCAATTACCAGCTCCTGGGGATTTGAGCCTTTGTCTGATATTTCAGTGAGAAAAAAAAAAAACCTGCAAGCATTTAACTCTGAGAAGAATGCTGAACAGGTTCATGTATCAAGAAACATCTTTGCTATCACATTTGTTTAACTAAAAGTAGACTGTTTTATAAATCTTCTAAAAAAAAAAGTGTGTGCACAGACCCATTCTTCTTGCTCGTCTTCCCCTCTTGGCCCATAGTTGTGGGGTAAATGATAATGGAGAAAGGATATCTAACATTCTCCTGACTTATCTTCTTGGAATTTAATTTTTTTAAGTATCAGCAGAACATTGGTATTTTTCTGATAAAGCTAGTTTAACCATAACATGGCCCTCTTTTGGAATTTCCCCCTCCATTAGAAAACTGTAATAATTTATGTTCAGAATGTGCCATATTTGGATTTTTGAGGAACATAAGGTTTCTAACTACATGACCATCCAGAATTGTATCTAGAAGTTTTTCACCTTTGGGAAAGGGAAAGCTATGATTTTCCAGCATCACAGCACTTTCTTCAAGTTCTGGTGGGTCATGAATTCTGAGAAAGTAAAAGGTACAGCAGTAAGTTTGAGAGATGTTTTAAATTTTCTGTACATCTGAGCACAGTACAGCATGGCTTATTTTAATTAAAGTCTGGTTTGCAGTTGCAAGGATAGAAGAAATGGTCCCCATAAAATTTTTTAAGACTCTCTAAAAAGTGTCTTATACAGAGTTTTTCCCTTCCTGTAAAATAAGTTGCATATGTGGAATATACAGCAATCCCATATAAAAAAGGTTTTATTGGCACTTGTAGTAATGACTTTCATAACTTATTCATGAGTTCACTGCTCATGAGTAATTTGGTCATCCAAAATACAGGCCAATAAAACTTTTATACCCTGCTGTCATGTCTTCTACACTTGGGGTGGGGAGATAAACAGAGGCATACCAGAAACATTTTGTAGATCCTTTAAGGGAAGACTTAAAATAGAAGCTAAGTTCAGCTGTGATTAAAAGAAAATTGATTAGATAAGGGGGAGCTGATAAAAACCACCAAGACCAAAGCAAATATGTTCTGGTTTTAACCTGATAAAATTGATACCACTTTTTAAAGTGTTTAAGTTTATATGTACTTAAGGATCAGAAACTGGTGCTCATCACATTTGCTGCATATTTTTGCAGGTCTCCCCTTGTTCTCCCTCATTTTCTATTTCGGGTGTTGCTTTGGTTTGGCTTTTTGTTTGGTTGGGTTTGGGTTTTGTTGGGGGTTTTTTGTTTGTTTTTTTTTTAGCCTAGTGAGTGGCAGTGGGACAGTTGTATCACTAGAGTTGTATTACACTGGACTTTTTTATGGCATCTGAAGGTGTTCAGGAGGAAAGGCTTTCAAGCACTTGGAGCATAGATCGGATGTAAGCCTAAAATCAGGCTGTCTGCACACAGAGAATGTGATCCCTTATAAATCTAGTTTGACACAATTCCCTATTTTTAGCTCTCTGGTGCAGTATCATATGACTAAGTGCCCCCAGGGCATCCGCTGCTCCCACAAAAGAGGAGGACTCCCACCTCCAGAAGGCAGGCTCATATTTGCTATGCTACTGAAGGAATATAATGAGCTCCTGACTAACCTGACGTTTTATAACCAAGAAAACTTTTAAGTACCTGAGCTTGGAAGCAGTGCATCGATTGACACTTATTCTATTTCTCCACCACTTTAAACCACCAGCGGCATGAAATTTATCATCTTTGAGCCTCCTGCTCTAGATTTTTTTTTTTTGTAAAAAACATATCCTGTGCGTATTTTCCAACTCAGAGCAGGATGGGTGTCTCCCCTGCCTGCCACTCCTTCCCATTTCTTAGGCAGAGGCTATTCCTTTGACGTGGAGACCGCAACCAAGCACCAGATACATTTTTAATAAGAACATTGTCCCTTTAGCAGCTTGGCAAAACACAGTACAGGGAGGGGGGTGTGGTACTGCTGACTACCATACCTGAGACTGGGAAAGGGTTTGAAGGGGAAGGTCTTGCTTTGGCAGAACTGGCATAAAGAGGGCTGGTTGCATATGTACTCTTGCAAAGTGGGAAGGTCTTCCTTTCCCAGTAAATAAAGGAAACTTTTCAGCCTGAATGAAAGGAAGAGGATCTTTATTTAATGAGCTGAATGGCACTGTGCCTTTTATTTGCTATTGAGCAAAACCTGACCTGAAGCCATTCTCTTGGAGTGACTGGTATTCACCATCCTGGTGTGCTGGATGTAAGGCCAGGCTTTAGAGGGAATAAAAAGGAGTGGGGTGAGGGTATGGAGATGTATAAATAAGGACCTAATGCAGTAAGTGAGACTGGTTCACAGATTTTCTGGTAATTATGACAAGAGAATAGCTGTAGGGTCATCTTGCCTGACATGACTGAAGTTTTTGATTGAAGACAAACCTTGTAGTGAATATGCCCTCCATTAACAAAAATATTAAGGGTATTTGCCAACTCAAACACTTTAATGCTGCTTAAGTAACCCAAGAGGGTCACAGAAAATGTCTGACTCAATAAAGCAGGAGCCTAAGCCTTTGTAAGGCTTTCCCAGTCTTCAGACTGGCAGTTCCAGCTTGTTGGCCATTGATCCCTGAGTGCACATGTGATAGTTGGAGAGATTTGTAAGTTTAAGACTGTTTTCTGGTTATTCTAGTATTGAGTATGCTGTCTTGTATGTACAATCTTGTTAAAGTGGGCTCATTCAAACAATTTTTCGGGAGACCTTGTCACCCATGGTTCCTTGAATTATTACAGAAACATACACACACTGTTCTTTTTTTTCCCCTCACAGTTCTATCATTAACCTTTGTAATTTACAGTGGTTCTAGCAGAAGCTATGTACATCATGTCCCAATTTTACTGCAATCTGAAGCAGATAAAATTGTGTGCCAGACAGTTTGCGTATGTATACACACAACTACATCCTATGAGTTCAAACACAGAGAGATATAAGTATCATGTTAACTATTTCTTAAGGTAGTATTTTAAAAGACTGTTTAATTTATGTTATTTACTTTTGATTCTCTCTGCTAAGGAAATGTGTATATCCCTCATGCCTGTGTGTAGTTATAGCTGGTGCCACTGCACTTAACAAGGTAGGAGGTCCCATTAATTACATTTTTCAATGCATCTGCATGAACACTGCAACACTCACAGGCTTTTACACCCCGCTGGTAGCATGGGAGGTTGATTGTCAGTCCTCCAACTGTACAAGTGTCATTTGCAGGTTAAAATGACTGTAAATTAATTATGTCTTTCTGGAAGATGGGGGGAGTGGATAAAAATTCCTAGGACGCATAACTTATGACAGCTCTCTGCTGTGCAAAAGAAGAGTTATTAATTTTCACTTTCTTGCCTTTCCTCCCCACCTCCTCTAAAGGTCAGTTATGAAGGTACTACTTACAGCAGCGAAATGGCTGTCCTGTTCACTTTGTTGCATATGTGGGGGTTTTTCTTCGCTCTTCTAAATATTTTAAATTTTTATAAATAGTTGAGGGAAATACCGTTTGATGGTCTTGTGATTTGTGGCTCCCTGGGAATGAAGGATGAGGGAGGTGTGTTTTCCTGGAATCTCCTGCTGGTGTCCTGGGCAGAGATCATACACAGGTTTACCTCCAAGAAAACCTCATCCTTAATTTTCCAGTGCTTTGTCATCCTTGCTGGCAAAAAACCACTCCTTTTAAATAATAATTAGATTCACAGGGAGAAGATGCCTCGTCTCTAATGGCTTCCTAGGTGACAGCCTGACACGCAAATGAATCATAATTTGTTCATCTGCATCTAACTCTGGACTACTTTTAATTGTGTTACTAGTCAGGGTTCTCTTAGCAAAACTCCGTTGTTTACAGACAGTTTTTCTTCAAAGTATGCCTAGAAAAGCCCTACAGGCTAGGCAGCTGGAGCCTAAGAATTATCAGGATCTACAAACCCCATGAAAGTCCTTACTTCACCTTCAGATCCTGCTCTGAGAAATCCCAAACCGCATTTACAAGACCAGATCCTGCATGAAACGAGGGGCTTTTGTGCAGTGGCTGACATGAGCCACAGAGTCCTCCGTGGAGCCATGAGAGCCCTCCTCTGTGAGAGGCAATCTGGGCTGCTGCTTCCCTGCCCTTGTGTGAACTGTCCTACTAGTCAGCTCTGCAAAAATCTGCCCTGAAGCCTGCCCAAATTTGTCTGTTGAAGCTGTTATTTTGTGCGGTGGCTGTGGATATTGTGTATCTTGGGCACATAGAAGTGTGAACATTACTGCCTAGACTAGTACATTTGAGAGTGCATTCAGTGACTAATTCATCTGCTGGTGGGATATATAAGGTAGGACATTTCAGCATTCACAAATAGAGTGAAATTCGGTATTATTAAATTATTTAAAGAAAAAATAGCTCAGTTCATTGCCTAGTCCTTTCTGAAAATCAGGCCTAGTTCACTACCTAAGTCATTGCTGAAAAGGAGTACTTGCTTTTAAAACACAACTTCCTGAAAAAGATGCACTGAGGCACATTAAGATACTGGAAAAAAATTACTAGATAATTTTTATTGTCACTCTCAGTAAGTTATTAAGCATACTTCAGTGTTGTAAGGGGACTATTTATTTCAGTGTTTGATATAAACCATATTTATTTATTATCAATCACATCTGTGAAGAGAACTGTCCCCTTGCCTTACACACATGGCTATGTTTGGCTGTAGTCTGCACATGGTGAATCATGGATGTGTAATAAGAAAGTTTATTATCAACAACTCCTTATGGAATTGAAGTTTCTCTTCCAGAAATATTGCAAGTTTGTGCATATTCTTCAGCTGTTACAAATGCTTCTTGGCTGGTGTTTAAATCATCAATAAAAGTGACTACTGGAAAATGTGGAACTTTCTGTAAAAACTTCAGCTGAAAATATTTTTTGTTTTCAGCTGCAAATCAAAACCTGACATATTCCAGTAGCGAATGAAAAAAATATTTTAATTCTGAATTACCACAGTGTTTTCTCTGGGGAGATGATTTAGGTACCTTGTGTTTGTCTCTGCCATTCTTGGGTTCTATCTTTAATAATGCATCATGATTTTTCTCTTGTGATGGGACTTAGTGGAGTGTGGTGCTAGATGCCTGAATGTAATTTAAAGGCAGATAAAGAAGAGAAAGGAGGAAAAGAAACATTCATTTTCTGTGAAGTACTGATGGTTTTTTCACATTGAGATATTTTGCTACTTGTTATTTTGATAAGAAAGTGAACTGTACTATACCAAAGCAGGTAATATCTTATCATTAAAAAAATGTTCAGTTATAAACTCAATATAAAAAAATGTTGACCTATCATAGCACTGAACTGTATAACACTGAGCTGTATAACTACTGTCAGTATGCAGAACATGTCTTTCAGCCATAATGCATATGTATGAGAAAATTATCCTGTGAGAGGCATACAGTGAAGAAATCTTGATTGCTTTCTGGTGTTATTTATATATTTAAATTAGAGTTTTAAAATTAGTATATGCAGAAAACAAAGGGGTTATTTAGGACATACCAAAACGTTACAATAATACTCTTATTACCAATAATTAATTTGCTGCAAATCTGATACAACTCAATAAAAGTCACTTAATTTGCACCAATATGAAAAAGTTGAAAAAGAGACATTCAAAACCAATTTTTAACACTTTTGGTATAATGAAGAGATTGCCTCTTAAGCTTTATTGTGTTGGTTAGAAATGCTGTTACAGTAGGCGGAAAAAAAGGTTTTTGAGTCGTGTTGAACAGGGAGAAGCTATTCTGTGCTGACTACCTTTGCAATTAACAGAAAGAAAACCTATGAGTGGGATGGGCGTTAGAAAGGGATCCAAAATGTGCCCTCTGTCTCCAGGCCAAGAGTCCTTCTTGGAAAAGCAAGTTGTGAGAAAGCATATATGAATGGAGAAAACATCTGCTTTGTCAGACTCCCAACAGGAAATCCTTGATTGTCCCTATCTATTACAGAGCAGTAGCTACAAGGCTGTGATCTTTTTTTTGTCACTTTAACTCTTTCTTGTGCTGCACTTTCTCCTCACACTTAGATGGATTTAGTCATCTCAGGAGGGTTTCTTTTGAAATCTTTAAACATAATTAGGTGAATTGATTTATACACAGCACTTGTAATCATAGTCAAGTGGATGCAAGAAGGGCTTGGAAAGGGCATTCAGAGTGCCTGTTAATGGCAGGCTATAGACACTGGATGATGACTGTTATGCACTGCTGAATAGATCAGTCTGTGACACTATAAAATCAATTTTGCTTTATGTCGTTCATCAAACAATTAATATAAAGAATCTGATTTCAAAACTATAAAATCAGTTTTGGCTGATGTTGTTTCACAAGGCCATTAATACAAACGATGTGACTTCAAACGTCTGCTGTCACATGAGCTGCTGCATCATTAGCCTTAAAAATGCCAACGAGCCTCCGATGGTTCAAGTTGAGTTGCCAGGTGAGGTACAAGAGATGGTGTTTTAGCTATTGATGTCTTCGCAGGTGAATGAAAGGTCACAGTCAAAGAGAGCTTCATCACTTCTGCTCCACCTGCCCCCACCAAATCGGGCCGGTCCCCGCCGACGTCTCTGTCTCACTGCCGGCACCCACAGCCCTCCGGCCGCGGAGCTGAAGTTTTACCCGACAGATTCTGCCACAGGCTCTGTAGCTCGAATCCCTCCTGGGAGATTTAGCTCATAATTTCCTATTTCTATACAACCTAGGCACTGTTCAAATAATTTCTTGAGGCTGTGTTAGCAGAGGTAATATTTGAGGAGAGACAGCATCCTTGCTTCAGGAGGGCTAAACGGACACAAATCAGGAAAAGGAATACAGAAGAATTTGTGGGGGCAGAATAGAAATGCTCACACAAGGCTAAGAAGGTGGTAAACAAAAAGAATTAAATATTTAATTTCAGACAGATCTAATTCTGTCTTTCTCAGCCATAGTGATGACCCATCAAAAGACACTTTCTGTAGGAGGTTAACATGAAGGCTATACATCTAACAGACTGTAAAGGGAAAAGTCATGGAGACAGAGGGCTGAGTGAAACTTTTTATAAGGAAACTTTTCCGTGAAATATGTAAATTTGACAACAGTAAAATGTTTTGCTAATACTTGCTGACACCAGTAATTTCATTTTTCTATTTCTGAAAGATTCAGCATTCCAGTTTCAGCACTTAAAATATTGTATTGACTTATGGTTATATATGACTTTATATTAGAAAGTATTTTTAGCAATATTTTAAAACGTGAAGTAAAAGAAAAATAGAAGAAAATTAATATGATATTTTATTTTTTGCAAGGATAAATTTGGCACAGATATAAAAAACATTTTTTTCCACTGTGGTCCAGTTGGTTTCACATTTGATAGGTGCCTACAGACTCTGCCAAATTGTATTTGTTATTCTAGGAACCAATATAATAGTAATAACCGATCATAAAAATGGAAAAATAAAGTCTCCCTGGAAAATATTGAAGGGAGGGCACTTCCATGCCTGAGATTGTGTGATGCATGTTGATACAACGTCATAAAAATCTCATCAAGGGTAGAAGTTGCCACTAAGCTGGGTATGTGTCCTGATCGTGGTCCTTAAGTGCTGCAGATGTCACCGCTGGTTGTGCTGATCAGCAGAGGAGCAGGGATTGCACAGGATGGCAGGAGCAGTTAGAAAGTGTTTTGGCTGCTAACTTTGCCCAGAGCAACTACATTAATGTTGGTTTCCTAAGCATTTCGCATGGTGTCAGTAAGTCTGTGCTCGCTGCCTCGCAGCTGATCGGGGGTACCCAGGAGCCGCCGTCTTTCAACAGATTCTTCATTCCTTTATTTCCCCTGGAGAGAAAGGAAAAAAAAAAAAGTGATAAAGCAGATCTGCCACTGAAAGCACGGAGCATGCTCCAAAGGCTTTTTAGGCATGATGACAGATGCAGCGATGTGTTGTCATAGCCCATGGAAAATCCTCGGACGCTGCTGTGGGCTTGCTGAGGCTGGTTTCACTCACTCTTAGCGAGGAAATGGGGAGGCCACCAGCTGGAAAGCTGGAAAAAAGAAGGGGAAAATGCTCCCCAAACTCTAGAGCATACTTTGTCAGGCAGAGCTGGCACAATGGGGAGGTCAGCACCTCCCTTGCCAAATGACTGGACTTTAAAGCTGAATTTTACTGAAGCTCAAGTTCCTAAAGCTTTTAGGAACCAGCAATGCAGGTGGAGCACGTGTTTTCAGGCCATGTTCAGCAGAACAAGGAGGAGAGCTGGGAGCAGGGCTGCTGGCACTGGTGGCTGGGGCATTGGTGGGGAATCTCTGAGAGTTGGGAAGCCCTGTCCTGCACAAAGCCCTGCACAGAGAGCCTCGTGTTCTGGCAATGCAGGTCAGTGCACTGGCTATTTAAAACCACAGGCAACACAGATTTACTGCGTTCTTGTATTTAGGGAAATACACATGCTTACATTAGCTGATCTACATCTGATTTGGGGATTCATAGCATGATCTCCCATTGACTGCCGTTCTGGGCATATTTATAGTACAAATTTCCCAGTCAAATATAAATTAATTATCATTTATATTACAATATTATCCTTGATCCCCCAAGGCTGCTAGTTCTGCACAAATTTATACTGTAAAAAATTCTTTGTTCTCAAAGAGGTTACTATTATTATATGCAATTCTGTAAGATACAAAATGTCTAAAGAGGCATTATCAACTCTATTATTTTCTCTTGTTTCAGATAGGAAATTCGAAATAGCCTTTTTTTTTTCTTCCATGGGTCTAGAACAATTTCATACAGGAGACTGGGAATTCAGCCAAAAATGCCTCAGATTTCAGACCATATCCTTAAACAGTCAGTCCTACTAACAGTTCACACAGGTATTGATACTGAGTGTCTGTAAATATTTACATAAATAACAATAAAGCACTGCAGTAACTGATTCTAGAGTAAAGAGATTAGAGTGTTTTGATCTACAAGTGTAGAATTTAAAACATGCTTTCTACCATTTTACAATTATTAAAGTTCAAGTTAAAAGTTCAAGTTATCTTTCCTGGATGGAGATCTATGCTCATGAATATGGGCTACCTGAAGCTCAAACCTGAGCCCTGCAGAAATAATTTAGCAGTCTCTCAAACTCTTGATCTATATGCACAGTATATAGACTAACCTGAAAACATTTGCAATGATAAGAGATAACATTTTGTTTTCAGATGCTGCTGTCATTTTTACTAATTATCATTAAATGCATTAGAGATCCTGACTTCGGGATAGCCTTCTGTCTTGATGAGGGACTACAGTCCTGCTGCAGGGGAGCATTTCACCCCATACAGCAGTGAGATGGATCCCAGGGGCATGTCCTCTGCTTCCAGCAGGCTTTGGGCTGTGGCATCCCTGGGGCATTATGGGAGGACTCCCTGGATGGCTCAGGTCATGGTTGGTTCTAGAAAGGGTTGCACAGGACAGGGATGGGAAGCTCTGGTTATCTGAGGATTTCAGTTAAAGATAAATAATACTTTTCCTAGCTGCTTTCAGTAGCCACAGGAAATTTTAAAGCCGTAGGTTACAGTCTAATCAGAACAACATCTGCAAAGAATGGGGACAGCCTGTGCTGTGGAAAACTTGGAGCTCAGTCTGTTTTGTATACCGCAAATCAGCTTATAGCTGAGCTGATTAAATCTACCATCCATTTTGGTAGATCCTCAGTAATAGTTTCAGTGAAATCAGCATGAGTAATATATGCCAGGTATGACTCAGGTGCAGACGTGTGTGTTTCTGTGGGCAGAGGCAAGAAAACTTCTGGCTTAACGTTTTTCTTAAAGGGATTTCACACGTGGACTGTTTGTTTTGTTGGCATGGCAAGGCTGTTAAAAACCTGCTCCAGGTTTCAGTTAATGAATTCCTGATTGAAGGGAGTCTTGACATGATGCAAAATGAGAGATGCAGTAAAGCCCTCTGTTGTAGTTTTTACCACCCTGGCAATACTGAATTTCAAATTATACAACTTATTTCATGCTTATGCAGTAACTTTAGGGTTTTCCCCAAGTAATATATGAAGGACATTAGTATTCCAATTGAGGTCTCTATTAAAAGAAGTTAGGATTTGCAGGGAAGTAAATTACATTAATCAGTCATCGCATTCCTGTGGTCTGAAAGAAATCTCTCAAGTCTCTAACACCAGGTAGAAAATAGCTGAGGTCATATATCCTACAGACCTGCTGAACAGAAACACTTGTTTCACCTAATTTTCCCAACTATAACTCTAAAAATGGAGGGCTTTAACATAATCCATCTGACTAGTGATGAGTTTTTAACTTTGAAAAATTGGTAATGAGAAAAAGAGGAACCACCAGGAATGCAATTGGCGGTGTCAAAAGTCACACTTACTGAAAACTGAATATCTGAAGCCCTCAGAGCCTTCCTGACTCTGACCTGCCAGTGCTGGAGAACCAGTGTAAAGAACGTGCTGAAATTCAAATATAGCCCTCTAGGTGTGCTGGACTGCAGGCAGCCAGCAGCTGCTGGACAGGACGTCTCTGGTGCTGCCTTCTAGGCCTTTAGAAAGGGCTGCCATCCTCGGTGTTAGAGGCTCAGTTAGGGCTAATTTTAGGAGTTTGATGAACCGTGGTTTTCCTTTCATTTACTCATAGGGGTTGTAAATGGCTAATGATCTGCAGCAGAAATTAATTATTGCTAATTATTCCCTTTCAGCCACAGCTCAAATCTTCTTTTAGCACTGTGTGTGGATGCAGGTTAAATGAAGTCCAAATCCCATTCCCTTTGCTGTCCTTGAAGTTAAACAACAGATCCTACTCGCTCTTCAAATCCAGATTGGCCCATGCAGGAATGCGTGGGAGGGATGTTCTTGTTTTCAGAGGCAGAGAGGAGATGGGTACTTAAAGCCTAAAATTGGATTACGGCCTTTCTTTTGTCACAGGTTCACTCTTTCTTCTGGGGTTTTAGGTAGGACAAGGTGAGACTGATACCTCTGCCAAACACCTATACTGAGGGAGATTCTATTTATGAGGAGAACAGTGCATCTGAATTCATGTCAATGAAGGTCACGATAATACTCCAAGTATACTATGCAAAGTGGTGTGATTTTCTATGCAGTCTGTGTGGGAACAATTATGCTGTTATTAAAAATACAACTTGCAAAACTTAAAAGATGCAAATTAATTATATAAATTTGCTCTAGGACAACTGATGTTGAACAGGCAAGGCAAATTAACGAAATGTCAACTAGACCATGGTTACCTTGCCTAAATGGATTTGTGGCTTTAATCAGCACAGGGCCATGTATTACCACTGCCTCTCTCAGGTGGGTCTGGAGATGGGTGGGAAAACATGAAAACACCTACCAGCAAACTACAGAATTTTCAGAGGACAAAGAACAGCCAAAGTATGAGTTTTTTCCTCACCCTGTCACAAAATTATTGCCACTTGGTGTTGTAGTGAACCATCTTCAGTGAGGTTAGTATGTGCTTGCTGGCATGGTGATGCTCTCCCTTGTCTCACCTTGGAAACATGTCAGCTCTAAATGTACATATGAGGTTTGCTGGCAGAAAAGCAAGTGCCTCAATTTCTGCATTTCATCACATGCACAATAGCCTGAATATTGAGCTACACAGTTGTATGCAATGACAGAGCCCTCTCAGCAGTGAATGTGGCACTTTCTGGGGCAGGCCAGGCCAGCACAATGTGCCCTCATAATACAAAGCAGCCCTGAACTGCTCTCCATGTGCTTAATAGCCCAGAGCTTAAAGGACTCCTGGAACTTGCAAAGGAGATTTGAATCTCATCTCATCCCTGACTCAGAGCTGTGATTTCAGCTAAAATAAGGCAATGATCTTTGAGAAAGGAAGAATTCAGGTGGTTTTCTTAGTCTGTTAGAAGCAGTATGTGATTCAGTGAGTATCTCTGCAGGGGAAACCTGGAGCCACCAAAAGCCCTGATTTTAGGTGTTGTCATTTTGAGATAAAATCCTCCTGGTGATTGTAGCCTGTTGATTCTAAGCCATCAAAAGAGAAGCTGCTTCTGCTTCTTTCACTTGTGCCTGGCCTATCCTCACACAACTCATGTTATGTCATTAGTTTGCTGGTGGGAATTGTGATAATTTTGTCTGCCATTGAATTTGAAGTTGCAGGTTAAAAATCATTTCTCCAGCAAATCTCATCCTTTTGACACAAACTACATAGCTAGAATATTCATTTACAGAAAGGGGCAGCATTATTATCTGAACAGTGACAGTGAGTGCCGTTAATTCCCCCATGCTGCTTAATGACACAAATCTGTTCTAAAAAGTGGTTATGTTTCTGTGGGGCCAACTCTTCTTCACCTCACCATGTATCTCCATTATAAAACACACAGAAAATGGAGCAGGCATTGGTCCTCAGCATCATCTCTCGTAGTGTGGGAAGTACAGGTACCAACCTCTTTGTCAGAGGGTTTTTGGGGAGACTAGTGGGCTTTCCACTGCCCCATATCACAGGAGGTATGATCACTTAGGCTGGTTGCAATTAGACATATGCTGGACATCTCCTGTGCTCCTTCCAGCACCTGCCACTCCTCCATAAGGAACCTGAACTCCTCTGAGATGTGCTGAAGAGAGACACTGTGTGCAACCATGTACCTTGAGAGCTCATTTGCAGACTTTATTACAACAATTACTAAGGATCATTTGACTGTAAATGCTGGCTCTCTCTTGCTATGAATCAATGTCATTAACCTAAACAGTATTGACGAGTTCTTCCTATGCATTTCAAGCAGTTTAATAAATAAGGGAAGAGTTAAGAGCCTATTCTGTGTGCTGTGATATATTCCTGCCTTACTGGATCTGGATAAACATAGTGACACTTCATTGTACTCTGAGATTTATGAAGGAACTACAACGTGGGAGAGAACGGGAGAGAGAGGCTTGTGCTGAGATGTGCTGGTAAAAAAGGAGAGCTTGACAGAGAAACGGGAGCAGCTTGCACACGTGTGCTCAGCTGAAGAGCAGGCAGCTGACAATGACCTGACACCTGCTAGGTAGGCTTCACTTCCAGTTCCTTCTGCCACGTCACTGGCATTCTCAGTGACTTTGAATCATTCTGAGAACAATAGACCTCAGTGTATTCAAGTGAAAGGTGGAAAAGAAGGAAGAAAAAAAAAAAGCACATGCATAAAAGAAGCTCTTTTTGATGTGTCTTTTTAGGTGATCATAGTAAAGAGTATATGCTTGTGTCTTGCAAAAGTATAGTTCTGTGTATTATGAGGGCCTTGATTATTTTATTACACTCTTTAATAGAAAAAAACCAAAGGAAACAGTAAAAACAACTGAGGAAACAATAAAGTCAACCAGAAATCTAATTTCTGACAGAGTATAAAATGACTTGGAGGTCTCCTTTCCTCCCCCCTCCTAAATCTTGAAAATCTTTTGTTTTAATTCTTTCTTAGCCAGCAGTCCCCATCCAGTAGTACCGGCCAACGTGATCCCTGGGAGGCTCTTAGATGTTTTCTGGAACAGTATCCCTGTGAACAGTCCAAGTTGAGGAAATGATGTTATATGTAGAGCTGTCATTGCTCAAGGTTTCTGCTTGCAACAGGAAGGTTAGAGATCTCTACCTCAGGGCATTGCAGCCCGGCTGGCAGGTGTGGTGAGGGTGACATGCAGTCCCTGGGATCAGGGGCAGAACTGGACTTTGTGGGTCAGTGCCACTCACCAGGTGACCCTCACAGCAATGCCAGGACCTCATCAGGCAGCAGAGTCCTGTAAGGTCAGCCAGAAATCTGCAAGGACTGGGAACAGCCTGCTTTTCATTACCTGGTGACTCCTGGGTAAATCAGGAAACAGATGTGACAAGCACAGCAGATGACACCGGGCTCCTCCACTCTGCAGCCGGCCGTAGGTGCAGCCAAATTTTCCAGCTCTAATGGGCAGAGAACAGGCACCAGCTTTGTAGCTGGCTAAAACAGGAGAGCTGGAAAACAATGTCCTTTGTAGGAAACATGAAGCACTTCACTGAGCCTCCTGACTAAGAGGTAAGATCTGATTCTGCAAGTCCCCAGCCTGGAGCAGCCTTTGTGAATGGGCTACTTCCACAGAGTAGCCATGGAGAAGGGGAGCCCACATACCATCTGGAAATCCTGGCTGTTTTAGTGCCTGTGTATGAGCATCCTGGAGCTTGACAAGTCTCCAAAGGGCTCAGCAGCTTCATGTTTCCTAATTCCTAACATATGTAGAACTTCAGCTATGACACAATCAATTTAAGCTATTAGAGAGAGTTGGATCCAGGCCTTTGCTGAGCCGAAAGGCCTGTATTTTGTGTTTTAGGAATATAACACATCCCTCTGCTTCTGAAGGGGGTTTACAAGGGAATAATCTTCCTTTAGGTGTACCTGCTCAGCCAGCTTTAAGCAGACCTGTTGCTGGAGGAAGTGCCCCACATTGTCATGACTCTGAGTGCACAGGGACACTCAGGAGTCAGAACTTTGCAGGCATGAGCCCTCTGAAAATTTCAGATAGGGAGGTTTTTCCAAGCAGATTGGTCTGAAGCACATTCCTTTGTCTCCTTTATCTTTATTCACCTTTTTAAGTGTGTTCGTTCAGGTCCCACACAAAGACCTTATGAATGACCTCCTGTTAGCTTCTTTCATGAATATGAATGTCTTTGCACAAAGTTTTGCACATTCAGCTTCATAAAAACATGGCCTTTAAAATCAGCAACCGTGGGCTGGAAGCTTTAAACAATCTTGATGTATGCTAAAGAATTTCAGTTCACTTCTAAGTTCTCAAATAATGTTTTATATTCTAAATTAATAGATATAAAAAAAATTGAAGTATATCCTCTTGAGCTTTAGATCTTCCAGTCAGTTTTATTCTACTGCCTCAAATTATATAAATATATAGTAGCTGTTACACCTGAGTATTTAAATCAAAATGAGTAATTTATACAGATTTTCTACTTTAGACTTCATTAGAAAATTACAATTTTCTTTATCAATTTAGTGTCTTTTATTACTCTTACGTAACTATACAGATTGATTTTGAAAAAAAAAAAGAAAAGAAGAAAACAACAAAACCCCTCAGTGAGTATCTCAATTTTTAGTCAATCAATACTGATTAGTTGTGTTTGGTCAGATGTGTAATATGACATTGTTCTTCTGCTGTGACTGGATGAATGCACAGATAATCATGATATGAATCATTACATTTGCAAAGCAAAATCCATTTTCTACCGTAATGCTCCCCTGAGCATTTTTTATAGAGATGAATTGCTGAAAGGCACTATTTTTGAACATGTTGGCCATTTTTAAGTGTCTCTCTTGAACAGCTTTAGAGATTATTTGCACCTGATTTCAAATGGATTAAAGGAGCTAGGGCTGGGAATAGGTGTTGGTTGTCTGAGTTGGTGGAATTGAAGGTGATTAGGTTGGAGGAGGGGGCCAACCTGCCCCATCCTATCTCCTCCTACAGCCTGGGCACTGACTCTTTGCAGAGGGGCTCCCCAGAGTGTGTGTGGAAGGCTGGAGGTGTCACTGAGGTTGGCTCTGTGGTGTCCCCTGTGGCTCCTGAGACATGGCACCTGGAATGGGTCACCCTGAGATGCAATGTGTGGCTGATGGAGGGCTCATGGCTGCTCTTCTGGTCTGTACTGAAACACTCGTGCTGCCATGGATTTGCAAATGCTTATGCTTCTGTAAGTGGACACACAGTTTAATAAGTGATTTCCTACTGACTTCCTCATGGATGGGGATGCTGGGAGTGAATATTCCTATTTTTGTCAGTATTTTCTGCCTCAATTGTCTTTCACTTTTGCCATGCTTTTTGGGATGTGTAAGTTTACCTTGGTGAACAGCCAAGCTCACAGCCTGAGCAAACTAACCTTGAATAAGTTTGCACATGGATAAGAAGATGTGGGAATGGGAGGGGTAAATGGACCTGTAGCTACTGTAGCTCACAAGGACCAGGCCCGTTTCAGATGCTGTCTCTGGTTTCTTGTGTTACATCAGGCACACTGGGGATTAGAGCTTTCCTCCTCTCAGCCTGCCCAGTCTGTCTGTCAGAGTTGTCAGATGTGCACTGTAATAGGAATTATTTAGGTAGAGCATCAGGTGCAACTGGGACCCAATATCACAAGGTGTCATCAGTCACCATAGTTATGCATGAATGGCAAAAACAAAGCCCAGGTTAATGAAGAGACAGAGACATGTATAAAGTTATAGTGCTGATAGCCCTGTGCTGGTAAAGATTAATATCTCATACACCTCCTTGAAAGCAGAGAGAAATTCTAGCTCTTGTAAATTATTTGTAATTACAATAGCACCTTATTACTGTCTTTAAAAAAAAAGATAATTAGATGATGTATAATATCATATATAATAGATGATAACTTTGAGATTTCATGGTGCCTAGAGGAAAGAGATGTGAAAGTGTTTGTCTGCGAGTATACACAGCAGTGAAGTTGTCACCTCATGGTGCAGCCTGAAGAACAACTTCAGGAAGCCAAGCACTTGAATTAATACCACAGAAGTGGGAAAAGGCTTTTGAAGATCTCAAACACAGTTAGATGTCTTAAACAGCTATGAGTTTAACGCCAAGTGAAGTACTTGCAGGTTTTAAAAAAAATATCCTTCTCTGATCAGGGAGCCAGAGAGGGTGCACAGTGAGAACTCTCAGCACCCCGGGCTCTGCAGAAACCTAAAGGTGAGCACAGCAGGAGAGTTTCTCTGGGTGGCAAAAGTCCTAGCTGAGAACAGACCAGCACGAAGGAGTTGGAGGTGCTGATTAGAAGTCTCCTACTCTGCCTTTCATGAAGAACAGCAAAAGGAAAAAATAATTTACAAACCTCAAGAACTAGAGGAAGCAAATTAAATTACTGTTCGAAAAGAATAATCACTATTAGAAGTGTGAAGTGTTGATCTTATGTATTTTTCTGCACATTGTAGAAATCCTTAAAGGCTGTCAGCATTTTAATTAAATATGACAGCTTGACAAAAGGAGCAGCTAGGTGTGAAATGCATATACTGCTGGAGGGAGGCTTTCTGCGCAACGCTGACCTGGAATCGGGAAGTCGCTGCCTGTGACCTTGGCTGTGCTTTGAGGAGCAGCCAGAGCTGCAGGCGGGGTTGTCGACTGTGCAGTCCCCAAAACTGACACGCCACATTCATTACTGCCTGAGTCAGGCATGGGGAGAGCACTGCCACTGCTGCTCATGCTGGCTGTGCTCAAGCAGAGAAAGGACCTGACCCTTCCCCTCGATATGCAAGTTTGGTTTCTTACTGGTGTAATGGACTAACCTGACAAAATTATGAGAAATGGCATTCTTCCAACCTTCTTTCTGTTCGTGGGGGAAAAAAAAATAAATCAATCTTAGCTGTAGGATTCTTGCACTTAATCTTATTATTATTAGAGACCAGCTATGACTGTAGCCTATAACCAAGATCTTTCTGCCATTACATGGCTTTTCCATTAACTGCTTCCTCTAGTGAAAGGCTTCCTAGCTCAGTAACACTTTGCTGCATTTCAGGCATCTCTATTATTAGTAATTGTTATTCACTGTAATAAATCCCATTGTAATTGATTTACTTAGCACAATATGGATATTTCATGTCTTCTGATTATGCTTCCTTGAGAGCTTCAATGGCAGGATTTCCCAGTACCCTCTGACATCCTGATGCAGCAGATCCTGATCTGTATTCTATCAGCAACATCTCACTATAAGAAAACTTGGAACTCACTCTAGAAATGGAAATGAAAAAGCTTAAAAATTTTCAGGCCCATTTCAGATTTTGGAGGGCTTGGATATTTCAGAATTTTCAAGATGAAGGCCAAGTCTTGTGAGACTCCACCTGGAGTACTGCATCCAGCTCTGGGGTCCCCAGTACAGGAAAGACATGGACCTGCTGGAGCAAGCCCAAAAGATGCAACAGGGAAAGGGATAAACTAAAGGTAAATTCAGACTAGATATATAGAAGATGTCTTTTATAATGTGGGTTGTGGAACAGTAGAACAGGTTCCCAGAGAGTTGTTGAATGCTTCGTCCCTGGAGACATTCAAGGTCAGGTTGGATGGGACTCTGAGCAACCTGATCTAGTTGAAGATGTCCCTGCTGATTGCAGGGGGCTTGGACTAGATGAGCTTTAAAGGTCCCTTCCAACTGAAACTATTCTATGATTCTGTGATTTTGTGTCACTCCAGGGAAGCTGCAAAAACCACAGCCACAGCCTTGTCAGAGCTGAGCATGTCCTGACTCATGAAACTCCTGTACTATCTGGTGTTCAGATCCTAAGAGCCACTGATGTAATTTTCATGACCAGTACATCAAATCTACTTTCATGATATCTTACATTGTTAAAATGTTAGCTACCATGTAATTTATGAAGTAAAACTGGTTTTAAATTCAGAAAAAATCTGAACTGCTCTAGAGTAGTAGCTTGTACATTAAATTGTAGCTCAGCTTGGTCACTTCCGTGAAAACTATTTTAGGTAAGAACATCTATGCAGAGATGACTATAATTTCATTAACATCCTGAAAAGGAATGAAACAGAAATTCTGTACAGGAAAACTTAATAGTCATTGTACTTAGGTGAATGTAAATTGAGGTCTATATCCTGGTACGTGCCTCAAAGTAGTTGAAGATTTCAACAAATTCCTTACAACCACAAAAAATAACTGATCATTTGTTATTATCTCAGTGGATTTCTAGTACTCATTCTGCCATAATTTGTCCCCCTCATATCCTGAAACGTTAACAGTCATCAGCATAAAAAAGACTTGAAACAAACATGCTTTGAAAGAAGCGAATTAAACATTATGTATCAGTAACATTGTGATTCAGTAAGATTTTTTCCGGAGCAATAAGTATAAATATGTTGTTTTGTTCCCCTCCATCAACGTATAAACAGGGTGATTAATGACAAAATCAAATGTTCTCATTCTATTCATGCACTAATAGTCATCCCTACAGCAGCATATGGTTTGTTCCTAAAACTCAAAAAACTGCAACAGAGACAATCCTGCCGGAGGTGCTGTGGAGATGAGCTGGACTGGGATGGGAAATGCCCTGGGAGTTTTGCCAGTTGAGTTCAAGGTGAACTGTGCTAGATATGGAGACCCTGGAGAGGCAGGGCCAGTGCCACTGAAAACATCAGGAACACTCATTCAGTGCCTGGCAACAGTCGATCTGGCCCATAGAGCCCTGTAGCCATTTCAGAAGCTTGCATAGAAGTGAATAGCATTGTACAACCCAGCATGGGCAAAATCAAAAGAAAATGTGTGTTCAGCAGGATGATCAACAAATGTGCTGCAACAGGGCTTGACAGTTTAGCTTTTCATTTTCTGGTGTCCTGCCATTGAGAGAATTTTTGGGGGAAAAAAACGCCAAAACTAAAAAAAACGCCCTTCCAAAACTGGAAGTAGATTCAACCTTCTAGTAAAAAAAATGTGCTATTTCGACTATATCAGCTTTCAAACATCTTCAGGTTATGAATTTGCCAAGTTCATTTAATTTTTCACTGTTTTTGTTACTAATTTTTATAGACTTATTTCCAGGATGACAGGCTTTTCCATGCTCTCTGCTCCTTCCTGGAGATGACCACTTATTGGGGTTTCCCTCATCTATCTACTTGCACACTGGTCCATCTAAAGCAAGAAATCTTTTCTAGTATATGAGTGATTTTGTTGTATACTTCATGCTAAAGCATTTGTCTAATGTGTCTGTGTAGTTGCGCAGCCAACCACTCTCTATTAGTGTTAGGGTATGTAAAATAAATACTAGTTCTACTCAGCTGTTATAATGGGTACAGGTGTATGTGGTGAGTTACAATTGTTGTCCTCTTTGGTAAAAGGAGCCCAGAAATCACAGTTAGACTGACATGAACTCCAAAAGCAATAAAACTAGGTTTTAGATCCCTCCACCCCCATTTGTGTTTTACATCCTCTGTGTATCAGGTTAAACACACTTTGCCACACTATGTGGGATGACTTCCTCAGAGTGAGGAGAGGAAAAATGAGAGAGGGAGCAGCTTTGGATATAACCATATTTACAACAGCAGACTGCTGCATCTGGAAAGATGCCACGTGTTTAACTGTGAAGAATGACCCAAGGAAGTTCTTGTTATGGGCACATTTCTCTGGAAAAGCTTTCTCTGAATCTGGAAGGGAATGTGGTCGTATGTGTTAAGTGGAATATTGCCAGTGGTCTCCTCTATGCACAGACCTAATCCCAGTGCTCTGGTTTAGAGGGCAGGGCTCTGTAGTTATGAAGGTCATGAATATATTTTTCCTTAACTGTGTGTGCCTGGCTGCCTGTTCTGTGGTGCACAAAGGAGGAAACAGCTGCTATCACAGACAGCTGGTGGCAGCTGCCTGTTGTATCTGCAGTAAGAGAGTGGTGGGACTCAGGTGAGAGATCATGTACTCGAGTTCTACCTCACCTTTCCTCTGGCTGCAGAGGAACATGCCTGTGAGACTGCAGGTGATATCTAGTTAGCTGCTGTGTTACTGAACTTGCAGTCTGATCTAATTCTCCTGGAAGAACTGGGTCATGCTTTTAATCCCTTCCTTAAGCACTGGTGGTTTTCTCAGACTGAAACTTGATGTGTAATTTTTGACTTCTAAAGGTCATTTTTGTTCATTCCTGCTGTGAAAACACAGTTGAGCTTTTCCGGAATATGGTTTTTGTAATAAAACATTGTTATTGGAATAGTAATACTTGAAAATAAACTCTATCCACTTTATCAGAAATCAAAAGAACTTCTAAAAAGGTTGACAGGTACATGTAAGCATCTGAAAATACTATGCTGCTGTCTTCTGCTGTCTTCTTAGATAAAATTAAATGGTGGAAAGGAACCCAGTAGGATGTTTAAGAAAAGAGAAGAATTATATTTCTTCTGATGTTTTTAAAAGCTACTATAGTGGCATTTTTTTAACTGTTGCTTCTGATTCAGGACACAACATATAAAACAAATGGGAGAGCTGTAGAACCTGTCAGTCTTTGCCTCAGATTTTTTTGCAATAACCCATCCTTCACCTCCAAAATCTCTCCCTTACAGGTTTTCATTGAACTGGAAATACTACAAAATGTATTTCTAGATGAACACTAGCAGTAAAGGTTACACTGGAAAGAAAGCCGATCACTTTTCTTTTTTTTCAATTTAGAAAGGTATTTTAAAGCAATGGCTGAACCAGAATTTGCACCACTTACAAAATGTTTCATACTGCTCAAGATGATAGTTTTTCTATTTCTAATTGAACTGTTTTCTGTCAATTAAAAAAACCCCCCATATATTGTTTTTCCAAGGTTCAAAGAGTGAAAATGTGTTGAATTCACAAAAACTTTGATCAGAAAAGTCTGGGTTTTTTCTTTTTTAAGTTCTCATTTCATTAATATATGCCCAAAATGGCTTGTACCATCTATTCATTGGTCTAATTAATTCTGGGGGTCTTGTTACCTACAGCGTATTTGCTTCCTTTCTTATGGTTTCCTGAGCCACAATTTACCTTCCCAAACCACCTCATCTTCCATTACTCTGAAGTTAAATCATTAAATAAAGATCATAAAGAATAAAAGTAACTCCCTTGATTCCCTCATTAACAGTGTCCTCTGGCTTCCCCAAATCAGCTGGTGCATGAAACAAGGAGTGAGATAGCACTACATCTATCTCCCCAAGCCCTGAGGAGGCATATGGGGAAGGAAACCCAAGTCTGGTGTCTCCATACAAGCTGTTTTTGGACCTTCACTTCATAGCTCCGCAGGAAGGATGGACACTCATGTAAAAAAAGCACAGCATGTGGTTTGGAGCAGCCCAAGAGTGATGATCACTGTCCCCTGCATGGTGAGTCCTCAGCGAGCGCAGCAGCAACTTTTTGCTGCTGCTGCTCCAGGTCCTGGAAGTCAGCCAGGAAAACATCATCAGGAAGTGATTTGCAAAGCCTGGTAGAGTGCTACTTAGAGAAAAACTGCTGGCTTCAATCCTGATCTTGCATGAAGCCTCTGTGCATAGCAGGGTGTGAGCAAGATATGTTCAGGAGGCTGAATGGAGGCTAATTTTCAAGGCCAAGGAGGGAAAAATAACAGATCTGTCTGCTCTGGATGGGTGAATCCAGCTTTGTGTGATTTGAATTTGAGTTCTCTCTTGATAAGGCTGGAAGTGGTGTTCTTTCAAAGTATCAGCTAGAGATCATATGAAAACTCTCAGGGAATGATGAGACTCAAGACCCACCTCCATCCTTGGCCCCCTGAGCTCTGAGGAGTGTACCTGTGTTGCAGCATACCTCCTCCTCCTGACCTTGATCTCCTGATCTTGACTGCAAGCCCTGAACATCCTTCTTTGTGGAAATTCCACCCGGGAAGAGCTTCTGATTTGTGCCTTTGTGATAGGCTTCTATGAAAACTGGGGTGATAAACTTGTGTGATCCTCCCCATCTGCATCCCTGCAAACTTGTTCCTCAGCTTGGCTTTATTTGCCACTGAGAGAGCCTGGCTGCAGCATCCTCTCCGTGCACAGAAGTAAGTTTTGGGATTTATCTGTGTACTTTCTTCATGTCCCATTGTTCTTCCCACGTACAGCAGAATAATTACAACCTCACACAAAAAATGAACAGACCAGGCTTTTGTCCTTATCTCTTCCTGCCTCCCTGTTGTTCCTATTCAAATGCATTTGAAAGAGAGTTACCCCTGAAACATTTCAAAAACTTCCCCACCTGCTCTTCTCTTTTTAATTTTTTTTTGTTAAACATGATTTTAAAAGAATCCCTACAAATTGATTTTTTTTTTCCCAGAAAGACAACCAGATTTGAAAGAGAGGCAGGCCCATTTTGAAGAAAGACAAAAAGGGAAACCCTCAAGTGTTTGAAATTTCTGTTCAGATCTGCTTTTGGTGCCTGCAGTGCTCTCCTAAGAGTCAGGGCAACATTTATGCCTGAGGTAGCAATTAAAGAGGGAAACTTTAAGTGGAATTAAGCTTAGTTCCCAGGGAAAGTCTGACTCTCATCTTTGAGTAATTCCCCATATTCTTTGATAAGTGATTTCACCAACACCATTATTCTGGACTGTTTTTCACAGTGGTTGTATGGCTTTTTGCTAAACTCACCACACTGTTGCTCATTCAACATTCATTAGGACTTTCTTTTCCTCTGTAAGAACCACTCCTCTCTCACTGTCAAACATCTAGTCATCACAGTGAGTGAGTTGGGGAATTTTTCACTGAGTGCTGTGCAAAGCAATTTGCAAGCCTATCTCCAAGAAGCACCTTTCCAGCAAGTGATCTGGAAACATTTCTGGTATCTCACCCATTTCATAAACAGAAAAATAAGAGTCCCTTACTGTTTAACTGTGGTTTAACTCCCAGCTAGCAACTAAGTACCACGTAGCCAGTTGCTCACACATCCTTCCCCTAAAGGCGTCATCAAGTGTTGGGCACTGCACACTTCAGAGCAGAGGCAGCCTGTACCCAATGTGCATTTTGTTTGGTTCCCAAAGAACCAAAGGTATTTGGCATTTAATGTCCACAGAGGTCGGGGGGGGGGGGCGGGTAAGGAAAAGAACAAAAAAGTAAGAAAATCCTTATCCCATAGATGGTAAGATCCCACCAAGGACTTTGTGTGATGGCACTAAATCAGTGCACATGCAGGGGCTATTGGGAATGTGGTGCAGATGTCAGTGTCTGCACTGTTTCAGTGCTTTGTGCATGGACTCAGGAAGCCCTGTTTTCATTTATTTCAGCCACTATCCAGGCAATGACATAGTTTGTAACACTGATTTCCCCCCCAACAGGCTTCAGGAAAATTTTCAAATGCTTTTCATAATTTCTGGTCTAGCATTCCTTAATGTATTCCTTCTTTAGGCTTAGTCTAAAATGATGAGGTCAGAGTTTTTATGAAGAACACTGCAGTTCTGAGTTTTGTCTTTTTTTTTCCTTTTCATCACCGTACTTCTTTAAATTATATATGCACTAAATAGAAATATCATCTTCTCGTAGGCTTCAAGCAGAGACAAAGCTTTAGTGCACTATATTTGAGCTTGCTTTCAGTTGGGTGGGTTGAATAAAAAGCAATCAGAATTTATAACTGACTTTTGGGGGGCTTCAGGGTTGTTTGGGGAAAGCTAAGAGGTGTTCTGTGTTCTCTGGTTCTACAAACATCTCAATTATCTGAAAGATAAATTTTGAAAGAGCAAGTCTTTCCTTACAGGAATTCTGACCTGTCTCAAATCAACAGCCTGAGATTCAACTACTGGGCAGCTTGTGCTACATTTTGTGTCTGTACACGCAGCTCACTGCTTTCCAGAGAAAAGGAGGCTGGGTGAGCTTGATAATTATCCAGAGTTTTACACATTTATCTGGAAAGAAGCCTTTGAAATTCATCAGCTGCTATTTGGGATGTGATAGAGACTCCTGCTCTGCAAACTATGATGCCACACTTAAAAGCTTTCTTAAAAATGAAATGCCAGAAACTTAGAAACTCCATGAGGAAAAAAAGAAACCTGTGTGGAAATATATTTTATATTTTCGATTGCATACCCTGCAAGAATCTATTCCCATAATTAAAGGGCACATGATAATTAGCATGAAGAGGCAAACTACAAGTGAAAAGTCAATGGAGTTGTGTTAAAGAGACATATAAGTTTCTTTTATATTCAGTTGGAAAGTCCTTTTTTGAAGCGTTTATTGCAGCATTGTAAAAGATAATCCATAAAAGAAAGTAATTTTGCCAGGAAAATGATGTCTTTAAAGCTGTTTTCCATTTTACGGTTTAATGCTTGTCTTTTGTCGTGATGAAAATGTTCAGCATGTTTTGGGGTCCATACTTATTTATCCCTTCCTCCAGTCAAGAAATGTCAATAGTGCTGAGAAGGAGATGGAAATGTCAGCAGTGCCATTCTTAGCAGGGATTACACATTTCAATAAGTAATAATTTTTGATATTTCATCATAGAGACAAACTGGTATCTGAACCCTTGCAAACAACCTGGGGCACGTTTTTACAGTCATCAATGCTGAAATTCATGCACCCAAAAACTTCTCAATTTTTGACCACTGATTTTAATTCAAGCCAGTCTTTTCCTCTTGTCCAAACAGATGGGAAAATATCAAAATGTTAAGTAGCTTCATATTCACCACAGGGCTCTTTCAAAGGCTTTAAACTTTTGGATAGCAGCCAGATTTTCAGCTGGATTTTTCTCCTCGTATTTAGTCCCTACATCTCTGAAGACACAAGAAAGGAGTTACATGCAACTCCCTTTAGCATGCCCTGCTTGCTTTCTCTGCTGCTTTGTTAGCAAACTTTACCCAAAGTAGGTTAATGTTCTGATGCACAGCAGGCTCCAAACCCAAAACTTGATTTTTACTTTTTTTTTTTTTTTGGCTGTCATCATTCATTCATCCAAGGACATATTCTATCTCTCTGTTTACCTACAACAGGACATTTTTAAAATCTGAGTCTCAAAGACCCAAGCACTATTTTTAGCATTCAGAGGGGTTACTTTAATCAGCCATTTTGTTTTCCTGTAGTGACAATTGTGATTTATCTTATCGCTAAATAAGGCTTTGCTCGTGAGAATTTGCATGGGGAGTCATCCAAGAAAAACAGGAGGCAGTGGGACTTGCATCAGAAGGCAGGTGTATTTTTGGGTAGTTCTTCTTTAGCATCCCGCCCTCACCATTACACTTGTCTAAACTTTTCAGGCTCTGAAGACTTTGGACTGGGCCCTGGATCAAGTCTGCAGTGATGGAGAAGAAGGTAAGCATGGGGCTTTTTTGGCAAAGAGAGAGGGGGCATAGTGTGGAGGAGGCAGTCAGTTCCTGTATATAGGATGTATGTGTATATCTATATACAAGGGTGTACATACATACATACATATATATATATACATATATATGCCCTTTTTATCTTGCCTTTGAAGTCAGAGATATTTAATGCCCCATTTCCTTTCCCTATATAAAAGTGATTCAATGCAAGAAGGTTCCTTGGCCCCCTGGTGTCAAGGGATGCATTGTCTGTAAATGGAATCATGGAATCATAGAATGGCTTGGGTTGGAAGGGACCTTAGAGATCGTCTAGTACATTCTGTTGCATGTGCTTTCTGTTACTTGCCAAACCCACCTGTGTCCTCAGCAACTGCTTGTGGTGTTTAGTATTCTTCAGGAACTACATATGGAAACTAATATCTGGATTTTGGGAAGATAGGTCTCAAACTTATCCTAAAGAGGTGGGCTCATTTGTCAGAAAAAGGGAGGAAATAATCAGTGCAAAGTGCTCCCTACAGTATGTCAGGAGCTAGAAGTGGAAAGCTATTAATGTAAGTATGTGGCCTGGAGAAATAAATATATTATATTATCTCATAAGGATGATTTTAACTTTAACTTTTAACTTGGAAGGGGGAGAAGGGAGTTTGTATTGCTTATGTTGCTTCAAGGTATTAACCTGACGATGATAAGTCTTTCTGTGTCACTGTAGTGAAGAACCACAGGAAGTTTCTTCATCTGGGATAGAAAGAGATTTGATGCTTCACATTTTAATATCTCTGCACTTCTGAAATATGTTACAACTTGGGTGCTTCTCGTGAGAAGCCCTAGAAAGCAGCAGCAGATGTTTCAAAGGCAGGAGGAGAGTTAAAAGTACCACCGTTAAAATAGCAATCTGTGTAAACTGCTTTACAACTTCAGAGTTATGCAAAGCCATAACTTACCTTGGCCTCCTGCCCCAGATTGCATGTCCGTAAAGCACTGCAACCCTGCCTTGACACATTTTATAGTGCACTTCAGCTTGGAGGGAAATAAACTAGTTGTTAAAATGCTACTGCAAGTCCCAGAGTCCGTCCCATCTGCCTGTGGACAAGTGGACCGATGAGACTGTCCCCTGTGTTTGTACATGAGAAGTCTTGGGGGCTTGTTTTGCTTGGCGTTGTTTGTACTATGTGTGAGGGGCACTTTCTGTTCCCAGTTGAGGTGATGTATAGCTGTACAGTGAATGTGTTCCCTGCCACCTGTCACATAGTTGCCCAGGTAATTGCATGTAACTCATATTACACAGCTTTATGGAATTGCTGCACTGTCTGGTCTGTGTTCTAATCATAAGTAGCAATAGTTGCATCATAACAGTGGCATCTTCAGCTTACAAGGGGTGTTTGTTTAAAATGAGATCATCAGCTTCTGGAAAGGTAAAAGGGGATCTAAATCGTAATTCGTGTGAATAACGATGAATAACTGACATTCCACGTGCCGTGCAGTTTGACTTAATTTTGAGCCTAAATCAGAACTCACTCAGTGGTTATGCATGTTTGTAGTTTAATGTATACAAAAACCTTGCAAGAGAATCCAACGGGTGCAGAACCCTGAAGCTGTGGCAGGAGACATGCAGCAAACCGTGGCCAGTGTGATCATGTGCAGCCACTTCCCAAAACCACCCCGGAGACAGGTGGTCCTGCCCCCTGTCCTCAGGGGTCTGCAGGTGGGAACCTCCCACAGCACTTCTGCACTTTTACATCTGATCCCACATGGATCCCACGTTACACGAGGAGGAGGGAAAATGGAAAGCTAATGAGCAGAGGATCTCAAAAGCAAACTGCTTTTTATCTATAAAGGGCTTGATCTGCATTGCACTGACAAGTTTCGTGCAATGCAAAGGAGGAACTGATGTGTGAATTAGAGCAATTTATGCACATTTAAAGAACTTTTTAATTCTGTAATTAGATGGGCATCTCTACAGAAAGTACGTGTCAGCAGCCTAAATAGAAGAGATGAGAAAACTGCTATTATTTTATGTTGTTCTCTCTGTGTCTCTTTTAGATCCAGTGCACTGTCCAGCTAAATATTTCTTTAGATTTTGTCCTTGTAAGAGGTTCTTAATGCAATAGCATCCTATCAAGAGGGCCTTTTTATTATTATTTTGAGGTGTTTGTATGCACTGGGATAATGCCACTCTATAAATAGAAAGTTTTTTTCTTTGTTTTTAAAATAATTTTATGATTTTATTGAAATAGTTTTTAAATAGTTTCCTGCTTTCAGAAGAGCAAAATACAGCTGCTACTGGCATCTGATTAATGCTTGTTATTTCATGACAACTGTAATTAAATTCAGCTAATTCTCCACTGCAATATTTATGGAAAACAAGAAACAAAAGCTGTACTTCAACATTTATACTGCAGAGTATAGGGGCACAGGAACTTTTTGAGCTATGAAAAGCTGAAGGGCAGGGTGGTGACCCCTGGGGTGGCCTGCAGGGAGCCCAGACTTTCCTTTGCATCCCACTGGGTGATGTGGAGCCGGTATGTGCACACTCTCCCTCATAACATCTTCTTGCTTCCATTTCTTTTCTTCTGCTATGAAGGATGTGTCAGCAGAGAGAATCAGTCTTGGGGCTGTGTTACACAAAGGATTGCTTTGAACTGTGCCTCAGCCTTCACTGCTGTGGAGATGTCCCTCTGACCGGACAACCATCAGGGGGATTTACAGCCACCTTCGTCTGCCTTCAGTTTAAGATTTAAGGGAAGAACAGAGAAACATAATTCCCTGGAAACTCCTCTTTGGTGACAGCTTCTGAAACACCCAAGCTCTGACAGATGGATGTGGTGGCAGTTCATGGATATGTTAGGGGTTACAGCAATACCACTGCTCTCAGCTCATCACAGGGACCTGAAGCAATGACAAGAATGTCACTGGCTGTGTTTTAATTTTTTTTCTTTTTTTGTTTTTTTTTTTTTTTTTTATGTTTGGATGAGGTTTTTTTCCTATGTAGCTGTGCTGTCCAAACTGATCATAGGAATTGATGCAACAAGCTGTCCAAATCATGACCTAACCCTCCCCACCCTCAGTGGATAACTGCTCTGTAAAACCAAGTTTTCCCTTTATATGCCCCCAAAATGGTGCCATGGTCTTTACAATGGCAGGCAGATAGTCATCCATAGCTAACGTGGACAGAAGAATACAGCCTGGGAGGGGTTCACTGCAGGCAGATGGTCAAAAGTGCTTGTTCACCACAGCTGAGTCACCTTGGGTTTACTAACGTGTTGGTTGGACTGAACACCAGTAGAGGTAGCAACACCACATATCTTGACCACAAAGACAAAATCTCTTGCTCAGAGAACAAATACTGCAATAGACTATTAGGACAGGAAAATAGAGCTTTAATTTCGCAAACCACAATGTATACACAATATAAATAGTGCCTTCTCACACCCCCCCCCCATAAGATGCTGGATTTAAACATTACTGACACATTTCTGAAGCTCAGAGCTCCAGGGTTTGATTTGTGAGCACTTGGACCTGGTCTCACCCAAAATATAAGTTTTGTCTGTTGTATGAACGATGGATGGATGCTCGGGTTTGAAGAGGGGGAGCACATACTGTTTGAGGCGAATGCCAGAGAGCTGCTTATCCTACAATCCAGAGTGTGCTCCTAAGTATACAGAGGAACACATCCTTCTGGTTACATACCAGGTGAAAATCTTGTCGTGCAGCAGGAGAGATGCCAGTGTGTGTGGTGCTTGTGTTTCAGTAAGAGTGGATACCGGACACATGGTGTGAGAAGGCTGCTGAAGTAGCCTGCAGTGTCACTGTCTTCCAGCTTCTTTCTCAATGTTTTATTGAAGATGGTTCAGTGGTTCAAATGCAACTTCAGCCATGGGACATCTTGGTTAAATTTTAGCTTTGAAGTAGATTTTTGTGGGTACCAGTTGCCCTGGTTGGTGTAATGTGGGGATTAAATACTAAAATCATCTCACTAGGCTATTTCCTCACTGCCCAAAAAAACCCCAAATCCTTTCTAGAGGAGAAAAAAATAACGACCACCAAATATTGTTGATAAACATGACAGGATTAGAATAGAATATTTCAATTTGTAGTTTCAGTACAAGATTCTTTTTTTCAGTGCCCTAGTTTCTCAGTCTTTTTTTCTAATGTTATTTTGTGTGGCTAAGAAAGAAGAGCTTGCTTGTCTTCCTCAAGTTATTTAGAGCTTTTCATTGACTAATGCCTTTTGTCACAAGTGACAGTGAAGGACCTGTTTGGTAAAAGAGATCAATGGAGATGAAGGTGACATTTCAGACCCAGCATTTTAAAACTAATCCATTGCTATTTATCTGACCAGGGCACCAAGGAACACTGGCTCTTAGTCTAAGACCATCACAACACTCACTGTAAGTTCCTCCTCCTACAAATGCACATTTCCTTTTTCTGTCACTCTTCTCCAGCCCAGTACTTTTCAAATTTCTTCTTGACTCTTCCAGAAAACTCTTTGTCATTCTCTGGTCCTATGAAACTTTTATCAACAGACTTCTCACTGTGTTGGCAGGGTTAAGCACCAGTTGGCTGAGGTGGGGCTTTATCAGCAACGGGTGGGTGACTTGCTTCCCTCGGGTAACTGCACCCTGTGGTTTTTGCAGGGACAGAGCCTTTAGTGATGGGGAGGTCCAAGGGCACGAAAGGTGTTACTTCCTTTTTATCCTGTACCGAGAAAAGTGTGGTGTTGGCACTAAGCAAGTTAAGGAAGTGTGATTTCATGCTTCAGCTCTCTCTACAATTTCAAGTGCACTAAAGATACTTGTGAAAAGTGCTAAAGTGATAGACAGTGAAAAACTTAAAGCCCCTTTTCGCTTGGAGAAGAGGTACAGTAGAAGTTAAAGGTCATCCTACATTATATATTGAAGGAATCAGCTTTGAGTATACAGTATAGTTCAATTCCCAAACACATTTAGGATTTCATCCACATCTTCTTTGCTAAGAAATCCAGGAAGGGTGGCAGCTTTCAAATCAGCAGGGATCTGAGACCACTATATACTCAAATATATTTCAAAGCATTGGCCAAATTAAAGCCGTACCGATGTTGACTGGCTTTGAGTAAATACTTACTACTTTGATGCCAGTTATTCCTCTCTCTCTACAAGTAAGCTTTGCCATCTGTGTCCAGAAGTACTGGCTTTCATGCTCTGTCCACTTGACATCCTCCACACTTAATTTCAGGATAAGAAGGTCAACTCAGATGAAGCACATAAAACAAAATCTCAGTAACTTTTGTGCATAAATGAAATAAAACATATAAAATAAAAACATATTGATAGCCCACCATACGTGCTGCCCGGCTGTCTCGCACTGTGTCATAGCAATGCATTTAGTACAGACCAAGCAAAAGGAAGACAGATTGCTTTCCCAGAATTCATTCAGTTAATGGAGAAAAATTCACCCTGATCTAAGCTGGCTCCAGCAGTTTCTGAGAAATATTAATGTCTCAAGCTCTCATGGCTTTAATATGGTAAAATATAATGTATTTCAATGGAAAACAAATTCCCCATTTCTTCTCTTCTGGCACTTGGTGCAGCTGATAGCTACAGTACTGGTTTCAAGCGGAGCATGCTGAGCTAATTATATTTCTTCTAAACATTGTTGATTTCTTGATTGCTAATGTGGTATTTGAGAGTCAGTGATTCTTAAATGTCAGCTTAAGAATCCATCTTTACCAATCTGAAACCCCTAAATGCAGATCTTGTTTTACCAATATTCCCAGTAAAGAATTATTCTCTCTGCTACTTGTCTGGCAAGCGAGACAAATAACAATTTCCAAAGGCTGTATTTTTTTCTCCACCATATTTAATTGGTGGGAGCATGGAGACTCAGAAACATTTTCATTAATGCTTTATTATTAATCAGTAAAAGATGGATGCAACATTTGAGGGAAGCACTGAACGGTGAATTCCCTAAACAATTTACTGTAGCTTCCTTGCCCTATTAGTGCAAATGTTGCAACAGCACAATGAGAATGAGCTCTCCCTTTAATGTCCTATTTATGAAAAGGGGAAAAAAAATCCTCTACTGGATAAATTTAAACTGTTTGGTAAACAAATGCAAATGATATTATTTTTCTTAATTTTTCTAAGGTTCTGTGGGCACAGCATTCATACAGTTTTTGGTCGATGAGTCACATAAATATTACCTCCATATTTTTGGTAAGTTTCCCTCTTTCTTTATTTTGCTTGTATAATATTGTATGTGTTATTTCTTTTTACATGTTTACAATATTGGAACAGAACAGTAATTAAGCCTGGGTTTCAATTTAGATACACACATGTCTAGATGTCCTGCAGGGAGGGTCTACCACCACAAATGCCCCTCTGGGGAGGAGGAGAGCCTCACTGGTTGCTGTTCAGAAAAACAGTGACTCTCATTCCTAAATGTGCACTGGGCAGGCAGCTGAGCAGCATGCAAGGTCCCCAGCAGGAAAGCAGGGACAGTGAGGTGCAAATCCATATTTGTGTGGGAAAAGGGGAGGCAGTGAAAATGAGTCTGATGGCTGGCATGAAAATACATGGAAAAAGTTTTGAAAAGAAATCTGGATATGCAAATTCTTATCCAGTTCTTGCTATAAATCCTCCTGTTTGGATGTCTGTAAAGATTGGTCATGAGAACAGTATGTGAATTAAGTTACTCTTGTAAGCAGAATTCTAGATTTTTAGACACTTTTCAGAAAAATATCTTGGTTATATACAGAATTTTTTCCCTCAATGCTACTTCCAGCAGTAATGGAGAGACTAAAGTACCATACCATCCATTTTTAGTGCCTTTGTCGCACTGACACCTGTAAGCAACAACAGACTGATGGGATGTGACTGTTGGAGCTGTCATAAAACAGCAAACCATGAGGGTGTTACTCCTTTGGGTCCTGATGGACAGCAAATCCCCCTGCTCTGCCCTCAGTTAAGCAGATATCAGTGTAGCTCTGCAGTCTGGAATCAGTCATGGTCTACCAGGGCCAGACAGGCTGAGCTCTGCATTTTTTAGCAGGTCATGGCCTGAGTTAGGATTCTCCTGGAATCACAGGTAGGCAATGACCAAAGTAGCTCTCCAGCTTCTGGATGCTGAAAACAGAAGAATCTGCTCTTCAGTCTCAGTTTAACTCTGCCCAGTTTCCTGAAACCTTTAGCTTGTCTCCTGGCTGAGATAAATCTCTCAAAACTGCTGTCCTCCTGATGTGCTTGATGCTGCACCTCCTCCTCTTGTGCACCTCTGGTTGGGTGCTGTCCAATTTGCTCTGTTTCTTCTCAGCTGGTGCTCATCAGCTGATTGGTTTTCCTTGAGAACAACTGGTCATAACAAGATATGGCATGGGGGAAGTATCCCATTATCCTATTCCTCAGTCAAGTAATATTCAGGCACCAAATGCAAACATCTGCGGGCTTGTAACCATTTTTACACCCTTGGATGAAAATATTTGGGAGCAGAGAAACTGAGGAATGTAATTAAACTGAAGATATGGCACAGTATATTCTCATCCAACATGGAATAACACTGACAGAATGAAAAGAAAATAGCACATCTTTTTGCCTAGTTTTCTCTCTCATAGGATTTCTTTCTCAGCCACGCAAATCAAATCAGATATATCCATGAGACTATTTACTGCTTTCAACTCAAATTGGAAGGGCAGCAGGTAAGAACGGGTATATTTATTTTCTGTTTAACTCTCAGGAGCAGCAAGTCACAAACCTGGGACCTGTCATGATTGACAAAGCAAGTCATTAGATAATTACACGGAAATCCCTTTTATTGAAACATCTGTGTTAAAATGTGCAAGCAAAACAGAATTCTAACAGGCTATGAGTCTAAATCCCTGAGCTTTAATTTGGTAGCAGAGAAACTTGATGCATTTTCAGCATTATTTCAAAAATAGTTTAGAGGGATCCCATTATAGGGCAAGAGTTTTTGGAGAGAAATAATATTTTGCTTTGACATCAAAGCAAATGTTTGATAAAATTCTTATTATGAAATAAAACATAAGCACAGTTTCAAGCTGCAATGTCTGAGTTCTTTTTTGTTTCAGCCTTCCCCTTCCCCTTCAGTTCTGTCTTCACCTTTCTGCCAGGTCACCAGCTCTTTCCTTTCACTCCAGTTCCTCTCCTATATTTTATTCTTTTCTACTGGCTGAAGAGGGATCAAGCCTCTGTGTTGTTATTTTCATGCTTCACCAGACATTACCCTTCTAGGTTTCTTAGTCAGCAAAGTCCCAGACTGCAGACTTTGGGTATCCTCCCATCCCTGTATCCCAAGAAGTCCTGGTCTCTGGGACTCTGCTGATGTTAGCAAATGAATACAGCCCAAAGGAGCAGATCTGAAGAGGATAGAGGTTGGCATGCAGCTGGTGGTTGAAATCCACACTGTACACGTTTTAGGAGATTTTGCTTTCTGCAAGTTCTGGCCTGGTCCTGTGGGGACCAACTGGAGCACACCTCCCAGTTTAACTTCATTGGAAAGGGGCCCAGTTTGCATGTCCTGAGACTGCTTGCTGATGGAAACCAAATCACAGGGATTTGCAGAGGCAGAAGGGCAGTATGAACTAAAATGCTAACATAGATTACACCTCCTTCTATCCACGCTTTGCATTCCCCTCTCTGTATTTCCCATTATCCCATTGTCTGGTCAAGGGGAATCTTTTCTGTTTTCCAGGACCCATTTGCACCTAATGAGTTTCTCTTCCTGACATGAACTTTCCTGGCTTACTCTTCCTTCTTGCTGCTCAAATTCCAGCAGGAAGAGAATAAGATGCTCTTTCAGCTTGGCACTAGCCAGGAAAGTCCCATAGATGCAACTCTGGAGCATCTCACAGCATATAGACAATATCTCCCCATAAGGAGGTCTAGGCACAGAACTGTATGTCTATTCCTTCTTCAAAACCATGAAGTATTTCAAATCTCTTGACAGTTATCAAAAAAACTAGTTGTAAGAAATAAATTCTCTCCTTATTCTTACATTTAGCCTGATTTTTTAGAATATTTTTCTTCAATTTAGCCAAAATAAGGAAAAGTTAATCTTGATCTCTAGGAGTTCAGCCATAGTATGAGCCTTGAATGTACAATCCTATGATAGGAAATAGCAGATGTCCCTACATTTAGGTATCATTAATCTTCTTCTTGTGATACTGCACCCTAGGAATTCCCCACATGGCATAGCTCTAGAACTGTAGTTGATCACATTTTTATTAATATTTATGCAGTAATATAAATATGTGGGTTTGTTTTCTGTTCCTAGCAAGTCAACACACACAACCTTTTCTCTGTTGCAAATCTGTCAAAAGTCCTCAGGAGACTTAGACTCACAAGGCTCCAAGTCTAAGGTGCTTATAGTAAAAGCTTCTTCAATAATAATACTTGAGGGACTAACTCTATTGATGTCTGTGAAATTACTTGTACAAAGGAGGATATTGGAATGGTTTCATGCATTGATAATCGTTGAAGGTGTCTCTATGAACCATCTTTATCTATTAACTTTCCTTCTTTGTTTTCTTTTTCTTTCTGTTTGCCTACACTCAAAAAAACCCCATAAATTTTTTCCAAGACTATAAATCTAGGAATTTTTTTCTCCTCTCTGAGAAAAATGCATGATGAAATGTCATCTCTCCTGGTATTTGCTAGTGTGTACTTTAGTGCTACCTACTAGAGCAAGACTTCCTACAAGGGCATTCTTCTAGCCAGGATGCAAATAGAATTTTTACATTTAAAAAATCTCAAGTACCCCCAATATCAATTTTTTTTCCATTTTATATGTAAACAGGAAGAGATGAAGAGTGTAATAACCACATGAATATAGGGAAAAAGGTATAAAACATGGATCTCTGAAAATTGCATCTTATGTGAAAGTTAAAGCATCATCATTCTTTGTGGATGATAGTGATATTCAGTTATTTTGCTTTTTCAAACAACTGTTGACATGTTTTGATGTATTCCATGTATCAATTTTCATTATATTTCTTTCACTTTAGTTTCCTGGTCACTTACCATACATCCGTGAAGAAAAGCTCTCAAAACCTGAAAAGAAATTTCCTTTTCTTTAGATTCTGTCTGTGGGAATAGAAAATTTATATGCATTGAACACTGTCTGAAACAGCAATTGTATAAAATTCATAAAGTGGTATAACAATGTAAAACCTGTAGGTATTCCACTTAATGGCCTTGACAATATCTAAAGAAAATGAAGAGACAAATAATAATAAGCACAAACTTTTAGATGGAATCTACATCTACAAATAATAACTTTGTCATGAAGAAGAATTTTCGGAATCATCACTTTCAGACAGAGATGCAGCCATGAGACAGTGATGCAAACCCACAAGTGAAATAGCCTCTGGCTTTCTGTGTAAACCAGAAGCCAATTAGAAATATTACAATTTATCAGGCCCGTATTAGTCATGAGACAATGACAATCAAGATAGTTATAGCCAAGAAAAATCAAACATGTTGTCTTATTAATAAGATTATCTGCCACCTTCACCCTCTGTTAACGCCACCCAGACTGAGTTACCTTTCCCAGTGTCCCCTCCTCTGCTCTGACATTGCTGGTTTCAACATCTCACACACCAAAGACTGTGGAAAGAAAGTTCCAGGTCTGGTCCATTGCTTGTGCACTGGCTGTGGAAACATTTCAGATTCTCTTATCTGGTGGTAGGGGCCAGGCTCATCTGAAACCAAAATCTTTCAGTTACCTAATACCTCAGTGCTGCTTCTTTGTTCAACAAAGCCTTGAAAACACCAAAAAACCACTATATATTGCTCTATATGCTTTTCCATTATAAATGCTGTCCTGTAGTAATACTCCACAACAAAATTTTTGCCTTTATGCTTTACTCTAGTGAAGCTTTTATCAAAAACTATTAGGAATTTGTGAAATAAGTGTGTATAAAGATGCAGTGGTCTAGCCTGCTCGTTCCCTTGGTATCCTTGTTGGGCCCAGGCTGTCTGCCTCTCTGCAGATATTTTCCTCTGCACACTCAAACAGTATAAAATCAAACAGGACTTGGGTCTAAAGTACCTTTATCAGAGTTAAATTGGATCACTTAAACAGTTTCCCTAACATATTTAATTTGCCATTTGTGTTTTCCTAAGAGCATGAGTTTGGTTTAATTTGTTTCATTTCATCCTGTACCCAGCTGTCTGTAATTTTACTATCAATTTCTATATTTTTATGGTGACTTAGATAAACATTACTAAATTACGGAGATTTTATAAATGCCAAACAGGTAATGCCATTAACCTCAGCCAGTCAAAAATAATCCTATTAAACGTCCAGTCAAATTGCCTCATGATGAATGTGCAGTCAAACTCACAAAAATTAACCATTTCACTGCAGATAATTAAATCACATACTGAATATTTTTCTCCATCCGCTGCTATAATAGCATATTACCACAGAGCTGTCAGCAACCAGTGGACAGTGATACAAATATCTTCTGGTCTGAGGTCCACCTTGAGGACCCTGGTGGTTTTTCACATCAGAACCTGAGCAAATACACAGTCATATTTGCACTGCTTGTGCATTGCCTTGAATGCCAATTAAATACTAATTTTTTTCTGTTCTTTTGTTAGCCTCAGTGGGCAATTGTTTTCCTACAATTTACATCTTTTCCATTCTGAAAAATTCAAGACTTTGATTGCTCAAGCTATACCTGCTCTTCTCAAGACTCTAGTAAAGCTATTGGATTAGGAAATTGAAACAATACAAAGAATATCCATGTGGAGATTTCTATTAATAGCTTTGCATATTTATTAAATTGGGATAACTCTTAAAGCCTCAGAAACATTGAAGAACTGAGGCTGAAAGAGAAGTTGGTTGGCAATTTTTGCTTTGTAGGGGTTTTCTAGGGGCTGAGCTCTGTTCGAGTAATGCTGGAGCATGGCAGCTGCACTGTATGATGTGATGACTGGTTCCAACTGGCACCTGTCAGAGGCCCTGAGTGGAACAGTCCCCTACAAATTTGGCAAGTTTTGTTTCTTTAGGTCTCTCTTAGGGCTTAACATTTCTTAGCATAACTGGGAAGAATCACAGCTGATATTCATAATGGAGCAATTGTCATTCCAAGCCCCAAAGCCCCTGGATGATAGTTCAATGCATCGTGACCTTCATCTCTGGATTAAAAATGGGAAATAATTAGCCTGAACAGCAACATGTCTGAAAAATGTTCCAAATGCTCCAGATTCCCAAACTGGGCAACTATTGCCTCCTTTTCCCAGGAGCCCATTCCTGGTAGTTCACAATTTACGTCTGTGAAAAGCTCTTGGATCCAGGTCTGAACCTCAGTGTGGGCTTCTCACATCTTCCCCCTTGCCCAATAAATCCTCCACTCCTCTTCACCCCAGGGCACACTCCTGCAGAAACAGCTGATGTGGAACCAGTGAGAGACTGAGATTTCAGGCAGCTGTTCCTGAGAAAAAACTCAAAAAATCAAACCAAAACCAAAACCAAACCAAACCAATAACAACAAAACAGCAACAACAACAACAACAAAACCCCACAACAAACAAAAAGAAACCACCAAACAAACAAAACCACAAAAAAAAAGAGAAATGGAAGCACATAATGAGGACAGATAAGGACCACCAAGGAATTTTTTATTACACTACTAAGGGAATTCAGCAGAGAAATAAACATGGGAAATACTGACTCAGGACTCTCTCTCTCCTCCCTTAAGCTCTTTATGACATGGATAATCAATGCCCAGATTGTTTCTTGCAATCTTTTCTAGCAAACATCTTTTTCTTTTGTCTGAATTATACCTCTATCTTATGTGTCATCTACTATTATTACTCTTTTGGTAAGTACTATTAGCTGCTATGCTTTCCTTGAGTTTTATTTTTGTCTCCCTCTGATTCCTATTCAGTATGCCAAAGTGTCGTTGTTCTTACTAGTGGAGAAATGTGGCATTTAGTTAACTGTTAGCAGTAAAGCAGCAAAATCTGCTTGACAGTTGTGCATGCAGAATGAACACACAAGGCCTCTAAAACATCTCTCTAGGATGGGAGCTACAAGGAAGAGAGCATAGTTTCAATCTATTTAAGTAGATGAGGATAGCACTTTCAAGGTACAATACCATCCACTTGATGTGTACCAACCAGCCTGTTAAATAAATCCTTTTCTTTTAGTACATACAGATAAATCTACAAAACTCCACAAAACTTCTCTTTTCACAACCTACAAAGCATGTGCAATATCTCTGCATTATACAGTTTCCATCATGCCTACAGTGTTATTGGATCCCATCCTCTGCCTAATCATTATCTGGTATCCGCTTTATCTTTCACTATGCTGAAAAAAATCCATAAATTCAGAAGTTATTTTATCCACAGAGAAATTAGTAGCTCCAAGAATTGTCACCATTCCAAACAGTTCTTCATGTGTTTAACCTACACGGTTCTTCCTCTTTTTCAGGGGCATAAAATACTTGTTTTCCTTACAGCAGATATGAGTCAAAAATAAATGTAGATGTGCTATGTCATTTCACCTGGGAAAACCTCTGGCACTCAGGGTAGGCTACATGTACTCCCTGAGATCACCTTTTGTTGCCATCCTTTGCTGATCCATTTTGGAGCCCACACTCTGGTTTGCAGGGTAGGTGTTCCCAGCTGCTAAGGCACCGGCTCTCCTGGGCTGCCCAGCTGCAAGACCTGCTTGAGAGCATCCCTTCAGTGCACTTCCCTAAAGGTTTGTCCTCCCTGGATGTCCCTGGGCACCTGGCCTTGTGTTAATCCACATTCCATCTGACAATGTGGCCCAGTGTTGTCTGTCTTTCTCTGAACTTATCTCCCTGTTGCCCTAATTTCCAAAAAGCTGATTTCACTCTCTAATTCTGCATAGTGTCCCTAAACCGAGTTTCCATTTTTCTTTCCTCTGTTCTTACAGAGGCCATGTTATCT
Source organism: Chiroxiphia lanceolata (assembly GCF_009829145.1). Classification (NCBI taxonomy): domain Eukaryota; kingdom Metazoa; phylum Chordata; class Aves; order Passeriformes; family Pipridae; genus Chiroxiphia; species Chiroxiphia lanceolata. Next base: position 29,309,589 of record NC_045644.1, read on the forward strand.
TTTCAAACTCTCTATTTGTTTTGGGAGGATATATTTCCATTTGGGATTACCTGTATTTTGCTGGTTCTCTTGATATATGTATGGCATATGGCAAATAAAGTATATATTACATCTGTTACTATCTTTTCTAGACTCTAGAGATTTATATTCTGTTGAACCCTTGCCAAAAATTACAAGGTATATAAACATGACTGAATAAAAAACTGATGGTCCTCTGCAACTGAGAAACAGACTTGTTCATAACATGCAAAGACAATGGGGAGGAGACACAAACAAGCTCTTAAGGTGCTAAACTGTCAGCAACAAGAATCACCATAATTTCATGGACTTCTGATTTTCATAAAAGTCCAGAATCTTACCTTTGGGTTTATTCAAGAATGATTTAAGCATTTTGGTTTACTTATTTTTCTATTTCAGTTAATTTAACCTTAACAAACTTTTTCTGCCATTGCAAGTTCCTCATTTTATACATAGAATATGGGTACTTACTCATCACAGATTTATGAATACTTTGAAACTCACATATTTAAACAAGAGAACAAAATCTCTCTGTTATCTGCCTAATGCCACAGGAACTGTCAGTGTCTTAATTAAATCTTTGTCATCCTGCTACAACTGTGGAAAAGCATAAGGGCCTGATTTCTTGTAGGAGCTCAGCTGGCTCAGGGGAAGTGCTCAGCATCAGAAAGGGATACCATAACACTATCTCTCCCTGGAGCTGGGACTGAGCTCATTTATTGCTGGCTTGATGTGCTGTTGGTTTTGCTTTGGCTATAGCTTTCAGTGTCCCTGTCTGACTTCAGGCTTCCCCTTGCTCCAAGCCACAAGGAAATCTCCAGGCACATGTGCCTAATCTAAAGAGGCAGGGTTGGGAAGAATTGCTACTACACACGAGTTGGAAATACCAGGCAAGGGAAAGTAAATCTACTGTTTAAGGTATTATTTGATTCTTACTTTTACCTGAGGTGATATATGAAGTCTAGAGCAGAGAAGGGAGATGAACCTTAACCTTCCATTTGAGTGCATTTAACCATAAAACTGTCATTTGTCACAGCATGCATGATGAATGCACAAATACAACTGCTTTCCACATTATCCCTCCTGGAGGATTTTACAGTCATGACACTGGACAGGAATCAACTGGCTTGATTTAGTTTCCTACATCTGCTGTACAGTTCCCCAACACCACGAGGAACCAACCCTCAATGCTGACATACCTATTCTGAAACATCATAAAAATGAATGTATTTTTGTTTGGAAAGCTTTGTGGTGGGAGGATGTCAGAGCTAGGGAGATAGATAAAGATCTTAAAACAGGTTTCTGAAAGCTGCTTCTTTCTTTGCTACAGTCTTTCTTTGTAGTATTGAAAAGCTCTCTTAAAAAGTTATACAGTCAACAGTGGCTGAAATTAGGAAACTAAATTAAAACATATGCAATATCAAAAAAGAAAAACCCCAAAACAAAACAGATGCCTAAAAAGGGACTTGTGCCACTAAGCTTTGTGTGTTTCAGATAGACTGGATACAACACACACTGAATGTCTCAAAATACTTGGAGCCTCAAGGGATCAGTAACTATGTCATACTATTCCTATAACCTGCATCCTGCCTTTATCCCAGTACTAATGTGACATTGTGAGCTTCCTGGTGACAATTAAAATTTTTTCAGTCACTTCACTGGGCTGGTAGCTGAGTTCCTGATGCATATCCTCACTTGTCTTACATATCTACTGTTTAGAAGGAGGAAGCTCCACAGCGGGTTCCTTTCGGCATCCTTCCTGCCTACCCTGTGCAACCAAGTCCTTGCAGTATCCCTCCTTGTTGCTGACTGTATTTGCTGTGAAATGAGACACATCACCATCCTGTGCTTAGGCCAACTGGTGGCTGAGGAGCATGTCCAGGGGAGAGCAGCTGGAGATGAGTCAGATATTGTGTTAGTAGTTCTATAAGGGTTTGCTTCCTTTTTTTTTTTTTTTTTCCCAAGAGGAAAATAGGAACCAGGAGCACTGAGTTAAAGTGTTAAAACTTTCTAAGAAATCATGATTAAAGGAGAAAATATCAGTCTGCTCTTCCCTTCAGAGTGGTACCACATGGGCATTTTGGGTTTAATTCTACTGGTCCATTTTTTTTCTAGTGCCCTATCACTTTTATGTCGAACACTATTTTCTTTCAGATGCTATGGTTTAAAACCTTACCACTTCACATCATGTGGTATTCAAAGCTTTTTACATTATCTTATTGTAACTTCAAAAAAGGCAAATTATTCAGTGTGTCAAAGGAAATAGCTTCCATCTACTGTATTCTTGGACTGAAAGCAAAGGTTTGTAATCTGTCCTCTCAACTTTATTAAAAAACATAAGGCATCAGCCTTCATGTAGCTCAAATACATTTCCTTACGTGGTGACATACCATGTCTGATACCGTAGAATGAACTTAATATGACTTTCTATTCAGTGCACTCAGCATACTGAATACTACTTAATTCTCCAGTGCTGTGTGATTGAACACACTGATCATGGAAACAGAATGCTTGCTCAACCTTGCACTTCTTTGCTTTGCTTTCTCCTGGGTTTTTCTGTGATGATGTTTTTCCCTTCCCATGTCTGGGGATTCAACACTGCCTTCCCATGACCAAGAAGAATTTAACTCTCAGGCCCTGCCCTTGGTCCCAGGATTGCACAGCCCCACCTTGGCAATAACTCAGCAAATGTCTTATCCTGTGCAGCAGCCACCCCATGCTCTGTTTACACACATGTTTACACATGTAGGTATTTATAGATAGGAAGGTATTTATAGATATGCATAGATAGAAATGTAGAAAAACTGGCAGTCTTAATCCATCTGAGATTTCTGCTTTGGACTGATCCCAAGGGACTTCTGTGGTGGTATCATGAGGGCTCTTGTGTCACTGCTTACTCTGGGGTCTCAGTGACACCTGTGACTCAGTGACATCCAAGTTCACCTATTGTCCCATGGGGTATAGGACTTGCTAGTATTGATATCATTAATTTTTGATGTGAAATACCTCGGGCCAGCAACTAGGGACTAAGCCTAAAGATTTAGAACAGATATTCAAAAATTAGGAAAATCAAAAGATTTTCTACATTTGGGGCAGAAGCAACTATTGAGGTTAGTAAGGAAAAGAGTGTTTTCTGTTCAAGCACAAAGCTCTTGTTTCTCAAAAGAATCCAAGCTATAATTTTCTACAGAAAATCTCCAACTATGTACATCTATTTCCAAGCCAATACCTGTGCCTGGTAGCACAGTTTTTAGCAGCCACAGCTGGCCTACAGGAATGTGGAAAATGGACAATTTACAGGGTATCAGTGCCTGTGTTTCTTACAGGTGCTGTGATCAGAAAGTTATTTTATGTTACAGAGGAGAAAACTTCTGCATTCTCTGTCATGTCTTGTACAGATTAAAGGAAAGATAACCTGTCCAATCATCATTATGCACACAAAAGCACAGATAGAAAAATCCATGCATATCAACTCTGTAAGTCTCAAGGAAATTTGCAGAGGAAACAAATGACCCACAGTGCAAAGGGATAATACTTTACAAAATTGGTACCTGGGAGCCATGTGACTAAACTAACTGTAAAAATGACCCAGTCTTTTCAACATGAAATTAATTCTCTGTGAAGTATAGGAAAGAGATTTTTATGCTCTTTTACCACCTGCTCCTCATGCCTGGGATCTGTGTACTCATTTTTGATTTATGAGGGAAAGTGAGGGAAATCAGATGAATTTTAAATGGAATATATCAAGATCATAGTGGTTTATTTTTTTTTCTTCCAGGCTATACATTTTTCTTACTCTATTTTTGTAAAATAGCAAAATTTTTACTGCTTGGAAAGCCAGAGAATTTTTAGTCACTCCTCCAATATTTTATCACTGCTCTACTGCCAAGGAAGTCTTTTGCTAAAGAGTAAAAGCAAATTATTTGCCATGTGGTGACTCTAGCCAGCAAACAATTTGACCAGGTCAAATCAACTGTTACAATCACTTTTTTTAATTTATGTTAATAACTTGGATGTATGTGCACAACTGTGACCATGGGGGTATTTAATACTCTCAGAAAATGTCAATCTAACTGCACTGGCATCAGACATACTGTGCAGCACTGGAGTAACTTTGCTATTGCTCTTCAATAAGTGAAACAGTATGCTGGACCCACCATAAGGTAATTGAAAAATGAAAAAAAATATTTTATCAATTTAAAAAAAAAAAAAAAAAAAAAAAAAAGATAAATAGTCTCATCCTCATGGAAAGCCAGGAACCTAGGCGTGCAATTAGCCCTCAAAATTTCACTCTAGGTAGGTCAGAAAATTGCACACTTCAGTCACTGTGGACCAATGGCATCAAAGTTTATTTGTCAGGGCCCACCAGGATAAAAGAGTAGGAGGGTTTTGGAGCCAAAGTGTTGCAAGTGGGGTCCAATCTCTCCATACAGGGGAAAAAAAACCAAACAAGCAGATTTATGTGTACTGTGAGTACACTTTTCCCTTTATAGCTGAGAAATTATGGCTTTTACTCTTTCTGAACCCAAGCATCTACTACTGCTGGTTAAGAGATAAAAATGGAGATGAAAAAGGCAATAGGAATAAATAGAAAACCCTCTTTCTATGGATGTAATTAAATTATCTGACATCAAGTTATACAACTGATATTTTTAGATAATCTGGGAAATTTGGATAGAATTGATATCAGGAATCAGTCAGTGATAAACACTGTTGGTCTTTGGAGATAAGTTAGGTGCAGGTCCTTTACAGAAAACTTGGGGAAAAAATACTATTGAAAATTCTGCTGAAATGTTTTATTTCTTCTGTAATTTTTTGTCTCTGTTTATTACTAAACCTCTCTTATTCTGTGATCTTAATTTAAAGCTTATAGTTTCAATTTTCAACTCAGATTACATGTCAGGGGTAAATCTTGTTCTTTAGGACTTGTGATAGAGATGTCTAATGAATGGGAAGAACAGAGACAATTTTAAATACGGTATTACTGTGTGTAATTTTTTGTCTTCTGCATTCTCTGTCATGTCTTGTACAGATTAAAGGAAAGACCTAATTTTTTCTCACAGTAATGATGTTTTTAATTTTTCTCATTAAAAACATCCTGATGGCGAAAAATTTCTTTCCCAATCAAGAGGTCATGAAACTGAGAGAGACGGAATGAAGAGCTCTTGCCCCAAAGATGCCTCTGTAGATATTAAAAATATAGTAGTCCTCTGGGATATTTTGTGACAAATACCTGCTTTTGAACCTTCATATTGAAAGGTCTTATCTAACTCCAAACTAAATGTTATTTAAAACTTTTAACAAAGAAATTACTTCTAAGCAACGTTGCTTTGCCTTTCATCTTTTCATATTAAGAGAATGACAACTGCATGACAGGAATGCAAGTCCAGGGTGGAGAAATATATAAAATTTATAGAAATGTCTTGTCTGGACAATATTGCCTTTGGTGCCACCCTTTTTTTTTTTTTTTTTTTTGTGAAAATTGTGATATAGATGAATGGCTTAAACAACTACCCCTGATAGAGAGTATTTATGTCATGGACTTTTACCTTTAAAAAGAGAAAAGCCTTAAAATCATCCAGTTCTAAAATTCTGTCTTTGAGCAAGTTTAGAATTACACTTATCCTAGTCTTGTCTCTTTTTACTTTTTTTTTTTTTTACTATATCTGACACCTCTATATGTGCTATTCTTTCAATCCCTCTACAATAACTGTATGATATTTTTCACATTTATCATAAAGCAGAATCTTATGGAGACTGACCTTTGTAGTGTTCCTCATATACATCTGAGTCTGAAATTACTGTTCTTTAATTACTGGAGAGAGAGATATTTGGAAATATGGCTAAATACCAGAACATTAAACTATAATAAAAAAGAATGAATTCTATTTAGTCTGTTTGTTTAGACATTTATGCTTCTGGATGGATTCTTAGCATGGGTAGGAGGTGTGAGTTATTGCCCAAGAGGTCTGGATTTTTATCTTGCTGTTCTGGATGTGATCTAAATGTTAGTGTTTGATAAGAGGAATGAGCTATTACTTATACGGGACAGCTAAGTGTAGAGAAGTTTCATAATTAATGAAAAATACTCATCTATTTCAGGAGTGTATAGTTCCTGAATAACATCTGAAAGAAAATTAAATGGGTTTGTACAATAAAACAGAGCAATTCAGATTTTCACAATTATAGCAAAGGACTCTTCTCTACTATTTCTACAAGCATTTGGGTACAATCCTGGCACAGCCCTGGTTGGTTGTTTGCAAAGATTGTCCTTGTGCAGTTGATTCCACACTTCAGCATTTCTTTTGGGTGGTCCTGGTCCCACAGTCCCAGTGGTTAATCTGGGTTTCTGCTTTCCCAGAGCATCCAGTGTGCAGTTTTTCCCGTGTAATAGTTTTGTGGCTACAGAAAAAGGGCAATACGTGCAGTTGATGCCCTTGGTTTGACTTGGAGATTCTTGATCACACAAACAGCCTGTTCCAGCTTCCTCAGACTGACATGGACTTAGCTAAAAAAGACCAAAGTCCCACAGATCCATTTCAGGACCTAATTCAAATCTAATTTACTCCTTTATTGATCTATATTTGGTATTGTTATCTTTAAAAGTCAGGTCCCTATTTTGGCTATAAAAACCTCATCCTTCATAGTTTTTCCATCTTTGCTTCTGCTTCTTTATCATCATTTATCTTTATCAGTTTCTATGACATTAAGTCCAGAACAGTGCACAACAGAGGAACACATCCAGTCTGAGATGAGCAAGTGAATACGATCACTCATGGATGTGTAAAATTACAAAATAATTTGTTCATTCTTAGCATTTCTCACTTCTAATGTTGTATTTTTGAAGCTATTGTTAAATCTTTATTCTGGCCTTCAGAAACATAGTGTTTTCTCTAACAAGGTGAATGTAACTCCTTTTTGTTAGAAGATACAAAGTACCAGATCCATGCTATTTATGTAGCGGGGTTTTTTGGTTGGTTGGTTCTGATTTTTGTAATGCAAACTATATTAGATATCAAAATAATGATGAGAATGAGAAGAATGATAATGCACACAGAAGGAACTTATCATTCTAAAAGCAAGATGTCTGTTCTGTCCAATTACCATGAATATTATGGTGTGTTTTAAGTGCTAATGAATGAGAACTTTGATTTCTAATTGTGATGAGGCCTTGTTAAAAAATAGGTAAATAGCAAATATAAAAGGGAAAACCAACTGAGAGGCAATGTTACATTGCACTTGAAGTCTCTTAAAGGGATTCGTCATTGTTATTATTATTATTAGGCATGTTATTTAGTCATCATCATCGTCATCTATACAGCCACACATTTTTTTTTTCAAATTAAAGAAAACTAATTCCTTCACTATACGAAGAAAAGACTTCTAGGGCACCATGAACTTGTAAATGTAAAAGACAGAAAGACTCTGCATTTTGCAGAACATGGGTAACTATTGACAAATACAATTCCTTAAATAAATGAAATAGTATGACTGGATTAATTCATTTAAGGCTGGTCTTCAGTAATTCCTGTGTTTCCATTCACACATTCATAGTGTGAATTCAGATTCACACTATGTGACTATGCAATTATATCCTCTTAAATCTTAGTGTGGACTACCTGAATTAGGGCTCATTGCAATTAGCATAAACAGGGCAGCAAGGATGTACTTTTAACACATGGAGTAAAGAAAGGGTGGGAAATTTGGAGGAATATGAATGTCATGGTGTAACTTGACTACCAGCTTGGTATGACTGAGAGGCTTTAAATTTGTTGCTTGTAAAACTTATAGGAAACTTGGAAGCCACTCTCAGAAATCAGAACCAGGAGGGTGAAAGCAAGAGATTTGTACATTTTTCGCTTTTGTGCATCTCAGTGCTACTCCTATCCTAATGCTCTTTATGTGAGTTAAAAACAGCTAAATGTAGCTTCTGTGCTGCCCTGTGCTTTAGGCTGGGCCTCAGCCAACTCCAGCTGATGATCAGGGTAGAGTAAAGCCCTTTCAATAGCTGACAAGCTTGGAGGTTAATCTGCAGGTCTTGAAGGAAAATTGTGCCTTTTAAGTGTCCAGTGCTGGAGTCCTGCAAAAGACCCATCAGGACATCTTATTTTTGAGCCTCCTGTTTTTTTCCTCAGAAGACTGGTGTGGGGTGTAGTGGGTTTTTTTTCAGGGAGTGACATTTTCCTCAGTCCTTTTGGATCTTGCATCAGTCATGAGCACAGTCTGCAGCAGAACTCGAGGCATGATCACATTCCCCATTTTATCAAGATCATGCATTGAACAAATCTGCACCAAACTCGAGATAACATCAGGATAAAGAAACAGTTTAGCAGAAACATATGGATGACAATTTTCAATAAAAATCCAGGACAGTCAAATAGAATTGAAATTGAATTTTAGAGTATCCAGAAATTATGTGCCTTGACTTTTTACTATTAATAGATCTGTCAGACTTTGAAACTTCCAGATGAAGCACCAGTGTTAATTGATAGCTGTGTGCTGAAAGAATAAGCATTTATTCCAGCTCCTCCACTAGAGACATTAGCAGTCTTTGAGAGAAAGAGGAGAAGTTCTATTTTAAGGGCAGGACTGTGGCAGAAGCTTGTGTATGTCCAACACAGAGGGATCAGGGCTGTGTATGGCTGATGGTAAGCTGGGGCAAAGGTTCAAGCAAAAATCTTGAGGTCAGCTCAGGCTGCCTTCTTGGGGAGAAAGAATAAGGCAGAAGCAAGAGGTGGGGTAATGATTTAAGTAATAATATCTAGGTTAAATACCAGGGCAAGAAAATAGGCTTGATGCTAGGGACTTGGAAGGAGGAGTTATACATAGAACTCAGGGCAAAGCAGCATTTCTACTTTACAACAGTTGTGTGGTGCCAGATTTTGAGCTGCTGTTCAGGAGCAGAGTGACAAACCCACCGGCACAGCGCAGCAGTCCCTTTGCAGCTGCACTCACTCATTACACTTGGAACTTCTAATCAACAACCAAAGGTCCCAAAAGGCAAATAACATCACTGTACATCAGCCAGCAGATTCCCTGAATAACCTTCTTTGTTACAGCTGAGAGGATAGAAGCATAGATTTCAAGAGTGTTTATTGGACATCTTCATGCTTTATTCTCCCAGGGTAGCAATACATTTAGGAAAATTCAGCTGATAATATTTACACACTGAAAGGGCTTTTTGATACAAAGCAGTCATGGTGGTATGAACTAAGCATTCACTTCTTTTTTTTTTTTTTTTCGGTCCAAGCAGCTTGAGTTGAAAGTCAAATATTTGAGACAGAACGTTGTGTTTGTAATTGTGCAACCCAACTAGATTTTTCTACTATCATAGTACACTGGCTAACAAAACGTCATATGAAGAGACGTACAGACATCAGAATTAATCACTGCCTGCATTCACTGGACCAATATCTGCAGTAAATGCTGCTGTGTTGTATTTTTTACCTGTGTAAAGGTATTATCTGTCATTTTGGGGAGATGAAGTCTAGAGAGCAGAACCTCAAAGCTCATCTTCTGTTGTCATCTGCCTGCTGAATCTCAAAGCTCATCTTGTGTTGTCATCTGCCTGCTGAAGGGTACTGAAAAAAAGCCAAAAGGGAAAAAATCCCTCCCTTTTATTAATGAAGAGTCCAAGAAATTGAAAGAGTTAATGGCTGGATCTGCTGTTCTTGAGATTGCTGGAGCAATTCATTGTTGACCCAAGGGAGCTGGAGTCAGGTCCTGTGGGACTTAAGTAAAAATAGGCCCAGTGTTGCCTAAAACTGATTCTTGCACCACTTCTTCCCCTTTCCTGTTGAGGTAAAGATACAGTTAATAGCTAATCAAATTGCCCTATTTCACAGCTTGCTTGCAGCCATCCCTGGCAGTCCTGCTTCCCTTAGTTTGCTGCCAGGTACTGCAAATCTAACAATTATAACACTAAAACTTACAGCCTCCATGTATCACATTGCTGATGCCGTTATATTGGTCTAATCACCAATACACATTTTACAGAAAGTTGACAAATACATCAGGTTATTGAGGTTCATTTTAGCTTTGGCTATGCATGATATAATATAGAAAGAAATCAGGTTAGAGAGAGCTTTGAATATGTATTTTCTAGTGGGAACAAAAAAAAAAAGTTTTTTTCTCGCCTCCCTCTCACTTCTTCTCAGTCATCTAGAGAGAGAGAAATGATGAAAATGACACATGAGCTGCTGCAAAGCCAAAAATAAGACAGCTTTTATTTTATATTTGGAAAGGGAGATTAGTTTGTTCTGTAGCTATTTTTCTTTTTTTTTTTTCAAGTCTTCAAACAAGGTGGCATTAAAAGTAGACATTCACCACATCAAAAGAGGCAAACAAATTTATTGTATTTTATTGCTGGGGAGGTGGATAATGGGAAAAGAAGTGAAAAGTGAGGGAGAGAGTGGGAAGTGGGGGCAGTTACAGGGAAATGCATTTGTGTGGGTTGGGTTTAGCGGTTAGAGACAGGGAAGTACTTAGACAAATAGCTTCACATTTACACTCAGAAATGAGGAATAGCCTTTCTCTTAAAAGGTATTACATATGAACCATTCTTGAAACTAGTATTAGGTAGGCAGGACTGAGGATGATGCTGGCAGGAGACTAAATGTGTAAGTGCTAATTGTGGCCAGACCAAATGGGTAACCTTCCAGTTCAGTAAATGTAAAGGTCCTGAGGTCAAAGAAGGAGGACAACTGAATGCTAAGGGACTTTATTTTTCTTCTATACTAAAAAAATTAGTCCTGCTCCTTACGAAGAGTTTTGACATTGGCCTCAGACACAAACTGCAGAAATAAAAAAATAAAAGCCACCAAGTTCACGCTTTGAAGTTCACTAGGATTAGCCACACAAGAGCAAATTCCAGGAAGAGAAGGTAATCAAAATGCAGGCAAGCAATTAGATCTGCATATTAAGTATGAAAATACACAGTGCTGGGTTGCATATTAAGCTAGTGCAGTAACCTTGTGCTTCTGGAGCTGCTTGGTGAGGTTACTGTGCAGAAGAGCTCAGAGGGCTCACCTCCTAAAGGGGAAAATTGCTTTTCTTTGGCTATAACCATGGATATGGTGCTGCAAATGCACTTTGTGCTTGATCCTTTCCCGGGAGGGGGCTGGGGACTGCAGGCAGTGGTGAGCCCTGCCCAGACTAGGAAAGCCCAGCCAGGTGTGGTGGGCATCAGGTGGGCTGTGGAAGCCACATGGCGTGAGTGGCCACCCTTGGGGTGCTCTCAGCCAGCCAGGGTGGATGTGAGATGCCTGAGTAAGGGGCTTGGGGAGGTTTGCAGGGCAGCTGCTCACACCATGCTTGACTCACAACTCTGATCTGAGCAGCTGCCTGGGAATTTTTTTTATTTTTATTAATATAGTAGGCTTTTACTGCTACAGAAGGAGCCTATTCTGATTTTGGAAACCAGTACTTCCTGAGCAAACTATATTTTATCTGTAACTATTATTATTATTAGTTTGATTTTTTCTTCTCTCTTTAAAATTGAGGACGGAGACTTTTCAGATGCCCGTGTGGCTGCATTGGGCTCTCCCTGCTCTCTGCTGTTCCTCACTGGCACTGACCATACAGCTGGGAAAAAGGTCTGACCATCCAGGCATCCGTCCAGGTGTCTTGCTGTTCAGCATTGCCAGCACAGTTCGTGGGTTTCTAAGGCTTGAGTTACCTTATTTGTAAAGTTTTAGCATAGAGCTGCTACCCTGTGCCCATCTGCTCTCCCTGATTGTCTGTGCACACTCAGTAAATGCCAGATGTTGATAAACCCCACATTAGAGGCTTAGACACATTTCTCCCCCAGGTTCCTAAATGCTTCTGTTGGTCAGGACTCAAAGGCAAGCCAGGAGCTCCCAGCTTGTTGGCTGAGTAATTTCTTTCTAAAATCCTGTGTGCTTCCAGGTGAGATTTATCCTCACCTCAAGAAAGATCATTGGCCTTTAGTGAGAAACATGAGTACAACACATTTGAGATCATCTGATACTTTATGTGACATGGTACATATGAAATAAAATAAATACCACTCTGTCTTCCTGTCCTTCCTGTCCAAGCCCTCAATTTCACTGTGTACCTCTAATGCTTCCTTTTATAAAAGTCTTTTGAAGATGAGGTACTCGCCCATTCAATTTTTTTTTTTTTTTTTTTAAATTTTCTGTAAGGAGCTTGATATTGTAGCAGGGAAAGCAAGAAGTAAGAAGCAAAGGATGGAAAGAATGATCACCTCTAAGGCAAGCAGCTTACTGTTTCAGGAGCCAGGCAAAATCATTTTGGATGAGCATCAAAGATACAACACAGCCAAAATGTTTTATTGTTCTCTTTTTCCCCCCTCTAAAATAGCACATTTGACAAAGCTGTCCCTTTAAATCTACTCAACTATCTCACTTCACCAAGTTTGAATTTGCTGTATTTATCAGCCCTGTGTGTTGGTGTGGGTGTCAGAAATATGCAGGTGATGTCATTTTTCATTCCCTAACCCAGGGTTTAATTGACAATATCATTCCACACCCCTCCTCCCACCCTTCCTCCACCTCTTCAGTTGAAACCTTGTTCTCTGAGGCCTTTCGGGTCAACACACTTCAAAAACGTGTTACCTTCATCATTTAAAGTTTTCTCTAAGAAAAGGAAACTTAATGACTCCATTTTTACATCCCTGTTGATATGGATATGAAAGATATGCCCAATATGAATTTACTTTTGTAATCTTACCTAGTAATAATTTCTTTGGCACACAGAATGAAGTGATAGCACACTACTGGTGGTACAGAGCAATTTGGCCATTAGTATACTTTGAATTAGGAAGATTTGTCGCCTTCATTTTACTGTCTTTCTCATAGAAAAAAAAGCCCTCTAAATCATCTCTTCTGCATAGAATTTGGTGTTGGAATATCTATTTTCATATAACCATATTAAATAAAACATGGCAATAAGCCCTGTAAAATATTTTGTCCTACCTTTAATCCATTCAGAAAAGATTCCAGGGTAAACAGTAAAAGTTTTCCCTTTTTTCCCCCCAGTGGTATATATCATCACTAGAGGAAATACAAGCTTAGAAAAGAAGTGGTTAGGAGGCATATAAAAGAAAAAGGCAAGAACTTAATTGCATTGAGAGAGAAAAGGTCTCAGCAGTCTGGCTCCTCTCTTTTCAAAGGATCTCCATGCTCCTAGCATCCTAGGGGCTTTTCTGAAAAAGGAAAACAAAAATGATAAGACCAGTAATGATACATGAACTGCACACCACAGACAAGTGTCCTTGGGACTGTCCTGGGAACCAAAAGTCAAACTGAGGCAAAACTCTTCCTCTGCCTTGTCTTCACCCAAGTGAATGGAATGTGTGATGTATTCAGCTCTTGTTCCTTGTCCCCAGCTTCATCTGACTCATAAATATAGACACAAACAAAAGCACCTCCTCATTTCAGTGGAGCTGTGACTGTTGTGCTGGCTGGGAGGTAACAAGTAACATCGGAGTCACAGGAATAACTCGGCACCATAAGCCAGGCCTTTCAAAAGCCAGGCTTTCAGCCTTCTGAAATTGTTAGGCAAAACCACAGCCTGCAATCTTACAGCTTAGTACCTCCCTCATTATGGTTACAGTACTGATGGTTGTCTGTGATTACTTACTGAGTCAATTAATGAGATAAAGTCGAAGTGTGCGTGAGAGCATATTGGGTAATTCAAAGGTTGAAAGGCTATATTGAAACACATCTGGTCATAATTAAGTTTAACTGTACAGTTTCATCTAGCCAAACATAATTACTTGCAACTAAATGTATGTCAGTGTAGCTGATTGACACATATACTATATATAGCCACCACAAGCAAGGGACAAGGTTTAGGTCAATTGCACAAAAAAGTAAAAAGCCTGCTTACAGGGATGGAGTGGGACAGAAAAATAAAGTAAAAAAGAAAAAAAAAAGTATTGTTGTCAATTAACTCCACACAGAGTTTAAGATCCTTTTTTTTAAAAAAGGTATGGTCCAACCTAGAGCAAGGTTTTCTTTTACTTTCTTCTGGACTGTCTCTTCTCTCAGTTGCAGTGATTACAGTTTTGTCCTTTACTGTGATCAGCTAATGCTATGAATAGAAAAAGTTACTGAAAAGAGGAAAAAAAATAGTGGGTTTAATTTGTTCACGATAGGAATCGGCAGAAGTGACTGATGGAATCCACAGGAATTGGTGCTTTGCCAGTGTTAAACCAATGCTGAAGCTGATTAGTTTTTGTCTAGAAGTGGTACATACATGTCCTGCTGCACAAGACAAATCTTCTCCAAACAATAAAAGAATCTCTGTGAAATGTGATTCTAATAATGTTTGTAACCACTACTACTTTCACCATCTTATCTCTCCATGTATTGAACTATTACTCCAGTGAGTGCTGAAGTTGTTCAGCCTTGTGTTTGTGGGTGTCAGGCAAAAGGAAATTTGAAGACTTGCTCCAGAATTCATCAGGAGTTGGAGAAAGGAAATTCTTGACTGAAAATTGCTTTTGATTACATTCTCTCCTTGCCAGGAAAGGCCAACTTCCCACAGGAGCCGTAATTCTCCGTGGGCTCTACAAGGATGCCAGTTTTACTGAAAATTCAATCTCTTTACTACAATAAAAGCCCAGTTGAGCTGCCATCCACAGCAGCACTCAACTAACCCCATGCCAATGCTGTGTGATTCATTGATTGTTATCATATGAACTTTCACTTCTAACTTAAAAAAAAATTAGACAGAGATGAAACTCACTGTAAGGGCATCTGAGCAGACTCAGTTGTAATAATGAAAAGGAATGATTACAGCTCTAAGTTGTACCAAGACATGTGGGCCTATGCTGCTTTTACTTAAACATTATTTAGACTTCTGCAATTTGTTTATAGCATATCTCAACATAAGGTGCCCTGTGGCAGTAAAAGTGTGGGTGCTGATAAGAGCACATGTGAGACAATTGTGTCTCTGGGTACCCCTTTCTCAGTCATCCCAGGAGCACTCCAAGTTGAGGCTTTAGCCTGGAGACAACTGGAGTTTGTTGCAGATATTTTCCGCTATCAACTCAGGTGTTTGGGTGGCATCTGACTCATTAATAAATTAATGAAGACTATTCCCAGCCTGTGTCTTTCAGGAAGATGTATCACCAGGATTCTTTGTAATACTGTTTATTACTTCAGAGGGCTTGGAGGCATCTCAGACTGTCACTGCAGGTAATGATGCAGGTCTAACTGCACCCAGCTCCTCATCCTCATTGAAGTCACGCAGACGATGCACAGTGAGTGGTGAGACTGGGCTGCTGTCTGGAGCTGCACCCTCGACAGGCCAGCTGAGCATGGAAAAGGCTGGGGCTCTCTGTTCCCATCCCTACCCACAGCACAGCAACACCTGGGCTGACACTGGCTTTTGCTTTTGTTTCATTTCCCAGTTTATGCTCCTTCCTTACTGGCTGTGCCCCACACCTTTGCTGGGGACTGTGCTAAAGCACAGCCTTTTATTTCTATTCCTCAGAGCCTTCCAGGTTCATTGCCCAGGTATTGCGCACCTGTGTTTCTGAGATACTCCACACAGCAGTTTGAGAAAGGCAATCTCTGTGGTCTCTGTGTTTGCCATGACTTGAAAGCATCATTTAATAATGTTGATTCAGTTGGAAGCTTTACTGGGTGTATTCCACACACACGAATGCTGAAAATATGTCATCATTTCTCAAGGAAGGAAGAGTTTAAAATGGAGATAAATCAATATCCAATGGAATGGATATTGATTCATTTCCTTGCCTTTGGAATGAATACCTTCTCTCCTCAGCAAAAAGCTATGAAGGGGAAACCATTGTTCATCTGAAACAAACAAGGTTCCATAAATCTTAATCCTGCTAAAAGATATCTCTGAGAGGAGCCCCAGACATATACAGTTTAGCATTCCTGCAACCAAATATGACGGTGCCTTTCTTCTACTGTTTTGTCTACCACTTGACCTGTATTTTTTAATGTAAAGTTGTTTAAACGTGGAACTAAATTCTCATTTTAATAGCAAAATTGTATTCATATTCTTCCATTTGTTCTACTTATTCAATGGAATTCCATACTTCTATGAACATCTGACCTTAACCTTTCACAGTACCTAACGTGTCATTTTTGCCAAGACTGACACTGAATGTAAGAGCTTCCACCAGAATATCCCTGTGAGGCTTGAAAAGAGGTCCAAATGATCTGGTATTTATTCTTAGTAGTCTCCCCTTTTCTGACCATTTTCAGGTCATGAAACTGCCTGAGTCAGTTTATGCATGCAGAAAAACCTCAAAGGATCTCAATTCTGTTAGTTCTGTCTCATCTCAGACTCCTCTAAACTTCTTGAGACTACTGAGAGCAGACACAAACTGTTTAATATTAAATGCAAACTAAAGCAAAAAAAAAAAGGCATGGAGAATGAAAACTATATTTGAAATTTTAAGTTATGTGTATCTCATTAAACTCATAAAAAAAAAAAAAAAAAAAAAAAAAAACCAGATGGATTTGTCTCTGTGCTTTCCTAGCCTCCTGCAGGGTAGGCTTGTCTCTGCCGGGCTGAGAAGACGACTGCTGTCAGACACGGCTGCACATCCACGGCTTCACTGGGTGACAGCCACTAGAGCTCTGGCAGCCCGGAGAGCCTCGGTGCTGGGAGAGGAGGCATCGGGGTCTGTATTGCACTGCTGCGGTTGCCTCAGCCCTACAGAGGGCACCGGACCTAGTGTTTCTGCAGTGCTGCTGCTGTGGGACCATGCAAAGCAGGTCAGCAGATCAGCTACATAGACACTGAAATAACAATGTCATCTCAGCTCTGATGACCCAAGTTGCTCAGCCTTATCCATGCATCTGAGCTGATGAAGAACTAGAGCTGTCTCAGGAAGCTGAGGAGCTGCAATCTGTCTGCAACCAGGTGCTTAAAGCTGAGGAAATGTGTCAGTAACTTCCAGACTTGGTCCCCTACTTCATACTAGGCATACTTCCTCTGAATATTTCCTTTTAAAATGCATTCTTTTTGCACAAATACCTTTTGTATTTGCTTCCTATGTGGCAGCAGCAGCTTCTCAGCAGCTGGCTTCTGCTGGGCAAAATCTGCATGGAAGGTATTTTAAATCACTCTCAGGGCTAATCACACTGGCACCACGTTCACACATTCCCCTTGAGACCCAAATGGCACTGGATGCCCTGTGGCATCAGCTGCAGCTCACTGTGGACCCAGTAGTCTCCTAAGGTAGCAGCAATTTCTTCTCAAATGCGCTAAAGTCTGTTCTTAACACCTCCACATCCCTGGGCACCCCAGATAGCACCGAGTCTGCCTTCCTGGCTGCAGCATCAGCAGATACAATGGCAAAGAAATGACATTCAAAACTATTGCAATTGGACGTCTCTTGGGGTTTGTGGTTAGGTGTGTTAGGGGCTGCCTAAAAAAAGGTCCTTACTTGAAGCTTTCTTCTGTAACTGCTTTAAGACATTATCAATGTGAGACTATCTAAATTGTGTGTCAGGTTGACACAGGGAAAAACCTGTGTCCAGTAATACACAGTACTTTTTTTCTGTTGCTACTCAGTCTTTATTATTCAGGCAACCTCCTTCCTAGTGGACAATTATGGAATGACCTGTGTGTAAGAAATAGCTTTCTATCTAATATAATTATCAGCTGATATACCCACAGAGCATAGTGACATCTCTTCTTCTGTATACATCTTATTTTTCTGTATATATGCATATAAATATACACACATATATCTGATTTGTGTTTTATAAATACTTAAGAATAATTAATAACATGGTCTATTTGGGTGTGCATACTTATTTTAAATATATGTATTTTAGATATATAATTCAGTAACTATGGTTTATAAAAGTATATTTACTCATATAATATGCCTAGGGATTATCTTCTCTCCCACCTACATGTCCTTCTATTTTCTCCTATGTCTTTGTTACCAGTGACTCTATGTGACCAAAAAGAAATTTGGGGTTAATATATTAAGTCTCTGATTAAATTATACATATATAAATATATATATATATTTGTGTATACATATATATATATATTTGTATATATATAACATTATATGCACATATATCATACAAATTATGCATAATGTGTATATATATACACACTATAATGTATCACAATGTAATATTGCAATAAAATTTAATGTATGGTCTAATATAATACATTATAATATTTATGCAATATGTTATATAAAACATATGTGATAGATAACATAGTCTAAATTTCTATGTGATACATGTAACACATACATGTGACATGTATCATATAATATGTAACATGTCATATAATGTACAATGTATGATATATATGTATTACTAGTGCAAGCCTTGCAAATGCTGTCATGCACCATAATTAAATCATGTTTTGCTTTTTAAAATCTCATTAAAGAATACCTCTCTGAGAACAAGTATGTCATTAACTACTTTGTCTAACAGAAGCTTGTTCTGTCTGATTTATCTTATCCATGGTAAACAGGTACTGTCACCTCACATTCTCTCCCTACGAAAGTTTTTCTGTGAAACCCATCATTTCATCTCCAGTCTCTGAAGATCTCTTTCTGCTCTTCCACAGAACACACTACTGAGGGCGAAGGAGCACTGATTTAGAAAATGGCATTCTGTTCTCTTTCTATTAATCTGTATTCCTTTTTTAGCCATGTTACTGCTCTAGTTGCCATCCCACCACCCTTGTAGATTGAGCAAAATTGTTTATGACTTCAGATGTCCTTCCTCAGTGATCACAGTTAATTCAGATTCAAACAGGAGATGGTCACGTAAGTGTTTCCTGGCTGGTGTTGCTCAGTATGAAGAACTGAATATATGATTATCCAATATACAGGGGTTGTATTTTTTTTACAGATCGTTTCAGTCTGCTTAAAGTGCTGATTGATTTGAAACAAAGTGGTGGGGTTTTTTTAAAGCTGCATATTTCAGGGGTTTTGTGGGATTTACTATTTTCTAATTTGACCAAATAACAGTAGCTCTAATAAGAGACTCCTGTCTCTCTGTGGATTCCCATCAGGGTTTAGGTGTAAGAAATGCTCTTCCATGCTAAAATGCCAGATTGTTCCTCCACTACAATGAGGTGCCAAGACAGATAAGACCTCTGACACAGAGGCATTGGGAGGTTTCTATCAGCAGTTCCCAGGCAGAGGCTGAGAGACACCACAGCACTTGGATTTCCTCTTAATGGCACACTGAATGCCAAGAAAGCAATCACAATAGCTCCAAAGCTGTATTTTCTAATTACAATGGCAAAATGAAACAAATACTTCCTGGTGAAGTTAGTACTGCAATAACAATATCATACTGATTCAAAAATGGACCTCAGAGTTTACCTCCCATGCAATAGATGCCAAAAAACCACCTCTCTGTGGTTAGCACTACCAGGGACAGGCTTTACCCACCAATTTCTGCTCATAAACTCAAGGACTGATACAGTGTTTTCACAAAAGCAAGCTGCTCATATGGTTAAGTTGTCCACTTTAGTCTCACAGCATCTCACTTCAGCTACATGACTCCAAGACTCATCCCCCTGTGTTGTGGGGGATATTTCTCTGCAAATGGGGTGTTATGCATATCTAAGTCTATAGTCTGTAATGGGAGAAAAAATTCAAGTCATGGTTAAAAAGGCAAAAACAAGGAAAAAAACCCCTCAATCAAACAAGCACTGTTCTAGACTCATTTACCCACCTTAGCAATGCATGGCAGGGAAGTTGTGTGTGGTTTGAATTTAAGAGCTCTTTCAAAAAGTAACAGACACACTGCAGGGCTTTGTTTCTAACCCCACTTTTAGTTTCCATGATTTTTAGGTATAGCAAATGTTTTGACATTCAGTGCTGAAGAGAAGGTAAGCCACACTTTCCAGTCAGGGTGAGTATCCTGAATGACCCATGGCCGCCTTACACAGCTCAGTCTGAGGATTAGATCACCTGCTTGGGGAAAGCCGGTGGGGAAAAATAAACTTCCGTTTTCTGCACTTCAAGCTCGCAAACTTTTTGTTATTGTTCATTTTAGAGAGGGATTTTTTGGTGGGATTTTTTTTTTGTTGTTGTTTTTCTTTTTGCGGAGTGTACATTACTGTCAGTTGGAATACTAATGGACATCAACATAAACATCATCTCCAGGGCTGTTCAATGAAACTAAGGAGGATTCTCTTGAAATTAGCTTGATTCATATCTGAAAATTGCCAGTGATTAGCTGATTATGGTTTGAACTCAGATTGCTACAAAAAGCTACAAAAAGTCATCCTCAGATGTATTCTAGTAAATGATGCCTCAGATGCCTCAGTTGCTGCCAGCACTTGCATTAGAGATGAAGGTCTATTACCACATCACATTGATGGTAGTCATTTTAAAATATATATTCTGCCTGGGGAGAATCTGTCTACTGGGGAAAATTCTTTTTACTTTTTAACCTACTCACTAGGAGAAAAAAAAAAAAGTAAATTGAGATGTCACAAACAGCAGAACAAATTAAAATATTCTCCCTATGAGTGAAACTTGTTCCTCTGTAAATATAATTATTACAATTACAGAGTGATTCAATCCTGTTGTCTTACTAGGAATCATTCCTTCTCTACTGAGAGTATGTGACATTTAAAATAATTTTAAATAAATTGAAGGCCAAGTGCTAACAATGTTGATAGATGTCAGGCTTATTAAGGAAAAAAAAAAGTATTACTTTGTTGTAATTATGAAGTTGTGAGAACATTTCTGGGTTTATTAAGTCCTGTGGATTTTAGAACTTTGATACAAACAAGAGAAGACTATCAATTTCCCTGTCCAAAAGTACAAAGACATACATTTGTCACATGTGCATCTGCATTTCCCAGAGTTGAAATAAATACAGTTCAGTTTCATGAAAATAAGCAAGTCCTTCATTTCAAAATTGTCACTTTTGAGTGAGTCTCTGCATGGTTTGCAGGCTGCTCTGCTTTCAAGTACCTCGTTTCTTTTTTTCTCCACAGAGGAAATTCCCTTACAGTCTTTACATGTGAAAATGTATTGGAGCTCCAGCCCTTCCTGCATTACCAAGCATATTGCACAGGGAAATATTCAAATGGTATCTACAAGTCGGGAGTCAAATTTTATCCATGTAAAAGTGGGCAATGAGATATTGCTGTACCACTTCCTACAGGCATTAGGTTTAGAACACTCACAATTGCTACTCATTTCTTTTTAGTGCATATTTGACTTCCCACCAAAAAAATAAATTCTAAAAATAAGTTATAACTTGGTATCTCTGATGATGTGAGAGAATGCTACTGAGTCCTGCACTGGAAACACTCATTTGGGGTAAGGATTAGGGAAATAACGAAGACCCTGTCATGCCTGTTAGTGGTAGAAGCCACTATGAGACCAAGAGATGAACACTAATTGCTAGGACCAGGTGGCAGTCACAGCCCCATAGACACTCCAGTTGGAAGGGACCTCAGGAGGCACCCCTGCCCCAAAGCCCTGCTCCGTGCCAGGCAGCAATGCTGACAGAGAAGGGTGCTCAGTGGCCACCGCAGGGATGGGGTGTCTGCACACCTCACTGCCATGTGTAATCCATGTGAAATAACACTACCCTGGAAATAGAAACTGGAAAATGGTAGGCTTCATGTCAGTTTGAATTTTTAGCATCTCCAGGCAAGATCCTGAAGAATAGGGTCAAGTATGACATGCGAATGCCATTTTCTACAGAAGAAATGAGGGCTACAGGGGAGGTTTCAGGGACCAGTGCAGGAGAACACTGTTGTAAATGACTCAAAAAGTGGTTGAACATGGAGGGGATGACATCTGCTCATGACAGCAAATGCACTTCTCAAAGGAGAGGGACACATTTAAGAACCACTAAAACTTAGTGACTCTTAAATTATTGAAACAAAATTATTTTTAAGACATTAAAAAAAAAAAAAAAAAAAAAGAGAAAATTCAGTGACAGAAATGAACATGGAAGACCCTTACCCACCCTCCCCACCATCCCCCCGGCAACTTTTCAGATTAACTGAATGGTTCTGTATCATCTCTAAGAACCCAGAAGAGCCATACCTACCAGTTAGCATTAAGGCAGCACCAGCACACTGCTAACAGTCAAACAACAACAAAATAAAGGAAAACTGATATTAAGATCTTGTGCCAGGTACAGAACACAAGGAAAGACCATCATTAGGAATTATATAAATCTCTGTTTTGCCTACATTATGATTATTGCTTGCAGTGCTGATTTCCTCCCTCTTCTCCATCTCATAAACTGGTGTAGAGAAACAAAAGGTGGTTGATCAGATATCAAGCAGCTTCCCCTAGATGGACTAAGTAAACAAGACCACTACAAAGTGTAATGTGGCTAAGTATGACTTTGTAGAGGATGATGAAGTTTGGGCAATGGACGAAGGTGTGTGTCAGGAATAATCATAGCTGTCTCTAAGGCAATGATAAGGAACAATAGAAGGAAATAAGCAGATGGTTGCTAGTTTCAGAACTAACAAAGGGATGTGTTCCCTCTCTTGGTATGAATTCACACTGAGAAAAAGCTCTGCTTTTAAATGGCTGCAGTTGAAAGGCTGCAGAGAATCAAGAACAAACAAGACACAGCCATGGAAGAAAAAAAAACACTGAGGACATAGACGTGTGTCTCAGAAATTAGCTGCCATATAAAGCCTTTATGGGTGGCAGAGTACCCTGGGGACATCAGTCTGCATTGCCTTGTTCCTAAGCTCATACTCAGATGTCTGCTGGCAATATGATGAGGGGCATGTTGAGCTAACGCAGCCTGGTCAGTCTCACTTCTCCTTCAGACCCTTGCTGTGACATAACCAGCAAATGAAAGGGCTTAAAAATATTCAGGTTGCTATAACTATTAAATTCTGCTAGCATGGAATCTGTGTTTGATGATCTATCAGAAGAAATATGTGATGTTTATCCTGTTAAAAGCACAAGGTGGACTTCTTAATAGATATATTTTATAAATGTATAACATCTAAAACTGAATTCTAACCTTAGTTATGCAGTATATATTCCTTGTCTCTCTGCTTGCAAACTACGTTGACTAATTATTTAGTCTTTATGAATAATTTAAATTATCATTAGAATCTCTTGCATTATATTCAAGAAAATGTGACTGTCCCCTAGTCTTCATTTAAGAAAGGATTTTAAAAATCTTTGCTTCTTTCTTCATTTCAAATTTAAGCTCATGAGTACAGGCTAACCTTAGTGTCTTCAGGGTTTGAAATGACCCACACAAAACCATATTCCTTTTTATGACAACCAAATGATCTGCTATTTTTCTTCCTGACTGAACTCTGACTCTCTTTCCATCACTAAGGGTGATGGTGCCATGAGCAGGACTGAGGCTTCATCTCAAGGACCCGGGAAAATTTTGCAGTGAGTACTCTAGAGCCTCATCTCCTACACCTGATGGGTCCATTGAAACTCCATAAAAACAGCTCCAGGGCACCAGCAGCTGGGCCATTCATCCTGGACTCATCCAGGGTGGAAAGAGCTATAGAACTTAAAAGGGGGTTAATACCCCATTTAGTGCACATGTGCATGGGGTGCTCCTGTGTGGGTGCAGGAGGACAAACTGAGCTTTCAGAGGCTATAGCTGGCTCCAGAAACTCCTCTGCCCAGGTACAACAATGGAAACAGATCTTCAGGGAAGTGTCTTGCCGGTGCAATACTGGGGTGCTGAACTGGCCCTCACAGTGGGGGTGGTACTAAGGAAACAGTGACAAGTTGAGTTCCCCCCAATACTCTGGCATCCAACTCCAGTTCTGTCAGTACCAATCATCTTACCTTAACAACTAAACCAGGATGACAGCCATTTAGAAAGCTTAAATATTTAATTTCGGAACAATAGTAGGTCATTTAAATAATTAAATTCAAAGGAACACTCAGACAACTCACAACACCAGAATGGTTTCATTTTCTCTGATAGCAATGCATACATTACCTACATGAGCACCTGCAGTTGTTAGCTAAAGTCACAGGAGCAAATTAAGAAAGAAAGAAAAAAAAAAAAGCAGGTTATTGCTGTTGCTGTGATGGCTGCTCTTGGAGAATCATCCTTTGTCTGGGCCCTGGGACGACTCAGTTGACTGGGGAGTGGATGCAAAACTTACTGCTGTAAGCCACCACCAGGTGTTAAGTCTGCAGGCAAAGGGAGCCCAGCCTGGGCACTGCCTGCTGAAATGGGAGAACAGCCTTTGGCACTGGTGCCCCTGAGGCTCCTCACACCACAGTGCCAAAAGTGAGGATGGCTGTGCTGCCAGTGGCTTCTTGGAAAACAGTGTTAAAAGGTCTAGAAAATGTGATGAGGGGCTCAGGGAGTGCCACCACAGGTGTACCAATTCTCAAAAAAAGGTGTTTTTTGCTTTTTTTTAATCCAAACTAAAATAATTAGCAACCAACTAATGAGTTTGAAATGAACATTGCTAATGGCAGCTAAAAAGTATTACATTAACATAAACTAATCATATATGTTAATTATTTCAATGTGTCTAATCACTATTTCTTAAATAACTACTTTGTCATAGGTAAGTAATATTTAGGAACACGTTCCCTTAGCTATGAAGTAAAACACACACACACACACATCAGACTACATTGGCTGTGCAGAATTTTGTGTCTCTAGTGTGAGGCTTGGACATGGACACAGAGCTGAAACTTCAGCTACCTGCAGGCCAGAAGGTAAGCTTTTGTGCCCTCATTTGAAATATTAGCTTTTGGATCAAATGGCAGCATGGAACAGCTGTGAACTGCAAGTCTCCTACCGGCAACTAATGACAAGCTAAGCTAAAGGCTAATGAAACATCAAAAAGGGGTCCTATGATGCCAGTAGCTAAGCAGCCTGCTGCACAGGGAGATGTCAGTCCGCTCTCATCACTAACAATCACCAGCACAAGGACCAGCCACTGCTGTCACACCCTGCTGAGTTTTACAGACATCATGGGAAAGACCCCAGTCTAGGAAATCCCCCAGTCCCTGACCTTCTGGGTGCCACCCTTGCTGGGTGGCACGTGGGACAGCTGATGATCCTGCTCTGTCACAACCTCATGGTACCTCAGGAGGTCATTGCTCAGTGTCCACCTTCAGCCATCACTCCCTCAGTGCCTTCTGCAGGTGCCCCTTTAACTGCTATAAATGGCTGATGGGTCAGTCCAAAGTTTCTCAGTCAGGGTAAGGATTTCTCACTTGGGAAAGACCTGTTTGGTTGTTTATGTTGCAGAGACAGCAAATTTCAGTAAGGTCACAACAGACTATACCCTTGCTGGCTCTCACAACAGAAGTCCAACAGTGAGGTAAAATCCTGACCTCCACAGCAAAGTTGTCTAAATGCATAAAGAGACATTGCACTTTTGATAAAATCCCACATTAAATATAACATTCTTACATAAACCTAATTTTATATGACAAATATATTAATTTTCAATAGTCAAAACAGTGTTCCTGATGGTCCCACTCATGGTTATCTTGTTTGCATCTGTTTGATCAGGGAAGCAGACCTCCAGCATCTCTGCTGGGTTTTATATTTCTCACCTTGATATAAAGCTGCCAGAATTCACAGGTGGCCTCTCTGGGACTCCTCTGGGAGTTCCTCAGATGTCTACCAAGCATGGCAGTTTTAATGCCTAGTGGAGGCTGCTGACTCAGTATCAGCACCTCCTGGTATCAGCCTCGTGCTCCCTTTTCCAGCCAATACAATCTTATTTTCTGCTCCTGCGTAGATGAAGCCTGTAAGTTAATGGAAAAGAGAAAGAGATTGTTTATTTCCCTGCCACTAGTGACAACTCGTGAACAGCCCATTCCAAGCAGCAGCCCTGCCCCCAGACACTTGGCAAAGCTGCCTTTAGAATTATTTCTGTTCTCCTTCCATTAGAAAAAACCCTTTGTCCTATCAACCTATTAGCAACCGGATATTTTACTTTACATTCAATTATGTTCTCAGAGAAAAAATAAGTTATGAAAGTACCTTTTGGACTAATATCAAATGTATTTCTTGATGAATTGCAAACTTCTAAACTACTTGGAAGCTTTTGAAACATAAAAATCTATTAAGCCTTTCCATAAAGTAATTCTGTAATGTACTGTACTTTTTTTGCCCAAGGATGGCAAACGTAATAGAACACCTGCTACTGACTGGAGCTGGTGCTTGTCAGTGGGTGCTTTTATTTTCAATTCCATTTTTCATGAGGTCTCAAACCTTCACTTAAGAAATGCAGAACCCTCAATGTGACAAATCCTATTCAAAGAGTCCCAATCATCCACAAGGGTAAGCAGAATCCTTGTGCCATTGCAGGGGCCTAAATGCAGCCTGGTAGCCTTGGTTTTTAAACACGGCTCACCAAACTCTTCAGTCCACATCTAAGCACTGATAGCAAACAGTTGTCTCTTTAAGCTGAGAAAACGGACCCATTTTCTGGGATCCCTCAAAAAAGGCCACTCATCATGTAGGATGTGCCCTAGTTCAGGGTAGATCACATCTTCCAGGAACCTGTCTCAGCCCTGGCTTAAACTCTGGTGCAGATCCTGGACTATAAATACTTGTTAAAGTTAAAATATTGTTTATTATCAGCCTTCAATACAGATAAGTAAATATGTTTTAAGCCTCGTTTAGCTGAAAGACGTGACCTTAGCAAGACTAAACAGCTATCAAAAAATTATGAGCAATTTTCTGCAGTAGATGGAGAAATTAAACTTTGTCGGTTTTCAGCTTCTGCTGTGAATGCAACCTTAACATTAAACCTGATAGAGAGAGAAACCAGGTAAGGGACTAGAACCTCAGCTTTAACAGCTTCTCCCTAAAGGACAATGGCAAAAGCCCTTAACCTTACTCAGCAAGGTCTTTACACATAATTAGAAGATTTTTTTTTTCCAAAGCACCTAAAAAATTAAACATATCCTAGTGTTGCCTGCTGCAGCATGAAGTGAAAGAATCCCACAACCTATAATTTCTGAGATTCCCTGCAGACTGCGTGACTTTACCAGAGGATACTGCAACAGCTAGGAAAGGACTGAAAAATGAGAAAGGATGTCAAATTCCTTGTAACGTTTCTGAAACTGCTTTCCTAAAAGACCTTTTTTTATCATGCAAGAACACATAAATACATTTGAAAACTATTTTCTCACTTACTGTGTTCTGAGATGGCTTGGGAGGGGGTGCTTTAAAACTTTTAATTCATTGTGCTTTAAAAAAACCCCAAATTGCATTAACACAGAAGCTGATAAGCTCTTCCTAGTAGGGGCATTATCCACTGAGTCGTAGAGCTCCCCTGTGTTCTCCATGGACTGCACTGCCAAGGTTAGTTCTGCCCTTCAGAGAAATTTGAATCAAGACAAACTTCAGTCATGTTTTCTCACAGACTTGGCTGCTTTCAGGGTTGTGTGCCAAGGATTAATCTTTTCAGATAGCATTCCCATTTTCCCCAAATATATGGCTGGACTAATGAATTTTCTGCAGTAACGAGCTGGGTAAAGAACACTTCAAGTGTGCCCTAAAACTGCTGGTTTTTAAGAAGGTGAGGTTTCCAAGCAACGTGTGTGGTGCTGAGAAACAAACAGCAATAATCATCCTTATGCATAGGAAGATACATGAGGAGTTTGTTGTACAGTTAATCAAAACTTTCTTCTGGCCAGGTTAAATCCTTTCAATTCACATTTGAAACCACCTGTCCAGTGGCTCCAAACTACGATGGCCATAAGTTACAAAAAAAACCATAATGCAGGCAGCTTTATAGGTCACTGAAGTAGTTCACACAACATGTTATTACAAAAAGAAAAAAAATAAAAATCAATTATATACATTTGGGTAAACCTCGAACAATAAAAGAGGAAAGGTCAAAGCAAAATACAACCATTTCGCAAGTAATTATGCAACAATAATCCCCATGAGAATGCTGTTCTGAAAGCAGTTGCTTTGTGGTCAACATTAGTGTCAACTAATAGCATTCTAATTTTTACTCTGCTTGCATGCTCTAACAGTAAAGGAAAAAAGGTAGAAAATTCAGCGTGTTTAATATTGCTGGGGTTTTGCATGTGTGTGTGTATACTCATATATTTTTGTCCTCAAAGCATCATTTACCATGAGCAATAGAGAGGATACACATCTATAGACAACAAGTAGAATTAAGAGATTAAATTACTAGAAGACCCCTTCTTTGAAGTGGCTGAGTTGGGACCCCCTGGAGACTCCAGACAGATGGTTTTTAGCTCAAAGAAGCACAGAATGTCATGATGTCATTTTTGCAACACTTGATCTAAAGTGTCCTAGATCAACAAGACAGTTGTGGGAGGTTTAAACAAACACCCAAACAAAACCTTCAAAAATGCTACAAGTCAGATGCTAAGCCAGGACAAACCAATCAAGAGCTTTTGAAAGCAATTTCAGTTTACACCAGTAAAACTTGCCAAGTCCACAAGATCAGAGAACGCAAGGGAAGCTTCAGAAGAGGGCACCATTATAATTTTTTTGATGACTAAGGAGAAAAAGGGGAGAAATATTGTGCCAAGGTGTAGTAGCAAACAGATGAAAGTAAAAATAAAGTTTATTTGCATAAACTTTCTACTCATCACTCTTTCAAATGATGCTCTGAATTGCCTCCAGAGCTGCAGCTATAAAGTAGTATCAAATAAAAAGGGGGAAGATTCTTGAGAAGATGCAGCTGTAAAGCAGTAGACACCTTTTCACCTATTTGCCATTTACTTGCTTTCTTCAAAGGAATATTTTTAAAAGAAACAACTTCTAGGTGAAATTCAGCCAATTAGTGAAACCTCAAGGTAACAAAGAGCCTGTACAAATAAACTCTGGAGAGAATTTCCTACTCAATGCATAAGAGGCAGAAATCAATACAGCTGGGTTAGATAACAGCACCTCAGAATCTCTCTTTCATCAGTTGGGGAAGACAAGCCTTTCTGACTGCACTTCTGTACTCAGGCCATTGTATTTCTTGCTTTTTGGGTCCACTGATAAAAAATTGTGCATAATTTTACATATGGTGTGAGAGATGGGAAAGAAGGAAGTATCATCTCAGAAGTTTGCAGAAGTGGATAGAGAACTGGCATTAAAGGCTATTTCACTGTTACAGTACCTTCTATTACTTATAGTTATTGTGGGGGTTTTTTTGCCATATGTAATGATGTTGATTCTCTGTTCCTTCATGCACTTAGTTTTCTCCTGGTTTCACTAGCAACTGAAGAAATCCATCCAGCTAAACACGCCCTGAATTACATTTTGCTATCATCTTCAGCTGAGTTCACTTAGAACTGTTAAGTGTAGCCACACTAAGCATAGTTTGCTTGTGCTTTCAGCTTTTGCATAAACACTTGCTCTTGAGGTCTTTGCATATTATGCTCAAACCCAAGACTTAAATCTAAGTCTTGGTTAAAATAACAACTGTAACCAGGAACAAAATCACTTAATCTATGCCTATGTATGATGGAAATATTGAAACAGTTGTGGCTATACTTGGCCATTGATGCAACAGTGTAGATGACACATACTAACTATAGTGGGCATAAGCTCATATGCACTATATGTACAATAAAACAGTCTGAAAAATGATAGAAATCAGAATGACAGGAGAAACACCTCCCAGAGGTCCCCAACTTTTTTTCCTAGCAAGAAAAAAAGACCTCAATGAAGATCCAGCAGATCCCTCTTATGTCATGTGTGGCACCATGATACACAGAGATCTTTTACAGTGAAAAAAATTTTCAGCATAAAGTTATTTTGCAATATTGTATTATTTTAAAGATACTGATCACTTGTGGTAAAAACAATGTAGAACTAGATGTTTTGTAGGAACAGCCAGGATATCCCCCAAGTTTACAACTTTTGCAGCCATACTTGAAAAACACTCTGATTTAAATCAAATACCACACTTATTGAATGCAAACTCATATTGTCAGTGTTGAGGCTGAGTAATAGAAAGTCACCATTATCATACACTAAAGGAGTGATGTGGAAGATTCATGCAAGAATTCTACATCAGCTTTTAATTACCATTTTTGTCAATATAGTGATGAAATTCTCTCACAGTTAGTGTGTTAGAGAAGTGGCATGTGAATAACAAAAATAAACAAAGTAGCTATTGACAGCTAGTTCTAGCTGTACTATATGAGTACTTGACAGAATACATTTTTTTAAAAGAAATTATATAGAAATTAAAATATTTTTTTTAAAAAGACTATGTTCTCCTTGTTCTATCTGCTGCCTTCTGATCAACTTAAATTTTGCAAAGAGAAAGAGGAGGAGGAAGAAACGTTGGTCTCTGGAGTCACAGAACGTGATAAGGCTCAGGGAGGCTCCTGCATTGTGGGTGATAACACCTGCAAAACACTTAAAAGGAGGAGAGGAGCTTGCCAGCATTGGGGTTATGCTTAGAGCCAGCTAGACAGACATGGTGCAAAAGTAGAAACTTCTGAAAAGGCTTTGGACTAGGTGTGTGCTGGAAGGTCCTCCAAATGTGCCAGAGTTTAATATTAAACAGCGGAAGAAGAGCTCTTGACTCAGTCCCCCCCCAGGAAGGGGACTGGTTTTCAGGCATTCTATGTAGTTCATCTCAGCCATGAACCCAGTTTAGAGAGTGGTGTTATTCTAATTTGTTCTATGATCTTACCAAAATCATAGTTCCAAAGATCAGAGAGTGCTGGATGAAGGGCCAATCACAACCCGAGTCTTCAACTGAGCTTGAATTTCTGTGGAGTGGACTGCTGACAATTATAAATTATTTTGTAGGAACTGATCATTAAAAGGGAACACTTTAAAAACCAATTTATTTTAGAGGTTAAAGTGTGACTGGTTGTTTTAATATGAGTGGTAGTCTTCAAAGATGCAACATTTTAATTTGAGGGTCAACTTATTCTGAAAGGCTAACCAATCATGTAATCTAGATAAGTCTTAGTCTAAATAGGATAAAGATGGCCATGCATAATTAAAGTATTCAAAGGCACCTTATTCAGTTCACTGCAAACTTTTCAGATGCCTTGAACCATACTAAAGGAACACTGATTGAAGCAAATCGTTTGAGAGATCTATCATATTAATATGGGTAGTGAATCCTACTTTATACTAAGAAGTTATTTTAATATAATCATCCTTATGTGATGAGAATTTTTAAAATACATTAGCAAGGTTTGATTATCTCTACTTCAGAAAACTTGAAATGTCCCATGTTAAATTTGCAAGTTTAACTCCATTAACTTACAACTCTTGCTTTCACTTCCCATAGTTCCTTTTCTACTAATGTAACTTAATAAAGCATAACAGTTCACATAGTTCTGCTTTTAGCTAAACACCAAGAAATCTAGTATGGTAGTGGAGAATGTTTTATAAGTTATTTTTCATCTGCTTTTCAGTACAAAGTCTTCGTAGGTACTTTGCACACAAGTACTCTACTGTAATGCAAATTCTTTTTCCTTGTTATTTTTTAGAAAGTAAGAATTGCCTTGGTGAAAAAAAAAAAAAGAAAAAAAAAAAAAGCACAGAAATTATAATCTTGAGTGTTCCAAAACCAGAACTTTATTTATGCCTTCACATCTATAAGCTATTGCTGGCAGCACACCTATCAACTGATACCTAAGGGATCATATAATCCCCTTTGTCCTCCCATCCATCTATAAGTAAGTTTTGAGTCAAGTGACCTATTTCATATGCAATGTGCCTCATTTCTGTAGGAAGTGAGGGAACAACAGTTTCTTTCTATTTTCAGAAACTAACTAAACAACTTGGTCCCAGCCCTCTGGCTGGAAGTAGAGAAAAATAAACACATGCAGTGTGTACTTGCTGGCTGCACAATTACAGCAGTTTGAATCAGACCTCTCAACCAATTAATCTAAGTCCCGGAGCCTCAAAAACTAATCCCAAATCTGCCTTTCTCTCATGAACAAAGCAGCAAAGGTGTGGAACAAATGACTGGTGTGATACCTACAGCAGGATCTGTCTGATGGCATGAAAGAAACTGGTGATCTAAGAAGGAAGGAAAGTTTATCTCTGTGCAGTAAAACACAAGTAAAATACCAGAAGGAAGTCACAGCTAGAAAAGCAATAACCTAGAGATTACCTGAAGTCTTCTCTGTAATTCCCTGTTTCTTGTTTTCAGGCAAAGAAGAGACAGATAAGACATGCTTTCCATTTGTGGTTACTTCTAGTGAGCTCATTTTGGCAGCCTGCTAAGGCAAACTACCAGCACTCAGCATCTGATCCCCCAAGGTGGTTCTCACCTTCCTCCATGCAAAGAGAAAACTTTCAGTTCTTTCAAGAAATTAATAGAAAAATAGAAAAAGTGCAGAAATAAAGCAAGCTTTATATAAATCAGAATAACATTCTACATTTGCACCTAATGCTGACAAACAACCCAGGACCAGAGACACTTAAATTCAAACTAAACAGTGACCACCTCAGCTCCTTGCTACCCTCTTCCTGGTAGTCTGACTCTATGGCTTCAGGAGAGTGAGAGGGTCACATTTGACCTGAAAACTCTGGTAGTGCAGGCAGAATAAACAGGGCCCCTATGAAATATTGATCAGAGAGCTGCCCAAGCCTAATCTTATGTTTAACGAATGAACGTAACTTGTATGAACATGATCTTATATGGAAGCCAGGTTCATACTGGGAGGTGGTAGCTCTCATTAGGCTAACTCTCATAACTTGAAAGCACAGAAAATGTTGCAGAGGTCCTTCTTCATATCTGAAACCTCTTTTCAAGGTGAGCTGAAGCTGAAACCAGGCTGTAAGTACAAACTGACTGTGCTTTATATGGCTCCCTGCCAAAGTTGTGATTGAAATGAGCCTAATTACTGGTCCATCTCAGGTTTAAGGTACATTTAGATTTTAAGGTAACAGACACAAATTAAATACTGTAATAATACTAACTCCTTTCCCTAATGCTTATTTTGGAGATCTCCACACTCTGGGCATACCATTGACAAAGCAAAAGCTGTTACAGTGAAGGGTTCATATTAATTAAGGTCACTGATGTAAAAATAACTACAGTTGTATAACCTAGATGTTTGTGTTACTAAGATTTATAGTGAGAATTATTAACTTTAACAGGTATTTTATCTAAAGCAATGTCCATGAAATAGGATGACCTTTTATCTATTACCTGTTGAGTTTACAGCACCTATGAGTTCCAGATTGATGAGTTTCATGCTCAGGCCAATTTCATTACATGTTCTATTTATATCACCCTTTTTTTTCTTGAATGACAGGAGGAAAAAAAAATCCCCAACCAAAAAACATCACCCAGACCCTGACATGTTTATGGCATGAAAATTTGATGAGCTAACTACAGTGGTTATCAAATGCACAGTGACTCTGGGCCCTTGGACAGATGAGACAAAGCTCTGAACCCAGCAACCCAACAGGTTAACTGTGTTAAATATTGCATTATTTGTCATAACACATTCATGCAACGCATGAGGAGATAAGACTCTAGTGGTTGAAACTCAAGGCATCACAGGGATGTTTGTGGGCTTTGAAAAGACTGAAATTAATAGAAAAACTTTACAGCCAGGAAAAAATAGCCTAAGCAAGCCCTGAGAACATTCAAAGCACTTCCTAACTTTCAGGGATATCCCATCCTAGGCTGCCCCATGGAAATCTTCATCAAAACAAGGACCATTTCTTATTTGGGACCTTAAAGAAACAGCTGGAGTTTCAAAATGCTCTGCACCAGGCAGGGTGGCAGTCTGACTGAAGAATGCTCAGCCAGATAAGTAGTAAATAATGAGAAAGGGTTGCTTTGAAATACATGATAAGGTGCCTACTAGAGCATACAGAGAAACTGTAGCCACTTTACCATGTTCTCCCCTCAGAATATTGCTCAAGTGCTTTCAAACCTGGTCTCAAAACACCTCTGAAAGTCCAAATAAATCATAGAATACAGCAGTCATACTGTACATGCGGTTGAATGGTTTTAAATAAAATTGACTATTTAAATGACTCAGTCCCTCTATTTCTCCTAGAATATCTTTATTTCCCCTCTGAGATCTACAAATCACATATCCACCTGCTTTCTTCTCAGGCTTTCTGCTGAAGTACAGAAATCTTTAACTGGAGTATTATTTGATCCTTTATAGCCCCAAAGTTAACTTTTGTTGACTGGCCTCTTAAAATGCTTCGAATCACAGAAATATTTCGAGACATCTCCATGAAATAATTATTAGTGCTGAATTTGCACCATTGTCATTAAAGCTTGGGACTAACAGCTAGCTGAGATAACTGAGGGGTTTGTGTTTTTTCTAGATTAATGACTTTACAGTTTCTGTGGGAGAAAACACATCAGGCTGAATCCCTCTGCAAGTGCAGAAGTAGCCTCATGACAAGCACAACTAGAATTTCTTTTCCTTCTTCATAATGCTCTGCTAAACAGTGAAAAATTATGAAAAAACCCCACCCAACTAAACATAGAGAAAAGTCCAATAAAAACAAAACAGTCAAATATTTCCAGAGAATTTCAGCAGAATACGTACAGTGGTACATGAAGAATGCTGACATATTTAATGACTTTTTTTTGCCTCAATCTTCACCAGAATGTGCTCCACCCACAGAGAAATTGTGGATGGCCCATCCCTGGAAGTGTTCAAGGCCAGGTTGGCTGGAGCTTTGACCCGGTCTAGTGGAAGGTGACTGGATCTAGATGGTCTGGAAGGTCCTTTCCAACCCAAACCATCCTATAAATCTGCAAAGAAATTTGTGAATTTTTAGATCATCCCTGTTTGGCCACCTGCTCTGAATAAAACACCTTTTTACACAGTTTCTCTTCTTTGTTATAATACTCCTGCCAAGAAAACTATTTATTGTATACTCTGCAACAAAACCATCTGGCAATGCTAACCCCAGTAATTGACATTAATGTTATTTTCAGGTACAATACGCCATTGTGGATATAACCTAATGTTTCCACACACACCTGTATTTAGTCTTGTATGTCTTTAAGTGCCTAAATAAAAAAGCTTCATATTCAAAAGTTCTGATTATCTGGCAGTAGCTCGTGCTGGCTTTTAACTGACTTAACTTTGTGAAGGCCTTAATTTCCCCAATATTACTTTTCTTTCTAAGCAGCAAATACTAATTCTTACCATCCATACTACTGGTTATGATTTTATGCACTGATGAAATCCTGCTTTGTTCTAAACACTGCTCTGTTGAATATAAAACTATAGAACTTTTGGGATAACTGATTACTTCTCCTAAAAGGCATCACAGCTTCAAAGATTTCTCTCTTCCTAGGAGATGAGTAGAAGCTGCATAATTTGTACTTCATGACAAAACAGCAGCTCACACTCTGAATTAGCAGTGTTGTACTCCGATGCGTGTCAGCAATGGCAGTGCAGTGCTGGCTGGTTATTTAACAAAGATAAATTAATTTGTAGCTGTCAGTCATGTTTGCCAGATTTGCTTAGATCCTGAAATTTATTGACAAGCTATAATAACTGACATTTAAATTGTCTGTTCTTGTAGAAGCAAACATGAAGCAGGGACCTAAAATATGACATTTAGTTCTAATCCCTGTTGCAAATAGAGAGGAGGAAAGATATCATTTGCTACTTCTGTAATTCTTCTTTTAAAAATGGGTATTCTCAAATGCTCTAGCATCTTTTTAAAGTAGCATTTGAAGATCTTAAATTTACCTCTTCCTGAAATATTTATATCTGTTTCTCAAATTCCT
The DNA here is from genome assembly GCF_009829145.1 of Chiroxiphia lanceolata. NCBI lineage: Eukaryota > Metazoa > Chordata > Aves > Passeriformes > Pipridae > Chiroxiphia > Chiroxiphia lanceolata. The sequence continues at coordinate 29,345,259 of NC_045644.1, forward strand.
TGAATGCAGTTGATTTTATTCTGGCAGACAAGTGTAAAAGGGTACATTCATTCCATTCTGTTCCTGTACTTCTGGCTCATTCAAATCGTAATTAGCAGGCAGTTTGATGGTGATTGAAAGGACCTGGCTGCATCATCTTTGTTGCTGCCACATGGGAAAAGGAATTCAGTTTCTTGTGTTTTGCTTTCCCTCTCTGCATGACTGCCCCGATGCTCACACACTCACAGTGACGGGGAGAAAAGGAACAAAAACTCCTGCTTCCTCCACTCCCAGCAAGGTGCTTGAGGGCAGAGAGCACACGCCTTGACAGCTCCATCCCATGGTACAGTCGATCATAACACAGCCCTGATGATACATCAGGGACAACTGTACTACTAAACAGCTACAGTAATGCTATAAGAACATTATAAAGCAAATCTTTGGCTCAAAAAAAAAAAAAAACCCACAGAAATTGCAAACCTTTTTTCTTCCTCTTGATGCCCATTGCTCCCCTTAAGAGGAACAGACTGATGAGTTGTCCACTGTCTTATATGCAAACCTCAGGTCAGTTCCTGCTTTCAGAAATGTCATAGCCAAAAGGGAACTGTATGTTTCTTTGCTATTTTAAAATAAATGCTTCACTGCTAAACAGACTGATAATCCATGTTAGAAGTCCATCCTTCCATACTGACTCTACTACAAAATCATCCAACTTGAACATATATAACAATTACCAGTCTGAAGGGCTTAGCATGGATGTTTGGCTCAGACAGACTCAGGAGCTCATTTGCACAACTGAACTTGAACCCCTGAACAACATACTCTGACAGGGCTGTGAAAGCAAATGAAAAAATTCACAGGAATAAAACGTTCTTCCTGGATTTTATCAGAACCTCAGAGTGTGCACACAAAACAAAGGGACACAATCAGACTAAATTGCCCAGGAAAAAAATAATCTGAATTTAGAACTGGGAGATGCAGGGAGGCTGCTGCCTGACCTGCAAAATGCCACCCCTCCACCTGAAAAGCTTTCTTGATGGCTCATTCTTTCAATCCCTCTGATTGCAACTGCTAGCACATAAAATCAGCCACTCGTGTAGGTCACTCTTAGCTGATTATTGTAAAGAGTCTCCACTTCAAATAAGGGGTTAAATCCTCTTTCTGTTACATGATAATGTTTTTCGTCAAGGGGTTTGATTGGCCTGATGCTCACACATTCACTCTGTGGAGAAGGACTAGGGCAGTGATTGCAAAAATGACACCCAGCACAGCTCCATTAAATCTACTATTGTGTCAGAACACAAAGAACAAAACTAGCTCCTGGTTGCCTTAAAATCTAGAAGTAATATTTTCTTTCTTTTATTAGAGGGCACATTTTTGAAAAGCAACAACAGCTGAAGCTTTAAGTCCTTCACTGGTCCCCTAATCATGACTGACCAGAAAAGTAGAGCATCCTTGGCTTCCCTTCAGGCCCTTTAACTACTCCAGCTGGTCACTAAGTGCTCTGTAAAAAGACCTCTGTATGACACATTTGTACACAATATGGATCCTGCAGGTTTCCTATCCCCATGGTAGTAGTTAGGCAAGTGTTCCCTTCATGTATTGGCTATGTCCTGCCTTACAGGCATGTATCTATATATTTTTCTCTTTTTACCAGCTTCTCTGACTTCTATTTTTAATATTCAGTTAACTTTGTAGAAAGTAATTATATTCTGCTCATTCTACACCAGCTGGTATTTACTTCATCCTCCATCAGGCATCAACAGAGCATGGGGCTGCAAGACAGAAACATTACTCTGGCAAGCATAAATATTTCATTTTTCACACCACAAATGCGTTGATGATTTATTAATTAGCCTAAAGGCCTGCTGCTACTGCATAGCTGAGTAGCAAAATAACTCAGCTACAACGACTGAGAAAGTCTGTGGCTCACATCCCATTGGAAAGCTTTGACCAGCAGCATGTCTGAAGGCTAAAAAACATTTCCAATGGGCCAAGACCAAAATTACCAAGATAAATCTTGGACATTACAACCTTTGGACCAGCTTTGGAGAGACGTCTTGTGGAATTTGAAGCAGCAGCAGCAGCTCAGATGCTGGCCTTGTGCTGGTTCTGCTGAGGGAACCTGTCTGGCTGCTGTCAAACACATTCTCGGCAGAACTGATACTCTATAGCAGCCATAACACTCAAACAAGCCAATAAAAGCAGCAAACTGAGCAACAGTGTACCTTGGTGTTCGTGATTTCAGATCCAGACTGGCAACCATATCTGCCTTTTTCCTTAAACAAAAAGAAAAAAAAAAAACAAACCAAACCAACAACAACAAAAAATACCAAAATATTAAAAAACATAATAAAAAAATAAAAATTCTGAAACTCTCCTTTAAAAATTCTAACGATTTTTCTTATGTCTTAATTTTACTTTCAGAACAGTCAAGACAGTTTCTACTTAATTTTGTTTAAAAATTCAATAATTTAGGAGTTGATTCTAGCAATCTCTGAATTTTAAATGAAAAGCAGAGAAAGGAAAGGTGAATATCTCAAAATAATTTATACCATTTTTAAAGCATGCTGAAACACCATTTGAGTTCTGGAAAATGTTCCAGTGTTCCCATTTTTATTCTGTATGCCTTTACTTTTAATTATATTTTTAAAAATAAACATTATAATCACCATAGTGATTCATTCTCTTTAGGCATAGGTAAAAATCTGAACTGCACTGCTGCATTCGAGTGGGCAGTGGTTCAAACCAGTGGCCAGTGATGAGTGGCATCCTTAGGAATCAATACTGGGGTATCTCCACCAGGCAACAAATAAATGAAAAAAATGCATCCTTGGCAAATTTGCAGTGACATCACATTGCAATTCACAAAAGGTCTATTAGAGGGCAGGGCAACCGTTCAGGGAACTTGGCAGGCTACAAGGAGCCTTAAGGAGCTCAGCAAAGGCAAATGCAAGCTCTGCACCTTCATCCTGGGCTGCTTTAGCAAGAGGGCAGCCAGCAGGCTGGAAATTAATTCCTACCACTGGGCATCTGAAAGGCCACATTGCATGCACAGTGCTCCAAACACTGTCCCTCACTAGGAGAAAGGTATCAATACCCCCGTGGAGGAGGATGGAGCACACAGCTCAGGAGGAGCCCAGGGAGCTGGGCTTGCTCAGCCTCAAGATGAGAAGGAGAAAGGGTGACCCGCTGCAGCCTCCAACCACCTGGAGTGGGGTCCAGGGAACACGGGGCCTGACCTTTCCAGAAGTGGTCAGTGAAAGAATAAAGCAACATTCATAAATCACAGCTGAGTATAAGGTCAGGAGGAAAAGAACCAAATGAAACAGCATAAAAAGGTTAAGCCTTGCAATAGTTGTCCAAAATGTCTGCAGAGTCTCCATCACAATGGTATTCAGTGCTGGGCTGCATTAGCCCCTCAGCAAGCTGATTGCTCTTTGAAGAGCCCTGCTTTGAGTAGTAGGTTGGACTGTTTAACTGTCCCAGTGGACCCTTCTAACCTAAATTATTCAATGATTTAATGAGTCAAAGAACTTAGTGGTAATTGCTATTTATACAGCCTATTTAATAATTGATGTCATTTGATGTTTGTATCATAAAGTTTCGACCCTATTCCAAAAAGATTTCTGTTTCCTTTCCCTGCAAGGAAATATCTTTTGCACTCTGAAAAATGATCTGACATATCCAAAACTGGAAGCATTTTAGTCTAAGGTTCTCAAAATGCAGCCTTCGTCCATTTTGGGTTGAAAATACATTTTAAAGGATCAGAAGTTTCCATGGAGTTAAGTTCTGCCTGGCAGCTGCAGTGTATGCACACACATCACTTTAACTTTTGCTAAAATAAAGTGCTTTTCCCTATCTACCCATCTTGCCTTTTATTAAAGCTTTTTAGTAGGATATTTTGAAAAAGAAATACTGAGACTTGTCCTATTAGCAATTTCCCTTTAGTTTTGTTATTTACCTTTTGCAAGTAACCAGAGACCCCAGTAGAGACTTGGTAGGTAGTGTAAAATTGTGCAGTAAAGAGCAAAAAATCAATGCCCAAGAGGGGCGATGTATGACACGCCAGATACATGGTGGAAGGTTTGGAAAGGGATAAAGAGAGGTACCAAAAACATCAGAGCTGGGAATACAGTCTGTGTCTCTGGGTCTCAGTACAGTGCTATCTGGCAGAAAAAAAAAGCTGGTATGATGGGAAAAAAAATCATTTTGAAGCCTCTTGCTGACACAGTATGCCTGAGGTTAAAGACAGAACAAAGCCAACGTTAGACTTCTTTGCAAGAGTTATTTTTAAGGTTACTCCTGTTCACTAAAACATCACAAGCTGGCACAATGGGAAAAGTAAGGGAGACACTGATGTCTGCTTCATTCATGTGCTGGCAGCAGGAGACAGCTTGTGGCCAGGACAGGGGGAGAAGCAGCACTGTCACTACTGGCGAATCCTGGTGGCCACCACCTGTCTGGCCTCCCTACCAGGGAGAGGTGCCAGCAGAGCACCACCTTGTCTGGCAGAGGGGCTGGCAGAGTTGAGAATCAGCTCAGCACAAGCACCAAGCAGCCAGAAGAGGGCTGGACATTTAAGGCTCAAAAAGCAGTGATCAGCAGATTCAGCAAATTCAGTGAAAAAAATCATATATAAACCCCTCCTTTCACAGGATTTCCTAAGTGGGTTATGCCCTCCAGGGAACTCACTACTGCCAGAAAATTTAACATCCACCAAGACCGCTCTGGACACTCAACACTTTCTCTAAAATGTAAGTCTTGGCCAGCTCTGGCCAGTCTGTCACCGGTGTTCCTGTGCAGGCTGACAATTGTGTAGGCAGCTCATCACAGACCATGCCTGACTGAGCAGGGGGGAGGCAGGGGCCTGTGCTCCAGTTCCATTGACTTGTGCAAACAGGATCTTTACACTAAGACCATGCTTATTTCTCACTTTTATAATCCATATTTTGAGGGTGGGTAAAAAAAAAAAAAGGAGAGAAAAAAAGTTTTGAACAACATATTTTGCATCAGCATGGTGTTAGCACTAATACTCATGTAAAAAGACCCCAGGCAACTGTTTTAACATAGCAAGAATTGATTTATACCTGGATCCAGTTCTTTCTGATGCTTTCTAGCAGCTCCTGTCAAACACTACTTTATATGCTTATATTATTTCACTTTATTGCACATTAATAATGTATGCTTTGTTATTATCAACATTAATATTCAGTGAATAAATGTAGCTTTGCTAAATTTTTGATTAGTGTTACAACGAATGTACATGTTGATATACCTGTGATTGCAAATGGTTTTTAGATGGACAGTTGTCCCAATGGATAGTTAATGCTTCTGAAATAAATGGTAGCAACATCTCATTAATTTAAACAGAAAGACACACAAGGTTCAATCCCCAAGATATGTTTTAATTTTACTTTTTTTTTTAATAATCCTAGCAGTTCTGTGCACACTAAAGATACAAAACAGAAGTTGTTATTGTAAGAAAGTTTCTTGGGAAGTTTCTTGGGTTTTTTCCTCTCTAGATTTTTCATTTCAAGTTGTTGCACAGAACATCTGAGATCTTACACATTTAAGACTTCATCATTCTTACTGACAAATTTTATATTTAGAAAGAAACCAGCATAAGACATAGGTTTGTTTACTTTCAGCTAAAACCATCAATAAAATATGATAGTCTATATCTGAGAAATCTATCTCTCTGCAGCACACATGCAATATTTTACTCACTTCTAGGCAAATCCCTCATCCAATGATGCATTTTCAAATAGTAGGTAGCACAGGAATTATCTCCTGAGCATCTTTGCCATTCTTGTCAATGCTTTGGTTGCCTTATGCCCTGAAAAATTTTTGCTTAAAGATTTCAAACTTATTAATTGCCAGCATGCTGACTTTTCTGGCCTGCCTTGAGCATATGTCACTTATTACAATAGATAAGGCATTGTAGCTGTGAAATGGAGCACCATAGCAAGAAGGGCATGTAGGAGAGCGTTATTAAACCAGAGAAGTAGGTGTGACAGAAGGCCTGGGGTTTGTCAATAATTCATACTTTATGGTAAGAGGAAATTGATAAAAGGTATTTAAAAAGAGTTAAATCCATTCTATTTCTGTGATCACGCAATGCATCCTTCATCAAGATGTGAACTAACACCTCTAATCAGAGGTAAAGGAGTCACAATTCAGTAGCTGATCACTTCGGTCTCCATTTCCATGCTATTCCACACAAATCAAAATTAAATGCTGTCCTTGAAGGCAAGATACTATAAGTACCTTCCCAGAAAAAGAAGGGACAACAGCCAACACGGCAGGGACAAAAAAGTTCAGCACTCTTGGTCTGTCTCCAACTCGCTGTCTCAATGCCACCCTCATAATTCGTGGAAGCATTTGGTCTGACAGGAGCCAGACTGAGGGGCCTTGAAGTGCAACAGCAATGTCAACAGCAGCCAAAACCTTAAAACCTTTGCCTTTGACATGGCATGACCTTAAATCACATTGCTCTGCAGTCGGATGAGGGAGAATTAAAAAAAAAAAAAGTTTTATGGAAGAAGGAAAGGCCTTGATGCACATTCCCTGTGTTGAATATACTTGTTGGTACTTGTTGAACTTCCAGGACGTATGGCTGGTGTTTCTCTGCACTGAGAGATTAAAATTTCCAAGTCCTCCTCTATCTTGAAGGGAGAAAAAATTCTTCACGGTAATTATGTCATCAGCACGTGGGACAAATATTGTTGTGCTGCCCATCAGCTTTTGTAGGAGAAAAAGCACCTAATCTTTGCTAACATGCAGTACATGAGCTCATTGTGGCTGCAAAATTTGCTATCTTGCAGAAATGAATGAATCATCACTAGTGTTCCTGGAAACAAAGGAAATATTTAGGTGGACAAATACTATCACAGGAAGAATATGGCTTAGTTTAATAGCAAATAATGAGAAATACTGAAAATACTGAAATAAATTAAAAATTACTCGTTAATTGCCAGGAGAATTTTGCCATCAAAATATGGCAAAAAAGCTCCTCTTATGGACACCAGATTCATAATTAGGATGTCAAAAGGAAAGCTGAGACAAGGAAAAAATAAGAAAAATATAACTAAGAAAGGAATGATTTAAGAACTTGGGAAAAAAAACGCATTTCCATTCTTGTTTAGATTTTACTAGACAACTACATTGTTCTAAGTTTTTCTGAGATGATACTGCCAGTGGTGGCCTTTAGAAGGTTTTGATAAATACTTTTCTTAAAGTCAACCTAAAATTAGTTTATTTGTTCAAGTGTATTCAAATGAGATTATGGTGTGAAAACATAAATATGTTAATCTTTCAATGCATTACTATCTAAAACACACAAGACTGAAAACTTAAAGAATATGAACAACTGGTGTAAACCAAAAGAATCCTATTCAGCTGTGTCACTGCTAGCTAGAACTCCCTTTTGCTTTGATATTTGTTCTGCTTTAAAATCTTTGGTGCATTTTCTGAATAATTTTACAAAATTGATAAAAGCCAATACTTTTATTACAAGTCACTATTAAAATATTATATTATTCTAATCTATTGTTCCAATCTAGAATAAAAATAATTTATGTCTAATGATGTCTATTATAACCTGCATGGTCAAACAGTTCTTTAACCTCAGCAATGTTCCTACCTGACATTGGAGTAGCATAACTATGACTATGTGCTAAGAAAAGGACCAAACCCCATCCTGAGATGCAATCTGATGGGATAAATATCTACAGCTTAAATGGCTAGAACTTTCACCCTCCAAAATTAATACTGCATGGAAAAACCCCTAAACCAATCATGGTTTGTTCCCTCACATGGGGGTTAAACATACAGAGGTGTATTTACAGGTGTCAAAGCTTCTAGAAAGCAACTCTTGAAGCATCCTATTATTAATGATTTCAAGCAATATTTCAAAGTTGAGAAATAGTCACTTTAAGGTCTATAAGAATGAAAAGCATGTGCCTTTCACAAATTGCTGACCTGGCTGCAGGCCATAGAGGAACAGACAGGTGTTCTGCACAGGTTTCCCAAGTTTATTTCTGAGACGCAGCTCCCTTGGTACAAAAGACACTCATGGATACACCCAACTGCAAATCCTCACCCAACTACTGAACTCACTTGCTATTCATGCAGCAGCAGGAAGAGGGGAAGGGATTTTGATGCTACAGGAACGACACAAGGATGCTACATGAATATGCCCATATTTCCCACCTCTCAAAGATCAGTAATTTCCTGAGAGTGTTACAGAAGTAGGAAGTTAGGGAGTGAAAGGTGGCAGTTTACAAAACCCAGATGATGGTCAGTGTGGGTATTTGTTTTCTGCACGTGAATCCTGACGAATACTCAGTGTGGGGGAAACAGGAAAGGCTTTAAGAGTTAAAAAAGGCAGAGAAATCATTTTGGTATATGTGGAATCAGCAAAAAACTCCATCTATAACTAAATTGACCCAAGTGCCAGAAGTCTAGAAGAAACTAGTTTCATTAGTTGTGCTTATTCAGTAGTACTCTTTGGGATCAAGGGAGATCTGTTCTGCTGCAATTACACAGGGTCTCAACTAGCATGAAGGTGAACAGCAATGCATTACCCTGCAGCTCCATTAAGCCTGTATGAGCACAGAGAAGGACACAGCTTTAACACAGAAAGCCTTTGCAGGCTTGCTTTTAAGATTCTGAATGAAGTTACATTTAGATAACTGTTCCTTCTGCGTTTGCTGAGATTGAACATCTCTCCTCCCTCGACCCCATGCCCTATTTCCCTTTCCAGCAGCCACAAAGACTGACTGGAAGTCTACCCATGAGTGATTTCTTCAAAATTAGTCAAATGCATTTTCACGGAAGGCTCCCACCATCTTCTTGCGTAATCACGCTTCATTATCCTTGTGCAATCTGAAAGACATGGTGGCAAAACCCCTAAGTGGAAGAGATTGATACAGGTAACACTGAGACTTGCTACAAATAGTGCTGCACAATGAAAGCTCCAGACCAGGTCCCTGGCAAAAATGGGCACAAGCCAGCCTGACTGGGCTGCACACCAGAGTCATGCAGACTTTTAGAAGCAGCGTGCTACAATGCTCTATGCTGCTGAAAAGCTTCCTGTTGCCTCAAGTATCTTATTATTGCTTTGCTCTTCTGAAGATGATCTCGAAGGCAAATCTCTTCCCTAACATAATAGCCAAGAAGTTCTACTGACGAGGGTTTTAAGAAAGCTTAAAGTCGCAGACACTACTGAGAGGAGTAACCCATGTTTCACTCTTAGTTTTTTATTATTTACTGTTTTAGAAGCTAGAGAAAATTACCTTGAAAGCCTTTCTTTAAGAATCAAGAGAGGTTATTATATTATGTTCTGACAGGATGGAGTACATTTGTCTCCTCCTTTGCAAGTTTTTTTTCCCAGATAAATGCATTTTCTTCCATTTCTCTTTCTGTATGCACTTATAAGATTTTCCATAGTATTTCATGTTCAGCAAGACTGCTACCTTTGTAGATATTTTTGTGGTCCTCTTTTATTCACTGACAAATTTACATTTAGATTATATACTTTTTACCTTTTTATTGGAACAAATGGCAGTAAAAGCACATTTGATATACTGTTTACGTCCAAATATAAATAAGCATCAGTAACTGGCCATGAATTTCTCAAGCCCTACAGCAAGAAAATAAAATGCTTCATTGTGTCCCCTAGCTAGGTCTATAGTGGGAAGCAGATGGAGACAGATGAACAAACCTGTAATGCTGGGGTAGTGCACTGTAAAAATCCCAGGGTGTTATGAGCTTCACTTCATCCCCCAGTATTACCCTGCCTTTGGAGAAGCCAACCATTCCTTCGCAGCCTTTCAATCTCCTACAAAGTCAAACATTGCCAGCTTCACCAGGAACATAAACCTTCCTTGTCATAGATTGTCACAGAGTTTTTGGGGGAGCTGAAATACTCTGTTCATGAGTGGGTAATGTATGGTGGACACATTTGGCTCAAACCTTCAGCTACTGAATGATTCAGCAAACAATAAAATGTCTCTTTTCCAGCAAGAAAAGAGCACTGGGTAAAATGCCAGCTCTGTAAGACGAGAATCCATCTTCTGGTTGTTCCTGATTCTTAGTAACCTTTGATCTCAAACTACATTCACGTAATCTATTGAATATGAATAGAGTGTAAGTTCCAGAAGCAGTTATAAGCAATAAGACAAACTCTGCCTGATCATCTTTGTGTTATTCACAGAAATACTGAAACTGTTTTCTTGCTAATCATCCAAATGCTGGAGAATACTGAATTCCCCAAGTTATGTTTTCACGACAGCAAATGCTCACTTTCTCAATAGTTTTTTTTTTATACAGTCCAACCCCAGCCCCCCACTAGAAAGCAGAGATTTTAACAACCTAAACCTTAAAAGTTTTCACTGCATTTAATAGAGTCAGTCATGCTTATTCCTGTCTTTTCTTTTTTTCTTTACCTTTGGCAATCTTACTTTTGAAAAGGACAACTGAAACATGGTACCTTTGCAAAAGCTGGAAAAGATTTCTTAGTCTGAATGTCCTTTTTGTTACAAAAAGGGAGAAGGGTTAGAAAAGCTGCGATGCAGCAACAGAGGAGGAAAATGGGTAAGGAGATAAAAATAACCAATGAGGAAGAAAAGATACCACTTACTGCAACAAACATCAAAATAGAAAATGTGTATGTTTGTGCCTATGCCTTCCCACAGCTTGCTGGGAGGAAAGCATTCAATATTGAAGCACCTCAAGATATAATTCATTTCAAATATCATGTTGAGAAAGCCAGATCAGAGAAATGGGAGAAAACACTCAAAGAATAAACACAAACACAAGGATTACTAATTCAAGTACCTGAAAATGGTAACAGCTTCAAGCACCTGAGGGGAAGGTGAGCGGGGAAGAGAAGAGTTATCACTTCTTGAAGGAGCTCGGGGTGGGTCTGTTATTTCCAGCTGCTGAGGTGAAAGCAGCTGGTTCGTCTTCTCTTCCAAAGTCAGAGATGGTAACAAGCACAGCTCTGCCGGGCTGTAAATTCACATGCAGCACTACCATGCACACTGCTTCAAGTGCCACCTGGTAAATAACCAAATATTAGTCCCACGGGCCCTTTGGCTTGCAGTCAAGGGCTGTGAAAGCACAGGTTTGGCAGAGAGGGGCCGGGAGCCCCAGGGCAGGTACAAGGTGAGGAGTCAAGCTTTCAGACCATGCCACAGACAGCACTCACAGCTCGTGCCAGGCAGAGCCAGCCCACGCTGCCCTGGCTGGGAGCATGGGGAAGCAACATTAAACACCCCACACATACTGGCTTGAACAGCAGCAGAGGAAAAGGAGAATCCCCGAGGATGCCCAGAAGGAACAACCAAGAACAAGAAAGTACCCACATTTATATATGTTAATAGAGCCACGTTTATGACAGCTGCTTATTTGGAGGTTTAGCTCTTGCTGTTTAGTGTAGAGCTACCAGCAAAGTGGGTATGAAAGAGCAGATGATACTGAATTATCTGAGCTACTGACTGTGTCTTGCATGGGCTCTGAGGGCTCTGCCAACAGCTGGATGGAGACACAGCTCACTGCCATTGAGCCTCCAACACCGAGAGGTGAGCAAATCCTAATTTTGTCACACTTCAAGGCGCCCTGTTCTCTATTTCCCCAGCCCTCACTGCTCTGAGAGGAAAGGATTTAAACCATTAATTCAAAAAGAGAAAAGAATAACATTTTCTAGACATAATAGGGTGAAGAAACCATCTTTTCACTGCAGTTGATCCTGCATAGGTCTATTTACTTTGTTGAAGAGAAGACATAGGTGTTTAAAATGACAGCACATCAGCTTTTCTGTCTGTTCTGCTCCAAGAGCAGTGCAAATTCCCAATGATACCTCACCTTGCAGAGCTCTGGATGGCAAGATGTTCCTAGGGTAATGAGTTGTAGCTTGGGAATTTGGAAATGCAATTCTACTCTTTGAAGGTTAGAAAAAAAAAAAAGGAGAGAGAAAGTAATAGCAGGTTGACATAAGGGAAGAGGCCATTTTCACAACGTTTATCTGCAGCAGATTATAATTTTCAAATGTAAACTCCATTCAGTGAGGCAAAAATCAAACAGAAATATACTGTAGAACATATTCTCTGGTCTTTTCTCAAAAGAAGGAAAGAAAGTATATTAGATCTAGTTGAACAATCCGTAATGAATAACGTAGCTGACATAACATACCTGTGCTGTGTATATCACCAATGTACACTGGGTTTCTCAACTGTTTATTACTCAGAAAACCTTTGCTAAACAAGGGAAGTGCACATCCAGCTCTTAAATAGGAAATATGCTCTCAGTATGACTGTAGACTTACAATTTAGGAAAAAGACTTTTGCAATTCAGGCGTGTTTCATGACATCCACAAGTCCCTCAAAGCAAAGCTCATACAGAAAATTACCATGGTTTGTCCCAAGCTGTCATTTGGTGAATAAGGTGACCAAGACTTGCCTGCTGAGGAGGGTAAATGAAACAGGACAGTTTGGAGGAATTCTGGCACCAGTCAGCCAGGCCCTGAGCTCTCAGGCCTTAAGCTACTGCTCACGAGTGCAGGGAGACTTCAAGAGCTTTGCAGTTAACCTCACAGTTAAAAAAAATAAAGTACTGGTTTGAACTCAACAGCTCAACAGCTCTGCAGGGCTTTTCTCCAAGAATATCAGATAAAGTACCTCCTATAGCCACCACTCTATTTTTCATTATTTGCTTCTCCCTTTCTGACCCTGAGTATTTTTCTCCCTGCTACTGCATTTCAAGTCCAAGCACATTACAGAGCTAACACATACACAAACACTTCCTGAGCTGGAACCTCCTCAGTCTTGCATTGACTCCATTTGGGCTCTGAATAACTCACAGCACACAACACATTAGTGCTCAGACCCTCATGGACTGGACAGTCAGATCCATTCCTACAACCAAGGAAGATGGAACATGGGGATTAGGTGCAAGGGTATCCATTTCAAGGACACCAGGATGTGGCTGCAGTGTATGAGAAGAGATATGGCCCAAGGAGGCTGGATTTCCAACACAAGAAAGCCTGGACCTCCTCCAAGAAACTGTGATTGGGTCTCTGACCACCAAATTCCTGTCATTTTGTCCAGTGAGTTGCCACTTGCTAGATCAGGTTGCTCAAAGCTCCATCCAACCTGGCGTTCAACTCTTCCAGGGATGGGGCATCCACAACTTCTCTGAGCAAAGGGTAGCACAAAGGTAGTACAAGAGCAGAGGGAGGGTTCATTCTGTTCTGAGCCTACCTCAAGCTTTGAGCTTGTATAATGAACTGCTTTTGTTCCAGACCAAAAAAAAAAAAAAAAAAAAAAAAGAAAAAAAATTATTTTGCATTTAGAAGGCAAAGCTTTGTTGGATGAAAGAGACAAATGCCAACACCAAACTGTTTTAGTAAAGCTGCTGGGATGCGTGGGAAAATTGGCTCAAATGTACGTTTCATTCAGTCCCTGATTTATTGCTGTTTGTCTTCATTTCTTCAGCAACTCAAAATACACTTAAGTAGAAATAATGTTTAAGCAGATTTGCTCTACTCTTTACTACAGCAGGCTTTCAGAAGACATGGGCATTACTCTAAATCAATTACTTTTTGCTTCTTTCTCTTGTCTTTGGCTGGACTGGACTTCTCTACTCAGTCAGTGGAAGCTGTTATATAGCTGACAAGAAATTTCCCAGCTGAAAAATACAGAGTGCCAACCAAACCTTGCTGAGCATTATTTCATCAGGCAGCCACTGTATCTCTTTACAGTACAAATGATAGACTGAGGCATGAGGCCTCCAAGAGGTTCTTAGTTGCCTTGGCTTTGAACTTTGTTTGCCTGCTCTTAAGGAGTCTTACCCTCAGTACCAACTATTATTCAAGAGCCCCTTTGAAATTAACTCTCTTTTCTGGGTTGTTGAAGTATACTGACATTTTTATTTTGGTTTTTTTGTGTGGAATGGGGGCACCTTGCTTATTTAATACTATAAGAAAACACAAGTCATCACCAGCAATCCTCCTGTAAACTGTGAGATTTGAAGCATGAAGCACTCACTGTACCTATTCAAGGTACACATGGAGGAACAGTAAAGTCGGACAGCCAATTGCTACAAGTTAGACTCTAAAACCCACTCCAGGGTAATTAAATACCTTACTTCAGAGCTCTTCACTTTTGAAAATTTTTGTTGGGGATACAACCTGTCAAGCAATTTGCAGAGTAGAGCCACTCCTATGAGTCTCCATCATTCAGAAACTATTTAAATATATGCAACTTTCCCCTGAAAGTTCAGAGTGACCAAACAAATCAAAACTGGCTATGAAACAGGATTGTTACCACTTGTTAGAGTCTACTTTTCTATCTGTTCATCCCTGTTGCCTCACTCCTTCACATATAAATGCCAGTTGTGCCCTGCTGATTGAAATGAATATTTTATATCCATAAATTTCTTTCAGCTTTACGATTGATCTGTAGATTTTACTGAGCTACACCACTTGCACATCTGATGGATTTTGTCTACACTTACAGTAACTGCAGCCACATTTGGTTCAGACAGAACCACTTCTCTGTACAAGTACAAAAGTGGAGTTCCTACGCCCTGAGGTTACAATTTTGTCAAAGTTCACATTTTTGACATAGCTTTTTAAGGCTATAAAACATTCAAGAGACTGACAGCTCCAGACAACATTTGTTTCTGGAGAACAACTCACAGAAAATTACAAAGGTTGCTTTCAGGTACTTAGTTTATATTCTAGACTTGATTTACCCCTGAATGGTCCTTTGTAAGCCATTTATGTTTCCCAATAAAATAGAGCAGCTTCAAATTCTTCTCTTATCTAAGCACGTCAGAAATTAAAATTAGATATTTTTTTTTTGCATTTCTTTTATCATACTAGCTCAATTCCACACCACACATGAAAGCTTGGTCTCTGCTTTCTTCTAGCCAGAAGCACTTAATCCTCTTAATGGGTGACTCACCCGACTTACTTAGTCTGGTCAGATAGGAAATCATCTGCACAGCCACAGAATTACAAGTCTGGAACAACACTGCATGAAATTACCTCAAGGATTTCCATATGGATCTTGCTGTCTACAAGACTATCCTACCTAATAAGCCCAGGGGATTCAGATAACATATTTACAAACCCTTCTTTCATTGATTTTTTTCACTTTTTTCCTCTCCTCATTAAACAAGACAGATACCCAATTTAAAGTTACTGGTTAACAGCTAAAAGCAACTTTTATAGGCTTTGTAGCAAGTAGGAGTGACAAAAACACCTCTTCTATCACTTCCTGTAGGTCAATAAAATATAACATGATGAACCATCTGCTGCTTGTATAATGGGTAAAGGCTGGAATAACACATCAGAACTAATCTAGTCTTTTCGGGGTTATCTTCATGAGTTTAAAATGTAACCCTCCCACTGGCTACATGGAAGAGCTGACTTAGCTCTGGAATAGCTGAAGTCACTCTCTGCACTAAAAATCTTATCTGCTTCCATTCTCACTACAATCGACTCACCAGGCAGTGAAAATAAAAATTAAATTACCAAAAGCACCTTTAGGTATTTCTCTCACATCCCCAAAATAGACTAGTACTTTAACACCACGTCAGAAGATATAAAACCAGTGAAGATGTAATGGTAAGGGTCAAATCTTGCATTTGGGATGAACACATCTGGGAGAAAATCTCAGAATAACAAGTCAGGGTACTTATATGTTACACAGAGCCAGATGGGAGGTGGATGGTGGGCTGCTGTTGAGGAACAAGGAGGGCATGAAGGTCCCTTGTGCTGAGCTGTAGGAAGCTGCAAGGCTTTGGCACAGGTACATGTGGCCAGGAGCATGTTGGGGAGCAGATAAAGGACATCCCAGGCTCTTGTTTGGCTCCAGGAGGGCCAGTTGGACACAAGACCTAACACAGAGGCTAACACCCATCCCAGACAGGCACTTACCCCAGTAAATCTGGAAACAGCCCAGCACCTTGCTGGGAAAACAACCACCTTCCTAGAACCTGTCTCAGCCCATCTCAGGGAAAACTCCCACAAGCTGCTATATGAGATTATTCCTTGTCTCTCCTCATGTCAGGAGGCTCTGCAGAGAACACCAAGTCTGTAGAGAAGACTGATGGGATTTTCCATGATGCTATGTAACACTGATCCATGCCTTTCAGATGGTGCACAAACAGAAACATAGGAGATTATACTCCTGCTGTTTAAATCTTATGAAGAATAAGTGACAAGGTTTAAAAATAAAGAGCTGTGATGCAAAAGAATGTATTTGGATGTCCTAGCTTAGTCAGCAGTAGAAATTACATTTAATTAAGAAAACACTAATAATCTTCAAACAGCATTAACTTTAAACCAACTAAATCCATGAAATATCTTCAGCTTAATTTCTAAATACTATTAAATAATTACTGTATCTCTTCTGATATCAATTTAACCAGAAAATTTAGTCTCTTGAGGCATGTTGGACAAAGACACAAACATCAGCATCAATATCTTCTTTTTATTTCCACAATTATCTTTCTTAATGCTAATCCCTAAATACAGTTTAGAAGTGATGCTTTCTCTAAGTCTTAGCTTGCTTTGAGTTTCTTACTTCAGATGAAATTCAAAAAATACAAGGAGTATTAATCCAAAAAGACAAAACTAACACAACTTCTCCCATCAACAGCTAGCAAACTTACAAACCAAATACATTGAAAAGAAAGAGAAAAGTCTGTGTATGGAATTGTCATAAGTCAGAGGTGTTTGCTTGTTATTTTTTTTAACTTTATTTTATCCCATGTACAGCAGCAGTGGTACACTTCAGCTGGAGGCAGCCTGATAAACATTCACATAAACTGTGGCTTGCTAAAAGAAGAGATAAATTGTTCTTTCAGAGACGTTTCTCACAGTAATTCTTTATTTACATCCTCATATTGATAGCTAAAACTAAAGTAAAAATATTTTAAATATTCTATGTGTTTGTGATTTTGAGTGTAAAACAGGGGGATTACTAAATTTCTTAGTGTTTCCATTGAAAGTTACTGTCTGAGGTCTTCTAGGGCTGTTTGGAACTGAAACTGAGGAAAATTTTTAGATGTTTCAGAACTTTATGAACCATCAAAAATTTTAGGTGATAAATGTAGATTTTTTTAACTGTTCACTTTTTAGAACTCATGTCTCCCAGAAAACAGACATTGTCAGGAAAGTTTGTATGATAAATCGTGGCTTAGGTTGATAAGTACAAAAATCATTCAAAACCCATCTGAAAGATGTTCAGAACACTAATGACAATATAATATAGTTCAGTTTCTGAATCAAATTTGCCTAAGCTCAAATGGAGCGATCTCATGTGCATGTCAATTAACAGAACTGTGGCAGTTTTGCCTTTCTAAGGCAGAGTCCAAAAGGAGTTGTAAAGCCCTTTACAGCTCTAAATGTAAAAGGCCACACACATCTGGCAACAGAGAAAAAAGAAATTTCCGCTTCAACATAAGATTATGGGCCTTACAAAAAGAAGACCTGATCTATCAAGAAGGATCAAGATGACAATACAAATCAAAAGCCCTGGCAACCTGGTGTCACTGTATCACCTTTCTATAGACAGGTGGCTGCTGTCACCAGAACTGACAAGATCCTTGTGCTTAGAGCATGCTCTGAGCATTACTGTGACTTAAAGGCTATTTTCTACATGCCAAAGGAAGGATCTCTTTTTCCTTGCCTTCTTTCCCCCTCCCCCCAAAATCACTTTAATGTTAGACCCTGTCTTTAAGCTATTTAATCCATCCAGCTAAGGGATACTGATTTAGTGTCTCACATTGACCTCCACACTTTGGAAGTGCATCTCAATATCATCTGTGCTTGCCTGCAACCACATATTTCCCATTTTGTTGCAATCCAGAACATCCTTCTATCATGTGTCATTTGTTTCTCACCAGCCTGCTGTGCCCTATGGCATTACCTCACCTTTCTATCCCAGGGAGCCAGAGGGTGTAGGAAGGCTTTTTCGGCAACAACAGGTATTGCTGCTTCCGTAGAGATTGCTGTGGGTGGACAGCATCCTGCCAGGGATAAAATGGCCCCTTCTCAGCCAGAGTCATATTTTGTGCTGCATTATTGCTCTGTAAAAGAAGGTGGGTTTTTTTCCTTGGCAGCTGGCAAGTGTGCCCCTCTGAGGAGCCTTCTTTCAGCTGAATCCAGGCCCTCCTATCATTTTGACTGATCTTAGGAGAGAATCAGTATTTAAGCAGACAAAATGTTGGCTGTCAGACACCTAGAGGTAACACTGTTGACATGGTCTCATGTCACACTCCGGTAAAAACAAAAATTGACTCATTCTGAAAAATTAACCTGTAATCCAATTGGAATGAACCATGGGTGGGGGCCATGCCTCTTTCTCAGAATCCCAACCTTCTGACTGGAAAGAGCATCCCAGTCTAGCTAGTTGTACTGCTGCATTCCAAAGGGAAGGGTTAGGTGGTAGGACCCTGGGATGGATACACCTGGGTGCTCTGCTTTAAAGCTGAGCTGCCCCTCGTCTTCTGTCACTAAAAACATTATTCTTCAGGAGAGTCCACAATACACTGTCCACAAATCACTGTGTGTTTTCCTGAGGAGTACGTGGAAAGAGTAGTTCAAAGAACATCAAAGTGCAGTTGTGTACTAAGGCTTAAAATACACAAATCCCAACAACCTCTTTTCTAACTACCCACATCAACATTAGAGGCTTCTTCCCAGCTCACAGTTGGGGTTTCAGATAGGTATTCTAACTCTTTAGTATTGATGAACATTATATATTCTTGTAATCGAAGTATGTGACTATAAATCAGCAGTGTGTAATCCAAAGACTTCTGTTACTGAAGTGAAACAAGGAGATGAACATCTTGGGGCATCCCAGACCTAGCACATCTATCAGCCTCAGAAGAATTTAAAGTTTGCTACAGCTCAGGCACCTACCTCATCTGCAAAAATTGGGCTGGGACCATATACCAAACATCCCACCTTCACCCAGACACTCACTAAATGTATTTCATTCAAAGTTTCAAGAAACAGGGAAGACCATGATCACAAAGTATTTTTTTCCAGATGTAAAGCCCTTTGTTTTACCAGTTGGTTTTGCAGAATCCTGTTCTGCTTTCACCTTTGTCCCCAGTGCTCTTTTACCTCACTTAGCTGAAATATCCCCTCAAT
This sequence comes from Chiroxiphia lanceolata, assembly GCF_009829145.1. Classification (NCBI taxonomy): domain Eukaryota; kingdom Metazoa; phylum Chordata; class Aves; order Passeriformes; family Pipridae; genus Chiroxiphia; species Chiroxiphia lanceolata. The sequence goes on from NC_045644.1 coordinate 29,364,412, forward strand.
CTATATCCTACTGCTTGTCCTGTGCAGTTTAGACTAGGTTAGCTTTTCTCTTCTCCTTCAGCTGAAACACTCACCATGTCTAAGCCACATAATTCAAGATTAATCGTTCCACTCCACTAAATGTCATTGACTTCTACTCGTTTCTTCTTCAACATTTTCTTACTTGAGGGCTAAGTAAATGGTAATAGCCAAGGATAGCTTTATCCAGCACATAAAGGGCACCTTCCTTTTTTTGAACTCAGAGGACAATATTATACAAAAGTATTCCAATGTAATTGAAGAAAATGTACCAGTTACCATACATTTATTTCTGACTTCAACAGTCAACTTTCCATCCTCCATTAACTATTCCTTTTTTTTTTTACAACCTCGCAAAGAAAAATAATGCGCTTTTTTTTCCCCTAAAAAACCAAAATCCTCACAAAACAGCGGGAAACCATCTGAAACTCTCCCTTGGCAAAGTTTGTGCTTTGCAGAATTGGCAGGTGCACGCAATGAATGTGACACAAAGTGCAGTTTGTGTAATGTGCCAGAGACCGACGCTTGACAGCCAACTGCTGCCCCCGTCGTCGGCATCACTGCCTTTCCTTCTCGTACTCACAGGCAACTCTGACACTCATCTGCAGTGCCCTGGCACCTCTGCAGTTTGCATTCTGCACACCTATGATGCTTGTGTAATAAAGGCACAGCAATAAGCAGCAGAAACCAGACAGCAGATCAGGCTATACCAACCACTGCTTTAAGGTGAGTAGCTTCAGGTTTAATGCTGCTCCTTGTTCCATATGCACTTTCCTAGAAAACTTAAACAGCAAAGTAAACCTGGCTTTGCTGGCTCCAGCCTTAGTGCTGAGCCAGGTCAGAGAATATGAGCAGCAGCTCAACATGTCAGGAATATGAAGGAGATGAGCAGAAAGGGGTTGCTCTGAAAACAAGGAGTCTGAGTGACATGGTGATGGCTGAGCTGGTGCTCAGGCCCAGGGGGAATTGCACGATAGTCTTTGTGGTTGCCTAAGACATTTGAAGTAAATTAAACAGGAGTTTTCTCTTTCTAGCAAAGTGTGCATGGTCACGTCTCAAATGATACACAGGTTTTCCAGAAAGGACTTGGGTGGGGACAGCAAGCAGCCACTCATAGAAGGCCAGATTTCTAAACGAGGGATACCCCTTCATAGTGTCTTTAAGAAATAAAGCTTAAATATTTTCACCATTGTCCCTGAGCTGATCAACCCTAACCCAAACTACAAAGCTACCTGCTACAAAAAAAAAAAAAACCAGCACTGCCTACTGATATTGCAGCACAAAAAAATAGATGCATTTGCTCACACACACAAACAGAGCACTCTTGAGTAGGACTTTTCAGAGCCATGCAGTTGTGGGAGCAGGCTAAAGTGTTTACAAGGGTCTCAGCATGAGCTGGCAACCTAACTCTGGAAAATGCCACACACTATCAGAACATTATCTCATGCCTTCAATGCAAGCAGGACACTCAGACCTCTTCAGAGCCCCTTATCCAGTCAAAGATCAAATATAGAATTTTTTATATGTGCTTTGAAGAAGAAATAGGAAAATATTTCAGAAGACTACTTTGTTCACACTAAAAAAACCCATCACATGCATTTGACTGAATCAATTTGTGAGTCTACAACAACTGGTCAAGCAATTTCAACAGATCAAAACAGCAAGGAAACGAAAATAATCAAGGCAACAGCTTAAAAATAAAGTCTTTCCTTTTCTCTTATGGAATAAGAATTTTGTTATGAAATTCATAGAAATTTATTTTTTAACACAATCTCCTACTCCCCAGAGAAAGTAAACTGCTTATTTTGGGATTATATTAAATGGGCTAGTTACTTGCAGTGGTTATCTTCTTTCTTTCTCCCCACCTCTCAAAAAAATAAAGAGAAATTGTGCTCCTATTTGCTCTGAATTATTTTTCTGGTCTGAGCCACCTGCATGAAAAACTGACAAATCAACTCAATCCCACCACCCATCAAATGTTCATTTACATCCACATATTTCATAGATCAAAAGGAAAATTACCTTTTATGCTTCCATCTAGAAAATATAAGCTTCCTTGCAACAGAACACAGGTACAAGTTCCAAACCAGCTGAGCTGATTACCCAGCAGCTCAGGCAGTTCTGGACCTCCTGCCCTGCCACCTTGTTTCCTCGTTAGGATTGATTAGTACTTTGTAGCTGAGCCTAATTAAGGGTGTGGGGGTGCAGACCTGCAAGACCCATGTGTGAGGGCAGTTCCTGTGCTCTCTGTCCCCTGTTCCCTTGCAGCTGTTGCCATGCTGTTGAAGGATGCCAGAGGAGATTCCCTGTGCTCCCGTGCTCAGTGCCAGGTTGTGAACATTGGTATCTCAGAGCAAGGCAAGCACTGTTGTGCTTTATGCTCCCCCTGAGTCTGACTTGCCTTCCTTCTTTTACACATAGATATGAAGGGCCTCCTAAAAATGAGACAGAAGATCATAAAAGTAGTACCCTTGTAGATCTGCTTTACCACTTACTGCAATATGAAATTATACTCATACCTTAGTTTGTGATTTCAAGAGCAATGCAATTACTTCTCCTTGGGAAGTTCAAAATGCAGAGACAACTGAGTCTTTTAAAAAATTCATGTTGTTTTCCTGTCCTTTTTTCCTTTTCCCATAATTAACAATTATGTTAACATGTGGTTCTGTTCAGAGTCTGACACTCCTGTAAAGTTGATGGGTCTGCATTGAAAACACCAAAAGAAAAGAAGCAAGAAAGGAAAATGAAGAAACCTCATATTACTTGACTTCCCCACCTACAGTCCTGTGTACCTATGAATCCACTGATATTTTACTTGTATCTATTCAATAGGCAACTTCTACATTTTAGATAACGTACCAAAAAAAAAAGGTAATTTATTTTGTTTGGAGGTTTCCATCTATGCTTCTGATTTTTTTTAACTAGAGAATGTGACTTACATTTCTGAACATAGGAAGAGTGGAAATGCCTCAGCATTAAAAACACAATGGGAACAATTTTAAAGCTTATAATTTCCATAAAACATTTAGATACATTTCAAATCTAAATGAGCTGCTGATGAGAGAGCTGTTCTTTTTGTGTTATGTGACAGCAGAATCCCAAGATCCTTGTTCAACCATGATTCTCACTGAAATTTAGGAAAAAATTGTCTGAGCCAAGACAGCAGGATTCAGTCTCAGAGATTTTTCTGCAAGGCCCTAGGGCCAAATTCATTCTCGATTTAAATCAGACCAGCAGAACTGAAGTCAATAAAATGCCACTGATTTATATCAGCTCTTATTTATTGCTATAGCACCCATGCTTACTTCCATCCCTCCACTGTAATCATTCTCCACCATTCATTAGGTCCATATATAAAAGCTGTCAGAAAGCACAAGCCAACTGGCTGCTCTTTGCAAACCTCCAAATGTCAGATTTCCCTCATTTGCAAAAAAAGGTCTTGATCTTACTAATGCTGGTGGAAATAAGGATTCCTACAATGCAGCCCCATGCTGTTCCATTGGGATAAATGAGATAAAAATCAAGAACTGGAACACAGAGCTACTGTGAGCATTACTGTTCACATTGCTTTGAGGTGTGTCATGCAGGGAATTTTAGGGCTGGCTCTTTCTGGGTTATCTCACTGGTAACTTCAGTTCTATTTAATAATGTGTAACCTCTTAGTGACATTTCTAGACAGATTCCCTGTCATTTCCTACTGAGTTGCTTTATTTTTTTTTCCTTTTGCCATTGTTCTGCAGAGATGTTCAAAACTCATTTGCATAAAAATACCCTATTATTCCATTTTTTATGCAAAATGATGAATCCCTACAGTGTCTGAAGACAGAATGGGGGGGGGGTGCCTGGCTGTGTTCAGTGTTTTGCTGAAGACCAAGGAGGCAACTGCAAAGTGTATCCCCTGATGGCCCTTTGGTTCAGTTCTCAAGTGACTTGATGCTCTCAATGTAGGTTCCTCCTGGAAGAAACCTAAATGATGGCTCCATGCCACAACCATGCAATCCAAGAGGTCCCACAGCCTCACTATGGCTGTTCAGTACATGCCTAATGCTTCTTCCTTCCACAAAGCTTCAAAACACAAAACCTAGAGGAATTTATCCCCAAGGACTAGTTTATCTCTTATCTCATGTAAACCCCTCAAGACATATATAACATCAGTATTTAACAGCTCTGCATGAGTTGTTTTGGTCAACCAACCACTCCTCTGAAACTAAATTACAGCTCACAGAGATGTAACCAATGTCCTGTGAACTTTTAGGTTCCTTCTCTAGAATCTCCACTGAAGATCTGACTTAATTCATTATGCCCCTGGTAATGTCATAATACAACAACAACAACAACAACAAAATCACTCTCAATCTACAAAGCCAGTGTGGGAATATCTGCCCAACTAGGCTGCTTTCTTTCATTATCCTAGTGGTTTGTAACAGGATAAATGTATAATTTTAATATGTTGATGATTTATCTTTTACTCAGGCTTCTGCTAATTTTGAAGGAACAAGAAATTGTAAAAGTATAGTGTAATTATTCTAGTCTTGCTTACCTTTTTTTTTTCTTTATTTTCCTTTAGGAGATACTGCTGGAGCTTCATTTAAAATAGGAAGATCTTGTTTTGTATCCCACTGCTGCACAAAGAAGTGCTCTCAACTATGTACCATATGCTGTGCCATTTAATTTCTTAGGTATTTACTAGTTTAAATAAATGGATCACAATCTGAGAAGTAAATCTGCAATTCTCAACCTGAAGGTACTCTTACTTACTTGACAGAGTCATCTTTCACATGGGCTGAAGGACAAAACCTTTGGTCTAAGTTCATGAAGTATAAATTGTCTTCTGTTCTTTTGTTCCATGCAAGCCTGTTTTTACATGAGTAGATCACATTGAAAGATGGACAGATTGTTTAAAAGTAAATTAATCAATATGACTGTGAGAGAGATGACTGTTCTAGTGACTAAGTGCTGCAAAACATGGGAGGACAATGGAAGCCTGAGCTTAGAAAAGTCCTTCCCCTCTTTTTGTCAAACTAGTTTTACTTGAACCAAAACTGCAGTCCTCTAGGTGCATTTCAATTTGTGGGGTTTGGTTCTGATGAAGTAAATCAGCACAAGGATGACCATAATCCAGCAGTTTGTCCAGGAACCGTTGCCTGCCAGAATTGTAGACTTGAATTTCCATTGAAGTTACACTGATTTCCTTGACTTTACCATTGATTGCAACTTGACTTGAAGCAAGGGATTCATTACTGTCTTGAGATATGATTAAGTTACTGTGTATAGAAACTTTAAAAGTTGAGAAAATTAAAGAATGTTGTCTGAGAACAACAGAGCTGGTCTGCTTTTTGTTCTTATTCGATATGCATCTAATCTTTTTAAAAAACTTCACTACTTGCCTTATTGATGTCTTGAGGCAAGGAGTATAGTGTATTAAGATGGGTTGATTTAAATCGGTTGATTTGTTTGAATGTCATTACAGATATCTGTAATGCACTAAGGTAAAAGATGCAAATACAGCTATATGCTCCATCAGCTATATTAAATTGTCTTTTTTTTTATTAGTCAGTGTCCCTTATAAATGTCAAAACTTTACAGCTGTTATAGTCAACTTACATGCAGAAACTTCTGGCTGAAATTTTGTTGTTCAATGTTGTTTGCCTGAAATTGAAAGAAATATATGTAATCTTAGTCTAAAAATCAAATCCCTGAACCCCCTGTACCAGTGACTTTGTAGATTGTGAGACTGAGGCCATTAAAGTTTTTGCCCAATAAATGATCTTGATAAAGCAAGTAAGAATAAAATGTAGAAGCTCAAATGAGGCCAGTCATCCAGCTCTCCAAATAGTCATCATATTTTCAATAATAGTAAATCCGTATTTACCAGCGTATACACCTATTTTCTAAAACACTTCACACTAAAGCAAACGGAATATGTTCTGAGACACTTCTGAGACAATGCCAAATGAATTTCACTCTACAAGTTCCTATACTAATCTAGTAATCATTCCTCAAGGCTTTCTAGCTCTGCTGCCATATGTTTTTTTGTGGGGAGAACATAAGAGTTGAATTTGGTTGTCAGCATTTGTTTTGTTCACGGGGGTATCCTTCACTGAGACAAATAAGCATATATAGTCAATAGTCATGAGGGCACTGTTACATTTCCCTTATTGCACGGAGTTGAGACCTTTCCCAAGTCACTCACTGTGAGAGGACTTCATTCATATAACTCATTTCTTTACAGTTTGTGTTACATTTTTATTCTTCTCAAATGATGTCTGCATCATCACCTGCTCTAATCACCTTTGCTCCATTATTTCCCTTTTGAATTCCTTAAAATTCTTCTTAAAATTCATAAAGCAAATCGATGTGTATGACTGGAAAATGAGTCTGCTACTCTCAGCCTTGCAACGCATGGCAGCAATTATGTCATTCTAAACAACCTGTGTAATCTTGAATACCTAATGTACAAAGTCCTCAAAAGGCATGTGGACAATGGATTGCATTTGAACAGAAGGAATTAAAAGGTGCAAAACTATTGTAGAAGGGAGCCAGTCCACAGGAAAGAAGACAGATGTGTCAAAGGAAGGGATGAATACATCAATGTATTTATGAGCATTTGTCTGGGATGAGGAACTTCAGCTGTGAAAAAAAGGGACTGCTCCTGAAAAGCCACAACAGGTGGGCTGCCTACACAGATCAAATTCACTTAAAACAGGGGGGGCAATGTCACAGAATGTCACTTCTTCTCTGCAGAAATCCAGCTGAGGGAGTACAGTGCTCCATCTGGCAGAAAACTAGTCAGATCTACAGAGGAGAAATTTTAGCTGTGTTCGCTTGGGAGAGGCTGAAGCATACATCTAAATATGAAAAGCCTTTCATGAGAAAGGTGAAATTTAATTTCTCTCTTCTCTTTTCTCTTTCCCATTTATTTTTTCCTTATTTTTTTCTCATGGGGGTGATTTTCTTCATCATTACTGGCTAGTCTGAAAGCAGTGAAATATCTAGAGCATTTCAATTTTATCCCTGAGGGTCATGCCATCTCAAAAGGCATTTTATTATCATGATATGTAACTTTATTTTGTCATTTGTTTAGCCCTAATTGTGACATGCATCTTATTTAATTTTTTGATCCTTTTTTGTTAAATTTTCTTGCACGTGGTTGAGGTGACCTGAATGCTCCCCATTTCTCATGTCTTTATTTCTACTCTGCAATAGAATAAGAATAGGAGGACATCACATCCTCTCTAAGATGCCTTGATCATATTTTATTTTCTTTGATGTATTCCGAGTGTGCCCTTTCCTCTGTCATATGCAGTGCTTCTTGTAGCAACTTTTAAAAATTGTGATTGATTTCTTGGCTTTCCTTTTAACCACAGTCTAAAGCTTCTTTAGTTTTCCAACTGCCACCATCCTTTAGTTTCCACATCTTGACATTTTCTCTAAAAATTTTCTAAATGATTCTGAAGAATCCATGGTTTGATAATTCTTCTCAATGTATCTTTATATACTGTGCTTTAGCTGTATGTAATAATAAAGCATTGAGACAGTAAACAAAAACTAAATTCAGATTTCTTCATAAATTTTAATTTAAATACTTCTGCCTTTCATATTGCTAGGGACAAATGAAATTACCATAAGCACAGAAAGCACATGCTTGGCTTCACCTGAAATAATACTGCTATGTTTCTTATGTCTTCATTTTCTTAAGGAAAAGCTGGGGAACTCAGAGGCATTAATCACCAAACTTTATGATGTCACTGAGAGCACATTACAACTATGTAATACCTTCCTATTTTCACAATACTATTATCAGTATGATATTGAGGATTTAAGGCAGTTACCTGGGCATCTGCATTTATGGAATTTTTAAACACCTAGATGTAAGCAGGTGGGACTGCCAGGTATTCATGTAGAGAGAGACATAAGGAGCCCTATTCATCAAGGCCCATTGCCTCTGGTTTTATTCAGAAATTAAAAGCCTGCAGGGTTTAACAGCATCCCTTTGCAATATAGTCTTCTGTGCAAAGAAGACTTCTCAATTTACTGTAAAAGTCCAATATCAGAGGAAACCAGAAATAAAAACTCTATCCAAGACAGTTCTGTGCCCAGTCAGTATTGCATTTCAGTGATGAACACAAAGGAGGAACATATGTGAATTGTTCCTTGTTATTCTATTTCCAGCAGGGCAAAGCAGCCAGTGTATCCAGTTTTTTCCAGCATCAAGGATGTTAGTTGTAGAAACAACTGTGTTATCACATGAAAATGAGGAAACACCAGTTGAGAAGCTGGTGCCAAAGGAGAGAAGCCACACAAATTTCTCATTAGCAATTTATGAGCCTGATAGGAACAATCTCCGGGAAATTCTCACAAACAAGTGAAGTGCAAGTTTCTCCACAGTCATGGGAATGTTCATGCTTTTTTTTTTTTCCCCCAAAAAAGGAGTGCAATAAAAATAAGATATTATCAAAACAGGAAGGTTTATCTCATCTTAAGTCTCTTTCTGAATAATTTCCTTGCAGTTTATTTGCCTTTTGTGAGAGTTCACATGAAACAGGAAAATGGTTTATTTCTATGGACGACTAAAAAAGGCAAGCTGAGGAGCTGGAGACAAAGAGAAGAAATTAAATATGCAAGATAACCAAATCATGCTTTGCAGATGTATAATGTTAAGTTTAATGCTCAAGTGCTGGTGATCCTTCATACACCGGGTTATAAAGCTCCAGAGTTCAATGAAGATTTTGGATAAGAATAACAGAGGAAGTATCAGTTCCTGCCAGTAGTAGGAATGGACTAAGGGAGCAGAATCCCTTCAGTGAAAAGCATCAGTTCCAGAAGAGATAATTAAATGTGGTATTAGTTGACTGAAGGAATACAACTGGAACTTTGTCTGGTGTTTAGTTTGATTGAAACCCATATAGGTGGGTGCCTTTAACCAGGTGAGAACTGTTATGAATGAAGTTAAGACTTTAAAACAGAGTGAAGGAGTTAACTGCAGTTGGCAGGGGTATCTGATGCATGTGCAATTGGTCAATGTTCTTTCTTGTCTCTCTCCAATGCCATATAAATCTCAATAGCTGTTGGGTGAATTAGCAGAAGAGAAGACCTGAAAAATCAGTTTGTTATTGACTTAGGATCACCAGGACTTAGTTCTTCTTTTTGCCTTATATTCAATATAACCTATATTCAATATAGCCTGAAAATTAATCGTTGGAAAATTCAATCTTTTTGGAAGTTTGAGCTTGATTTCAAAGCAAAAATCCTCATTTAAAACAAACATTTGCACATTCACTTTTCAGCAATCAGTTGAATATAAAAGCCTGTAAACCCAACACCCAAAACCAGAGCTGAAACTTCAATTAGATGTACACATAGAAAGAAGTTCCTTACTGAAGACACTACAACTTGATTAAGCAAGAAAAGAGCAGAGTAAAAGAATATGGTTTCTGGCAGAGCTACAAGGACAGGTAGATCTGGAGACTTAGGCACATTGTTAATCACTAAATAGGGAATGTCTAAAAAAGTTGGGAATCCTTCAGCACTAGCTTAGTTATTTCACCTGAGGAGTACATTTCCTCTTCAGCCCTGATTTTTTTTTTCAGTTCCTGAAGTCAGGTAAGAGTGAATGAACAAAAACCAAGGGAAAAATATTATAGATAACACTGGTCAAAATATTATTAATATTATTATTAACATTAGTATCATCTTTTAATCAGGTGCAGTATCGGAGATAGCCAAATCTAATGAGAAATTGTTCAAATTTTGCTTGAGTTCTACATACAGAGTGGAGCTGTTCCCTGCTTAAATTATTTCATTTCACCTCTAGCAAGCCAGGTGAAGTGAAGCAAGAGTGACATCAGTACTGTCCTGGCCCTGGTCAGAAACGTTACGTCTTGTGAATCAGCAGTGCCCACCCCACCTTCTTTCTGGAATAGGAAAGGAGAAAGAGAGCAAGAAAGCAACTGTATCTGTATTCACATGTAACCCCACCTATCTTGTGGAGATCAGTGTTGAGACTGCTTAGTCATGATGGCAATTATAATAATGTGGAGAAATAAGTAATTGAAAAATTTACATCATCATTATTACAGTTCTTAAGCTCAGCTCCAAACTCAACAGAAATTGTATTTCATTTCTAGGAATGTCCATTTGAAGGCCTCTCTATTTGACCAATAATGCAAACTCCACAATCCATAAAATCACTTAAGCCAGTTCTCTTCAGCCTTAAACTGGTGGGGTCTTGGACCAAACCACTTACACAAAAACACCAGGTTATACTTTTGCCTATTTCAAAACTGGAAAAACCCCACAGAATTCAAAGAGATTTCAGGGGGAAAAAAATTAATCCACTACTGAGCTATGGAGAAACCCATTTTGTCTGGTCTTCACAGAACAGGATGACTGCGTTGCTTTGTTCATGCAAACTAACTTACAACACAGAGCTTTGGCCATGACAACTTTGTACATAGAGGAAATGAAGTCAGCAGGAGTAGATCAGAGATCATTTTTTCTACTTCTGACAGGAAAAAGGCCAGATCTCTAGAAAAATGGGGGTTTGTGTTTCTAGATGTACAATTTTCCAAGATAATATGGAAAGGTAATATTAATTTCTTAGCACATCCTTGTCTATAACATTTTCCTATCTGGGGTGCTATTTCTGTTTATAAATATGATTATGTAAAATCAGACAATAAAAAGTGGACAGTGCAATGAAGAATCAGTCACCCAAGTAGTGATCCCAGCCATCCCACAGGGAACACTGCACAGTTTGACAACACCTAAATAAACATGTGTAGTTATAAAACTGTGCTACCATTTCGATTGCCTAATAAAAAGATATCTAAAAACACTGGCTAGATTGTTGATGGCTCAGTTATAGAAAAAAGACAAAGGGGAGAATTGTCAAATTTTTTTACCACTGCTCTGTTCTTGTATTGATGTGGGGCAAACTCATTGGCAGAGAAGTGAAAAGAAGTGAAAGTGAAATGTTTTGGCTTTGAATACCCACTATCGAATTAAATTTATATCCCTGAATCCTTAAAAGTTCTTGAGAATCCCTTCCAAAATTTCTCTCTTTCTTATTTCCCAAAAGAGGCAGTAAGATGGGACTTTCTCTCTCCTTTCTGCCACCCAGCATCTCTGATCTCTGCGAGCAGAGGTGGAGTTGCAAGCCCTCACAAAAAAAAAAAAAAGATGACAACTGCACCCATCTCCACCACCTGCTTCTCCATCCCCAAAAAGAGGAAGATGCCCTCTGCTGATAATATGGCCTGTTCTTTCCTCTCCTCAGGAAAAGATATGAGGTCTTTCTGGAGAAGAAAAAGCAAATTAATTCTGCTGGGGAAAAGCTGCAAAAATGTGAGCCCTAAACATGAATACTTAGAAAGAGAATAGATTTCATATTTGGTTCTCTAATTGTAGAGACCATTGGACAAATCTGGATTTAAGGCAATCTGGAGAAATGAAGGGGCTCCAGGTGACTCTGTCAACAGAGCTATTAATAAATGATGACTTTCTTAGATACAGAACACAGAAACAAGAAGCTGCCTGCTGCTCATCTGCACAGTGCTGAGAGCAAAGCATATTTGCACAGACCTTTTTTGGCACTTAGGAAGGGGAAAATTTGGGTTTCTGCTGAAAAGGGAAATGCTTTCTTTCCAGATCAGCTGCTGATAGCACGCTGTTCCTAGCAGTAAAGAGGTTTTAAATATTGACAGTATTTCTTATGTTCTGCATGAGCAGTAAGTGGGCACATTCCTTTATCTCCCTTTATATCCTTCCCTACTTGAATTTTGTTTTTCTTCACAATATTCTCTCCATTTAAAAAGCAGGGAAAATTAAAATTCCTCAGTTGAAGCAGTATGCCTTCCCTGATTTGGTTCACTTTTGCGAATTATCTATTTAGTTTTACCTCCTTGCTTTTGTGATTCTTGGTTTTGTTTAATCTGCAGTACACAGGAGGCTGGTGGAATTACAGGAGGAAAATGAGCTGCGTAATGCAACCTGAGGAGGGTGTGGCAAATGGGGACTTACTGGCAAATTGATCCAAAGGGATTATTTCAAAGTCATCTTTCCTAAAGCTCTGTTTTAATGGGATTAGAGAGATGCCTGATACATATTTGATTTCAGCAACCTTTCAGAGACCCTTGCCTGCCTATGATATCTCTGTGCTGTAAAGGATGCTGCAGCTATGATATTTGTTTTATTTCAGGGTAAATTCCATAGGACAGTAGGATATTTTAGAGCTGTGAAAAGATGTCAAGAAATCAGAAAATACTGATCTTCTGGCTTTATAAATATCCTCTTTCTTTTTTTTTTATTCGTCATAGCAGCCTACAGTTACTATATCTAAGGAAGTGCTAAACTTTCTCTCATACATGAGACTGACATATTTTATCAGATTTCATGTTTCTTTCAAATCTACAGTAATCTCATTGACATAATTGTTACATATATTTTAATTGATTTCAATTTCTTTGTATGAGATCTTGACTCTGGTGATGACAGAGGCAAAATTACAATCCCTTAAGTTTCCATCTTTCTAAGTACTGCTTTAATAATCTTACCACTGACCTTACTCACACGATTTTTCCTCGGCTTTCCTCATGCTTTGCATACAGAGAGCAGATGAAGTGCTGTGTCCTGCTGGATGGTTCTCCATGACCACAGTTTGTGGAGACATGCCAGGTAATGCTTCTGACAAGGCAGGTTGGTGAGGTACCAAAGTTGATGTTGCCTTCATTAATTTTTCCAGTCCTTTAGATTTAAATGTTTGTTTCTGCAATATGAAAATTTTCCTGAAGTTGCCACCTTTTTAGACAGCAGTCCTGGCCAGGTAAGGACTTTACAAAGTGCTTTCCACAAAGAATGTCTGGTTCCACTGGGCTGTGGCTACCAAACAGTAAATCAAACTGACTGCAATTAGTTCTGTGTTAAATGTTCACTTATACTTTCAGTGGATTTGGCCCCAGGGTTTGCAACCAGATAAGGGTCTTGCACCCATTTCACACAAAGAAAAGAATCCAGGTAACTGAGAAGAATATTTTGATTTCTCTCTTTTGTCTTCTCCAAATGTATTTTATACTGTTTGGCTAAGCAATACCAGACTTGTGGGGATAGGAGACAAAGTGTTTCATAGATAATTATAATATTATTATGCAAAAACGGAGACAAAATAGGTCCATTTATTTATTTAAATTTTGTCTTCCGTGTTTTTACACAGGCCTGGGCTCAAGAGGCGAAACAAGTGGCTCATCCCAGAACAATGGCCTTAATTTGCTTCACAAATGAGACGCAGGAATCCAGCAGCAGAGACAAAACAGGAGATAGGCTGAGGGGAGGTTTCAATGTAATTACTTATGCTTAATGGACTTTCAAATTTAGTGTGGGGTTCAGCTCTTCCAGTTCACCTTAAAAAGGTAATGGGACCCTTTCTAAGCTTCCAGAAAAGATTTGGCTCTGGTACTGAGGGGCCTCCAGTGCAAATTTACTTGTATCATTAGAAAAGCCATTTCCTTTTACATGTAAGCCTAATGAAAGTACACTTAATTTGTAATTTTGTATAATTATAGATCTTGATGAGACAAATGAATATGAATTCAGTGTCAGCTTGTGAGTTCATCATTCCTTGTATCATCCATTTCTCAATTATCTCTAATGGTTGTCTCCAAGAGATTTACATCTTGTCATTTTCCTGCTAACCCACATAACATATCCTTGCAGAACTGTACCAGCGATTTGTCCTAAGGAGAGTTTGTGTCCCACGCCAAGTTTCTGAAGGTTAGGCTTCTAAAATACTTCCAGACTATCTCCAATGTAGATACTGATTTCACAGAATCACAGAACCACTAAACATGCTAAGTTGGAAGGGACCCACAAGGATCATCCAGTCCAACCAGTAGCCCTGCACAGGACCATCCCCAAGAATCCCACCATGTGCCTGAGAGTATCATGTAAATGCTCCTTGAACTCTGGCAGGCTTGGTGCTGTGACCACTTCCCTGGGAAGCCTGTTCCACTTCCTTCCAGCTTGTGGTATTCCTTTTGTTTGCTTGTTCACCTTTAGAACAACAGCCAGGTACTCCAACACTGATGCCTTCTCATCTCAAATTTCCATCCCCTTCTCTCCTTTGAAACCTTGCTCAAGTACATGTTAGATCTCAATAACACAGCCAGTTGTTTCTCCATGCACTTCTTTTTTTTTTTTTTTTTAATGCATTAGTACAATTTCCTAAATGTCTTGCGGGGTTTTCCAGTTCTCAGCTTTCTTTTTTCAACATTCCTCTTATGTCCTCACAGTCAGTTCAATGGCAAAGTGACCTCCACCCTGGGCTCTAGGCTGTACATTCCAGCTACCTTCTGGGTCTCTCATTGCTCTTCTTATTTATAGCAATCTTTTCCTCACAATCATGCTTTTTCTTTTTCCTTTTTTTTTTTTTTTGTTTAACTGCTGAATTTACTCCCAGGGACAATGCTTACAAGAGAACTCTAAGGCCTAACAGTAAAAGCAAACATGAGGCACCCTAGGGAGGGCCTGCATGCTTTTCAGAATTTGTTACTGGTTCTTAAGGGAACTACATGTTTCTGAAAAAAATGTGTTCAGGACAGAGACGAGCAGTTCCTCTTCCATGACTCTCCCATTACGAAAGCAGACATCCAAATAATTCAGATATAAATAAAATTTTTAGAAATCCCACATTTCTAACCTCCCTTTTATCCTTTACATGGTCATCTCCCAGTATTTAGGGTAAGGATTCATTTCCATTTCAGAGTAGGGAAAAAGTAAGCTCACATATTGTAGTGTTTTTTCTGTGCTCATTCATCTTACTGACTTTCATCTTGAAAGCCTCCAGGATTAACTGAGAACATTTTTTTATTTTTTTTATCCAAGGTAATGGAGGCAGCAGCCTTAGCAGAAACAAATTCTTTTCCACCAGAAGGAGAAGGGCTCATAACATAGCTCTGTTTATCATCCTACAAAATAAAAAATACTGCAGCTCCTCAGTCTGCCACTTTAAAATGTTCAGAACCAGTCATATTTTGTCATTATTTGCTTGACCAGGAAGGTATTTCAGTGCTCTTATGAAAAATATTTGGGTTATGAGTACTGTTAATTTTGCAGTGTATGATGTAATTGACTTCCCTTACACATCCATAAATTGTCAAGTACTCCAGGTATCTGTCACATCCCATCTGATTATAGAAATGCTTGTAGATAATTTAATAAACATAGTTTTACAAAACACCTGAATAAGCAGTGTTTAAAGATTTACAAATTTAAATGGACTGGAAAGACATTAAATAAATGTAAGACAGAGTCCATCTTACAGTGCAAAAAAAAATAAAATACAAGTGACTTTCCATCACCTGCTGATCAATCCTTATTGTATTGCAAATGCTGAAGTAATTTTGTTCAGTTTTATGAGCAATAAGCTGGTTGCTCAACACTACAAAAGGCTGGGCAAAGATAAGAAGGGAACAGTGCCTTTTCCAGACAGAACTGCTGGACAGTACTAGCCTTGCCCTGTCTTTCTCAGAGAAACTGTGATTGAATAATACCAGAGCAAAACCCACAGCATCACTCAGCACTTCCAGCAGCTCCTAGGAAATAAGGTTTCCTATTCTACTTAAGAATGAAGCAGAAATTATAGTTCTCAGACTCACAGGATAAGCAGGTTCCCCAAGAGCTGTCATAACTAGGCTTTATTGCTAAACGTGGTTCATGTTTGGATGGAATTTAGAGAAAGCTCTTATGTAAAGAAATTGTGAGCCCTTCAGTGCCTGACTACCACTTACTGACCCTGCTGAGATCTTACCCTTGCCAACAAATATGAACTGGTAACTGGGTAAAGGCCTGTCATCACACCTGTCACAGAAGCTTGGTTTAGATAATTTCTAGCTTCAGATGTCTTAATTTAAAAATGCTTGTAGTATGACAAACAGAAATGAGGCAGAGTTTGGAGAGATAGAAACGGCAAGGGAAAGAATATTTCTTATAAAGAAATATATATGCTCACATAAATGAAGGATTACCAGGAAAAAAATTAAAGGGAAAAAGTATGAATTTGGAATGACATTTTCATTACAAGGTAGAATACAAATATCAATAAAATTTTTGTAAAAATGTGTTTACTGCAGTGTTTCTTAGCTTAGTAGTAATTCTTGGATTTTCTTACCATGGAAATGGTTTCCAAAGAGAAAAACTTGAGGTTGGGTCCATGGTTACTGCATTTCCACAACTCTTCTTTGAATAACCAAGTTCAAATCACTCCATCCAGCACATCATCTGTTCGTCTTCTCTGTCATAATCCTGATGACTAAATAGAAGTAGATAAGGAAAAGAAATCTCAAATAATTGTGAAAAGAGGTGGTGTAGTTCTTGGGAATTGCTCAGACACTAACAGCAGTACTCAAAACTAGATTTGGGAGCTGGATAAATCTCCAATTCTAAGTGATGTCTCCCTCCTGCAGTAAGATAGATACATATTTGAAGAAATGGAAAGAGAAGTGATTTTTTTTCTTAAACATAGGGAAGAACTGCTCAAGGAATAAGAAGATCAGCAGAACAAAGAGATTCCACAAATCAAAATTTCCTCTGTTTTCTTTTCTCCATTTATAGAATGAAAATATCAAGCATGCAGATAGCTTACCCATGTAATGTTTCATTTCATAGGGTTTTTTGAGAGAAGGCAATAGAGGAAAAATACAATAATCACTTCTTGCCTGTCATATCATATCATAACCATATTGTAACCTGAAAGATTTAGAAAGAGTACTAAAAACTGAAATGTTTAGAAGATTGCAATGCATGGATGTATATGTACAAAAGAAATCCTTGGCTAAGAAGTGATCTTTCTCACTTTACTTTTCCAAAACGTGGTACAGACAAGGGAATTTCTATGTGAAGCAGCAGAAACAATCCTCATCCCCACAACTGCCACAAGATTTTAGAGCCATTTGCATAGTAGGAATTTCTGCTGGATTTTCTAACCTCCCCACAGAGATCATCATATGGATTTCTGTAATTGTACATGGCTTTGTTTTAGCTTTATATGCTGTGTTCTTGACAGTATTGGCACACAATAGCAGCTTAGACTATAATAAGGTGTTAGTTTTTGCTTGTTTCCATCCCTACTGTAGTCCTTGGTGTGTATAATTACTGTATTCCTTTCTCTCTCTCGCTTTCCTTTTTAAATCCATTATTCCAACTTCTGGCAATGAAGGAAACACTATGGATGCCAGCATCACCTCCATTTTGCTGTTGCACTACTCTGACTCTTTCCAGAAGCTGCTTATTCCATTTCTCAGCTGTCCTGGGAAGATGTTCAGGAGCAGAGGAAGGGATATGGGAACCACAGAAAATCACTCTGGAGAGGTAGAACTTCGTTAGCTCATTTGGCCCCATTTTGTGGAGAAGTCTCACTACTTCCAGTGGCTTGGGCTTCACACCATCCTGTAACTTTATACCTCAAACTTTACATCTTCCTTGGGTAAAGGTTGGGAAGATTATCTGAGTTGCCTCTAACTTAATTTCTTCAGTCAAGGATTTAGGAAAGAAGAAAAAACCACCAATTGTTGTTTTCAGCAGCAGACTCAGTTAATAAATCCCATTGAGACATGATAACCCTTTTTACCTTGAATCACACTCCCATTCCTGACTTTTTCTCCTCCTTATTTGTATAGTTCTTGGGTTTTTCTCTTTCAGTATGTTACCAGAAAGTGGGGAAAAAAAAAAAAAAAACCAAACCAAAAACATTTAAAAGCACAGTATAAAAAAGATCAGATATGAAAGTCATGTCTCGCTCAAGATATGACACCATTGCTGTCCTGAAGTCAGCTTCAGTCTGTCTTCCTCTTGAAACAGTGGGCTCTGGAAAAAGCCCTCAAGCCCAATATTACTTTTAACTTTTTTAATCCCCACTTTCTTTAGCACTGATCTGACAAACTGTTCTGCTGGTGCTGAACTCACTCTTATTGAATGATTGATTGGCAGGCTTCTCCTGTCTGAGATAGTGTGGCTGCTGCTGAGCCTGTGCTCCTTCGACTGAAAAAGGACCAATGAATTTAAAGGTGCTTTGCTCTCCAAAGAGCCTCTTTATTATCCTCCAGATCTTCTGACACTTCAGAAATACAAAGTCAAGTTTCCCCTCTGCCTGTTCCCTGTTTGGAATGATTGTTTTGTTGCATTTTGGCTGCACAAAGGATTGTAGTTCAAAAGTAGTTCAAACTCTGTTAAACGACAGATAGCTGTTAAACTACATCTGTGGGCACTGGTATACAAGAGCTCAAAAGTGGTGAAGTTTGGGATGGGAATGGGAGTGAAGTTGGCTAAGATAGATCTTTCGTACCTCAAATCCCCAATGAAGCCTTGACAGTGGAAGAAAAGTAAAGTGTGATTTATCCCAACCTCAAATAAAGGCTTCATTTCCGACAACAGGATCTGAATTGAACTTTGTTGTGGGCTTGGGCTAAAATCTTGTTCTACTTTCATCTCTTTTTTTCCACATTGCTATTGGCATAAACTATAATGACCCCAGAGAAATGCAATAGGAAGATCACCCATGGCACCTATGGCACTACCTCATTTCTTCTGGAAAAAACACTGAAAAGGATGCTTGAGAGGACTGAATCCACAGATACCTGCATAAAGTCCATTCCCACAAAGAGCCACCCGAACTGACAGCTGCTGCATTTGTGTCAGAATGTTTAATAGATTTAGCAGTGAAGCACATATTAGAGGCAGAAACTGAGCTTTTCTGAATTCAATCTAATGCAGCCCATTCTTTATGAACTAGAGCATTTAGCCTCCATGTACCTCCTCCCAAAGTAAAGTACATGAAAGAAGTTTTTTAGTGGCAAGAATAATGATTTATGACTAGCACTTTTCATTTCATAAGCTATCAGCTACTATTTAAAAGTACTTTAAGAAAATATATATTCCACTCATACGTATTCAAATTTTGCTAACACAAAGCTACTGTCACGGTGGTTAGTTCATCTGTTATTTGCATTAATAAAAATAAAAATATTATTCTTCAACTTTAGCATAGCCTATATTTAAGTATTTTTGAAAGCTTGGCAAATATTAACCCTTACACAGCTCTAGGTCACTCTCCCTATGAAGAGTGCGAATGCCAAATATATTAAGTAATTTATTCCAAAGCTTCTCATTGAGATGTCTGATACTTTCTAGCCAATTGTCCTTTCTCATAACCATTACATTTTATTAATTTTCAAGAAGCAACTAAAAACCAAAGGCAGAAAATAAAAAGACTGTTTATGTGTGGCAGAATAAAAGGAAAATCTGAGTGAGACAGGCTACAGCTAAACTGGAGCTTGGCAAGAACCAGAGGATTGGTGCTCTTCTGTCCCATGGCAATACTTCTATTTTCAAATATCTTTATCAGATTCAGCACTGAGAAAGAACACAGTATGTGTAGGCAGACTAATTAGTTTGTTAGCAAGGTTAATCATTACATCAGTATGGTACCCTAGCCTACTGCCATTATGCACCCAAGAAAACTAATTCAGTTAGATGTGGATTTTTTTTTTTTATATTAGGATACAGCTTTCACCTTTTATCTTATACTTGATAAGTTGTATTTTAGAGACGACTGGTGAAGAAGGGAAAAGAATATACAATGTTGATTTATGTATTTAGCAGCGTATATGCTATTTTCTGGAACCAGGAAAAGAGATCAGAACTGAAAGACAATTTTAAAAAATGGTTTATGCTGCCATGTTTTTGATAACTGAAAAAAACCCTCACCATTTTTCTTTCAAGTTTTTCATTGAAACAACATGGCTGGACATCTCCTTTTGCACTAACTCCAGCTGCAGTTTTTGTTCCCTGCTCACTGTCTGATAATATTTTTGGTTGCAAGCTATCAAGACAGGCGTTTTTTTACTTCTTTCCTCACATTGAGTGGAAATACACAATTCTTTTCTGTTTTATTCTCCTCTGGCTTTAGTCCTCTGCCAGTTTTGCACAGGTGCTTCATCTCCTGACACCCCAAACAGACCTATGACAGGCAGAAAGAATTGCAGTCCCCTGCAATGAAGATCATTGGTGTTATATATATATATATATTTTTTTTTAATATATAAAAAATATATATTTTTTTTTTAATTTTGTTGTAAAGTCTGTTTCAAGAGAATGACTGGATTCCCACCTAGCCCATTTCAATGTTGAGCTCCTAGGTCCTGCACTTCTTTTCAGCCTGCTCAGAAAAGAAACCACACAGGTCCAAGAAACGTGATTAGAATGTTCAACCACACAAAAGACTTCAATATAAATATTTGCAAAAGACCAGAGCTAGAAGATTGAAAGAGAATAGGATATAACAGAATTGCCTTAACTTTAAAACTATGTTTCAATAAAATTAAACTCTGGTTGAACTCCATGTTGGAATGCCGAGGTGCTGTGATAAATGGAGGACTCAATCCTGTTTCACCTGCAGGAAAGGGAAACAAATTCTTTGTAATGCACTTTATTAAAATGCTGATTTTGACTTTTTGCCTATGACAGGGCAATCTGTAAGAGAAAGTAATAAGGCAGGGAAGCTTTGAATTTTAATATCTCTCTTCCTCCTCTTCCTTCCCTTCATGTTTTTCTCCCCTCCCTTGGCTAAGTAGAATTGGATGACTATGACTCAAGCACATACAAAATTAAAAGGCTTGTATAAAATTAAAAGGCATACCCTTGCCTGCTTCTTTATTTACCTATATAACTATATAGATAAAAATCTTAATAGTCCCAAGAACAGGTTATCTGAGAGTACCAATAGTGTGACTATGTGACTTTTCCAGAAAATTGACTTAAATTGATAATCTTAGGTCCTTGTATAGGAAACACAATTTGAAAAATATTTCAAACTAAACTCATACAGCTTGGTGTAATTTCCTTACGTCTGTTTCTTCTTAGTAGCTCATGCTTTTTTATTACAGGTATAACATCCTGCAGAAGTGGCCTCTAGTGGATTTAGAAGAAAATGAAGTCAGAAATATCTTCCATATTGTGTATTCACCAGGATATTTAAATTGAAGGAATTGATTTTTTTCCATTCAAGTGTTGCACTAAAAAACAAATCTAGGAAGACACCTGATTTAAAACAAACAACCAAATAAACCAACAAAAAAAAATCATGACGGCTCTGGGGAGAAGAGACTTCATTGATATTAATTACGTCCAATTTTAAGATCACTGTCCTGGGACTTCAGCACAGGAATGGAATCTTATGGCAAAAGTAAACAAAATAAAAGCATATTAAAGAGGAGCATCCCAGGATCTTACAGTCTTGGATTAGCCAGTGACTTGGTCTATGACCTTGGATAAATCACTTGTCTGATTACATCTTGGGAAATCAGCTGGAAAACAAGCATAAAGGCTGCCCTCTGTGATGAGCTGCTTTGAACAAACTGAAACGTGCTCCTGTGGCATCCCTTACTGACAGGTACTTCTTTAGATAGAACCTTGCCTAATGGGTATGTTGTGGGGGAAGGGGTACAATAACCGAACGCGACAGATGCAAAATGCACCTATATTCATTTACTGCAGAAAAGGTTGGAGTTCCTGCTCATTTAAATGTTACAGTACATGGGACAAGACAGCAAAAGATTAGTAGATGGTTTTCTAACTTATTTACTTCAAATCTTACAAAATAATAACTAGATTTAGGTTGTTGGTAAAAAGTTCAAAATGAATTTGAATTTTATCCCAACACATTCCTTCATGCTAACTGCAATAGTGAACCAAAATGTATCTCAGGTGGACACAACTAGTGAATATGAACCATCTGGCACATGAAGCCTTGCCTACTGTTTTACCCAACTCAACTCAATCCTGACCCAGTGCACACACATCACTGACCTCACAGTCTTCGTCACCCTTATTACAAATGAAATATTAGCTTTTGAAAAGAGTTGGCAAGCTGGGAGAAGAAGAAAAGGCAAAATGGATGCAATGGCTGACTGACTGCTAAAAGGTCTGGAAGGTTTCTTTATTTCAAGTTTTGGAAAATGTGAAATAAAAGAACGTACCATTTTTGCAGATGAGTATATGAGAGGTAAAAAATCCACAATATACACTATATTCCTGGTGACTCCTTAAACATTGGTGCTTTACTTTGTTAAGCTGTGATTCTCAGAGCAAGTGTTTGTATGCAACTTGGCAGTTGCTAAGGTAACAATCATTTGGGGGAAACAGTAGAGTAAAACAGACTTATAAAACCTACATAAAATTGACATGAAATGACAATGGCTTCCCTAGGCTTACAGTAACTTTCTATATGTTCATGATTACACGTATCTAACACAAATATTTCCATTTCCCAGGACTTACCTAGTTAGGTTTCTGTTTAGAAGGTGAATGGCAGGGCCATTTATATTTGTTTAAAAAAGAAAAATATTGGTTAATGAATGAAATGAAGGATATGTACTTTTGTCTGAAACCATCACCATTTAGCACACAAAATATTTGCACACTAATATTTACATGCCATTATTTCTTTTCCAAAGGAACATAACCCAGCACAGATTCAGGGGCTGCTGAGGTGACAACCAATTGTACCCACCCTAAAGCCTGTTTGTGCTCTGGGGTACAGGATGCACTAAGAGCCAGGACAGTCATATCTTTTTCCGCCAGCTCTTTTCATCACACCCAAAACATACCACTTTCACAACTAGCTTGGATTTTCTTATGTCATCTCCTTTTGTAATCCCATGGGTTTCCCTAGACCAAGACAATTTGTAGGTGGATACTACCATCCATATTTGAGATAAGGCACATGGACTTATAGTGCACCCCATATTGTCTTCCAAGTTTTAGTTCTGTGAAAAAGATATAGACTGGTTTAACTAATGAAGATATAAAGGATGCACCTTCTATTTTAAGTAAAATTTTAGCTGAAGCGTGCTTCACTGATGTCGAGAAATCATTCATTCACCTAGAAAACCTTTTCTTTATATCTTTATATTCTGCATCACTTTTTTGAGACATGCCGTGTTCTTAGATGATGATAACTGAAAGCTGAATATCTTTATTAAATCTATGAGTAAAAGATAAAATGTTTTATTTAAAAAAAAAAAGGAGAGGAAACTCCTCTGCAGGAGTTGCTAATACTTTGTAACAGGCAACAACTCACCACAGTCAAAGCATTTGGGGTCACTGTTCAGCATAGGCTTCTTAGAGGTTCAGTCATCTTTTTATGGTAGAAAAGCAGAAAATGAGAGTAGTCACAGCTACATAACAAACTCAAATCAGACAGAAGCACAGATGTTGGCAGCATCCAAACTGAGAAAATAGCAAACAAAGCACTCCAAACTGGTACAAATCTCTATCTACCATTTAAAACAAACACGTACAAACACCTAGATTTCTCTAACAAGAGTCATTTAAGCATTCAGTTTTGTGTCAACAGTCAAGGAAAAGCTAGGAATAGAAACCAGGGTGGTTCCTGTAGCAAAGACCCACCACCCAGAGATGGAATCCAAGGTGTCAAGACAACTCAACAAGATGCCTTAAGATATGCATAATAAATTCAAGTAACAATGTTTGTTAAGTGCTTTCAGCAGCTCTTGGACTTCAAGTTGACATCTAGTCATAATTTTCACCCCGGTGAAAGATCACTTGCATTGCTGTATATATTTCAATTTTAGGAAAAGCAGAGGGAAAATGCAAGTCTTCAGGCTAAACACTTCCCAGAAGAAAGATTGTACTTGTCCATAATAATAAGCATTACACTAGTTCAGATCTATTTTGTAAATGTCTTTGAACCTGTATCTACCTGCAGGGTAGGAAAAAGAAAAGAAAGAAAGAAAAAAGAACTAGGCAACTTTCAGCATAGAAAGATGGTCATAACTAAAAAAAGCCTTTCTGAATCCAGCTTGTACCCTGAATATCCCAGGGGAATCAAGTTGTGTCTAGTGTTGTCTATCTTGATACCCTGACTACCTGTCTGCACTCTCAAATAGTGATTTCTAAAATGTTAGCCCCACTGGCAGGCTCTGGCTGAGGCTGCCAGGGAGCCAAGTGATCAACTCTGCTGTTTCCAGCAGAGACCTGTGCCCTGTGGTATGTGCCCAGTGCACGGGAGGAGATCACAGCAGGAAGGGAAAGGTGGCACCCTCCCTGTCCAGAGAAGGAGACAGCAAAACTCCACTTTCTTTAGTGTGTCCTCCCTCTGGCACTCAGAGCACCAGCGATGTGGTTTCTGGAGAGAGGCATTAACAGTCCCAGTTTTCAAGCATCCCACCAGGTTGCCAGAGGGAAGAAGTAGTTTGGAGATGCAGCTGAGAAAGATCCTTCCTTCTCTTTTTTTCCAAGTTCATGGTTTTTATCCTTACAGACTAGAAAGGTTTGGCTTTTCCTTGTGTTGACATGAATGTGAATGCGGCATCTGCCTCATGAAAACATAAGGACCAATGGCACAAAAATCCCTTTCTTCTTATACTGGCATTTCCTCTGCTGAGACAGTTTTTGTCTTTGCTAGTTACTGTGTTCAGTGTCCTCTGCAAGGCTTTTCCTATTAAGAAAAGAAAGTCCAGGGTACTGCATGAAACACTTGATTTCATACTTCACAGTGTCTCTTCCTGGGAATTTACAGCTGCTCCTCATGACAGTCACCAGACAAAAAAAAAGTGCATGTGTGTGTGCACACAGGATAAACTAGTCTGTGATATATTGATGAGTTCATAACTGCATGGTACATCTCAGAGCAGACAGAAGCTGCCATTCATTATTCCTGTTTTGTCTGTAATTTTTTAAATTACATTTTAATACCATTCCTGTCCATGAAAAGGAAAATTATGAGAACCATTCAAATGGTTTCTTACCATCAGCACAGGGGGAAATTGAGGACACGAGCCACTGCTCCAGAAGGATTTCACTGTAAGAATTTACATGTGTTCAAAAGAAGGAGAAGCACCTAGTTAAAAGTAAGCGATATTAAAATCAGCTGACTCTAAAATCTGTAGGACAGATTGGTGTTATGAGACCGACTTAATAGCCTGAGAAAACTGATGGCAGCAGACAGACGTCACAACAAGCCTGGGACACAAAGTCCTCTCAATACCATCATTTCAGTCCCAGGATAAGCAGT
Organism: Chiroxiphia lanceolata; assembly: GCF_009829145.1. Lineage (NCBI taxonomy): Eukaryota > Metazoa > Chordata > Aves > Passeriformes > Pipridae > Chiroxiphia > Chiroxiphia lanceolata. The sequence goes on from NC_045644.1 coordinate 29,389,514, forward strand.
TCCTCACCCTCTTAATGATCTCTGAGTCACCATAGTCAAATCCAAATATCTAATTAAAACATCAGCTGGAGAAGGCCAGTATGTCTAAAACCCCCTGCAGCTGTGAATTTCTTTAGTCTAAATCAATGTGTTTCAGTGAAGTGTGTGCTGGCAGTCTCAGGTAGGCCTTCTCAAAACTTTCCTACCTCAGCTACTTTTTTCAAACCTAGAGTTACTAGTTTGGCATGAGCAATAAATAGTCAAAAGAAGATTCTTAGAGCATGGGAGTGATCTCATTGTAATCTAAACATGTGCCAAATATTATTTTTAGAACAAAAGGGTGAGTGGCAATAAGAAAGAGTCACACAGTGCAACAGTAATTTAGTATTATTTACATAATTAACAAAACTTTTCCTGAGGTCTTGCAGGGACATCTTACAAGAAAAATCTACTGGCTGTGTTCTGTCTTACTTGAAATCTCTCTGTTGACTTAAATGGAATTTTTCTTCCTCGAGACAAGCAGAAATGGGTGTCCTTCTGAAGGAAAAGATACATTTGTCTCTTAGCCAGGAATAAGTAATGTGAATGTTTGAACATCCAAAGTGTCAGGGGAAGCAAAGGGTTAGCTGTGCTGAAGGGCCTCAGGGTTGTTGGGCATCCTTTCAGCAGAAACGGTTTTTACACTAATGTTTGGCAGCTCACACTCTATTTGATGGTGAAAAAATGGACCCTTACGATACATCTGGTAGGGACACAGTGCATGGAAAGAAATGGATCCTGTGCTAAATTCGACCCGAGCCTCTGGCAAGGAAACCTCACCCTCTTGAAATTATTGAATTCACTAATGGGATCTTTCTCTGTGAGGAAGGAGATAAATATCCAGGCCATTTATCAGAATCAGATTATTAAACATTTAAAAGTGACATTAAAGGGGATGATACTCAGACTAATGCACATATCAGGACTGGCAGCCCAAAAGCGTATTAGCAGTCTGAACTGCAAAGCCCTGAATCTGGAGGTGCTAATCACAGTGTTCTGGGCTGGGTGTCTAGTGAAAATGAACATCCATTGCCTGAGGCCCTGCTGCTGTAGTTTGACTGTTCAACACTACAGGAGAGCAGTCAAACAGAAAAAGCAAACCAATATTCAGGAGAGCTCCACGCAAAAGCTTAGATCCTTGACACAGTCACTTTGTTGTGCTGCCATCCTTATTTTTAGCATATTTTGATAGAATTCCCTTTTTGTCTCAGCCTGGTGACAGTTAATTAAACAAACATTTCACTAGATCTAGATGCATATTTTATGTGATGAACTGGTTCAAAAGCAAAACCTGTTTGAACTGCAGTGGGTAGAGGGGCGTGGGGGGTGGAAGCCTTTACATAAATAACCCCATCATTTTATGAATCATCACTTAGAGTTTTTCAACATTTTCCCATATATCTCTGATATTTCTTATCTAGATGTCAGTTCTGTTTGTTTTGTTAAATTGACATATGAACAAATCAATCTGTCTGCTACTTGGAGCAGCTCAGCCCTTTGCATCTGTGTTCCTGAAAGCTGAGGGAAAAAAGAGGAGGAAGAAAAATAAGTTCCTCACAGAGTGCAGGGAGGTTTGTTCCTTTCTTTCTGGCAATTCAGTTAAACCCCAAAGTGCCATTCATTAGGTTTTGATGTTGGATTTTGGACCAGAAAGGCTACTAGTTGGAAGCACCAAATGCTGTATGATCACTTATGTGCCTTGACCTCAAAAGAGAAATCAAACATATCCTTAGAAATAAATACAAGAGAAATTCATTGCACCTCTGAGGAAAACCACCCATATGTTCTGTAGAGCTCTGCTGACTAAAGAAAAGGACAACAGGAGGCCGAAGGAGAACTGGAGACTTTCTCACCCCTTTATGACCTGAACCCTAAAGAAAGGAGTGAATGTGACAGCCTTTGTAGCAGGAATATGTTCTTACTAATTGCCTTCCTGTTTGCTTATCTTAATGAAGAATCAGAGCAGATCCTGTCTAATTGACTACCTCTAACCCTGTGGCTACTACATAAAGAAAAGCAAGAAAAAAATGTTATTCCAAGTAATGATCCAATTGCAGTTATGTCACTTTTATACTACATCCCAGAGACACATGAGTTTTAATTTTATATGGCTGGCAATAGGGAACACAGCAGGGAATCCTTGATGAGGATAGCAGTTAGTAAGGGTGGATTAACCTTTCCTGGACAACAGTGGCTTTTTTCCTGCCAGAAAATTTTGATTCCTACTCATAATTATAAATATTTTTAATGTATATTAATTATCAACAACAACTGCAGGTAGTAGAGGAAAATTTGTGGGAAAAAAATTGCAAAAATGCAGTGGATTTCGATGAGGAGGTAAATAATTTTTTGAAAGACTCAAACACTTTAAGCATCAGATAAGCTTTAGTCAGTTTGTTCTGGAAAATTTAGGCCACCAAACTTTATACAGTGACTTCTGTAATGAGCCTAATAACTTAAAGATAAGCTAAAGCATTTATTTTACAAAAAGGCCAATCTTACAGCCGAGAGAAAATTTACTGTATCACTTGAAAAGTTCCGCAATTACAATTATCCTCATTATAAAAATGTGTTCCTCCTCATTATTTTAGGTGCTGTTGTTGAAAGCTTAATGGTTCACGCTCATTTATATGGGAAAAAATAAACAGTTTATTATGAAGTATGGAACTACAGCATAATGTTCTCAAAAATTAGTTCAATTTTAATGAGGCTGCAGAAAAAGTAAGTTATGTTTTCATTTTTGTTCTGGCTAGGTGCTGAAACGCAGCTGCAAGGGCTGTTCCAACCCTAGCAGACAGGCTGAATTCTCTCACAAAATTCTGCTTTCTGGAGACAATGATCAAATTTTCATTAAGACCTTTGAATCTTTCTGTTGAAATGCTTAGGCTATCAGTAGATTCAAAACAACTTACTTTTAAACCAAGGTATTTAACCTTGGAGGGCTTATTTGATATGAAACACAGCTGCTTTTCAATCTCTAAGTTGACCAAAAACTCTGCATCTGAAATCTACCTTGGGCTTTTGAGTTCACACACTGAACCACTTGAGTATAGTTTCATATTATTTTCCTACAGGACGGTGGCAGGAAAGGTTTATAACATTGAGGACAGCCCCTGAATTTCCACACAATTTCCATTCAGTTTTCACACAGGCCTTTATATACTGTCAATATTTACCAGTGAGAACAATTTTCCACAATGCCAAAAATGAAAATGGAGCTGTAACTTACAATTGCAGCAAAACAAAATGGTTTTCATGACATTGGATTGAAAAAAAAAAATTAAAAATAAAAACTCGATTGAGGCTAAGCCAACATTTTGTTTCAGTGCTTCACTTCATATAAATAAATCTGTGCCAGAGGACTAAGCTTAGCATCACTGGAAGCTGAACAGATGCTCATTTTTTTGTGGTTCTGCATCCATCTCCGTGGTACCTAAAATCCAAATTGATACTAAAAATCTGGTACTGATAACTCCTCCTAGCCACTTTGAGTTGTAACACAGAGGAAATCTGCTTTGACCTTCATGACCCCCATATACAATAGCAAAAATAAACAAAGTAATGCTTATCTGTTTTTCTGATACTGAAAGAGAACAAGAAGGGCTCTTAAATGGTGGAGCCTCCTTCTGCCTGTACATATAGAGCCACATACACATATATACCCGTGCCAGCCCTCATAGATTTTCTGGTAGCCTTCACAGTAAGGCACACAAGCTCAGAGCACAAACAGGCACACTTCCACTGAATGGGGGACATGGAGATTTGTCAACTCTGTAGCCCATCTAAGCGGCAAGACTGACAGATGTAAAAAGTTCTAACTCTACCTATGCTATTCCTTTCTTCAATTATACTATCCACTTCCCAAGGCTGTTTTGTACTTGGAGTAAAGTTTCTTTGATTAATACATGAAAATACATTCTTCTACTTTTCTCAGATTGTTTGTAATTGCTGCTTGTAATTCCAACTGAGATTTTCACAGGGAAAATTAAACTTCAGCGTCATCACCTCTGTTTTAGGTTGCTGAAATAACCATCTATTCGAGATCTGCAGTATAAGGAAAATGCCACAAATACTTCTGAGTGCAGAGCAGGGCTTATAGACATATTTCTATGCTCCTGGATCTTTTTAAACAGCCTCTTGTAGTCCTGGGAGGAAAAGTGGGACAGGTGTTTGAGAATAGCAAAGAATCTGGAACTCCTACAATTCACACTTTTAAAACAAGTGTGTCATATATGTAAGACTTAATCTGAATGAATTCTTGCAGCTGACCCTGGGTATTTTTTCATACAAACCCTTTTTAATATAAGATACTGATCAAGGTAAGTCAAGAATAAATGTTTACTCAGATTTCAAACCAAAAAGGAGAAAGCATTAAACTGCCCTTGAACAGGTAGAACAGGGACACATAGCAGTGCTGCCCTGAGCATTGTAACAACTTAAAAAACCAACCCAAATCTAAAACCACACATGATTGTATCAAATTTAGCTTTTCTATCATTCCAACCAGTATTTTTCCTCATTTTCATTTGCTATGTAAAATACAATCCATCACTGAGTTTGCAATAGACTGGTTCAGTCTTCAAATACCCTGGATATCATTTATGGGTTTTCTTCTTTCTCTGTTCTGGGACAGGCAGGGATTTTTCTTGGCTTTCCCTTTCCTCCCAAAATACCGAAATATAATCATACTCAAGATTAACTCTTCATAGACAGAGGTGAAAACTATATGCTTGAAAATGAAATCTAGTGCACAGTCAATATCAATCATATAAGAGGAACAAACAGGTTCATAGTTTGAAATTTCTTGTCACAGTGCAAACTGAGACCTTATTTAAAGGTTCTGTTTCAGGATGCAAGGAAAAATATTGGAGGTTTTTGTGTGGTGTTTTTACAAAATTCATGGTCTGTATACAATAAATAGTGTTTCTAATTTCAAGACAGCAGCTCACTTGCAGAACAATCTTCAAGTTCTAAAGATTTCCTTAAAGCTTTTGACGTAAGTTATACCTCAGCAAAGGTCAGCTCTTGCTTTAAGACTGTTGAGAAGGTTAATTTGACCAGATGAATTCAGACTTCACTCTGAAACTCAGTTGACATTTTTAGATGAAAAGTGAGTGATGGTAGTAAGGGAAAAAAAATCAGTATCAGCTGCTTCTGTCCAGCCACCAGGGAAAGCAGAAAATTTTCTATTGTACAGAACACTCAAGATTAAAACCCCAGAATTCTCAATTACCATGTCCGTATGGAAGCTGGATTCTGGAACTTGAAAGCTTCAAAGAAGCTTTTTCACACTGCAGCAATAGTACTTTATAGCTTTCTGACGTGCCTTCATCTTGACACTCACAGAGGTTAATTTTTGATGTCACACTCCCCATCCTGATGTAGCTTCAATGGTCAGTTGGGAGCAAGAGGGAAGGATGGAATGGGGAGAGTATCTTTTCAGGCTAAGGTGGGAGCCTGGCTAATTGTGGAATGGAACTGCTGAGCTCCAGCACAGTGGACAGGACTCAAAGAGCAAGGAACAGTCCTCACTCAGTGCACTGATTGCCACAAATGAAGGGCAGACAAACAAGGATCTAAAACTTTAAGGACTAAAGTTAGGGAAGAACATAAATTTTGGAAATAATCTATATTTGGAAGAAACAAGAGGCATATATGTCAGTATGTACACATGCACACACATATATATATATGTATAACATAAATGTATATATACACACACTCCTGCATACATACATGTAATGAAACTCAGCTGAAAATGTCTGAGAAATGTTTGCTTTTTTACAAGAAAACTAGGAATGCTTAAGTTGCCATTTTCACCTACAGTGCACAATCCACTTTTGTAGCGCTGAGCAATTTTTAAGCAGGCACTCTGCCACTTCAGCACAGCCATGCCAGCCAAACAGCTTGTCCCTGAAGCTTGAGACTCCCTTGCCAGCTCCCCATCCCAAAATGCTTGAGCAGCATACATGGTCTTGGTCCTGTGGCTACAGGAGATGTGTCACTGCCTGAATCTGGAGCATGGGTAAACTTTTCAAAATCCCCAATCAGTGGAATAAAATATCTATTCTGGGAAGTAAGTCCACCAGGGTTTGGATTTGCTGTGAGAGTAAAACAGGAGAATAAGCTACATGCAGTGCTACGTGCTACCCGTGATCTGCCAGGAGGGGTCACAACTTTGCTAGGAAGCAGTGGGAATTTTAGAGTTAGGGCAAGGGGCACAGTGTGAGGTAGACACAACTGCTGCTTGTCCAGCCAGCCTTGGAGCTCAGCCAAAGTGTCCCAAAGACTCTGGGATCTCACCCAGGACTCAGTAACCTCCAGAGCAGCAGAGTGAGAACAGGATTTGATATCCCTGTCTTGAGTGTCACAGGCCTCTGCTCCACTACCATCATCCCATCAGTGTGTCTCTCGTCACAGGCATTTATCCACAGGAAGATCCTGAATATTTCTGTAGCTTTCTCTACAGAAAAGCAGTATGGCTTTTCACTATATACATCTTTCTCATCACTGCCTTACTATCAGACCGTTTACATAAGTTCTGCTTATGTAAAAACAAGTCAGAAGACACTTCTTTAAATTCATTACTACTTAATGCTTTCCAAATAGCCAAAAGCAGTACCAAAAGCTGCAGGTGCAAAGACTGAAATTCTAGAGATCACACAACCACAACAGGGAATTTTTTTTTTATCTTTCTGCTAATGCTGTATCAAAGCACAAGAGTTAAAAGGATCTCTTATAAATTAGTGACACTACTTTCATTTCTGTTTAGGGCATAGTTTTCTATTGGGCAAATCCTTGCCTGCAAAGGGGTAACCAAGCCACAGGTAACTTGTGGGAATTGAAAACCAGCTGTATTTTGCAAAGTGCTGATCTATAAAGCTTTGGAAGTGTTTACTTCAACAAGAGTGAAAAGAAAATAGTCAGAACAGTTTTTCACTGTCAAATATGCACATTCTGCAAAATGTTTACATACATGTATATTCATGCATCCACAGCCAAATATACATAAATATATATATAAATACACACATTTTTTTTATCCTTATATTAATATTCTAATACATTTAGAAACATGATCTGGATATGTCATAATTTACCCGTAAGTGTGCTTGCTGTACAAGAGCAGCTAACATTTTTACTTCAATCATGGCTGTAATTAAGTAGGAGGAAAACTGAAGTGGCTGAAGGTTCATGCTAGAAGACTGACATGATGTCAGGTTTCATAAGTAATAAGATGTGGAAAATGTCAAATTATTGCTGAGGGAGAAAATGTCAAGGATACACTTAAAATTAGATTTCCCATGCAAGAGTCACAGTGAACAAGAGGATGCAGAATGATTATGACCAATGTCCAGATGATGACCTTCAAGACATAGTGATGTTTTAGACTCAAGTGCACAGAGCTGTTTCACTTCTTCAGTGACACCTGCAAAATATTTCCATTCTATGTCTTTTCCTAACTATTTCCACAAAGAACTCAGCTTTGTTATCAGGGTTAAACCTGTAGGTGTCCTGGTTTCAGCTGGGATAGAGTTAATTTTTCATCCTAGTAGCTGTACAGTGCTGTGGTTTGGATTCAGTAGGAGAACAACATTGATAACACAGCGATATTGTAGTTGTTGTGAAGGTGTGCTTACTCCAAATCAAGGATTTTTCAGTTTCCACGCTTTGCCAGTGAGGACGTGCACCAGAAGCCATGAGGGAGCATGGCCAGGACAGCTGACCCAAACTATCCAAAGGCATAGTCCATACCACAGAGCATCATGCCCAATATATAAACGGTGGGGGGGGAATTGCCTGGGAGCCACCAAGAGCTGCTGGGGCCCAGACTGGGCACTGGACAGAGGGTGGTGAGCAGCTGTACTGGGCATCACTTGTCTTTCTGGGGTTTTATTTCACTCTCTCCTTTTCATTACTATTATTATCATCATCATTATCATATTTTATTTTGTTTAAATTATTAAACAGCTATTATCCCAATCCATGAATTTTACTTTTTCCCCAATTCTCCTCCAGACAGGGGATAGGGTACTTAGTTGCCAGCTGGAGTTAAACCACTGCAATAGGATATAACTTCCTCAAAATGCCTTCCTTCAGCTTTTCAGTTGTTACGTTTTAGCCTAAATTAACATAGTTCTAATTTCTCCCTTTTGTGTTTTTTTTTTTTAACCTTTCAGAAAAACTCTTGAATATGAAAGTGCATCATTTACTAAACCAACACATTCTGAAATTACATGTCACACCAAGAAACACTTAATGGCTCACAGGACTGGCATGCCCCAGTTTAGAGAAGCCTTCAATAAGGAAGGATATACCACAGTCAACTCCCTCAATCCTCTGTGATCAAAGCACTTGAAAGTGAGTAGGCAGCTTTTATCAGTAAATGCTTGGTTTTAAATCATAACAGCTATTCAGGTTTCCTTGTCCTTGTTTGTAAATTGCCTACTTTTTTTTTTTTTTCCCCCAAATGTTCCAGACATCTACCAAGGGAAAAACTCTAAAACTTTATGGTGCATCTGAGTGGATGATTAATCAATCTTTGAACTTATAGCTTCAGTGTTGCACAGACACAGAAGGTAGCTGTTAGGAAGCATTAAAAGTGTGCAGCTACCCGTCATTCAGTACACATTTCTTCTTTCTCCCTTCCCCAGTCCCTTTTAGAACTTCTGTTGCCATATTGCCAGTAAATTCTTAGCATAAAATAATGTTATTTTTATAGGTTAGAGCTATATATCCTATTGAGCGGCTTTTAAAAGACCTCCATAGGCACTTGTTTTCAAAACTATATTTTTTTTACCTCTCTTCCAGTGCTGTATATGTGGCTGAATTTCTGAAGGGGAAGCCACAATTTTCTTACAAAAGGCTGATGTCAGTAATCAGAGAACCAGAATTTCCCTTCGCTGCAGGGGGACAGTCACTACATGTTTTACTCTGCCTTGTTAAGTGTGTTTGTTTAACTGCTAAAGTACCCCTTTTCTGTAGAGTAAAAGTGAAGGAAGTACCTCAGTGATGTCCCAGAAATCACACAAGAGGTAACAAATGGGTGTTTCACATCTGGAGAGCTCTGCACATGTGGTGTTTGTACCCTGAATTTCAAGAACCACAACCAAACTCTTTTTCAAATTGCACTCTTTATTTTGACTTTGTGATGTTTATTCTTAAGACTAGATATATTAGCACTGCATCTGAACATGAGGTGACACTGGTCACATCAATTGTAGAATGGTTTGAGGTAGAAGAGATATTAAAGATCCTCTCCTTCCAAACCCTCTGCCATGGGCAGGGACACCTTCCACTAGATCATGCTGCTCAGAGCCCCATCGAGCCCAGCCTTGAATACTTCCAGAGATGAGGCATCCACAGCTTCTCTGGGCAACTCTTATGAATGTTGAGTAAACTGGAATTATATTTTGGGTGGCTTTATAAACAGAAAACCAGAAAGAATAACTGGGTTAGAGAAAGTTTCATTATAACTGGGTTATAATGAAAACCAAGGCACTCCTCATTATTTTGTTGCAAGTAAAATGTCTCTGTTACAGATAAATCTTCAATGTCCTTAGAGAGAGGAAAAATACCTTAGATTCTGCCCGTGTAATCTCAGAATATTCCATTTTAGACAATATTAACATCAGTTGGGAATGAAATATTAATATCTCTGAATTGAAATAACTGGTATTTGCACTTAAAATCCAAGTTTTATTATGATTTCAATATTCTGTCATAATTTTCTTGATGTAGTTTTCAGAGTTTCAAACTTCAGTGCAGCCTCATCTATTTGTCATTTGGGATAAAATAGTTTATAACTACATCTCCTTCTTTCCTACCTATTATAATTTGAAAAAGATATTTATCAGTAGTTGAAAATATTATTTCACTTATTATATCAAGTCAAGACTGAATTATCTATATTAATGTAAATTTTGTTAGAGAAAGCAGGTGTATTGGTGTGATACTGAGTAGGAGATAATTTGATTCTTATTAGAAAATGTTTGGCTAATGGAGGGTCACTTGTACTTTTAAATGTATTTTATTACTTAATTGACTTTCCAAAGATATAGAAAGGAAAAGCTCCAGAAATTAAAAAAAAAAAAAATCACCCGGTAACATGGTAAAAATCATATATATCATGCAATTAATTTTTTCCTAGCATGAAAAATAAGAAACTCAAACCAAGAATCAGCTAAGAAAATTAACTTTATGTCAGATCCTTGGGTGAAGCCTCTTTTTTCAGGATAGTAATTCAGCTCTTGGTTACCTTTAGCACTGGGTAAATTCTCACTGCAGTCAGCATTAAATACCTGTTTGTTAGACACCTCCCTGTGCTAAAATGGGTTTTATGTGCTGCTGAACTAGTCCCTACAGCTCTGACCAGCCACGAGTAGCTACCATGTTAGAAGGATGTGGAACATTCACACCATGAAACTGCAGGTTTAGAATGGAGCTGTTTTACCAAGGAAGATGAGAGGGCAGAGTCTCCCCTCACCTGCAGCCTCTGATGTAATTAGCAGAAGCAGGAAAAGTCTTGCTGCTTCTGCCAGGGAAATATGCCTTCTCTATATGTATTTGAACTGTCTCTGACCTTTTTTTAGGCCTTTAGGTAACAAACTGAGCAAGTAATGTCTTGCAGCCTACACTTTGGCCTCCCAGTCAGATGATTTTGATTGGAAAGTCATCTTACTGCAGTCTTCAACTTACATCATGTGAAAAAATACATCATCATCTAAAGCAAACATTACATACACACAAAAGCTGAAGAAAATTCAGGTTCCTCAGAAGAAGTAATGATCTGAGTGATGTTTAGCTGGATATCTTTGTGTCATGGGTGAAACAGCGCATCATGTGCTGTGGGCTTACTTTGTCTTGCTTTAACATTAGTGCTTGTCATTTTACAAACCAGATATGCTGAGAGAATCAATCCAACGAGTTTTGTAAGATAAAGTAGGAAGGCTGTTTTATAGAATTCTGAATTATATTCATTTTTCAATAGTTTGGACCAAAAAAACCTTAAAGTGTACACATCCTAATCAGCACACATAATTTGACTCCAAATATTTTTATCTTTAAACTGGATGCTTGCATTCCATATATAACTTTTGAGTTAATTATCTTATATTGTCTCTTTATCTTACTGCAGTCAGTTCTTTACTGCTTTGGAACATACGACGTACCTGTGTGAGATGTTTTTCCTTTCTCTGGAATTACTGACTTCATTTATCCCTATCATGTCCACCACCTCTCCTGTTATGAGGTTTGACATTAAGAGATCACGGTAGCTGAAAAACACAGCAGGAAAGCAAAGAGAAAGAAAGGAAAAAAAACTGTTTTAATTGTAGCTTTACTCAGAGTTTTCACTGTAAGGTAAAAAACCAGGTATTTTTATGTATAATCAGCAACGCTTCTTATAGTGACAATCCATGGATTATCTGAAACAGCTACTGTTTTCCTCTTAGGTTCCTGTGGCTTTAATGTACCTAATTCACATTAATATGATGAGATACTACACCAAGAAGATACACCAAAAGCCAGTGAGCACCTTTAACTGTTTGACCTTCTTCCCATCCTGCAGACCTCTGACTACTATTTCCTTATCTCATCACAGATTCCTTTTAATTAAAAGTCTCCTTAACTCTCCATGTTTCTTATTCTCGTAGTGCTATGGATTTTAAAGAAACCACAAGATCCCACAATTTACCGCTGAAATTATTTACATGCCAAGGATGCCAAACTGTTGGAGAGAGCACCACTCAACGTCTGCTCAATCCTGTTGAGAGGATGTGAGAAAAATACAGGTTGTGAATAGAGATTTACTGGAGTGCCTTGTAGGGATTAATTTCACTTGAAAAAGATTACAGCAGATGTTAGCATTGCTTTCTAACAAGAGTCGTTTCTGCTCTGAGATTTGAGGATGTTATTTTTCCCCTCATCGGGATGAAAATATTCAGGAACGGTGTTCTCGGGCTGTGTGCCAGCCCTTGCATACCTAAAAACAGGCTAATCTTACCTACTGGAAAGTTAAATGTCTGATCTAAAGTAACTGCCTGCTGTCACACTTCTTGAGGGTGTGCAACTCACTTCTCTTGGATACTAATTTGTCACTGTAGCTACCTCCCCTCTGCCACTGACTACACGAATAGTTGAGGAAAAGCGTAACACTTACTTTGGGTGAGGTCACTTAGGTGATGAACTTTCATACAGCTAAATTTGGACATGTATTTCCACACTGCTTGCCACCACTGGTACATGTATAACCTGGCAACAGCACCCAGAATTGGTATTTTTGGTGCTTATCTGCCATATAAATAACTGATATTCAAAATTAAGAGATGTGGTCAATCATGGTAATGATTCTGCTTGCAGGAAAGGTGGCCAGAGCACAGTACCATCACAGAAAACAGAGCACAAGAAATCCTAGGAAAACATCAATCTTGCTGCTACAACCAACAATTGGGATTATACTCTGAGCCTTCTATGTGCTTTCTCTGGACAGAACACTTTTCTGAGCTCTCTGTAGAAATTCGTTATCACAGATGTTTTTTCCTTTTTTTACTCCTAAATGTTCCAGTTGGAGAGAGCAGAGAACAGAACATGAGCTGCTGCATTGCAGATCAAAGCAAGCCAAAACAGCTTAGATCAGATTGTGATCCATAGGTACAGGTAGGCAAAATATGGTGTGGTGTCAGCAGCTTAAAAGGAATGATAAGAAGAGAGTGTTTGAACCTTCAGGTGGCAATGATATGTGTTTACTTATTTATTTTCAGCATGGCATTTTTGTTTAAAAAGAAGAGAGAGTTACAAAGCCCAATACCCAGAGAGAGAAATGGCATTGTCAAGGTAAGAAAAAAGAGTAGCAGGGATCTTTTGATAATAGTGTATCTAAAGATACCATTTTGATTTCAACTGTTCATTGTATTTCATCAATATTGCAGAAACAGCAGTCATGGAGATGTAAAGCCCTGAAATGATAAATCCATCTTTATGGATTGATGTTGACTGAGATTCACTTAGGCTTTCCCATCTCCAGGGTACCCTGATTGATGTGCGTCTTCGAAGTCCACCTCTTCTCAAACAGCTTCCCATTAATTGTATCCTCCTGATTTGCTACAGATTCTTCCCTGCCAGATGTTCCTACTCAGACCCTTCGTGGATCTGTTACAGGGAGATGGAATTGTTGTGCATGCTAATCTTGCATTATTGTCAACAACAAATCCATCATAAGTTGAGCTGGTAGAATATTATTCAGAAAATACGTTTCTTGATTAATTTCCCTATTTTGCATTTCACTAATGCAAATTGTCTTCTGTTGTGCTTAAGAAAAGAACTCTTAAACAGATCCAAGACTGGATCAAATCTCAGTATGTTCATCTCATTCAGATTTCAATGTAGTTAATGATTCTGAACTCACTCAGAATATAGTTTACTGTTCAGTAAATGTTTATTAAATGGACTACTTGAATGCAGCAGTCAAATTCAACAAGTGATAAAACATTTGTAAAAATCTTTCACTCCTGAAAAATGAGCTCATATACCACAAATATGCCATGGAGAAAAAGAACCACGTGAAAGATACCAGAGATTTCTTCTGTTCTCTGTGAGTCAAAAATGTTCTTCCACATTCTAGAACATGGAAAGAACACAAATACAACTCTACCTGATGATGGTTATGGATATGAAATGTCCAATAGGAGCAAAACATAAACAGACTAAATTAAAAATTTCCTAAGATTTTCTTCCACTCTGTGAAATCTACTTCATATTGTGAGATTTAAGTTTAAGAGAGGTAAAATCTCATGTAGACAGAGCTGTTTATTTCTAGGTTGTGTATATCAGTCCAGTGCCTCTTAGCTTCTACTACCTTAAAATTCAGTGGAGCTCCAATTTACAACAGTACCTTAACCTGAATGAGCAGCATTTCCAGTGAGAAAGTGCTAAAAGGATTATTTTCATTTGTTCACAGAAAACTAGTTTTCATCCAGAAATAATTTAGTTTGACTTGCCACCTTTCTGCTCAGCTTTCCTCCCTGTATTGCACAGGTCCAGTCGCATGAAAAAAAATAGATTCAGATATATTGATTTTCCTTCCGATGGCTGGCTGTCATCAGACAGGTGTGGGAATCTCCTATAGAGGCAAAAGATTGAGTTTGCAGGCAACTTCATGCTGTAGTTTTATTTCCTGCTTTTATTTTTCTTTTATTTTTCCTACAAGCCACACCAGCTTAACCTGAAGGTGAGTAGAAAAGCTAGTGAATTATAAAATATGAAGGTAATTAATTTGGCCTCTGACCAGCACATAACCTTTGCTGTCTCTATTCTGAATTTGTGTTTTACTACCTACTTGTGCCTTCCTCTCCCAGAAATCCTCTCGAAACTGAAAGGGCCAACAGCATAAGAAAGCTACTCTCCAGCCTGAGGAAGAGAACAACTTGTCCTTACAGGAGAAAGGGCTTATTAGCAGTGTTGGGTTGCTATTCAATCTGCATCATTTTGGAAGAGGTAGAAAGGAAATTATACATTCAACGCGCATCTAACCCAGGGATATATTGCTAGTAGCTTTTCCAAAAAGTGTTACTGCTCAAATAAAGCTGATCTATGAGCCTCACAGCTCAGAGAGTTTTACAATGCAGTCAGCATTTTCTCCTTTGTTCCCTTGATTGAGCAGTCATAGATTTAAAACCGAGAGATTTAACCAGACAGCATAAGAAGGAACACAAAACACATGATTTAGGTATCCAGAGCAGAGCTATACATCCCACCATAAACTACGAAAGTCAAAAGACAAAGACTTTCAGGGTCACACCCCATGTAATCTACAGGAGCGTGGGAGGAGGCAGAAATAATTAGCTATGAATGTTCTCAAGCAAAGGGTCTGCGCAGCGCAATAAATTCCTACCCACACCAACTGCACCCTGAGAACCACCGAGACACTGGGCTGCTGTACTGCTTCTTTTACCATGGTCACTATATGATAATGCTGGTCAGACATCGACAGGAATTAACCACAGCACTAAACAGATTGATCTAATCCTGCTGTTAATCAGATAAGACCTGAGATGGAGCACATTTGTGGCACTGATGGAAGGGTTGGCCCAAAGGGCTTAAGGTGGTGCTCAGAAAGCCAAGTTCTGACACAGATGCTAACAATAAAACAGCAATTGCTTTTCTCCTCAGTAGAAATTAATCTAATTTCAAGTACCTATAGTTGCAGTCTCTGACGAAGACTGAGAGATTAGAATGGATTGGAACAAGCCAAGGAAGTTCTTTGTAATTCGTAACAGGGTAGACACAGTGATGTTGATTCAAAAATAAAAATCAATCTGAACTCTTGCTTGAAAATGGAAGGGAAACCATTCTGAGTACTGAATCAATTAGGCTGACGTCTTTTAACTGCCAGATTTTAAGACTTAAATTGAATATTCCAACTCCAATCACAAGTGAAAATGAATTCAGGTGCTTTAATCACTAACTGTTCCGCTCACCAAAAGTATGATCAATGAAAGGGAGGACCCAGGATTTCAGTCTGTTTTGGTTTCATATCAGCACTGAAGTGTTGTGTTGGACACCTGGGGAGCCATGAACGAGTTCAAGGCAAGGTACATATCTCAAAGGTAGAGCCACAATACTGTCTCCACTGCTAGCTCATATAAATTTTCTTTTCTTTTCTTTTTTTTTAAATCTATATGCAGTTCCGTGTTTGTGTTCTTTGGTTGATGTTTGTTTTTGGGTTTTTTTGGGGGGGGTTGTTTGTTTGTTTGTTTGTTTTTTCTTTTTAGCTGTTTTTCACTTTGATGAGAACTCAATCCCTCAAACTGGGGATTTTTTTTCTCAGAAGAGAAAAAAAAGTGTCCTGCGAAGATATTAGAGACCCCCCTTCTACCACTCAGAGAAAGCCAACTTTTCCTTTTTTGTCAGTTTCTGTTTATCTACTTGTAAGCTGTCATATGTTACACTCTGTGTGACTTACAGCACATGCCCTTTCCCTACCACATTCCTCATCCCTGCCTCTTTCTGCTCCAGAAAGTCATTAGATGCCAAACACATGGAGCTTGGATCACTGGCACTTTCCTCAAGAAACACAAATCAGAGAGCACCCCTGTGCTTTAACAGTTCTATGCCTCTGTATGTCCAACATTTGGAAATATGTGACAGCTAGGGACAAACTCCTGCCTGTTGGAGCAGTGTTGCTGAAGGGATGCCCAGCCCAGAAACTCAGTGGAGGAGAGGATTGTTCTTTATCTTCATGTAGAGACGTGGCTTTGGTGTCATGTTTGCTTTGCCACAGTCCATTCCTGAGGTGGAATTTGAATGAAGGTATGCAACAGTTTTGCTGTATAGTGTCTGGCCTAGAAAGCTGATACGATCCTGTATCAGCCAAGTGGATGGATTTTCAGACAGGCCTGTGAGTTTTGGTTCAAAAGCTGCAATTACTTTCTCGTGTTTGTTGTAGACTAGAAGTGTGAGGAATGCTGTCATATTTAAGTATCACACTGTCCTTTGGATCAGATTTAAAAATAAAACTCTAAAGAAGAAAATTTTGCATGTTAGAAGGTGTACCTGGATCTCATTTAAAGACACTGTGGCTTAAAATGGACCAGATTAATTTCTGGAGACCTACGGAGAAAGACGAACTTGATCTGACAAAGTGCCCTGAGATGATCAAGCACAGCTGAAGAATCTGCTGCCCTGGGAGGGTGGTAGGAAGGATGGATCCCTGCTGTCAGAGACTACAGCTGAACAGAAAAAGGCAAGGGTCAGAGGTTAACTACAAATGCCAGAAACCATGAGTCAGGTTTTGCTGCTCATGAGGCAGTTCCCTCTAGTAGTATGAAGAAACAGTGGCTTTAATAGTGAAGTAATTGATATTCTTGCCATTAAGCTAATTAGCCACAATGCTTCTTCCACTTCCTCTGCTTTCCGTGGAAGTCTCCTGCCTGAGGACTATAATATCTGATGAGATCTGTGGATTAATGTAGAGAGTAACAGGCTCTAAGCTGTACCTTCAATCAAGATCCTAGGGCTGAAAAATATTTATGCAACCATTGGAGACCAGGAGCACTTCTTCCCCTCACTGTGCAGAAAATTTAAGAGACATTGACTACTAAAAAACCTTTGAAGACAACTATTTACCACAGAGCTGTTACCTCTTATATAAAATTTTAGCCAGCATTAATAAAATAAAATAAAAATAGTAATAAAAAAAAAAATCTTTCAGTGGTTAAAACTTACTGCAATCTCTATTTACATAGCTATCTGAAATAGTGATCTTACCAGGGTAAGGAACAGTTCTCCTTTCTGAGGAAAGGCTAAGCAGATTAAGACTTTTCAATTTGGAGTAGAGATAAGTGAGGAAGACATGACAGAGGTTTGTAAAATCAATAGAGCAATGGAAAAGTGCACAGAGGACAATTATTCATTTTTCTTCTTACGAAAGGATTAAGGGGAATTAAATGAACAGATGACAGATTTTAGAAAGCATATAAAAGAAAGTTCACACAAAATGCAATTAAAACTGTGGAGCTCATTACCACAGGATGCTGGAAAAGCTAAAATTTTATGTGAGTTTGAAGAGTAAGATACTGGAAAAAAAAAATCCACTAAGATTTCTCTCCATGCAGGCAATATACAAGTCTCAAGATTTAAGCTCCAACTCACAGGAATTTTGGAGAACATACCCAGGAAACATCACTCTTAGATGTCTACTGCTTTCTTCTGTAGGAGGTAAAATATCTTGCCTTGATATACTTTCAAACTGGCCTGATGCAATGGTTTCATGTCATTGTTAATAGATTTGCAGCCACGGAGAGCTGCAAAGCTGAGACATAACCACGGATATTTCACTGTAACCGAAACCAGTGGGACTATCGTTGCCTGTGGGATTAAAGCTTGCATGGGAACACCTCTCTGCTAAATACACCCTTCTAGTGAAGAGCCACAGCAATGCTCTGGTTATCAACATCTCTCATTTTTCCATCTGCAGAGAACTAAAATAAATTATTTTAATTTAGATTTCACAATTGTTCAACAAAGTGATTTGGATGTGCAAAATTAACTTCAGTGACTTGAATAGTAGAAAAGGAGATAGAAAATTGCTCATGACTCTAACCTGAGTGAAACAGAAAGCTCTGAGAACTAAAATACTCAATAAAAACTAAAATACTTAATAAAGAATTGACTCTTCCAGGGTTAAAGCTGATACATATCTCAGTAAGAGTTTGCAGGAGATCCTTCTAGTGCTGGGTACCAGGAAAGCTCACATGGATGCCATGCAGAAACCTGATAGTGTGTCACTTGTCCTCTCATGTGACTGAATCAAAGCAGTAATAGTGTTTTTTGTTCCCATATGCAACACACTGGGATATACGTAATTTAAATATTTCACATAGTACAGTTCTGAAAACAGAGTATCTTAAAATTGTGGTTAAAGTAGTATTTGTTCCCACACTGATTTTGATCTTTTTTTTTTTTCTTCTTTTAACGTAGGAGGCAAAGAGAGGCAAAATAGCTGTAAGTCTGTAGAAAGAATGATTACATATGTGTTTGATGTGACCTCAAGAGTGGCTGTGGCAGCACATACTATTGCACAGTAATCTTCCTGCCACTTATGTTAGACAGAAACCTGTTGCTGTGTTTAACTGGATGTGCCCAGTGTCTTTTTATAAGACACAAAAGATACTTAGGTGCTTATTTTATTTTGATTGACAAAATTGCCAGGAAGGTCATGCCAAAACATTCATGGCAGTAATTTTAGTCATCAATTTGGTATCCCAGTCAACATCCAGTAATCAATTTAAAATAAAATAAAAAGGGGAGGGGGGGAGGTGGATTAGTACCTGGCTTATTAATGAGTAATTAAATGCAGATTAAAGATGCAGTAACCTAGAGTCCAGCCATGGAAATTTAGCTGTCAGATGATGTGGAGCTGGCTGTTTTGAAGGAATCTGATGAATGCCGGCTCATGGGAAGCTGTCACAATGATGAAACAAGCCCAGCCTAGGCTAATAGATTCATCTATTTCTACCTGGCAGATTATAGTAGGATTTGGAGTCATTCTGCTGATCAGTGGGTATCAGTAGAAAGCTCATCACACAAAGAGTGTCATTTGAAGTGGATCGAAGGAGACTATTTTTTGGAGCTGGATACCTGGAGACATCATGACTTGAAGAAAAGCAGAGAGGGAAGACGGAGTGTTGGGGTATAACTTGCAACAGATTTTCAAACCATCTGTAAAGAAGTAGCTAAAATAGCTGATGTACTGCTGTTGTCTATTCATGGGGAATTCCCACAGTAGATTCCTTCCCTTCCCATTTCCCTGAAGACTTCACAGTGCTGTAAGATCTAGTGCTTCATATTTTTGACAGAATGTGTAGACGTTTTGATAAAGGAGAGGCTGAAATAATCAGTATTTCCAAAGCCTCCAGCTAAAATGCTGGAAAAGTCAACTTTTCCAATTTGCTAAAGCTAGAACTCACTTGGAAAGCTGGAGAAAGTAATATTAGGCAGTTAACTTACTCTCAGTTTCATCTTGGGGATGGGCCTATGGAGGACCAGAAGTTGGACTCAGTGATCCTTGTGGGTCCCTTCCAATTCAGCATATTGTGTGATTCTGTGACTGCAATAAAGACAACAGCACGTGTGATATTTCTATTACATGTTTGTGAAACCAAGCCTTCTTCTGGCAATTGTACTGGCACTTGGGATTGTTCCTGAATGCAAACACAAATCAGCTTTGCTTTTGTTGTCTGAGAGCGGAGTGGTCAGTGCTAAAGAAAGATGCTGAAGGCACATCAATTCCACATGAATGCCATGTCTCCCACACCTACCAAGGGAAAGAAAATGTGGAAACTCCCAGCTGACTCCATAAACGTGCATGAAGCCATATAGTGCAATGTCTGCTAGTGAAGGGGTTATTCTATGCCACATCCCCACCCAGCCCTTATGGTGAGGGCTGTCACTAATGTCTTGGCACTTGGCTTGAACCAGTCTCAAATATCTCATTTTATGCAGTCCAGAGGAGCAACCATATTTGTATGAGATATCCATCAAAGTCATAGTGTTCAAGTGCTGATAAAAGTTGCCAAAGCCATTAAATTTTGCTTTCTTTTATATTTTTAATTTTCTATGAATTCCGGAGAAGAAAAATAACTTTTATTCTTACCCCTATCACTTTTGAATTACTTCTTGTACGCCAGTAGCAGACATTAGCACCAAAACAGTGGCCAACATAGCTCAAATAAACTCAGTGTCTTTTATTGATTTTTAATATTAAAAAAATTAACAACCTGGAAGCTGATTACAAGAACACCAAAATCCTAAGCCCACTTAAAAGTCAGTATTTTCAAACACAGATCATGCACTTATGAATGGGGAAAGGGAAAAGTGACAAATGGATCAGTTTTGCTAAAAAAGGAAAAATGTTTTTAAATCAGTGTTTTGGTGTAGAAAATGAATGACCGTAACACTATGAGGAAAAAAGCACCAGAAAAAGCAATTCCCTGTTCCAAGGTATTTCAACATAAATAAGCAAAATATATAGTGTACATTGAAATAATATCAATATTACTTTTCAAATTAGAAAGTTCAAACTGATGTACAGCTAAAGGGAATTTGTTATGTGCAAATAATACTGAAGTAGTCTATAACAAAGCAAATTTCATGCAAAATGCCTAAACAAGGATCATATTTTTTTTCTGTGGTATATTTATGATATTGCTATCCAGTCACGAAATAAAACATGCACACAATAAATGGAAGGCATTTGATTCAGATATCAACAATACCAGAGGCTGAGCTCAAGATTTTCAGAAGCTGCTATGGTATAAACAGAGCTGGTATTTTTAGTGGGGAAAAAGAATGTACAAGTAATTTGTAAATTAAAGTTTGTCTGCAGTGGCCACTGGATTTGTATTAACATTAGAAGACAGAGTCATGATCCACAAGCCTTTCTTTCAGTGAAAAACGATAAGAGTTTCTTACAGTGAAACAGGCTGGACTCCTGGGGTTGTATACACCAATGGCACCTGACTTATGGACATACAGCAGCTGCCCTCAGTGGGGAAAGACGGTTAGAAAACACAGAGGAATAAAAAAAAAACAACTGTAGTGTCAAGAATAACTCCTCATTCAACTTTTGATCTCTATCAGTGAGGGTCTGCAAAGACAATGAGACTCCAGATATTTCTGCAAATACTTCAGGCAAGTACTTGGGTATATCAACTTCTTGTCCTCAAATTCACTTCTCACTTAGAGTGCAAAATGCCAGTTATTTATTAAGTGGGTAAACAATAAAACACTTTTAGAAACAATATTGTGTTTCCATCTTTCTCCTCTGAGTACATAATTATTTGTGTTCTTCCACATGCTTTTCTGTACCTGCAATACACCTTCCCTTATAAAAGTGGCTTGTAGTGGATGAGACATCTACATTTGTCCCTTTGCTAGTGTCCTTCAGAGAAAAATTTAGGATCTTATTGCTCATGTGGGATCTGAGCCAAAAGCTCTTAGTAAATTCTGTGGGTGTTGGATCACAAGGCTCTAAAAAGTAATAGGAATAAATAGAATCTCCTGTCTACCTTTCCATTTTTCTTTTAAAATAGTATTTCATATGCTTTGCCATTTTGTGTGCACACCTTTGGCTTCAGACCAAATCCTAACTAGTGTAAATCAGCCTCACACCACAGGCAGTGGAGCTACACGAGCTAACAACAAGCCTGGAACTGGCCCACTGCAAATAAGTTATAGATTTACCTGCTTCTGTATCACACCACTAGTTCCTGTTATTGCTTTCTAAAGTGCTTTGGGAAATTAAGGGAGTAGTAGGAGCTACATTAAATTAGATTCTAGTCTAATACAATCTGACCTGTATTTCACAATGAAAGAACTTTTACTTCTGAAATGCTGAGCAATGAATTTTATAAAGTATTCAAAGAAGAGTAATTTCAGATGGCTCAGTGCTACCCTGTTCAGAATCATGTGGGCAAATCTATTGCTGGCATATTTTTTTTCTGTCCTCCTAATTATCTTTAATGCTAATTAATAAATGTATGTTAGTTCAATCTCATTGTTACTCCATAAAGTTTAGTTTAAAATGATGATAATGAATTCCAACTTCTTCAGCCAAATATAATAAAATGGCGATTAATATTCCCCTGGGCTAGGATGGAATATGATTCAGGGTAATCTAAAATAGTTTTAAGTGAAAAGTTTGATATCCATCAGGCACTGAAGCTGATGCAGTAAATGTAAGATATGATTAGCAATGTGGGGAAACAAGTAGGTCACTGCTCTCTGCTCAAATCACAAATGCTGTGGCTGCTATGATGTGGTCAGAATTGCTTGGCTGAGTATGGACTGGTTGTGTCCTTGTTTTCCACCTTGTTCAATTCTTGTGCCTCTATTACCCTTGAAATCTGCCCACATATTGAAATCTGCCCACGTGTATTTCTGTATGGAATGAAAAAAGCAAACCTCCCACTTTGTTAAATAAAAATCATTTTTTCCATGGGTTTAGGTAGGTTGTGCATAGTTAACTAAACAAGATAGAAATTTAACATAATTCAGAGACACCCAATGTCCTGTCAGTGCACTTAAAATCAAATATTTCAGGCCCTATCCCAGATGCCTGTCACAGGTGTCATCCACTCTCTTATGACAGTATCACAGAAAAGGTTTATTTGGAATGACATGTGGATGGACAAATGCAATGACCTTGGCGGGGAGCCAGCAGGCAGGTGGCCATGTGAGGCTATGACAGTCATTTATCCTGAGGAATAAATGGGCCAAGACCACATTGCTGAGCCTTCTGCCGGTGACAAACTTTCAAGAACAAATCTAAAGCTTGTTTGCCAGGGACATGCAATAGGCTGAACACTCAAGAATGTACAGCACTTTCAGAAAAATACACATTTTTTGTTATCCTATATATCCAGTGCTGCCAAAATTACATTTTCTCTAAGAACAGAAGGAGGTACAAAAATGG
This sequence comes from Chiroxiphia lanceolata, assembly GCF_009829145.1. Lineage (NCBI taxonomy): Eukaryota > Metazoa > Chordata > Aves > Passeriformes > Pipridae > Chiroxiphia > Chiroxiphia lanceolata. The sequence continues at coordinate 29,412,504 of NC_045644.1, forward strand.
GAGCTCCTGATCTCACTCTGACAATAATCCATAGAAATTCATGCCCCAAAATTCTTACTTTACATAATCCAATTTATACAAACATGTCCTCTAGTCACATGCTGCTGTGACTGCTGCAGTCAAAGGAGTTACATAGATAGAGAAAGGGTATAAATCCAGGATGAATTCCACCCTGGCTAGCTATCTTCTCACACTGCATTGTACACTTCCAACTCCCTTCAGGTTCCACAAACTGAGAAATCATAGGAAAGAGTACCATAACAGATGCACTGAAACCCATCCTTTGTTGCAAAATTAGTTTCACAGCTGCAGATAGATCTTTAAAGTGCAAATGTACAGGGAGTCCAATCTCTCCTTTTAAAACACTGAAAATTGAACTCCTCTCTATGATTTAAACAAAAACCCCAAACAAACAATAAAGCCAACATCCCAAACCCAAGAAATTGCTGCTGAAACCAAAGTACATGAAGACATGGTAATAGGATTGCCTCAATACTATACATCTGCCTGTGGTCCTCAATCTTCCCATCCCTCATTTCCCCAAGTATATAAGAAAAACCTCTATAACAACTTTACTGTAATACAAAATATTTTATAGGTCCTCAGGTGATGTAAGGTTTTGTTACAAAGAAGTGTAAGGCACAAAATATCTTTTGTGTGTACCTGTCTGTGTATATATATAAAAATTTCACAAACCTGAGCAAACACTGCATCTTTATTTTTTTGAAAGCAAAATTTTCCTTCTCTCTCCTTATCTGTATGCACAAAATTAAGAAAACTTACAACTGCCTTGTTCAACAGTGTTGTGCATCTGGGTAATAAAGAGCTGAATTTGGTGAGGGGGCAAGTATTCCTATCACCTGACAGCTCCTAAACCCACACTTCTCTGTATTCTGCAGCACCCCCTCAACCAGCTGAACAAAGGCAGTGCAGATTTCACCAACTGTGTCCCACTGTAATTTGGAGAGAAACTAGGGAAACAAAGATCCATTCCAAGACAGCATTACATCTGTATGTCCTCTTTTTTATACTTTTTTTTGAGCACTGAACGTTTTTTTGAGCGCTGAGTATTTACAGAACTGCTTCATTTACAAGTCACTCAGAGACAACACACAAAAAGTACTTCTGTGCTACAGTGTACAAACACTAAACTTACTGAGGGAATTGCATTGCTGCCTAAACCAGGGAGGTCTGTTTTCATACAGATTTTACTCGTGTCACCTTACTCGTGGTTGTAAACCAACAAGTGGCAAACAGAGGTAGGTGTGTTTCTTGCCTCTGATGGGGCATGGAAAGGGGTCCCCCTCCTGACCTGGGGAAGGAGGCTACTATTTTAGCTTTATCCACTTTCTAGAACAAGCAAACAAATGACAAATGAGAAATAGGTTATTGTTGTTTCTAACTGACAGGATATATACATAGAACACTCAGCTTTATGTAAAAGCAAACAAACCAACCCCGCTCTGCTCTCATTTTTGCACTGGTGGGTATTTGCAGTGAACTGGAAAGCTGTCAGAGGAGAGGTGTTACTTATTTGACTTCTAGAGTGCTGTATTTGCTAAGTAAGTAAAAAAATAGGAGAAGTTTTACATGTTATCTTGGAATATGTGAAAGTAAATTGATGCAAATAGGGGTAAGAGGAGTATCACATTGTGCAATCATAAGGCAAACTCAGCAGTGACAACTGAAAGGGCAAGTTTATGAAAAAATCATAGTTTTCTACCACAGGATTTATTATTTATTTATAGTGAAAAACTGCACAGTGTAGAGGTTTAGGGGTTTTGGTCTTTTTTTCCCTAAAAAAGAATAAAATTTGTTCAATTTTTTTAACATAATTTACCTTCTGTTGATTTTAAAAAGTGTACAGAATATATTTTTTCCCTTCACTCACAGAAAGAATTCCTTCCTGTTTGTTGTGTCTTATATGTCAAAGGAATGGAAAGTTTATAAGAGTGAGAAATGTTTATCCAAGGTACTTGTTTCCAAAAGCAAACTAATGTGCCTCTAAATGGTATCAACGGCACACTTATAATGCTCTATGAAAGTGTATAACCACGCAGAACGAGTGGCTTTCCTGCCTTAGGTCTGCACAGGTTTCCAGGAACTGAAAAGCACTGAAGTCTCTCCGAGCAGTCTCACCACTGGCCATGCACACCCCTCAAAGCTGGGCATCCCACGACACCTCAAGAAGGGAGAGAAAACCATATGTGAACTACATGGTGCCAGCGGCAACTTTGGAAGAGTCTTTGGGATCATGCAATAGGCACTTGCAGAGTTGTTCAGTACTTTGACTCAGAAAGTGCCCTCAAAATAGACATGCAGCTGGTCCCTGAACATGGGGAAGGTATAACACCTTTTCCAAAACTCTATTCTACTGAAATCTCTTCTCGGGAGAGAATAGAGACTGAAGTAATTCAAAGCAATGGATTTTCAGTGTTCAAGCTTTTATTGTCCAGACCTGAAGAGACTACAAGGGAAAGCAAGAACTTGGCCTTAGACAGTACCCTCATCTAGAAATCCTGCTAGAACATCAAAGGAAATTAATTACTTTTCTTTGTTTTTATAGGATGGACATCAATGCTCTGAGGAGATGTTGTGTGGATGAACAATGAGGTTAGAGATATTTAGAAATATTATACAGAGGCTGTTAGAGGAGCCAAAAAGAGAAAACTTCATTGATAGAAGAGAATTGGAAGACTTGCGTACTTTTAAGTAAAGGCACATCAAAGGTCACTATATTTCATTATTACTTTATGCAGTACCTATAACGCCATAATTTCCACATCAAATGCAGGTACAGACACAAAGCAGGTTCTGTCATAGTTCCCCTGGGTAAGGTCACAAACAACTATATTATTTGTTTACCTCCAAGTAAAGCACTTTGCAACAGTGTGACATTTATTGTCACATTTGAATATATATATATATACATATATAAAGGCAGAAAACTTCTGTTTTTAATGACTTTCTCACCCCAGTTGTGTTTAACACAATGCAAGTTAATAGGGCTAAAGAAAAATGAAATGTGATTAGAAAAAAAATCCAGAAATAGTATCTGCAGTATACCCTTCAGCCAAGGGGAGTGCTCAACACAAGGTCGAAATTTCAACATTGAATATTTGCAGTCACTCACTATATCTTTCTGAGGTGTCCAGTAACAAAGTCCATATTACTTTACCTGCTTGATCTTACTTGAACTTTGTTTTTGGAGCATAAGAATAGCTGGAAGATGAAGTCCAGGAGCACTTTCAGATATCCTCTACCCAAGGCCAGACTAGACCTAACCTGAACTGCAGTTCCCTGAGATGTTCATCTTGTGGACATCCAGTCTCAGCACAAACTGATTTACACTGGGAATCTGACCCACAGCACCTGTGAGTGTAGGCAGAGTTGAAGAGACACAAAACCATCCAAATACATCTGACCCACAAAGACCACTAAATTTAAGGAATCATTGCTTCCCGATTAGAGACAAGTTAGAAGGCGTTCCTGACTGACTAAGTGGGAAGAAATTTTGCAAGAGAAAACTCCAATTTCGCTAACACTGATGCTCTAGCACTAAAAATTTAAATTGACCATATAAGTTCACTATCATGTGTTAATTATATTTAGGAGGCAATGATTCAGTAACCTACTCAAATAATTTACCTCCTGCCTTCCAGGCTCAATTCTTAATAATATAAATAGAAAAAAATTCAAGCTGTATTTTCACTTGAATATTTTGACTTGCACTTTTGTGTGTGGGAAGATTTTAATCAAGCACTTGCTAATGTAGTAAATAATAAAAACAGAGGCAAAATGTTAAATGTGGCTTAGCAACTAAATAAATACAATATCAAAAATTTTTAATTTTACAATATTTCCCGCTTACAACAAACAGAAAAGGGCTTTCAAGAAGAAAGAGTTATCTTAAAAAAACACAAAATATACTAGAAGTCTGCCTCAGAATACTGGTCCAAATTCTGAAAATATACTCTGGCCTTAAAGGAACAAACACAGGAATTTAGAGCTGTTTAATGGAATATGTTCTGTGGAACATAATGCCTTTTTATTAGTTTTATACTAGATAAATTTCTATGCTTTTTATAAGAAGTATTTATTTAATTAGTAAGTTACTGGCTACAAATGAGAAATTAATGTACTATAAAGCTGAATAAAATAAGATATCTAGTCAAAGACTCTAAAAAGCAATAGAATTTGGGATGTTGAGGACAAAAAGGAAACCACTAGGAATGATCTAAAGTAATAAAAAAGCTATTTTGTTAACCTTGTGAATGACTTCACATCTAGTGGAAACTATAAGAATACTAAACACTGGTTTTCCAAAAAAGACTTTCAGCAAAGTGTCGGTTCAATGTGCGATAAGGGGAGAGGGGGGAAGAAAGAAATACAGAACTTCAACACAGTAGGAGTTAAAACGGGTCTCACTCACCACATTTTTAGCAGAACATAATGAAAGAAAGGACCAGCTTCAATATAACTTCCTGCTGTTACTTCAGATAGCTTTCCCTAATTGCATATCCTTGAGCTTTGCTTGTGCTATAAGACAAAGATACAGCAAGTTGCTCAAACAGAAGTGGTTTTGGTGGGGTAGGGAAAGAAGTTAGTTACACTGCTAAAACATCTACTCATTTCACATCCAGCAAAGCTGAGAGCACATAAGGTTAAGGCTGATGAGCGAGAACTCATTCTGACTTATGGATGTGCCCTGAGCTACAGATAACAATTTTTATCCATTTTTTCCAACAGGAAATGAGCAGACAGGCAGCATTCACATGGATGTACATCTTCCTTAAGAGGCTTTGTCTGCATACGCATGGGAAGCACTGCTCAGGTACCCAAGCCACGTTTCAATTCACCTCCTATTCCTCACTGGCCTTTGGAGCGGATTGACAGCTGACCATCAGCTTTGCTCCCTCTATGAATATGACTGACAAACATGAAGAAAAGGAGCAGATAGATCAGTAACTCAAAGGTGCACCTTCTCAGAGCAGATAACACACGCTGACAGACAATCTCAGTGTTGTTACCTTTCAGGTGATGCACGAGCAAGTGGTGTGCCTAAACTAGGGTACTCTTGTGATGAATTTGTAAAATGTCAAGAAGGAAGCATTTCTGGTTTGTGTTTGTGAAGACTGTAACCCAGAAGGATACTAGTTTCACAGCCCTCTAGAATCAATGAAGAACAGTAGGTACTTCCACTTCATAGCTCAGAAGAAGCACTGAAAACTTAGACAAGACTAAAACACCTTTCTGTGGTTTTTGTTTGTTTGGGATTTTTTACTTCTTTTTATAAAATATTTAAAAGTCTTTTACTATTATCCACATTTCATTTACCCTTGTTTTTCAGTAATAATGAATAGGGTGTTTAAGGTTGTAAACCCATCACTTTGGACTAAGACTAGGATAGTAAACCAGCACAAATGGATGCCACAGAAAGAAGTAAAACACCGAGACATGAAAACCCTTTAAAACCTTCAAATCTTGCCAATTTTTGAAAAGAGAGAAACAAGCATACTCTGAGAAAAGGTATGACACTGAGTCAGACAAATGAAACAAAACCCATCCCTTATATCATGGCCTAGTGGAAACCCACGATGCAGAGAGGTGCATGAACCACAGCACCAAGAAAGGAGAGATGCTTTTTCTATGGTCATTACAAAATTGTGGAGAAGCAAAGCCTGCAGAACTTCATGCTGAATGCTGCTTTTTAGATGCACAGGCAGCTCTAGGAAACACAGGGGAGATATAAGTGGAAGAATTTCTTCTACTACATTTAAATTAAATGGTTCAAAACTATAAATCTCTGAGAAAAATCAGAGGCTGTTTCTGTGCTGATGTCTGCAGGAAGGTGGTGAAAAGGCCATTGAAACTCCTACTGGGAAGCAGGTGGGATGTAAGGCAGCACCACTGGGTAGGTAGCAACAGGAAGCCTGCCAGCACCAGGCCAATGGGGATTTGAATGAGGGGTTTGGCTGTGCCACAGGCTTGGTGCAGCACTTTGATGGCTTCATCTGCAGCAAGGGAATCAGGGGAAAGTGCTTAGACAAGTATTTTTAATTAATCTAGTTTTCAGAGAAATATTTACACTAAATGCCTCCCTGTCTTGTTGGCCATATTCGTAACACACCACAGCAGCGACAAGGTGTCAAAGGCTCTGCACTCAGCTCTTGAGGAGACATATCACAGTATTTGGAGCTACATTTTCAAACACTGTTGACAAAATTCCTGGGGGAATTTGGGCTTGGATTAGCCACTGAAGGCTTACTTGACAGGTTAGGATTTCCTGGCCCTACACCCTAAAGCACTGACTGTGCAGTTCTTTGTGCATTTCTTTCTTCCCTCTGCAGTGAAACTTGTGGAAGGTTCTCTGCCCAGGGAAGGAGGATTGGAACCAGATGATCTTTAAGGTCCCTTCTAACTCAAACCATTCTATTATTCTGTGATTCGGCAGCCAACATCCTTGTACAGATAAAAGTTTTATAAACTTGAGATTAGACCGAATCACACTGTCCTCGGAACTAACCATCAGTCTGAGAAGTAGCACAATTTCCTTCCACAGTGATCAGAGTAGTCTCTAATCAGTCAAAACATTTCTTTCACTCTCGTTCAGAAACTTTGAAGCAAGAGGTATGCTGCATCCTCCTTCGTGCATTTACTTCCAAGGAAAACACTTCTTCAGTTGAAATTCTACCTTAAATTTTGTTTTCGCTTACAGCCCCTGAGGTTTAAAACACTGATTTTTTTCCACCTAATGTGCGTTAGTCAGTTTAAATTGCAATTACTGTTTTTGGTCATAAAGGCAGACCTCTGTATTGAGGGTTCATAATATCAATAAATAATGCCAATCATACTGATTTTTCATTGAACTTCTAACATTTCCACTGTTGCAAACTAAGTTCTGAAGCAGTTTCTGCAATATGTATAAATGAGCCTTTAATCCACCTTTTCTATTTCTAACTCTCCAGTTGTCAGAGTGCTCAGTGCCCTATGGGATATACAAGGAAACAAATACCTAACTCTCATCAGAAGATCATGTAATCAGAGAGAAAATGTAGCTCAGATGCAAAATGTGTTGATCGAGATATAAACTCTTCTAAGGGGACCTGCAATCTGCATTTTCCATCTTCCAGTTCTTTCTGCAGGCTTGTTCCTCTTGAGATGATGTTCCTTTTAACCAAATCACATAGCCTCTTTCCCCTTTGACTTACTCCATTTAAGAATGTTTTCCTTAACACTTTTTTTCTGTGCAGAGTTTTTTTGTGATTTTCTCTGCAGAGATCACTATCTGAAATTGAAGTGCTCCATAATGTCTGTCACAAGAAATTCCTTAAAAAAACCAAGTAACTCCACAGTATCTGACACTCTCTATGGTGAATTTTCCTATGTCATTCTTTCCAAATGCCACAGTCAAATTGAAGCTTCCATATCCCTTCCATACTAAAGGCAGCATTTGTTTCAAGGATGGATTCACTACACCTTCACTGCTGAGTTTCCCCAAAGTCTTCTAAACAGCAATGTATTTCTACTGTAGCTAGCTCAAAGTAGTGTCTTAAAAAAGGCACTGAAAGTTTGGGAATGAGGAGGAGGGTTTGGGTTAAGAGCATCAAGGCTGAAAAGTTATTCAGTGAGTAGCAACATGTCTGTCTCCAGATCTCTGGCAACAAAAAATAGAAGGATATTGAACCTCAGATGGTAAAAGATTCGAAGACTGCCTTAAAGACAGCATCTCAAACTGCCCAGTACTGTGGAGATTTGCCAAAACTTTCACAGAGTCTGAGAATTTCTGGGCAACACCCACTTGGAAGAGGAAACTTGCCCATTTTACCACTTCTGTGGAACTCAAGTGAAACTCTAATTTGCTCAGCTTATCCTGATGCTTTGACAGGCACACTGCCTCAGAATTGTTGGTTACTGATTTATTTTATTGCCCAGATGCAAAAATAAGGTGGTGAACCATGCAAAAATCCATCTCTTTCTTCCCCAAACCAATGTTCAAAACTGATTTCCATATAAGCCTAGCCATCCCCTTTCTGAAGAGGTCACAGGGTAGAATCACAGGAGTCTGCTGTCTGCTCTTTTTGCTGGTTTAATGGGGTCGCAGTGAGCAAATATTAAATGTTGGCCAACAGCTAGTGGAATGACTACAAGCCTGAAGTGCAATCACACCCAGTAATTCCCAGGGAAGGCAAATTATTAATTTGTAACTAGTCATTCTTTTCAATTACAGGGTACTTTTTCTGAGAAGCTGTTTTCTCACTGATCTTTCAGCTGCAATGTGCCCTCCATTGCCCTGACACATTCAGATACTCTAATCAGCTGAACCTTGTGAAAGTGGTAATTACTGTGTGTTGGGGCTGAAGAAAGCCTCAGACACAAGAAGAGATGCAGGCCCCCAGAGCAATAAAGACTTACTTATTATACTATGCCATCTTCCATCAGTCTGTCATATGACCTCTAAAGTTCATAATTTACAGTAATGTACTAAAAAAGATAATTCTAATTTGTGTTATCATCTGTTGCTGGATTACTGCTTTCTTTCAATATTGCATATGCTGTTGCCTATGCCAGCTTGTTAGATATTTTTTAGAGTTTTCTGAAACTCAAAAAAATAAAAAAGGTGTTCTTCTTCTGAAGAGCTCTGTGATTACTGCAACTGCGTACATACACCTGTTCCTTGAATAATTCATGTGTCTACTCAGAGCTAAGATCTGAAAGGGAAATATTTCAATAAAGAGATCAGGATATGGGCAAAGTCTAAAGTCAATAGACAATAAAGGGAAACTGATCCTGAGGTAAACACATTGTCCTTTTGTGATGTGTCTGAAGTAGGCACAGACTGGACGGATAAAGACAGGTCAGAGGCCTGAACTCTGCCAGGCCAGGGCTCAAATGAAGCTGCACAGCACATCAGGTCAGGATTTCTGACTGTGTCATTAAGCATGATAATTGCATTGTAACTGTGTTCTGTGGGGAAGCAGATATGCTCTGAGCTGTGTTAGTTTAAAAGGAACAACCGTCAGGCCCTATTCTTTGCATAGGTCATTGTAGTAAAGATGCACTTGAATATCAGGGTAAATTTTGAAGTTCTACTTATTTTCCAAAGCCCTCTATTTCCTAAAACATAACTGTGGGATAGGGGTAAGGAAGCAGAGCAGGAAGCTGTAAGTAACTATGATCTGAATCACTTGTTCAGATTGAAGAAAAAGGACCCCGGGTTTTGAGATGGGCACCGTAGCGGCATCAAAAGGTGCAACTGAGACAGAATAAAGAGAAATGTGTAAAACAGATGATTCCTCCTTGAAGTTACAAGAAAGGGAGGCCTTGGCAACATGCTAAAACACCTCTTGGATGCCATCATGCAGCACATTAAATTGGATTATAAAATTACCATGTAACTCCCAGAGATTTGATAAAACTAACACTATCACTCTGCATTGACTGATGAGCAGCTCACTTCATTTGCTGAACTTGGACTGTGTTCACAAATCTCAGAGGCAAGAAATTTTCACAGCACTTGTATAAATTATGACTAACTCATAATATTATTGATCATTTTGCTGTGCAGTAAATTCTCTTATTCTCTGCTCCTACATCTACCACAGTAGCTTTACAGAAAGCTGTAAGCCTTTCCTAGCCATCTTAATGTTTGAGTTTTTAATTACTTTTTACCAAGTGCCTACTTCTATAAACAAAGCCAAAAGCCATCCCACAGCATTTGTTACAGCTGTGAGCTTGTTATCAGGGTGATGGGATACTTGAGGCACCCTTAGCTTTTAAGAATTGCCCAAGATAATATTTTGAATGTCATCAGGAAATGAAAGCTAAATCCTCTCAAGTGATTGAGAAAATAGACCCTTCTTTAAAAGTATGCTCTCCTTCATCCTCTCACTCTTCTCTTCCTAAAACACCACAACTTGGTTCTTGGCAGGGCTGGGGCAAGTTCATGTACAGAAGAAAATTAAGTTTCTGGATTTCTCCTGTGCAGTACAGATGTTGTCTCTTCAGCATAGAGATCCCTTTCATAATGGCTAAAAAATAAGTTTTCATTACATTTTTCCTCTCATATTTCTTTGCCATATATCACCACCATTCCAGACCTGATCATTTCCAGATTGAGAACAGGGTTCTTCCCAAGTGTTATTTAATCCTCAAAACTGTGGATCATTTTTATGTGGTTCAGTTGGAAATCCCATAGGTTCTGAAACCTGTTAAAGATTATAAAGATATAGAAGGCTGCTTTGGAATGTGATCTTCAAGAACTTTTCTATTTTATTGCTTCCAAGGGGCTTGTCAGCTTCCTACTGAAATACAGTTCAGTAATTGTATAGTGAATATAAATGAGAAAATAGCTTTTTATTAGCAGTAAATGATCAGGTTGATTGACATTAGGGATCTTTTTTATGTCATTTCATTGACAAAAGCATATGCTGAAAGGTGTCTCTATGTCCCAATAACGCATTACTATATGTAATAAAACAACTCACTACACATTATATTAAGCCATATTGTTGCTGATCACTTGGAATATGCCTCTGCTGTAATTTCTGCTACCCCCACAAAAAAGTATTAAACCTGTTTTTTAAATTTTACTTAAACTTAATAATACTAAAAATTACTTATAGTTATTTCATCTATGGTTCTAAGATTCTCTGAACTAAGCATTTTACAGTAGGGTACAACTGAGAGGAACTGTCGTAGTTTTTTAGACAAACATATTTCAATAACTCCCATTAGATCTCTTCACATTGCTTATGGAAGCCCACAGTAACCCCTCCCCTTTCATGAGGTGGTGCCCTATTTACACCATATTTCTGAGAACCAAGCACACCTCAGGCTGAGACATACAGCACCTCATGCAATCACAAAAGAAAAGAAATTGCTCTCATAAGATAAAAGGGTCCGTAACAGACTGAATTATAGGCTTGTCATTTCAAAACCTTGTTAGTTGTTGATCTAACCCTCTCTAAGAGGGCTTGTAGTGATAAAGTGTCTACCATTTCCTCTGGAATACCATTTCCAGAATATAACTGTTCTCTCCATACATTTTTTTGCCTATATACAGAAGCCTTTTACATATTTGTAGTATTATGTCTCCCCTCCTCCATTCACTTCAGTGTTCTTCACTATCTTATTTTCACTCTCTTTACTTGTTCGTGAATCTGACATTTTCTAAATCTTGGCCTTTTCTGTTGGTGTCCTAGAAATCTTTGTTATGTTTATTTTCTCTATATCAAGTGTCATATCAGTCACACATGACTTAAAGGACTGGCTAAGTCCACAGAGACTAGATGTTTTTCACTGTATTTCTTTGTAAGTTTTAGCGAAGTTTGGACCTCTAGAAATATTTGCCTTTGACTTCTTGGGGAAAATACTCAAAAAGGAAAGGATCAGAAGTTGACTGATCTCTCATCGAGAACTAAATTAAGGGAACCATGCCTCCAAAGCTTGGTCTGCATTTTCACAGTATTAATCATTCTTTGATGCTTCAGATCTCAGATGTCCTGGTCAGTCACACAACCGGGTGGCCACTCAAACTGAACACCTACAGTTCTGAAGATCAAAATGAAACCAGAGGATAAAGCAGGAGCCCCTGATGGAAACTCCAAAGGTGAGTACAGAGTCCTTCAATAGAACCTCATTTACAGCAGACTGCAGTAACTTAGTGTGTAACTACTACCTTCATTTGTTGCCTATGGCCAGAGATTAATCACAAGATAAGCTAATACAAGATATCCCACTGAAAGGAAAAATAATGTCCTGCTTTGCATAAAGCTACTTTATATCATGGGAACTACCAGGGAGTTAATAAAAAGTTACACAAAGGCAAAAGATTTATTTAAGCAAAAAAAGGCTGAAGCCAAAAGTAGCTCACAGGTCACAGAACTTTTCTTATGTTCCCCAACAGATTAACTACTTGGCCTGAAAAAAAAAAAAAAAAGGAAACCCACACAATTTTCAAATTCGTTTCCAAGATGGGTCTTCTAAATTTAGTAAGTTGACTTTCCAGGATAAAAAAAAAAAAAGAAATTGTTTGAGGAACATTTTTTCTTCCCACAATATACCTTTTTTAAATTTTATTTTTTTAAAGCAGTGCTTAAGAATTCATGAAGAGTTATAGGATTTTAAATCTCTGAAAACAGGGAAGCCACGTAAAGTGCAATTGAGTTGCACACATTTGAACTTTATGAAGAATGCAATAGATTTTCATGAAAATTACTCTAAAAACTATTACAATTTATTTTTTATAAAATGAGTGGGAGTTGAATACGAACATTGCTTTTGCATTTAAAATCTCTCTTAGGGATTTCTTTGCCTGCATCTCCTTTGAACACAACACAGTCACATAACTCAGTCAGTAAAAAGATGTAAGCAGGAGTTGGAGGAATATTAGCACTCATGGCAGGCAACCTTCCCAAAGCTGAATTTAGACTAAGGTTTTGTTTCAAAAGAAAAACTGTCATCCCTCTTGCTCGCCTGGTGTTTAAATGCAACACTATTCATGGGGGATATATTAGTATCTATGACTCTTTGCTGATTTGTAAAGTGGACATGTGAAATCATGTACAGCCTAAACTGAGACACTGTTATTCACCCCAGAGCCTTCTGAGCAGTTCTCATTCACTACAGAGTTACTCTTTGCAAGTCTGTCGTTTTCTTTGCCATCAAACCCCTCAGACATCTAGAGCTGGATATGCAACCTCAAAACACCCTGTCAGATAAGTGTCCTGGCAAAGCCAGAAATAAGGAGCAAAATGTCCAACCTACTTTTCCTGGCTGTGCTACTGATCTGCTCTCTGAGTGGATGGCAACCCCTCAGTGAGTTGCTGGACAGGAGAAAAAAAAAGGCACAAAAAAACCCACCAAAAAAACCCGAAGAGAAGACCAATTCTTTTCTGTACAGAGAGTTATCTGAAAGAGTTCTAATTTCCAGGAGAAAACAAAAGACTGGTTTTAGTTGAATGGTCCTTTTTTGTTTTAATTAATTTTATCAGATAAGGTGCTTTTTATATCATGGCTTTACTTGTTTTCTCTGAAACCTGAATTACAGGTGTACATTCTTCAGAACTACAGAACTGGTGCTGTGACACATTTATGTGAGAAGCCTAAACCTCAGAGAAATAACTGAAATTAAAAATGGAAAAAATGTCAGAAATTGTTGTCCAGTAGTTCAAACAGTGACAGAATTACAGGAAAAGATATGAAATATGGAGAGTGAGGGGGAACTATTGGAAATATTGTAACAATTGCTTATATCTGTTGGTGGGATGATTGTTTCCCTTCTGACTTGTAAACATCAAGAGGAAAAAAGGAGAGTAAACCAGAAAAGAGCCTAATATAACAAAAGAAATGGGGGGGGGGAATGGTAGAGAGGAGGCAGCAAGCATTGGTAATCAATGAGGGATAAAAACAATGCCTAGTTTAGTTGATAAACTTCTGGGGAAAGAGGACTTACTTAAACTTTATGGAACCTTTATAAGCTTTATAGAAGCTTTATTCTCTGCTATTTAGTCACTGGGGTAGGAGAACTATGATAATCATAAGAGCCATAGTTAGAGACACAGGAGAGATTTCTTGCAAAGTCCTCTAATTTCTAGCCACTTTCTTTCATTTTCAAGTAAATCATGAGTCGTTACTGGAAACGTTCCTGGAGAAAGGTAAATTTTTGCCCTTCTTCCCTGAAGATCTGGAAGAATTATCACAGGTTTGCAAAAAAGAGCCTCAATTCTCACTCACTCGCAGAAGTAAAACCCATCTGTATAAAAAGAGCAGAAAGGATGAGTACTGATGGCTGGACTCAAAACCACACGTATGAATTTTCTAACACACTGGAAAAATCACTGGTTTTGTTACTCCTCCTGTGCTGGCAAAGCCCAAGCTGATGCATGATTTCTATCTCTTACATAGCAAATGCATCATCCTCACTCATGCACTTATGAATATGTTATAAGTTGTGACTAAATGTAATTATGTAAATGATAGTCATTTGTTTGCTATACAGATTAATGTTCTGCTTCATTGGGGTCCCAATATGGAGCAGCAGAAGTTTGAGCTTTGCAGCTGTGCCTCTGTGTGGTGCTGCCTCTCATGTAAAAATTAAAATGAAGATGAAATTTGTCTTTTAGTTAGAGGGAACAAAACAAACCATCTCTGTGTTACTTAATACGTTATCTATTACTTTCTACAGGTAGCAGAATCAATCACCTTTCCCAGTGGTGGTAAACTCCTGGGGAATAATTTCATACACCTCCAGCTCTATAATACAACGTCACAGTGTTAATTAGAATCTGAAAAAAATGGATTTGTCTTTTTTCTAGTGAAGCTAAGCTCCCTTTGTCAAACTGAGACCTGTCAAGAGGCATGAAAAGTAAAGTTCTGCTACAATGAGAAGATACAGCTAATAAGCATTTGTATAAAATGGATTTTCCTTCCCATGAATTTTTTTTAACTAGTAGGTTTTTCTATTTTGCATCAGGATTAATCTGAGAGCTTTTAAGGGTGGGAAGACTGTCTAACAAAGAAAACCTCTTCCAAAACATAAGGACCTGTGTGCTTCATAAACTTGCATGCACAGATGTTTCTTTTAAAGACAAGTCACACTAGCAATTCTATGTATTGTTGACTATTTCTCCTCCCTCTCTAGAAAGTTACCTGGAAAGACTTTTCAGAACTAGGCTACAATATCACTGTCAGGCTGCTGATCCCATATGAAGTCCCAGATCTGATTAGTTCTCAAAGTTAGGTAGCCCATTTCTCTTGTTTAAACCAGTAACATTGCATGCAAACCGAACACAGCTTTACATCGTTATGATAACACTTCCAGCACTCATAATACAGTTACTGCAAAGTGTTTATATTTAATTCTCTAATTATGTCTTTTGAATTATGCATGTCTCTACCTAATATAGGGGATGCAACATAAGTAGGGAAGAAAGGTAAAAAAAATCTACCAGACTTAAAGAGACTTCTAAAGGTGGTACCGAGTTTGTTAAAAGTGAGACCAAAAGATGTGCAATTCTCTCAACAAAGTTCCTTTCACTGACAATGTCAGTCCTAAGACTTGCTTTATCATCAGCACATCGTGGCAATGGAGGCAGGAACAGACTGCCTACACACTCTAGTGCCTTATTAATAAAAATTCAATATTCAGGAAAAGGAAAATTGTCTTTCAGGGCTCTTGCATCTGTTAACAATGAAAGAACCTCTGCTGTTCTGCACTTCATGTGCGTGGAGTCACCCAAACCCCTTCCCACAAAATTTTAGCCCTTCATTACTTAATCAGCTTTCTATTAGTTGCACATGTAGGAAAAGTACCAAACTTATTTCTATTACTCTTCAAACTATATGTTGCTGTTCTCCAACCATAGTTACAGAAGGACTGGTCACTAGATGTTTCTGGGCTCTCTGGTGATGCCTGGGGAGCACTTGGTGATGCAGAATTGAGTATGAGATCTGTTTGGATCCCCTCTTGAATCCTCTTGTGCCATGAATCTATATTTCTAGCTACTTAAAAGTAGCTTTAGAGTAACCCTCACTGTTTTGGTGTTGCTATGAAATTGTGTAGGAGCAAACCATGTGTATCCCTGAGAACCGGACACTGATTTCTTACACTGATTTTTTCAGGTCATCTATCTCATTCTAAACCCACAAATTTCTGTTTACACAATAGGTGTAAACAGTGACCAGTGTGCCTTGCTGATTCCTCATATAGCTCTAGGGGAGGTAGTAACACTTTCACACCTTAGAAATAGGCTGCTTGTAAATTACTCAGAGCTTCGTAGGTGAAATAGGGTGTTGAGTTCACAGCTATTATTCTTTCAAGTTTTACCCATTTGAAGGAATACACCCAGGGTATTTAAAACCTTTAAAAATGTCATCCACAGAAGGAAGAAAAGAGTTAACTTTTTTAACATGTTCCTGATTGATTCATAAGGATTAACTTGCATTATCTCGTTACATACATACACAGTGAAAATTACAGGAGGGCAATTCATACAGCATGTTTCTCTTTTATAATTTAACAGAAAATATCCTTTATCCTCGTTTTAATCTTTCCCTACTTCCATGTTCAGATGTTAATCAGTGTACAGAAAGTCTGCCTCCAGTCAGCCCAGATCCATTTCTCACAGTACTTGCACGTCACAGAAAAGCATAATTGTACAGCCACAGTAACAGCAGACCAGACCCACCAGGATGCTCCATGAGTGCAACCAGTTCAAATATTCATAAAGCTACTAATTTATGGCAAGTTCTTGTCTCCCATCAGGGTTTTCCCTTGGACTGCATGCAGATTCCAAGTGTAATATGCCTTCTTGCAAAGCAGAACGGTAAGAAATTAATATTTCAGGAAGTGAAAATAGAAAGATAGAACAATGCCATGGCTCTCCATAATTTTCCTAAAAGAAATATTTTTCCAAGTTATCATTAATCATATGTACAACCAATAATGTTTGAATAGTTATTTGATTAAGTAACAATATAATCCTGTTTGTTGATTTTTCATCAAATATCAGTTTTGTGAAAGTAATTACGCTAATCAAAAATATGTGGTTGATAATATTATTCTTTGTAAGCATTGTTAAATATCAAATATTTTAAGATGTTATACAATAATATAACCTTTAATGTTTCTCATTTCTCATCTCCTAACAAAGAAAACATGCATTTCCTGTTTTCCATCACAGTGAAACAAAACAATGCAAAGTGACAGAATAAAACTTAAAGCAATAGAGTCCTTGTGGCAATAAAAGTATTTTTCATCAGAAGAGCCCTGTTAAAACTATTGCAAAACAGCTGTATCCTAGAGGTTGGCCTGAGGTGACTGTTTCCAATCCTTTTCAGGTTATGAGTTAGAAAAGGTGCAATAGATACTCTAGACAGGAGGTGATCTGTAGTGTGATCAACTAATTTTCAGACTGCAAATTTAAATATATAAATTAACAGCATCTTTAAAAGAAAAAAAAAAAGAAAAAGAAAGGGAGAAAAAAATATAAGTAGCATCATTTGGCAGATGAGAGAATGCTAAATATGAAGTGGCCATGCACTACAAGCATTGTACAAGCCAAGCTGTAAGACTTTAAGCCAAGTCTCTGCACGTTCTCTTGCCAATATGTCTCAGCCCTTCTCTGGAAGGCAAATTATATTGATGTGAATTCAGTCCTTGGCTGTTCAGCTAAAACTACTGATATCTTTTACTCCCCATCATAAAGCAAATTCTTGCCAGTACTGTGGATCTACAAGGTCTGAGACCTATACTCAAGACCAAAAGACAAAGATGCCTCTAGAGGAGACACCTAAGGAGTTCTGGTGACCTGAGAGATATAATTGACCGCTTTGCCTTCATGTCAGGCTTGGGATTCTGGTTCTCAGAAAGTCAGGAGTCAGACTGGAGAATAAGGCCTTCCTTACTGGGAAGGGAAATTGTCTTTTTAAATTCTGCTAGGCTGCAAGTATCAGAATATTTGTGACAGCGACACTGTCTGATTTTAGTTACCAAGCTAAATCACTCATGTCAGTGTGAAGAGGCTGCAAAGAAATGCTAAGCTGATAAATGACTTTGGGTCACCAATAAAGTGATGACTCTGTATGGTCCCTCACTGCTTGAGGGCCCACAAGCTTCCCAAGGAGTCTATTAGCTCCATAATTGTCCAAGCAAAGCTGCTCCTTCCCTTTGTAAAGGCTCTCTGTTTCCCTAATTCCCTTAAGGCTTGGCTTTGTCTCTTTACCAAACTCTCTGTGCCAGCTGTAGAGAACTGTGCTTTAAATGACTCTGGCAAAAGGCAGCTGGGAATGGTTGTTACACTGCAATGAGGTTCATGTTATGCATTGCTGATCAGGCACTGAATGAAGCAGACCCAGTAGGCACTTTGGCTCTATTACTGGGAGCATAACAGAGAAAAGCACTCCAAATGGAAACAAACACAAAAAAGCCCTCAGAACAGTAAACAGCTCTGCCAAAGCTGGGGAAAAAAAGAAAGGGAAAAAAATTCAGACAAACCCTTCATCAGTGAGAACTATGACCAGAAAAGGTTAATGCCCTTTAACAGGTCATGTGCAAGCTTCATGGCAGAAAAAAGGAACATTTACATTAAAGGATTTGAGTTCTTATAGCCTTTGGAGCCTAATGTAACATCTTACTGGCATACTTGGAGGACTATGGACTCTGTGAATACAAATGTGTGTGGAGATTGTTTGGTTGGGGTTTTTTTGGGAGTAGGGATTGATTGGTTGGTTTGGTTGGCTGCATTTGCTTTAACATATAGTTGATTTAGTAAAGATTAAAAAACAGGAAAGGATTTTTAAAGCTCACAAAATCATCTTATGAATTTGGGAGCTTACACGAATCCCTAGTATGAAACTTGTCTGCACTTTTAGAATGAGAGAGAACACTCTTTTCAGCCATGAACACCGGACTCAATGAAGTGTTCACAAAGAGATTGCAGTTTACCAGAAAGTCATCTACAAAGCTCAAAGTCAGGATGTGCAGAAATGGGGGTAGCCTGTGTTATTCACAACACCACCAGTCAAGAGAGTCAATGAAAACAATTCCATGGGGATGCTAAGGGGAAACAATGGTTGAAAGTACATGTGACATCAAAGAGAGTCTAAGGAGAGTTCAGAGAGGAGAGTTCTGCTATTTCTACATCACACAGCAAAAGGGAGGCACATGCAGGTAATGAGCTGGAAGGTGAAAGACTAGTTAGGAAGGAAAACAAAACCAAACCACGAACAAAACAAAAATAAAAATCACAAAACTAAGACAACTGAGCCCCGAGAAATGACAGAATTGAAACCAACAGAATCACTTTCTGACAATAACATTGTTGCCTAAAGGCTCTCCTGTCCTGATCTCAGAACACATGTACCTGGACGTTGCTAAAAACTGTTCTTAATAGGGTGCTTATTGATATTTCAAACGACAGGTATTGTTTTGAGGTTGACTGCCTCTAATATTATACTTAGCTTGTGCAGAAAGTATTAGAGCTTAAATAAAATGACACAAAGCAGTTAACTCAGTTTCTGTGTCATACAATAGCTAAGATAGGCAACATAGCCTGGATAGAAGCAGATGCTTCTGTGGCTGTCGGGAATTACAGAGCTACAACCGAGACAATAAATGATTTTCTAGATGGAAAATGAAGTGTTTGAAATAAATATGAATATGAAATAAGTACATTAGGTACAGGGAAAGGACAAAAATCAACCTGTAACACTTATTAAAAGTAAGAATTGCAAACCACTCCTTTGTGTACTAGAGAATCCTCCATTCCCATGCCCAAATCATCCAGCTGTTTAGAGCTGTTAGAGTCTGAAAAATTAAACACTAGCTCGAAAATATGGATTCCTCTATTTCAGTAGGTGATGATAGCTCCCTTCAAAGTCCAGGCAGGGAAAAAGACAGTCTGAGTCTAACATTTCACAGCAGGTTAGATCATTATGAACAAGAATGGAAGTGACTGATCACACCATAGAGAGACCCTAAGTCTACAGCTTAAACATGCTTCAAGAGCTGGGGTCTGATCTCCCTCATCTGGGTCCACCACCTTCTCAGACTCTCTCCTCCTCCCAGCCATGTAAAGCCACTTCCCCACTAACTTCTCAACAGTGTCCTTCTCCTTTCAGTCTTGTTTTTGAGCCTCTCAGCTTGAGCTGGCCAAACACAAGTGAAGAAGCCTTCAGAAGTCCTCCTTTCCCTGCAGCCAGTCTCAGAGAAAACAGCTCCTGCCCCTAAAGCCTCTGTTCCCCTTTGCACACAGCTACTTCTACCAACAAACCTCTCTGCTTACTGTGAAAAGTCCCTTCGTTTACTTGTTTATTTATGGGGTGGGGGAGCTGATTTCAATATATGTAAATGAAAGCCTGCAGGAGAGAAGGAGGAGAATCTTTCAGATTAAATTTACCCATAAGCACAGCAGCTAAATTTCAATTTTATCTATAAGATTATGACTAAATATTAATGACCTTATTAATTGAATACCTAAGATCTTAAAAATCTTGAAGACTTACAATTTTCTATCTGCTCTTCACTCCTTACCTCTTAAAGCTATCCCTAATGACAGTATTTGCTTTTCTGGCCATCACTACTTAAAACTATATTACATGACCCCCAAAATATGAGACAAACATTGATATGTGTGACCACCTTTCGAACAAAATTTCTTTTCCTTTTAAAAAATTTTGTATTTTCTTACTCTTTCCAACAGTAGCATTTTTACTATTCTGATTGCTATACTTTCTTCACCATTATTTTTATTTTCTACCCATTTTACCAAATTTGCCCTGCAATTTTTTACTGACCTGAAAGCATTGCAGAAATGCTTTCCAGGAGTTTACAAGTATCTGGGAAGGACACTCGATGCACAAAGCCTGCTAGCAACAAAGTACAGGTGTTTTAGTCATTCCCTGGGCCATGAATTCCCTTCTTCCCATGGAATCCCCACTACTGCTGTTTGCATGCAAGGATTAGATTTTTTTAAAAAATAGCTGGATGGGGACTCACAGGATTCTTAAACACAGTTAGTGAGCTGAGATCAGAGTACTACACATAATAAGGCTGATCTAAAGCTGAAACAGAAAAGCAAGGACCTGATTACATTAATTTGAAGTCTACACAGTGGGCATGAGTATATCTGCTTTATATCACACAGGCAGGTAAGAGATGTCATTACTAATGAAGCTGCATGTTAATCCTGTGTAGAAGTGTCACAAGGCTTTCACTCTTTGAGCAAGTCTGTGCAGGGAGCATTGCAGCTTGGGCCTGGGCATATGGCCATTAGTGGGATCCCAGGACATGTGGTGGCAGCTGTAACTGCAGAGTGTCCTCCTGTCTTCTCTGCACAGCAGGTGGTTCTTAATGGTTTCTCAGGATCCCAGCAAGTGCTCTCTTTGCTGGCTGCTTCAGCACCTTAGGCCAGTATTTTCATCATCAGGTGTGGCTGCACTAATAGGAACAATCCTCTGGTGTCTGACATGTCACTTAGATAGATGCTTATTCCCCGACTTCACATGAACTCAGCTGCTCTGCTGCTGAACTCCAGATACATCAGCTTCCCAGCCCAGCTTTGAAGTTTCTTTTCAGAGGTTTCAGAGCTGTGGCATTTTATTATAACAGGATCTTTACTGCTTTCCTCCATACAACCATCTTTCATTTTGCCATGCCTGGTAATGCTGGGAATCAGGAGAGATTCTTGCAGATGTTATTGATTTCAGCATCATGCTCAAGATGCATGGGTGAAACTGGCCACACAAGCAAGGTTTGAATGCTCCACAAAACCAAGAAAGGTTTTGAACCTCTCCTCTAACCTTGTTCACTTGCTTTACTTGGCCAGCTTCTGAAATTTTTCAAGATCACATGCAGATCCACTAGACACAATTTAAATGGCACTGCATCAGGTGAATATTACCTGGCCTGAACTCATTACAAGAGATCTTGCCTGCATTGCTGCTTTCAGGACAATTATATAAGTACTTACCCATTTCTATTGCTATTTCTGATCACATTTTTATACAGAACAGTTATTGTATCTCATTCACTTGTTCTTTTGAGTCTTTCACGTTTTATCATTTGTTCTTGTTGTTTTTATTTCAATCTATCTGAAACAGTGCAAGAACTGACTGGCTACTGGAAATTCTTTTTCCAGGACAATATTGCACCTTAGGCTTCACCTTTGTGGCATCAAGATCAAACACAGGAATCTCAGCAATGTAAAAGCTGCTGCTATGCTGAGAACACTTTTTTATATTTTGTGATATATTTTAACCAGACAGCCCCACAATACACACTCCCTTTGCAGCACCCTGACACGTTTCTTACATCCAGTAACAAGAGCGAAGGACAGCAGGGCTGACATCTGCACTCATGAGCCAAATCCCACCAGGGAGGTTTTTTGCAACAATACTTCTCCAGCTGCTACACCTGAAGCTGTGATTTTTAGTATTCTGTTTTCTAAACTTAGTTATCTTCAGATAGTCTTCTCTTTGTTCCAGTTATTCCTTAAAGATACACCCACATCCTTATCCCCAGTGTGTTACAGAAGTGCTGTGCTTTCTACTTATCTAGAGTAACATCAGTGGTGTCTAATCATTCCTAACCTGATTTCTAAAGGTCAGAAACAAGAGGTAGGAAGAACTGTTGCTTTTAATTGCTTTTAACAATCAAGTTCCCTTCATTTGTAGCAATGCAATAGTTTTATCCTGTGCTTCCTTCAGATCCTGCTGTATGCAAAAACTACACAGTATCAGCTCTGGAATATCTCTTGTGCTAAACAGACAGCAGATGTTCCCCTGAAATGTTGTCTACCAAATGGAGTTTTGAAAGCAATAAATTCTCTTTGTTTCTTTTCCAACTGAACCAAATGAAATAATAGACTCTCAATTATCTAACCAAGCCTGGAGTAAATACACATATTTTTATACTTTTGTACAGATGTCATGCTTTAACCCCAGCCAGCCACTCATTCACACACTCCTAGGTGGGATGAGGAAGAGAATTAGAAGGGTAAAAGTGAAAAAATCTGTGGGTAACAGGGAAAACCAAAGCTCTGCATGCAAGCAAAGCAAAACAAGGAATTCATTCCCCATTTCCCATGAGCAGGCAGGGGTTCAACCATCCCCAGGAAAGCAGGGCTCCATCATGCACAGTGATTATTTCAAAATACAGATACCATCACTCCAACTGTCCACCCTCTTTTTTTTCTTCCTCCAGCTTTGTATGGTGAGCATGGAGTAATAATACCATGTGGAATATCCCTTGGGTCAGCTGTTCTGTCTATGTCCCCTCCCAACTCCTCATGCACCCCCAGCCTTCTCACCAGTGGGGTGAGGTGAACAGCAGAAAAGCCTTGACTCTGTGTAAGAGCAGCTCAGCATTAATGAAAACATCTCTGTATTATCAACACAGTTTCCACCATAAATCCAAAACACAGCTTTGTACTAGCTGCTGTGAAGGAAAAACTCCATCCCATACAAAACCAGCACAAAAGAGTTTCCATCTGTTTGGATAAATCATGTAATTTCAGTATCTTCCTTTTGATGATTTTCACAGGTCTGAGTCACATCTGCCATCCCTTCCTTAAAATAGGCACACATTACGTCACAAAAATTCCTTCATTTCATTATCCTCCTTCATTCTTAAGGAAAATCAGTTGTGTGCTTAAAACTTTTGCAATGGCCAAGTAGACTACTCGAAACACACATCTAGCAAAATCACAATTTTTTTCCCCACTGTCTTTTTTGTGATGCATGTGTCACACAGCACCCAGCTGGCAACATTTTCTCTTGTGCACATCAGTGGTGTTCCCTCCTATGCAGACAAAACAGCTTCTCTACCACATCTCAAAGAGGTATTTGTGGTACAAGCTGAACCTTCACTGTATTTCATCTGTCACACAGTTTATTTTTGTCTTGATGTTAGCTGAGAAATTTATTGAACAGTCAGAAAGACATTTTTCCCCTCATTTTCCTCTATAGTCAAAACCAACTCTTCTTCCACAGCTGCTTGAGCTGGCCTGAACAGTACACCCTGCTTTTCCTGCTCCCCTGGCAGCAGTGGTGGCACTGAAGTTTGGCTGTTTTCCCATTTACAGTCACTCCTACCACTGCCTCAGGTCACACCTGCTGGGGAAGGGCCCTTCCTGAGAGCTTTGGGCAGCTCATTGTGCTCTTCTGATGCATACATGTGAGCCCATCCCTTACTGTAGTAATTCTACCTGCAAAAGACATTTTTCATGGCTATACATCTACTGGTTGTCTTGGATATTCCTTGACTGCTTCCTTAACAAAGTTTGTTTTCATGAAGCTATTATTGTTTGGAAAACAAAAGTAATCAACCACTTATCTGGACTTCTCCTGTCTGTTGATATGAGACCTCCACAAAGCACCCATGCTCTTTATCTACCGTTTTCCTTCCTTCTAATACGTTTTAAAAACTAAGAGGATTTTGTTAAGAGCCGTGGTGGGGAAGTTTGTGCCCTTCTGCACAGCTCTGTTCTCTGCAGTGCTTCTGGTTAAAAATCCACAGGCTGCACTTCTTTGCCTTATTTACATGAAGGCCACAGTCTCTTTTTCCTT
This sequence comes from Chiroxiphia lanceolata, assembly GCF_009829145.1. Lineage (NCBI taxonomy): Eukaryota > Metazoa > Chordata > Aves > Passeriformes > Pipridae > Chiroxiphia > Chiroxiphia lanceolata. The sequence continues at coordinate 29,436,573 of NC_045644.1, forward strand.
CTCTTACCACATTATTTTGATTTAGATACCTGCCAGTAATAGAAATTAACAGAAGAAAGGATGATCTACGCTGACTTCTATTACAACCTTCCCAAAGAGTTCTACCTCATCTGTGCTGCTCACTACATACCCAGAGAGTGACCAGGCTGTTAAAGCTTTAAATCTCTTAAAGAAGCAATATACCTGTAGAGGGACTAACACACACCTGAGTAATGTGGTATTGACTTCATGTCACTGGGATGGTTTATTAGATTGTCTGCAGCCACTACCCTTGGGCATCTTCAAATGTGAGTTTCTGAAGAGAAAGTAGCTTGGGAATGCAGAGACATGAGTTTGTGTTTCACAGGTGGGTTTTTTTGCAAAGTTACAGGTGAAGCTGTATTGCTGCGTTCAAAAAATCAAAAGTGGAAAGTGTGCTTACACAAGCAAATGAAATAGAGACATGAAAAATGATCACGAACAACTGGTTTACACTTTTGCAGGGATCACAGTGGGAGAATATACCCATATGTCCTAATCACTGTTTAATGGATGCACAAGGTCAAAGAATACAATACTTTGACAAAATATCAAAGGATTAAAAATGAAAAAGTTGAGAAATGTCATTTAAAAAGAGCATTTGAATTTATGGGAAACAACCATGCAAAATATTAATAAAGTTAGCAGCGTCTCTTAAAATTGATGAGCACCTACTGGGATATTTCTGTGACATAACAAATTACTTTATCTGAAAAATATCCCACATAAAATCATCCAAACATTTTATTGATGAAAAAAAATAAAATCAAGGAGCACTTGCTGAGCTGTTGCTGCTTAGCTTGGGTACCTAAACTACCAGTCTACACTGTGTTCTCAGGGATGTTTGCCAAGTGGTTATTCAGAACATCTCAGACAAAAGCTGAGTCTTTTTTCACTGACTAACCAGTTATACTCTAAAAATTCATCTTTAACCACCTTCATGATGACTGATACTATTAAGTTACCAGTGGATTTATCACTCACCTGTCTAACAAACTTAATTTCTCACCTTTTTTCTCCTCCAAGAAGGCACACCAGCCTATAAAAACCAGTTACAGCTAATCATGTGAAGATATTTTGTTTTGAACTTCTTAATAAAAGTTGTAAAACAGAAATATGATCTCACTTCAAGGCTCTGAACTGTAATGTTGATTTGAGAAAGGTTCACTTTTCCCAGTAGCAGTGATTTTGGTTATATTGGAGCTAGCATGGCTTACCTGTGCAGGAAGCAGGGAGCTGGCTGAGGCACCACCTTCTATCGTGTCAGGTAACATTTCCATCTTTACAGCACTTTTTAGGCTTTCACTGTAAATCTGAGGGACTACAAACTAACAGAGGAAAACTGCCACTCACGAAGAGGATGTAAGAATAATTAGAATTTCTTGATTGAAGGCAGCTGTTGGAAAGACGTGTCCTGGACTTCAGAGTGGCTAACACAGCCCTAAACCTGATAGGCAGGAAAGCCAGAAGTGTTCTGCATAAAACTTTGGAGAAAAAGGTGGCAGAAGGAGAAGCAGTGCGTGCTTGTGGTGGAAAGCACTAAGAGTGCATCAAATCCCAGTTCTGATCAGACAATTGAGATGTGACATACTTTATAAGCCATAGCATCATGACTAGGACGCTTAACATTCATACTCATTATCCAGAGACTACAGAGATTCAAAAAGCGAGGCAAATTGCATTTGTAACTGATTGTTGGGAAAACAGTGAAAGGAAGTGCATGGAATTAATATGCTTGAGAACAACAACATCAGCAGAAGTTACTGGATTCAAAAACCAAAATAAGTACTTGTATGTCCAGAAGATATTTAGGAGGAAAAAACAGAAACCAAACACAAAAACAAAGTTCATGATAAGTAAATAAATTACAAGCAATGCATGAAACAAATGATGGAAAAACTTGGTTATATTCTTCAAACAAACGTTGCAACTAGGATAAATTTCCCCCCAACAGCCTCAGTGATGTTTCCTTGCAGGTGACTTGCTCCTGGACAACATGCCTCCATCATACTAACGCTGCTCACAACTTGGCTAAATCCAGGACTTTTCTAGCTTTAACGGGATCTTTACAAAAGAGTTTCAAATCTTTCTTCCTTCTTGCTACTTTATTGGTTTTTTAGAACCCCCCACCCACCTCGGCCAGCTGAGAAGTTTCCCTCATTAATGGAGCACCACAATTGAGTGTTCAAAGTGAGGAGAATGGAGCGAGCTTGTTTGCTAGCAAAGAAAAACCATAGGGAGATAGACTGCTTCTTAAAGCAACTAACTGATGATAACATTAAAACTCCAGTATCTATAGGCCTGACTGGAAAAATACAGTTCCACTGCCTGAAGTGTCTTTGCCAGGACTCCAAGAATCATCTAAGAGTTCAAATGCAGCATGTTTTATCCAACTCAGTTACTAGCAGAGAGAGTTTTGTCTTGCACCTTTCAAGTCTTCTCCAGATTACTCATCTATTCTCATAAAACCAAGGGGTTTTAGTGTTACTAAATAGAACAGAACACAGAAGCTATTGTAGCAACTTTATTTTACTTAAAGCAGTTTGGGCAAAATATTGGACATAATACTACACCCCAAGCTTTCTCTGGCCATCTCATTTTGTAGGAGAGAGAAAAGCTAAGATAGTAGAAATCTATCCTGATGTCACACCACCATTAAGATCTTTACTACCAGGAGGGATTTCTTCACCTCATGGACCAGCCCATCACCCAGGAGTGCTGGAATAGAGGTTCCTAGGAGCCTTTTTGGAGCAGCAATGTGGGTTGCTGACTCCTTAGAGAAAGAAAAAGGAGACAGAGCCAAAATCTGTGTTTCCAGATCTGATCAGCTACCTATTACTCTTTCATGATTTGGCAGTGATAACTTCATGGCAACACAAAGACAGCTGACAAGCAAAATTCCTCATTACAGTTGACTTCAAAGCTTTTTCAGTGAAATTACAGTTTTTGTGAAGTGTAAGTTAGTAGGACTTGCTAAACTAAGACATTTACTTATAATTCTCTGGTATTGCTGACTATGGCCTGGACCTGCTTGTTTGCAGAAAAAAGGAGGTTGGTTGTGCTGTACCTTGTGGGACCCTGGTGCACAGTTGTCTCTTTTCCCAGTGTCATCCTGCACCAGTCAAGCATATACTTCTACAACTCTTTGTGCAGGCAATGTGAAAGCATTTTGTGCTATACAAGTGGTTTACATCAAGGTGCTTCCTGGGTTGGCTGGATTTCCATTAAACCCGTCCTCCTGAGAGCACAGCATGGCCTCTCAGTCACATTAGAGCTGAGTCTGCCATGAAAGCCTCTCAGCCAGACAAAAGGAGTCCAGAAAAAGCTGATACAGCTCTTTAAATACTAAAGAGATGTTGCCTAACATGTAGGGGGAAGGGGATATGAACTGCTAAATCCATCTCCCTGTCCTCACCTCAAGTAGACAGATGCATGAGATACCATTCCATCCACGCTATGCTAGGCACAAAAAATGTCTAGGAGGAAGAAAGAGCAGGTGTACATTAAGCATTTTTACCTTTTACATCAAAATACAGCTAAATCAGTGTCATAAAGTGATTGTTTGAAAAAAAAAAATCCTGATTTTACTACAAAATTTCTCTTTGACATCAGTGGGTGTTTGCATGCTTATTTACATGGATTTGCATATTGCCACCTCCCAGCACAGCACACAATTCTCTTAAACCTTGTTCATTGGACATTTTAGCAACCCACCCTTATACCAAAGCACCAAGGGACACAAAACCACCCAGGTTTACTCCTGCTGTCGTAGGAATCTTACTTCTTTTAAACTCTAAGTACTGAACAGGGCATATTCAGCTCTATCAAGGGACCATACTGGACAAAAAAAACCCAGCAGCAGCATAGCCTAGGCAGTGAACCAGCAGTGGGTTTCTTGGATTCTGCTTAAGGAGTGCCAAGTGCCAGAACAGGAGAATATTATAACTGGGAAAAATCAAAGAACTTTTAACTTGTAGACAGTTGTTTCATTATTTCATAACTGGCAATATGTAGCATGTAATTATTGCCATATATAAAATGTTACATTAATTTATTTCTTTGTAGATTGTTTGAAGGACCCTTCTACGTATCTTGAAAGAGCATTCAAGAAAACACAGCTAATTATCTAATTTTTCAGAACTGAGCAAAAATTGGGAAGATGTAGTCCCCACGAATTACTGCATCGCTATCAGCCAAAAAAGCCAGGGGCAAAACCAGATTGAATTTGCTTAATTAGGTCCAGATCCAGTGAAGTATATACATATCTCTAAGCCAGCAAGGGAGCTATGGACATCAAAAAACTTGAAATAACTGTGTTGAAAGAGAACATAAAGCTAAATATGGCATGGGTTTCACTTCCTACATATGATTTCTCATATGCTTAGGATGATCTTCATGCTCAAGCATTTTGCACAATCATTGCTTTGCCTCTTGTCAGAGAATTGCATAGTAGAAAGTTCTAGAAAACTACCTTAAAGCTGATTTAGACCCCATTTCATTCCTTCTTATTTCTCACTCAGTTTTATAGGAAAAAAAAAAAAACAAATTCAGCACTGCAGACTTTTGGAAACAGCATGTATGAAATTATAGATGTAGGCATAATTAAAAATATGAAAAAATTATAATTCAAAGTATCCACAATTTAGTTCAAAAACACTGTGCAAGGAAAAAACTGCTTTCCAGGCAAAGTAGAAACAAGGTGTGTTATCAACTTGTGGGTGACATGTGGGTTTTAGAGATATTTCCTATCTGCACAGCAAGACAGTCCTTTTTTGGTATTTTCTTGAGATAAGATATCCATCTGTCAGATCATTACAGGAATTATAAAAAAAAATAAATAAAAATCTTTGCCAGTACCTATTATTTGACATATTGCAGATAAAAAGCAATTCTTGACCAGAGGGAGTTCCCCAAATGTGGCAAACCAGGATACAGCTCATCTAAGGGGCAAAGTGCACTAAATTGGGAAGAAACTCAAGACAACCCAAGTGATGCAGAGAGACAGAGCCACAAGACAGGTAAGTGATACAGGAGAAAGTTCACAGGCCAGACACACACTGATTTAGACAGGTGACATAAATTATACTTGACCTGCAACAAAATCATCATTAATTTCCACCTTCCATTCCAATCTAATGACAACATTTTTACCTAAGCAAAATGTTTCATCTTAATTGTCTTCTCAAGGTATTCCAATAATGTGATGTAAAAACTGATTCTAGAGCAAAAGATTGAGATTGTAAAATGAGCAGTATAAACAAGGAGCAAAGTTATCCCACATATTTCTCATATTTCTCTAAGCCAAATTTAAAAGGTCAGTGTTTTCAGATGTCTAAACTTTGGGTACCTCCTGAGTCCAGAAATAAAAATGTTATTTTACTCCTAGGAGACAAAAGTTTGAGGCCATAATGTGTTTAGATAACTTATGTTAACAACTGAGACTGAGGGGACATAGCCATTCTGAATTTTGATCCTTTTGAAGTTGCAATTGTTTTGCAATACAATGTACTTTAACACACATTTAATTATTTTCTGGAATAAATAGCTCTTAGCTGATCAAGGCTGAACATCTCTGATCCAGATAATAACTCATGAGAAAATTATGGATGCACAAAAGACAATTTTGATTTTTTTCTCTCCAGGCATTTGCTCAGTTACTTCAATTTTCTTAAAAAGGTGATCATGTCTTTAAAGAGAAAGTGAACAAACCGAGCCAGCTTACGCTGCAGTAGCTATGACAACAGACTCTGAAATAAGTGTGGAAAAAGCTAGACTTGAATCTTAATTTCATTTAATTATTTTTTTCAGTCTACACTTCGCATTCACTGCTTTGCATTTTACTCTGAAATTCTACAGAAATTGTGATTTCTTGCTAACACTAGATGCATAGTATCTTCTGTAGCAGATTCTAAAGATGTTATACAAGTTGGAAATGAAAATATTCAGTGAATTAGTAGAGAACTCATATTGTCTTCAGATGAATGTCAGTCTGCCTTCTGGGGAATATTCCTCACCTAAAGATGCTGGGATCAATGCAGATGGGTCTGTGTGAGAGACCTGACCATTAAGGAATGATCCCACTGGTCAACCATTAGCAAACTGTATCATATTGTCTATTAGAGGTGAGGTGTTCAAAATAAAAAGACAGGAGAGGTGGTAGAGTTAAAAGTCAGGTTTTCAGTGGATTCAGCAGCTGGGCTGGGGTGAGAAAGAAGAAACTTCAGTTCTAGAAGCTCTTCTTTTTTTCTTTCAGTCCTTCCCATCTTCCTTGGACTGTCTTTTACAGATTATATCCACGATCATGGATATCACTACCTTCACTAGACAGAAGATCTGGCTCCCTATTTATGTCTCCCTTCCCATTCCTCTATATTATCTCTAGCAGAAGGAGCAGAGAGCAAATTTTCCCTCTTTCAACAAGCACAGCAGTTTAGAGATTGAAAACACTTAAAAAAGAAAGTAAAAAAAAAAAAAAGGAAGAGACACTGAGACCATTACCACTAACATCTTTCCTTACTCCATAAATGTTCCATCTGCCCTCTCTGTCTATTTTCTTTGAAAACATCCAGGACTTCACAGGAAAACTAAATCACTTTACAGCTGTGATTATACAGAAGAGGAGTCACTTAAACCTCTTTTAACATGACCCATGTCACCTGTGCTCCCAAAGCAAGTTATTGAGCTACAGCCACCCATGAGCTCCCAACACCTGCCCAGGCCAGGGACATTATGCAGCACTTTCCCCCACTGTACACCCTCAGCTCCTCTGGAGGCAGCTTCCCCCAAGCTCAGTGTGGTGGATTTTAGGCCACCACTGCAGAGTTTGGCACCAGGGCATGCAGGCATAAAATACAGAAACAGATGGTCATCACGCTAATCATTGCTTATTAATTCCCTTTAGAACTCATTGTTGAGTAATCAATCCTCAGAATTCTCCCAGAAAACCAAAAATGCATAAGAAATGTAAAAAATATAAGTCATTCATTTTCTTCAAGCCTGATACTGTCAATTTTTTTTCCACTTAGCTCCCTCCACTTTCTCAGTAAGGTGCCTGCTGCTGCGATGGGCGAAGAAAGACTGGTTGAGCAAGGACTGGAAGTAAGCAGCCTTAATCTGCATTGCATTTTACTGGTGCGTTGATTTTTAGATTTAGCTGTCTGACTGCTGGAAATTTGTGTGAGGACACCTCATGTGTAAGCAACTACAGATATATTCACAAGAGGAGGTCCAGGCCTTGGTCATCAGACACCTCCACCCATTGAAGAATATCGGCTGGCCCATGTTCAAATACATTACTCATATTCCCTGATTTGTCCTCTTTTCAAACTGCAGCCCTCTCTCACACTCTTGTAGATTTGCCCTGCATTTCCAGTATCTTCAGTGTAAATGAAGCATTGCAGTGTCCCATCTATGACTTGCAGAGCTATGAACAGTATAAGGTACTTACAGATTTCATCCACAGCTTCCAAGCAGCTGAAGACCATCATCACAACAAGTCTTTAGTCAGAAGACAAGATTCAGGATTTACTGACTGCAAAAAAATGTAAAAGATACTTGTGTGACCCCTAAGGAAGAAGAGGTGTGACAAACACAAACCCAAGCACAGCCCCAGCTTACAAAGGCACCATTTGCATTTCACACGGGGAAACACTGCTTGGAGGATGAGAGGTGCCTAAAGATGTCCTACCCCCAGGCACAGCTGCCACCTCTTACCCTAATTTTCCACCTGGGAGTTGACAAGCAGCATTAACTCTTCAGTCCCTGGCTCAAGGAGGATAGAGCAGGGTACGATGCTTGGAGGTCTCCTTGTTTCTGAGAACTTCTTGCCATTAAATTTGGAAATGCTCCCAGCATATCATTCTATCTGTGCTCTGCTTGCAGCAATGATCTTTGATCTTTCTCTTCCATGCTCGACAGAATCAGGATGAAATGGCCTTGCCCCATATTTTGGTCTTTCCAAGTACCTCTTAACAGCATCTTTGTTTCTGCATCCACTGTGCTCAGTACACAGAGTTCATTTGCTTTCCGATAATGAGTATTGTGAAGTGCATGCACAGCTATTTTTAAATTCTTCCTCTTTAAATCAGATATGATTTTCTTTGGAAAACCTTTTTCCCTTGACTCTAGTGGACACAATGCTAGGGAAATAAAACAGAGCCACATTTTGTACTAGAGTTGGTATAGCCTTTCCATTCTTCTTCTCTCTAGCCACACAACAGCATTGAGAACCTTGTTTCAGTCAGTGTAGCAAATTTGAAAGCTACTCTGCTTTTTGTAATCATGGAATGAGTCACGGGCACTTGAAGTTCAATAAATCCCCAAAGGCAGCCAGCTTGGTTTATTTTCAGCACTGATGACCCACAGAGGGGAAATTAGTTTACTTTTTTGAGACATGGGAATTGGATTTTTTCCTCATTATCTGTAAACAATCTCCATAACCTAGGAGAGGGAAAAAGTTCATATTAAAAGGCAATGTTTATTAAAATATCAGCTTCTTCCTGCTGTAGAACGATTATTAGCATCACTGACTTCCTTCTCTGTTCAAACAATCTATTGCCAGGTTTCACAGAGAAGGACTTTTGTGGTTGCTGCTCCTTGACAGTGAGAGTCTAAGAAGTTTATCCTTCATGCGAGAACAGTGTTGCAAAGAGAAAAAAACAAGGTGCTGAGTTTCCTGGTGAGGGAGGTGACAGAAGAATCCCCCACTCCAAATAAGGCCACTGAGTTTGACATCTTCAGTAGAAGCATGAGATGAATTGCTTCCTTTCTAAGAATCAGTCTGATACAGCCCAGAGAAATATGCTCTCAGAAAGAGAGTCATATTTGCTGGTGCACTTCATACATTGCATTACTATGCACAAATATAGACACAGTCTTAAAGGAAAAAAGAGAGGATGATGTGCTGGTCATGTACAGTGACATCTGGCAATAAGTGACACAGAAATGATACACTGAAATGGTGCAGAATGAGTATAAATTGTCCCATATTATGTCTTAAGTATTGCAGAAGGCTCCATATATGTATCACTGAGAAAAGTGTTTAGTTTATTTGTCTTACTGCACTACGTTTTTTTCTTTACTTGTTTCTTGAATTTATAAACCTCAAAACAAATTCTGATTTTCAGTGCAGAGATTTAGAATTCAGGCTACAGAAGCCAATTTAGCACTTAAGATGCAAAAATAGTTCTGTCTAAAAAGAGATACTTTATTTATTTCTAAGGAGAAACTGAAAAAGAATACCTAATTAAAGTGGGCTTGGGTTTTATTTTTAAGAGAAAAATGAGTGAGAGACAACGTTTATTTAAATCTTTAAAAACTTATGTCTCTTCCATGGATTTCATTTTATTTTCATAGTATGAAAACGTATCCTTCTCTTTTTTCTCCCAGTTTTCCCCAGGGCAGACACTTAAGCAAAGATACTTTTTAATAAATCTACCTGTATATTTGCTCAATCTATTGTTTAATCCCTGTTTCTTCACAATGTTTGATGAAAAACTTCTGCTTTCCTCAAAGAAAATCATTCAAAGTTCTATTTTTAATTGCTGAATATTAGAAACACTTCTGTGCATCCTAGCTTTTAAGGATGTTTTCCTTATTTTCAGCTCCCATTCTGCTTCTACCCATTGTCATTTTGGTTGCCATCCAAGTACGATTTTAAACCTCCTGGTGTGACAAAAACAAAGACAATAAAACACTTTCTAAGAGTCATTTAAGGATATACAGGTGCTGCGAACAATCCCTGACTTCCTTTCTAGGAATGTCTGCTTTCCTTTGACACTCCCTTGCTTGACAAGTTTGTGATGATAAGGTCCCACACACACAGATCCATGTTCCCTCCATCAGTCATCAGATGACTGCCATTTTCTGGGGATCTTAGGTCTGGTTTTTTTTTAAATTGAGTCCCTCAACCACTGTTGACATGTGCTTTTCTTTCTCTGTACCATAGTCACTCAGAAAAGGTGTCAAAACCCTTTCTGTATAGAACAGAGTTTACAGGGATATCCTTTAATTTTCCTGGATATTTACATAACACATAGCATGAACCTTTTACATTTTGATACTTTAAACTCTAGACTCAGTATGTTGTGAACTGTGAAATAACTGTGAAGTTGTGATTTATGCTACTGCACCTTAGGTTTCAGACCCACCTGTGCTCTTCTGTAACATGTCAGAAAAGACCTAACATGGGAAAGTCAAAGTTTTCTCCTCTCAGAACTGTTTAATTTCTGGAAACCAACACATTAACTGCTCTAAATGGCCATAGAGAGCTGCACCAGCCCTGACTTGCACTTTTCAGAGTGCTGCAGATACAAGCTTCAGGTAATTTATAGTGAATAAAGAACCTACATACACAAGGAGGGGAAAGAGAGATGGCTTTGAGAACACCCGGCTGCTTTGTGCTGGCTTTGCACTGCATCATATACCCAGTGAGTGCTAAACATAACAGAAACATTTTAAGTCTTGGCAGAAAAACCTGCTATGTCTTCCTAAGAACAGTTGGGTCATTAGTGGCCGTTCAGTCAGACAGACCGTGGCTGTCTCAGAGCTATTAGGTAAATGGGGAGAGGTTGGTGGTGAGAAAATGTTGTGCTGGAGGATCTCAGTGAGCAATTACTGGGCTCAGCTGTGTGCAGAAAGACAGCCCTCGCTGCAGGGCTGATAGGCGGGTGGAAGCCAAAAGGGAAATCAGCACTTCATAAAAGTTAATGACCAAAGATATACTTCTTATGAGTCCTGACCATAGCAGGATTCAAGTGCAAAGCACAATGCTATTTCCTCCTCCATTGCTCCCTCTTGTTTTGGACCAGTCTCCCTCTCTTGTTTTGTTGTTGTTACTGCTGGTTTTTAAGATATACCTTTGTGAGAAAGCCCTGAATAAAACACCCTCCATCATTTTCTTCCCTCTCATTATCAGATCTGACTCAGGTAGGCCATCCATTTTCTCTTCTACTTTCCCAAAGGTAATATCTCAAGTGAGATTAAATACCCTCTTCCAGATGGCCCATTTTTGGTAAGAAAATTAATCCATGAAGCCAAACATTGGCAGATCCTGGAATCCTGCACAGAGAGAGGCACTGACATTATGAATATTAGCCCTTTTGACTATTACTATTATATTTTCTGTACTGACATTATTCCAGATAAAGACGACTGCCAAGCACTAAGTGTTGTTTCATATCTCCCAAAGTTTGCAGTGTAATGTTTCAGCATTTTATTATTTTATTATTATTACTATGGTTCAAAATTATTAATAAATTATCATATTTAAGAAAAAATATTAAATATATAATTGAAAAGAGATTGTGGTTTTTTCTACTGACTGGAAACAGGGGAAGATAGTAATATGCAAAATGCAACTTGCAGCCCTGTGGCACTGAAGTATGTATATATGTATGCTGCCAAAACTAACTGTGAACACTAAATAACAGTCTAATAATAACAAATGTAAATATCTGAATTTCTTAAAATAATAACCTTCTCATAATAATTTTTTTCTTCCCTTTTCATCACCATATATATCCCTCTATTCTACCTCTTCCTGCTTTTCTATTCTGTAACCAGCTCTGCAAACACAGTACAAGTTTTCTACTACATTTTCTAAGTTCATACAAGTGGAAAAGGCGTGTGAGATGTTACAATGTTTGTTTTCAAACACTGGGACAAACACACAGATTGTACATTAGAGAGGAGGGGTTAACACTGAGGACATTGTGCCCTGCCAGAAGGGCCCAAAACACCTTCACAACTAGAAGCACCATGATCTACACAACACAGCCCTGAACTCATTGGATCTTCTTGCTGGTTTAAAAAATTGGAGTTTTAGTCCAAACTCTGTGTAATTCACTGTGATCACAGGCTAAATATTTCCTCTCTGTTTTCTATTTTACCAGTTGTTAAGAATACATAAAGATGCCTCTGATTTTCAAGGGGGGATTCATTGACATTAATGTTCAATTTTGATGATTAGGGTGAATGTCATAGGGCAGGAAGAAACCCAAGGAAAGTCACTTGTTACTATGGTGCTATAAAGAAAGTTCTGGGATACATAAGCAAGAGAAAAATCTAAAAATGAAATAATTCCAACAGAGCTTGTAAGGTACAGAATAAATATGAGTACACTTTAAGTATTCTGTCTTATCAAAACTGCATTTATGATGGAATAAAAAATTATTGCATTGCTAAAAGAATAGTCATAACTGTGAAGAAAAAATGTTGAATTATTATGGCAAACTACACAGCAAGAGAGCATTTATGGCTCCACTCAGGGCAGACTGCTCAGTCAGGATTTTTTTCACATATATTATCATATAAACCTGCTGTGCCACATGCAGTTTTGCAGAGTTCAGGTGATGAAAGAGCAAGAGGGGGATAACTTTACCTATTGTTGTGGAAACCTATTTATCATCCTTGTCTAGAATTATTGTCTTTTTACTTGAGTTGAAAAAGTTTTCATTAACTCCATGACATCTTCCCTTCACCCCAAAGTTGCTTTTTTCATATGTGCATGTACACCATTATTATTGGAAGATGTGCTTTAACAAATTGTACTACCAAGGTTGCTACTACCAATTTGCCATCACTGGGCAGCACTGGCTTATCAGATCATAATAAATTATAATAGCTCAGGACTGTCCCAAAATTCAAACCACTTTGTCTGACTATTTCTGGGACAATTCATAAGCTCAGGGGACTGCAAATTAAACATTTTATGACAGTTATATGATTAACTCATGCTGGTTTTGAGGGTTTATGGGCAATATGATCAGAATTATCTTTGTCCTTTTCAAGTAGATGCATCCTCTTGGTCTCCATCTACAGTTTCCTTTGCTACAGGCTCAGCAGTAGGATAATAAATCCCAGTCTTGACTGGGAAGGGAAAAGGAAAGAAGGGAAAGGGAAAAGACTATCTAAAGTTTGCTGAGATCTTGAGCTGCTACTCTGCCTCCAAACATATACATTTCCATAGCAATACCAAGGGAAAGTACAGCATCTGTGCTGCAAACCTCGCTTGGAGACAGCTTTTGAAATATCAGAATTTTTTGTGGGTGCAGATGATGTTGAACGTATGGTGTTTGAAAGAGTGGCCAACATCGCAAAAGCCTTTGAAATCATCTGAAGTTTTGTGTTTCCCCACCCTCAGCTTTTAAGTCTGTCATATTTTCCTAGTAGAAATATAGTGACCCATTTATGGCAACAGCTGCACATTCAGCTTGTCACTGGTGATGTCACTTATCATAGAGAAAAGGAAAGATTCAAGAATACAATGATGAACCTAAATGGGGGGGGGGGGGAAAGCAGTGCTCATACTTCATTGTATGGCCTGGATTATCTTCTCATAACATGTAAAGATTATTTTGTAGTCATATGTTGACTCTGCATGTTCATGTTACGTATGCAAGTGGAGCAAAAGTCCTTTCTCATCCATAAGTACAGTGTTCTAGATATTTCGGGCAGAGAGCACAACATTTCATTGATGTGAAATGTCAGTCTGAACTGGGAAATACTGTGAAGCATGAAGTGATGAATTACCATCATTTTTGCCAGGCTTCATAATATACAGTGACTTCACATTACACTGTTTTAACTTGCATCTGTGTTATTAATTTCATTAGGAAACATCTAAAAAGTAAAGCCTTAAAAAATAGCTTTGGCTTATTTCCCTCTCTCTTAAATTTTGTGTAGTTTTTCTCGACCTTACATTTAAGCAAAAACTATTCTTTCTCAACTCATGCATTATGTAGTTCCTAACTCTCTCCATGCATCATCTGTCTCACACGGAGGGACTGTAGTTGAGACAACTGCATCATACTACAAATGTGATTTTCTGCTATTAATTCTGTGGTAAAAACTACTCTGGAATAGTCTAATTCCCTGGCATTTTCTGGGCATCTCCTTGTTTGTGAATTCAGGTTTCCAAAGCCTGTCTGTATAAAACAAATGTCGTGATCTCAAGGTACAAAATTTCAGGTTTGAAAAGTCTATAAACTTCTGCTTTGGTCTGTACGGAAAACATGAATATCGGTACTTTTGGGCATCAGACTTCCAGTGTTGACCTTACATGCCATGAGACACTAATCCAAAACCACATTGAACCGATCATTCAGATGAGTAACTAATAATTTATTCATAAGTTGGCAAAGAGACATCCTTCATATTTCATATGTGTCTGTCTGTGCTCTGTAACTAGGCAAAGAAGGAAGTTAAGCCTGTATATCTTTTTCTGGTTGCTTTCACCTGCACTACAGCCAGACCTGTTAAGTGTAGATATGGGACACTTCTCAGTTTCTACTCACATCTCTGCAGTTGCAAGGCATTCAGATTAGTTTACATTTGTGATTGTAAGAGCTGGTAGAGAGCGAGAAACTGCTGTGCACTGACAGACTTCCACAGGATGCACACAAATTGTATCAGACAGGAGCAGATTAAAAGAATAGCACTCAGGATTCCAGCTCTGGAAAAGGGTGTAAAAGCTAGTGAAGAGTGATGAGCTTATTCATTGAAAACTTTCTTACAATAAGCTCAAAGGAAGTCCATTGCTGAGGGGAGTTTATACTCATTTGTGGCCTTCAAGTGCTTCTGAAGTGTTTCAGGAAAATAAAGAAAAGCTAATTAAAAAAGAAAAGTTTTCAAATACTTAAGGAGAGAATGTACCTTTGTATTTGGAATAGATGTACATGAAAATGTCAAGAACTCAACCCCATGGCAAGGGTCTTCAAAATCTTCTACAAGGAAGAAACTCTTCTTTTTGGTTCTCTTTGGAAATATGAAGGATGGTTTCCATACTCCATGCAGTCAGGTCAATAAGTGGAAATAAGAAGTCAGTAAGGGAGAACACAGGGCTTTTTCATATTTGGCCAAGCTTTACAACTTATATAACTTATCATTGATTTAATTGATTTGTAAGTGATATTTCAAGCTGGTCTATGCCTGTTTGATAGCACTATGTATCTGTCCTGAGCATGAGCTGCACATGGCACACTGGCGAGTACTCCCTAACCACAGCTGAGGAAACTTGTTGCAGAGGCAGCCTAGGTGGAAAATTTAGTTTAGAAATGGTAGAGGAACTACTGAGTGTCACAGCTCCACTCATATGCTTCTGCCTTCTATATTCATTTCTTGGCTTTTGCATTGAGACTTCTAATAAAGATGACAAGCACAAAAATGTTTTCTCTTCTGTATCAAGAACATATGCTTATTGAGAACTCTTTGATGCCATAAAATCCTCTTTACCAAGCCATAAAAAGAACTATTCTTTTATTACAGATTTCTGCCTGATAATATGATATCAATTTCATCATCCATAGCCAGCAGTTCAAAGTGATTAAATTTTTATTTGCAATGAAGAAATCCACCACTAATAAGCAGTAGAGAGAGGGTTCCAGTGGGTTGCTGAGACTTTTGCTCTCCATAAACACATTGATGGGCATGCCCGAAATGTATGAGTACAATAAACATATATAAAGGTACAAACACACTGATGTATGCGCATATATGTCAACATATATGCATGCTGGAAGGGCTGTACTGAGGATGTCTCTGTGGAACAGAGCAACCAGATATACAGGCTGAACTTTACAAAAGTTTACATTCCTGCCTTGTAACGTTGTGGGTTTTTTTTTTTTTCCTAGAGAACTTACATTTTAAAGTCAAAGGAGGAAAAAAATAGAAGAAATAATAGGATTATTACAGCGTCTGAAAAGCACTTTCCCCTGCAACACTTTTGCAGCCAAAATGATACTAAAGGGATTGAAATAACCTTAGCACTGCTCCATAGCAACACCAATCTTCCCTCTTCCTTTCTCCCAGCCAGGCAGTGAGACTGTCTTGGGTATTGTCTCACCTATTCAATAACACAGCCAGGGAATGAAAAGGGTGAGAAAAACTCTCCAAAAGTAGAGTAGGAAAGATTAAAAATGTTATCAAAAGGAACAGAAGCATTTGTGCGGGGTGGGAAATCAGCAAAGACAGAGACTGAGGTTGCAGCTGCACACCTTTACTCATGACAGCCTCACAAGACTGTGCAGCATTACCTTTTCTTTCCAAGTTATTCAGCTGGGGAAGTTATACTTTAAGGTATGTTTGATGTCCAAACCATCCTTTACGTATACATATACCTTTATATCTTCACATACATATACTGTAGGCTTTCCTCCATTTCCCATTTCCATTTTATTCAAGTTAGCATTTAATATGGCTTTTGAGCTGAGAAAATTGATGAGTAAAAGATTATACAAAACAGAGGTTATATGGCTGCAGACGAGGGGGATCATCAAATCCTCCTCTTTGAACTCCCACAAAACTGAAGGCAGGTACAAGAAGGCAGCAATCTTCATAACTACAATGTGGAGGCAGTGGTATCTTGTGTTACTGTGAAGCAACAGCAAAAGAAAACAAAAGAACGTTTCATCTATGCATTTTAGGCATCTCTAACTACACCTTTGTGGAAACTGCAGATTGGTTTCATTGTGCTACTGAAATGAACCCAAGATCTTGTGCGACATTTCAAATAACGAGAACAATATATTTCTCCATTACTTTACTTACTTTAAGCACATGTGTTTTGTAGTTAATGTAGTTCCTGGTGTTATGAGAGAGCAATGAAAATGAAATCTATGCTTAATGCACTGAACTTTGACAACAGCAGCTGCAACTCAAAATTAAAATCCACTGCTCTGCTTTGCTCTAAGGGTCTGAACCAGCTTTGAGGAAGTGCTGCAGCGCACTGTGGATGAGGATTTCTGAAATGAAAAACGCCCGAACGACTGCCCAAAGGACAGATCAAATGACCAAAAGCAAACAGCAATGTGCTAGGCTGTTTGCTGAATACTCAGGTGAAATCAGACTAAACCCATAAGCCTTGGAAATTTCAAGACAAAAGAGAGATACTGAATTTTTATCATCTGCTGCAAGGCACTAATCATGGAGATAAAAGACTCATTTAGACTGGATGACTTGACCCAAAAGCCAGAGGAGGCATTGAAGGGAATGAGGTTTCTGCTGTTGGTCTCAGAGCACTTTAGATCTGGCCAGAAGACATATACACTGCAGCTTTTGATTAAGTTGTTTTGGAGGGGAGAGAGGGTGTATTTTGGGTTTTGGGGGAGGGGTTTTTTTGTTTGTGGGTTTTTTTCAGACAGCAGCAGTGTACTGAGCATAAGTCATTTTTCTCAGGGATCTGATGATGTCCTTTAGGTGTTTAGCTGTGTCTTATAATGACCCAATATATTCAGGTTTTCTTCATTTGTTTTCCCCTTATGTCATCAAGGACCTGCTTTGGATTTCTGGTTGAAGCAGGAATTATGGAAAACTCAGGTAGCCTCTGAAGGAAGGTTGATTAGAACAGCCTCTGCTGAGTGCCTGGCAGGTGGTCAGCCTCAGCTGCACCCTGGTTGAGCAAGGTGAAATTTTCTCCAGTGATTTTATTTAAGTATCTACGATAGGGACAGTGGGAGAAAAATCCAAGGATGGAAGGGTGTGCAGACACTATGATCTTAGAAAGGTTATGAATGAGCACTGACAGAAAGACTTGCTGGTGCCATACTTGCCTGCTGCCAGGGGATGGTATCTGTATCAACCAGAACTCACCACTTGAAACTGGAGTCTTCCTGCTGCCTGTCCAGAAGAGGCAGTTTTTAATCATGCACAGGCCCATTCGTTTATCCCAGAGGGATAAATGTCAGGTAGGGAAATAATATGGCCCTACTGGGTCTGAAAATTGACATGTAAAGTTAGTCACGTAAAATGAAAGAAAGTGACAAGCTGAATTACCTTCCTATGATGTAAAAGGTTATTGATTCAGTGAAATAATACAGTCACATTTCTGAATGTGCTTCTTATTATATGTTAATCGCAATAATGTAAATATCTTGCAGATCTTTGTGTGCCATCCACCATTCATTTTCGATGAGGAACAGAAGTAGCAAGAGTCAATAGGTCTGACTCTGCAAGCTTTCTTTCTTTTTGCAGTTAACTTCCCATGTATTGAAATGCTCTGAATACAGATTGAGTTGCTTTGTTCGATATTTATTATTGTTCCACCTGCGTTGAAATGAGAACAGCTCTGGCTTTGATAAATAGATTCAAAGGCAGTCAAAATTCATTGTACCTCTTTTAAATGCTTTTGTGTCCTCTGCTGGAGCTCTTTTTGATAAACTCTTCCAACAAGGCTTCTCTTGAATCAAAATAGATATATTTCTTTCTTTCATAGGACATCACTGCAAACCCTTTCATTGATCCAGATTGTCCTATGTCACATATAGGTCCAACTTTTTGGGCAGCCAAAGTCTGTTTCTCTTTCCCACATTGAGAGATGTGGTACTCTTTCTTAAATCAGTGAGGCCATATACATGATAACTGATGGCTAATTAAAAATAAAGGTGTCAGAATCTGACAGTAGAACTTCACTAGCTTTCCCAAGCATACCAAAGAACATTCATTATCACTGTATGAGGTATCATAAATAATTAGTGCTAAATCCACGTGCCAAGTGAACGATCAGTATGACTTTGTATTGTGATCAACTTGCCTGTTTATTTCATTACTGTCTCATTTGAAAGCTCAATATTTTACCAATTCTGCCTTTCACACTAGTTGTCCCAGCACTTTTGTGATGAAAGAAAAAGCCACTAGGATTGTCTTGCTATTCTCCTAAATCGCAACAGCAACAAACTATAAATATTTCACCACACAATAATAGCACAATCTTGATTTAACTCATCCTTGAGCCACTGCACCAAGAATATCTCCCTCTAGTTTTTTAAATTTGCTTATGAGGGTAGATTATATTACAAACTACAGTTGTAAAATAAGGCAATATTAAACATAAGGTTGATGCACAACTCAAAAAAATGAAAGAAATGGAGTTCAAAGATATGCATTATGTGTATAAAGTACTTCTTCAAGAATTCATGTTTGTGCCTTTTCCCTCTTCCTTTTACTCATGTACTGAATGAGGACGTTTTTTCTCCCAAGAGGAGAACAGAGTGTACAGGAAAAGAGCATTGAAATGACTAACGTACATACACACACAGAGTTTTTACGTAAATAATGTGTTTAAATTTAGTTCCAAGATCATCCTTGTCAGCAGCTCATGATGTAACTCGCTGCATAATGAAAGAGGAGCAACATTAGTTTATAGTGATTTAGTTTTTGTTCCATAATTAAGTTTTGATGCCTGGTGCTCCAGGGCAATGCAACAAGACACGCCTAAGCGGTGATATGAGTACTATAAAAATTTAAATTCAGGCACACACCAAGAAGTTGGAAACAGCAGAACATGAAGTGTCTAAGGCATCCAAAGAGCAAACAAATGAACAAAATAATCCACTCATTCTGTTATGCCTACTTTCCTTCCTCCCTCTGCAAATCTCATACACCTGTACCTGAAAGACACCTCCTGCTTTCACCTTCGCTTCAGGTTTAATCCGGACATGTCTCTTGGACAATCCCATTTATTAAAACTTGTTGCTGACAGTTCAGCTAACTAAAGTCCCTTGATATAGCCACAGGACAGAAAAACAGAGCTGCAGCCCAGGTGTTCAGGGTACAGAAATGGCTTGCTCACCCTTGCCCTGCACAGCATAAAGGGTTTGTCTGTGCGATTCAGCTGCTGCCAATTTGAGTAAGTGGCTAAGACCAGTCCATTCTTGCTGTGCTATTTCCTAAATAATCCACAAGCCAGTCAGAAATTTTCCCCTTCCTTTTTTTTTTGTTTGTTTGTTTGGTTTGGTTTGGTTTGTTTTTTTTATGAAAAGAGATGTAATTCACCCAGCAGAAATGGGAAATATCAATTATAATAAAATTCTTAATACAGGAGGGAGGAAAACAGTGAAAGCATTTTAAAAGTGTTGAAAGATTCCAATTAATTTTCCATTACAGAACTGCTCATTGTTTTGAAATTGTACAGAATGAGAATA
The DNA here is from genome assembly GCF_009829145.1 of Chiroxiphia lanceolata. Lineage (NCBI taxonomy): Eukaryota > Metazoa > Chordata > Aves > Passeriformes > Pipridae > Chiroxiphia > Chiroxiphia lanceolata. Next base: position 29,456,507 of record NC_045644.1, read on the forward strand.
GAAGGTAACAAAATTATCACAGCAGCATAATTGAGTTTACAAGGATTCTTAAATTTTTTTTAACCTTCTTAACATTTGTGGATGGGGAGGAAATGTAAATAGTCTAAAATATTTTCAGAGGCTCCCTTTGGCTCCGTATCTGAGCAATTGGCAAGAGGCTGCCTGGCTATATTTCCTGAGGAAACACTGAAGTGGTGACTTCCATAGCAGACCCCAACTGATCCCAAGTTTTCATTAGACCGAGTAAAAGACAGGGCTGTTAACAGCACATGCTGCATTGAAGGGAAACAGGACACAGACACACTTGCAACTGGGCAGCATCACCCAGCTGAGGGTAATTTGGGGCTACAAAAACATGCCAGAGCTCAGCACAGTCAGTATGAAAGGCTGCACCCTCCCTGCCCCAGAAGAAGCAGGTAGATGTCGACAATAAGAGATGTTGGAAAGAGCTGGCTCTCCCACTGCAGCCCAGTCCTTGCCTGCCTGAGTGAGCATCAGGCCTTGCAACTGATTTGGGACTGTGGCACTTTATGCTCAGAGTGGGAAACTATGGTTACACCCCTGAAAGCCAGATGCTTTGAAGCCAACAGAAGTAGTCCTGATGGAGTTTCTGAGTCAGCTAATATAATTCACCAGGTTCCGCAGAAAACTAAATAACAGGTTTTTGTGTCAGAGAGAGACTACAGGGAGCTTGGTTGTCATCTACAGAAATTCATGGGAGAGATTGTGTTCTTGTTCAGTAGTTCATTTTCAGAAGGTGATTTAGCCACTTGTTTTATTCAATTTAAAATTGTCAGCCTGTTTTTCATAAGAGAAAATAGATTACAGAGCCTAAGAAACTGTCTTTTTATTCTTCACAATGGCTTCAAGCAGGTCCTCCAGTACTCCAACTAGACTGGGCAGTTTCCCTCAGCTCCGTATCTGTGGTCTCCATGGGGAGATACATCATAGAGAGAAATCAAAATTTACTGCAAGATTAAAGGCAGTGGAGATCAGAGCAAGTTGCAAGGAATCACTGTGCATTAGATTAATGCTCAGACCAATGCTGCTTTGAATTCCTCTCCAGTTTCACAGATTATCAGGGAACAGTGGTCAAGCTAAAACAAGGCCATTTCTTCTCATAAGCAATCACGCTTGGCTGGAACTTGTTCTGTCACTGTCTGCATTAATCAGTCACTTCAAAGTTTGCCTGGCACCCTCTGGGGCTGCCCCCCACACATAGCCTCTCCTTGCCCTCCCATTTTAATTTCTTCACAACTTCTTAGACTGGTAGGAGAGAGCTTAGAGGGACAACTCACTAGATGCAGAGCAGGAACCTAGAGAGTATAAGGCTAAATCCAAGCGCAGTGGAAGATTTCTTTTGTGAGCTTGCCATTCTTCTTTGTTTCTCAAGGTAGATTTCTCTCTGCATTAACAGAGGCAATAGCCTTCAGCTCTGCTCCCTTCCTTTTTTCTCTTCTTGTGCAATGAAGAAAAACTAACTCAAGCTTAGTGGTAAGAGAGGGCATAGACTTTAACTACTGCATTTCTCCTATAGAATTTTGATAACTCCTTTGCTAACAGAGCTGGTAGAAAAGAGAATGAGAGAGGGGAGGACATTCTCTTCTTGCTCCTTTTCTTCTTCACTACTTTGAAAGTTTTGAATATTTTCACATAACTACAGAACTAACAAAAATGAGAAGGAAAATGCCTTTTGAAACACAAAAATTCAATATTAGAAATGTGATGACAAGACACAAATGTAACTGATTTGAAAAGGTTTGAAAAGGTTTGCTGAACAGGGAACATAGGAACAGGGAACAGCTGTCGTACAGCTCCTGCACAGGAAGAATGAAAAAAGCAAAAGGAGGAGGCTGTGGGGAGACAGAGCAGCAGATAGACTGAGATTCTTTTAATTGAAAATTGAATCCAGCCTCATTCATTATATATTTTTTGTGAAACAGTGGAATTAAAAAGAAAAGGTTTCAATGAAACGTGGCGCTTCCAGCTTGCTCAAGAATATCACAAAAGCCCTTATTCAGCTTCCCTTAAGCCAAGAGAAACATGTCTTTTCTGGTTCAATTTTCAGCTCTTTGAAGCAGAAACTCACTCTTTTATGTGTCCCTACAGTGCCCAGTGCAATAGGTCTCCTGTCTCAGCAGGGGCTTCTAAGTGCTATTGTAATAAAATTGATTAATCATAATTTTTAATGAACTCCTTAATATTTTCAGTATCATCCTTGACTAAAAAATATATGCAGGCTGAAGAGACACGAAAGTTTAATTTAGAATACAGTAAAGAGAACTTTTTACTATAAGAAAATCTAACTCAAAAGGTAGTAAAAAATGCTGTTCATGCTAAGCAGATGCAGAAGGAGTAAGAAACAGAAACAAAACAGAAGTCTGGCCTTGAAATCTATTTGTAGCCTAAAAATTAAGTGTGAGATGGGTGAGATATGCAGTAGCATGTAGGGATGCTATTTATGACTTTAAAAAGAGCGAGCTGTAGTGTTATCTAGCTCCATCTTCATGGAAATGAAGGGCCACTCCGAGATAGATGTGTAAATCTTCCTGATGTGATTCCTCCCCACTCTTTTGCAAAGTAGTACTTAATATTGACTTCTGCACTACTATCATATAAACCCCGTGATAGCCGTGGAAATGAAAGGGCCAGCTCACATCTATTACTGGCACTGGTTCAGGTTGCAAATGTGGGTGGACACTGCTGCATCAGTCAATAAATGTTTTTAAGGCTTATTTTTCACAGCAGGAGCAGAAATGAAAGATAAGATTCAATTGTACGTGTCGACAGCCTGGGAGAAGTGCCAGTATGCCATAACCCCATGTACCAGCCCAACCCTTTTACTCTCTAAAGTACAATTACTGTAAATTGGTTCAGAGCCTGGCAAACATAGGAAGGGCACACATGTGCCTCTCTGTAAATATGCATATAAAGTACACATAAATGATCCTGGTTTTCTTTTTCTCTCTGGTAAAAATAATTTAAAAGCCTTAATGTGAACTATCCTTTTTTCCTCAGCTAGGGCAGATTTCTATCTGAGATAGTTTCTCTAGGCTTTCCTCCAAGTCAGTGAAGAACACAAATATGAGCAGAAGGGGCTCATCTCCCCCCGTGGGAAACACGTGAAGCTTAGGCCCTTCCCATTTCTCTCCATTAGCTACAGTCCATTCTAGGCAGGTAACTGAAGCTCACACATCTTACATTTGTTGGATTAAATGCTTGCTATTTGGATGCCTAATGCCATTTGATTTGAATATTTATATAACTGCCTATCAAAGAACTACAAATATATCTAAAAATGTTAGTTCTATATAGAAAGAACTGCCAATTTTAAAGTCTATTTTCTGTGGTAATTTTGCAACCAGAAGTATTAGGTCCATTGAACTATACAAAAATTTGCCTTTGTAATTTAGAGTTATAAAACAGAATAAAACTTATAATGTATAAATAGATAAGCTTTTACCCCAGAATTTAATCTTCTGTATCCCTGACATAAAGCGAAACATGTTACAGAATTATAGAATACCTGGTTGGAAGGGATCTCAAGGATCACATGGTCCAACCTTTCTTGGCAAAAGCAGGGTATAGACAAGATGGTTCATTATTCTGTCCAGGCAAATCTTCAAAGGGTCCAACACTGGGGAATCCATCACTTCCTTGGGCAGTTCATTCCAAAGATGGATTCTCATTATGAAAATTTTACTTTTGAGTACAATCAGAATCTACCCAGGAGTAACTTGTGCCTGTTTCTTCTCATCTTTTCTTTTTACACTCTTTGTAAAAAGGGAGTCTCCATCTCTTTCGTAGCCACCCTTTAAACACCGGAACATGGTGATAAGGTCTCCCCTAAGCCTTCTTTTCTCAAGGCTAAACAAAACTAGCTATATCATTCTTTCCTCCTATGGCAGGTTTCCCAGTCCTTTGATCCTCTTTGTGGCCTTTCTCTGGACCCTCTCCAGCCTGTCCACATCTTTTTAACATAGCAGGAACTAAAACTGAGGACAATATTCCAGATGTGTCCTGGCAACCACTGAGTAGAATGGGGTAATGACTCTTGCATCTCTGCTGGTGATGCCCTTGTTGATGCAGCCCAGCATCCTGTTGCTTTGCTTTGCCTCAGCAACACACTGCTCATTCATACCGACCTTGTACCCCAGCTCCCTTTCCACAGACCTGCTCCCCAGCTGGGTAGATTCCAGCCTGTGCTACACTCCTGGGTTATGTTTTTCCAGATGCAAGACCTTATGCTTGTCCCTGTTGAACTTTATAAGGTTCTTGCTAGCCCATTCCTCCAGCCTATCCAGGTGGCTTTCCCTTCTGAAATGTCCACTTACCCACCCAGTTTGGTGTCATTGGCAAACTTCATCAGGGTACGCTTGATCCCAACTTCCACATCTCTTATGAAGACACTAAACAGTGTCGGGCCAAATATGGATTCCTGGGGGCCTCCACTTGTGACAAGCTACCAATTTTCCTTCTGTTTCTGCTCCTACATACCTGAAGAAACCCTTTGTTGCAGTTTTTGATCCCTCTGGCCGATTTCAATTTGAGCTGAGCTTTTGCATTTCTCACTGCACCTCTGCACACCCCAGCAATGCCCTCATAGTTCCCAATATCTATTCATCTGGTTTCTCATCCCTATTACTCACCTCTTTTGGTATTGAGCACATTCAGAACCCTGCAGTTCAGCCACGCTGCTGAACAGAAAATCCCACATGTGAATGAATATGAGGAAGCTTTTTTCCCTGCAAATTATTTCTCAGAAATGTCAGCTGTGTGATAAAGCTGTGGGATTAATTAATTTAGTACGCATCTGTAATTGCCTTATTGCAATCCTTCTCTCCCAGGACTAAAGCTAAAGCTCCCAACCTTGAAGCGTCTTCAAATAGCAGCTTTTTCCTAATCATAGCATGCCACAAATTTATTCTCTTACCTTCAACACATAAGGAATTTTTGTACCTATTATATACAGGTACTATATTTATGGGCAGCCTGCGAGTCTGCATAGATATTGCCACTACGTTACAGTAGAAACCACTTTAAAATGTAGTTGCTTTTTCCCATTAATGCTGAGTACCATTGGGAAGTTAAGTGTAAGACATAATTTGGATATATGGGTGTACACCATTCCTATGCAACAGCTAAATCAGATTTTAAATAAAGCGACACCACTGGATCAGCTCATAATCTCACCTAATTTAATCAAGTTAACCTTTCAGAGAGTCCAGTTATCATATTTAGCTCAGCAATGTCTCCTCCAAACCATCCAGTTCTTGGTTTGACAATTTTAAAAGGGATTTATGTTCCTATAGTTGCCTATGCCCCTCATAGATTTTATAGACACAAACCACAAGAAGCAACAAAGCACAGGTGTGTTTTTTTAACAGTGGATATTTATTTGCATGAACACATTAGGTTACTTCCACTCTGTTCACATTTGTGTACCTTTTCTAAATAAGTGAATTAAATGCTTCATGAACTCAGAGAGGTTTTTGAACTTTTACATGTATTTACCAGAAGGATCATTCCGAAGGGTTTAACCGGACAGAGAACAGACAGTTACCTGGTCTGTTTGATTTTCACAAAAGAGACAAACCTTAAGCCAAGAATTATTCATGGAAATTACTTAACCAATAGTTGGAATAACTATATTACACTCAGGATAATTTCAAACTTATTATACACGACTAGCAATGAAAAAGGATAAATTATAAATTGGATTTCAAAAAATTATTCCTGACAAGAGTATTTTTTTTTCTTCAACATAAAATGCGTACCATGGTTTTATTTAAAATCCAGGTCTTGGGTATTGTCTGATCCCATGAATAAGCATTACAAGGATCAGCAAGCTCTCATTACATTGAAAACGAACTCAACAGCCTGCTCGAAACCACAACTCAGATGAAAGCCCAGCAGTCCGAGCCATGTAGGCCAGGAAACAACAGCAATTAAATTTATTATTTAAGGAAAGGGGTAGCAAAATGATGAGCATATCTTGCAGCAGGTATCTGCAGCCTTATGGGAGGAAGCAATGTGTCCTACAGCCCTCTGGCACCGAGACTTTCTACTGCAGCAAATGCGCCGCTTTGTTTCACCAAGATACGTGAGCAGTCTGGGAAAAGTCTGCTGGGGGAACAGTCACTGCAAGTCATCTTGTTTTTCTGGTACCTTAAATATTTTATTTTAATCCCTAACTAGAATATGTACGTGATGAGCAAGATAAACTGAACTCTTTAACAACCTGTCTCTGTTTTTTGGACAAGCAAGCCTTGATTTACAGCACATAGGAGAAGATAGTCAGCACTTCCCAGATGACCCTTCTTTAAAATTATATCTTTTTTACATAATTTGTATTCTGGTTTCCGGCTAAACCAAGACTTTTGCTGTCAATCTATGTATGTCTGTTCCAGTCCATTCACTAATAATTTTTGTCACTCTCTGGGTAATTTCAAATTCAAATTCAACAGAGGTAACTTTCAAATATATCCAAACCCTAAAAGAATTAGTTAGCAACTGTGTCACATAGAAACAATTATTTACTTTCTGGAGAAAAGTCATTGATAACTCAGTGTAGATTTATCCTGCAAAAGTCCAAAACCAGCCAGGAAATCTCACAGTATTCACTCAGCAGCCAATGGGCACATTACCTACAAGAAGTAAGGGGAGAAGACAAAAAAGGGTTAAAAGAGCTGCAGGTAAGAGTTCATAGCAAACCATATTCCAGTAGACTATATAATATCTTCTTTTTAAGGACTGTTTTTTTTAAGTTTCTTGTACGATTCTTCATATAAATTTTTTTAAACCATTTTTAAGTGCTATACCAAATTTTTCCCCCCTTCTGCTGGACTTCTGTTTGCAAAAGTGCCCATAAATTAAAGTTCTGCAGCACTATAAATACACTTTCTTATGACTTGTTCCAGCCACATTGCAGCTTTCAGTCTTCAGCAACGAAAACATGGAAACTTCACCAGATGAAGTTTGATGGATGGAGGAAGAAAGGGAAGCGCTGGCAGAAAAATAGTGTGTCAGAAGCTGGCTCTGACTGCATCTCTGAGATCAGTGAGGAGCAGGAGTGCTCCCATTTTCCAGCTCTTACAACAGACTGCTGGCCTTGTCACCCATTGTCCAGGCTTGCTGGAACTCTGAGGAGGTCTTCAACACTTTTCTATAACCTCATGGTCAGTTTTTGTTATTCTTTTAACCACTAACATATTTTGCCTCCAAAGAAGGACACATTTCATTAGAAAATGAAATTATTGAATCTCCCCTTCTTCCTTTAACTTTATCAACACCTTGACTTTGCTAGGAGCTATTCCCCAGTCACAGTGAGAGGGAAGCAAGGACCCATAATCTGAATGTAAGCTTGTCTTATTTCATCTTTCTTTTCCTAATTTAATTTTTATTTTTGTAATTCTCACATTTCCTCAGGTTATTTAGGATAACAGCCTCTTTCCTTGTGTGCTGCAGAACTAAAACTATTTTCAGAAGCACTAGATTCAAGGAATGAGAAATAACATCTATAAAACTTGTCCAGTTGGTTTACTTAAGCTTTGTAATACTTCAAGACACTTGTTATTACAGACTTGCTGGACTTTCTCAGTCCCTTCAACACTGTACCCTTGCTATCTCATTTTTGATAAGAAAATCAACACAATAACCCTAGCAGACTTTTTTCTTTCCCTCTGGAGATGTGCATCCTTATAGATTGTAGGCTGTGATCCCCAAAAGTGTTCCCTGAGTAAATGCTATTGAATCTGACAGCTACAGTAATACTGCCCCACCACATGCATTTTCTATATACATCATGGCCCCTTCCCTACTTCTTGCACAAAACCTTGCTGAGAATGAATGTGTGGAAGGTCCATGACATCTCCCTCAGTGTGTATTGTGTTCTATTTCCCATAGCCCATGAAAGGTTTCAACAACCACA